>NW_024870941.1:4927500-5599583 GCF_019054845.1 Dipodomys spectabilis | reverse complement strand
TTTGGGTTACTAAATGCCATTGAGTTTCCATTTCAATCAATAGGAATCTTATTCTTGGATCCCCAAACCACCAGGTAAGAATTTCTCTACTCTGACACTACTTTAATGGTCGTAAGCTCCCTTTGTGGAAAGCTCCCTGTGAAGCCAGCTTCTCAGTCACCTGCCAACATGCCAGATAATGTGAGAACAGCTTCTGTGGGTCTTCCAGACTCATCCACCAGCCAAGTGAACCCACACTGGTGGTCTAGGCCCAAACTCTGTAGAAAGGAGGAGGAGGAATCAGCCATGTCTGGCCCTAATTCCTGACCTGAAAATTATAACGTAGAATTAAAATAGCAATTATAAACTTATGCACTATATTTTAGGAGAGTTTGCATTAATTAACCAGTAAATAACCCAAATACCAGTTGAAGAAACAGAGGTAATGACAGAGAAAGAGGAAGAGAAGAGACAAAGAAGAGGGGGTAAAAAGAAGCAGGAATTGTCCAAAATCATGTTGATGCTTTGTGTGGACCTGGGAGGGTATGATTCCAGAGACTGTCTTAACTATGCAGTATTTTACTAGAACATCCATAAACCTTTGATAATTATATCATAAATGAGACCAGGAGAATAAATGGGATTCATATTAACAAAAGAAATGCTTTTTTTAATGTTGGACAATAAAAATTGCTCAATGCTATAGGTAAAGTAACTCAGCATTTATACACAGTGTGGGCAAAATATCTCTACCTATGATCCTACCATGAGTACCTACCCATGGTTTAACTTTGACTTAGGAACTCATGTTTTCTAACCCTTCTCCTTCTCTTGTTAAAGAGAAAACAATAACTGAGAGTTTCCAATAAGATAGAGAGCATTTTCAACTTTAACTGTTGAAGAAAACTCTCAGACATAATTTTTTTCTCATCCAGATGATCATATATCAGGGAGGTAGGAAACAGTGGCTGGGACATGCTTTAATGAATGAAGATAGTCAAGAGGTGCTGCTAAAACCTACGAAGCAGAGCTTAGGAATTATGACAAATGGCTTACTATGTAGAAGATATTTCCTCCATTACAACCCACAAAGAACCATTGAGTCCAAAGTATCAAACATGCTGAAGTGCAGTACCACTCCTATGAAACTCACACTGTGCAGAAGTGTTTAATTTATCCAGTTTGACTGTGACACAATGCTCTATCTATTACTCTGACCATTTCCTCCGACACCCTGGCCACGACTTCTCTGTAGGTTTAGCTTTTGTAGTACATCATCTGATATAGAATATATCTCTGCAAATATAGTCACGTGGAACTGAGTTGAATTATGGCCTCTTTCTGGGAGAGTGGACTCCAAAGTGGAAACATCAAATACTCCCACTTTGAGAAATCAATAAGCAAATATAAATGAAAATAATGAAATATATAATAAAAATTAAAAATATATCACAATACTCTGGAGTGAATAACAAGACATGGAGCAAGCAGTACGGACTAGTGGTATGCTACACCTAAGGGCCAGTCACACGCTTCCCTATCACCAGAGATGAAGGCAGAAAGTTCACTAGAGCTGCCTCAGATAAGCCATTCTTAAATGAAGACCAAAATTAAAATCCTGAACTTTTCAGTCCATGTGTTGCAGGCACGCTGCACCGATTACTTCCATTTCTTGACTGTAAGAGGCTTTGACAAACAACAAGTGTGGAACATGCTGGGAGTTGATTATCCTGTTGCATGGACTCTCAATAAGTTGATACATGAAAGGCATGCTGCTTGCCCTGAAGTCTAGGCTGAGGAAATAAAGTGGAGTTGGCAAATACAACATTCCAAATGAACTCCAGCAGCCACTTCTAAAGACACCAAAGACAGGCCACTAGATGAGGTCTGTAGGAGAGTCCAAAGTGTCCAGCGCCTGTTAATTAGGCATGTCATTCCTGTGTTTGCATTGCATACAGATGTACCAACCTCAGCTCCAGGTCTGCACATGTGTTCAAGGCTGGTTCTTCACGCACTTAAGGCACTGTACAAACATTCTGTATGCCCAGAACTATGCTCGATGCTCTTGGAACAAGAATTGTCCTGTTCTGAGGATGCTTTCAATCCAGGAACTATCAAATAGTAAGTAAGCACTTAAACAATTGGTTAGGATTGTGATGTATATACAAAGGAGGAACAAGTGAGACTCTGTAATCAGGAGCCTTAGTCTTGTGACAGGAAGCAGTAGTTAAAAGACAAAGACAAACATGTAGCATCTTGGTCATACAGGGAAGCACCTATGTCTCCTGCCAGGCTGCTAATAACTGTGTTGAGAGATAACAGGACAAATCCAGTTCACACGTAAGTAATGGAACTTTCAGAAGTAAATATTGGAGCTCTTAGGCAAATACCAATGAGTACAAACAAAAAGATTTGTTCCATCTCCTGCTACGCAGCACTGTCTTCTCCCTGTGTCTGAGGCTGTCATTCCTTCCACCTACTACAGGGCTACTAGGAGGAATTTCACTCATGTGCTGCTTTGACTGTGTAGAACAGGACAGCTGAGAAAACTCTCCCTCAGGCATGGGCTGTTTCTCCTCTCTCGTTTGTCTTGAGTTAACTAAGTCCTTAATCATAACCATTGCAAGAAAATGCATACATTGCTTGTTTTAGATCAGTCAGGACCCAGGCTCCAAAGCACAGCATGGAGCTCCTGCTCAACAGAAGGTCTAGAGGTAAAAACCAAAGCCCGGCTCTGATAAGAAAGAAGCCGCAGGGCGTGAGGGATGGATGCTGAGTTAAGTATCATAGTCTGCTTCCTGTGAAAACAGAAAACTCGTGTTCAGCCCATCTTTGGCTTTGGAAAGATCTGGATTCTGTGTCTGTTTCCCCACCTGCTGGCTGTAGCAACTGGACTTACAACCCAGAATCTTGCTCTGAACTTGACCATTTCTGAATTGTCAGGAAATAGAGTTATGATTCTTGAGACCTGAATATAGAATACCAGCTGATGAATTTGGAATATAACATATAACTAATACCTGGGCCTTCCTCTTTCCCTGATTTCTTTTTCAAAAAAAAAAAAAAGACAAGGGAATGGGGACTCAGCTCACATAGAAATTTATAATGCGTATATAGAGATTGTGTTGCAAAAATCATGACAACCGAACACTGGACAGCAGAAAGAGAAATCCAATGGGAAATCCAATGTGGATGAAGTCAAGTTCATGCTCTATGTTTAATTTTCCAACTTCTCAATCTTTCTTCTGTACCCAATTACATCTACTCAGGAGCCGCCAGTCTGCAGCTCTCGGCAGCTCCGTCCCTCTTTCTGGGGTACCATGTGCTTTCCTTCCGGTGTCCTTGGTTTACTTGTCTTCCTTCATTCTGAGATCGCCTTTCCCACAGTGAGGGCCACCTGGCCTTGAAGACGTCCCATTGCATGAGGAGGACGGATGCAGTGTCATCTTCTTGATTGCAAGGACAAAGAAGAGGAGAAAGGCATGAATCTCATGAATTCGGGAAAGCACTGCGGCTTCAAATGTCCCATCTGCCACCAAAGGTGTGATCCGTGACCCTGACAGGGAGTCAGAGCTCCAAGGATGCCCTCTGGAAGGTTAGGCTGAAAGACATCCTGTGTGGTCAACACGCCATGCCTTGGACAGTCCCATGCTGTTCCAGGCAACGGCTTTTATGTAAATGTCCTTCTTGCCCTCTCTTCTACTCTCTCCTACAGCTGTTCATCCAACTGACATTGGCAAAATAACAACTTAGTTGTACCAGTACTCACTGTTACCTCATTGGCATGGAGTGGAGACTAACATCTTAAGATTTTGAAAACAAATAACCAAGCAACAAGCTATGAATCCATTTAATAGTTTTCTATCTCATCTAATTTCTTCTCCTTCGCCTTCTGCTCCTTTTTCTACCCCTCCTTTTTCTTCTCTTTTCTCTTCTCCCCACTTTTCCTTTTCTTCTTCTTACCTCTTCCTTTCCTCCTTCTTTCTCCCTCTTCTCTTTTTTCTTCTGTTTCTTCTTTCTCTCTCTCATTTCTCCTTTTCCTTCTTCCTTCTTCTTCTAGTTTTTATTTTCCTCTCTATCTTTCTCTTTTTCTCTCTTTATCCTTAACTCTCTCCTCCCTTACTGTCTTTCTTTCACTTAGTATAGCTGATACACAGATGAGTTGAATTTCTGAGTGTCTAAGAAGGCCTCCAAATAGATTGTCCTCCTGAATAAAACCAATAGCCAGTATTGTGCCAGTTAGTAGATTTGAGTTTGTAATATGTAAACCAACACTATCTGGCTTTTTGGTCAGTTTTCTTTCAGAGCCCATTCGTGCTGATAACTTCTGAAATGATGTCTCTAGCCCAAACCTCACTTCAGGGCATCTCACTACACAGCCAATTGTTACTTCTGTCTCTCTTCTTTAATGCCTCTTCACAAGAATATGTCCTGAACACATCCCTGCATCTTTTCAGTTTTGGGAAAAAGAAAAGAATATATAATAAGGTTATCTATTTACAGTATTACATATTAAGTCTAATATGATATAATAGAAATATGAAAGAGTATCTCGCTGTGGACAGGCTCTTATGCCTGGTAGTTGTCCTCCTTGTCAGAATAAATACTATTTCTTTCCTCTTCAGGACACTATGTCAAAACCAATGTCTTCACTGAGTTCATCCTGGAAGAGAACCAAGTCATCTGCCTGGCTGCCTTGGCTGCAAAGAAATCTGTTAGAACTTCCTGCTCTTGAGTGTGGGGCTCCTCCTTCTGCGTGGACGTTTGAATGATGAAACTCTGACTCACCTAGAGCCTCACAGAGCCCACAGTGGGCACTATGCAATATAAATACATGAGTAGATGAGGAGAGCTACTTTCTATTCTTCATCCCCATTTCAGCCAAGAACATACTATGCATCTAGATTTTAAGCCACAAGCCTGGTAGTTACTGTTGACCTTCCTGACCTTGCCAGCACCCACCTCTTCCATTCTGTCACCAGCACCTTTCTAGATTCTGTCTCGAGTGGCCTGGACCCTGGTCACTTGGGCTACTACAGTGGGTCCTGATGAGTTCCTGTACTGCAGCTGGCTGTCTGCTATGTTCCATCCCCACACAGCACTCAGTATATGCTCTGAGTCATGCAAATTAGATGAAGTCAGTCACTGGCTAAAATTATTCAGTCTCTTCACGTTACATTTTAACAAATATTCAAACTCCTCATGCAGGCGTGCTGGGCCCTGGACATACTTGTAACTTTCCACCTCTCCCACTGCTTTAGCCCCATCAGACTCATTCCAGCTCTGGCTCTACACTCCAACACAGAAACGTGCCTGTCTGCTCCCGGCTTTATCCATGGGGAAGGAGGTATATCTATCACTGCCTCTGAGTCTCAAATCAACTTTATCAAAAGATTTCCTTATCTAGACTTTATAAAGTAAACCTCACTCATTCATAGTTTCAGCCTCATTTTCCTTTCTTCATATGTATTCTAACTCCCAGTGAATTTAAAATGTTTGCATCTTAAGTCAAACACATGTCATTTCCTGCTTAGAATGTAGAAAACAAGAATAGAGTAAGTGGAGGGGATATTACTGCTCTTGATCAGGTGTATACCTATTTCCTTATACTACTGATCTAACTTCACAGACACTGGTTGAAGATTAGACAAGGCTGAAATTGGAGAGGAGCAGAGGAAGGGAAAACAGACAGAAGGAGGGAGGGAAAAAATAAAGAGAAATGGGAGCTCAATAGACACTTAATTTAATGAATCTCACATTACTCTTATATACTGAGCCACTGGGTTGAATTAATTATCAAGGGTTTTTGTGTGATAAACAAAGCAGGCTGTAAACAGTAAAACATTATGCAAATCATAGTGATTACAGCATGCTAATGACTCTTCTTGCCTGTGTCTCTAAGGCCATGTCCCACTGCCCTGTTCCTGTGCATTTCTCCTTCTAGCTCTCTCATCTCTGCCTGCCAGTGCTGGTTGCAGTCTCTCTGTCTTAAGCCCTATTCAACTGGGGTTTTTGCATGATGGCCCATCCTCCTCTGCACTTTGAGTTAGAGAACTCCTCTTTGTATTCTGGTGGGGCTCTGCATGTCTGTGGAGTCTATGCAGCAGTGAGCTACTGCCTTGCTCACAGGACTTCTTCAGCATCTCTTTAAAGACCATCAGTGGTGATTTGATGATGAGCTTCTCAACGATATGCTTTTTTTGTTTATCACTTCATCCACATTTAGCAAAATAACTGACATACAGCAGCAATAAGTAAATATTGGGTCAATATATGAAAAGCCGATAGAATTAGTGAGTGCCCAGGTGAGTGAGTAGTTTATATTTGCCACACAGCAGCTGCACTGTCTGAATTTTGCACATTCCTTGCATCTGGTGTCTTAAGGAAAATAATTACATACATGCGTGGCAGGTACAATTTTGGAGGGTGACTACCTCTCTATAGAATAATTGCTTTTTGTTTGGCTATGTGGTCCAGGCTGGCTGCAAACAAGTGTGTGCTTATCAAGAAAAGCCAACAGGTATTTTCGAAAGACATCTGCTCCCTGAACAGAAGCAGAGTCCTTAATTTACTCTGACAACTTCTTTTAAGTAGCCAAAGTGAATTGAAAACCTTCCCCTGAGACATTCATTGGAAAACACACTTTGAATTAATCTAATAACAGAATGTCAACTGACTCCTAAAACAAAACAGTGAAGCATGCTTCTCTCCTTACAAACCAAGTTCCCCAGAAGATCCTAGCCCTGGTCACCACTAATAAGCATTCTCGAGGATTCGAGGCCAGCCAGGGAATTGCTTTTATCTATAGGCAACTCTGAAATCCTTAACTTCACATGTTTAGTCTTTAATAGTTTACCCCTGGCTTTCCCAATCACTCAAAACACTTAGTCAGATCCCATAGTATCTCTAAAATAGCAGGAGTACAAGGGATAATATGAATAACGTTGTAAAAGTCAATTGAGATCAACAAATTAGGCATGGTGGCAGGTGTGTATGTGTGACAGTTAATAATAGGACAGGAGAAGGCTGAGCGTGGAATGTAACGTGAAGGGGGATAGGTTCACACCTATCCTTGGTAAAGGGCAAATCCTATTTGAGGCGGAAGAAAGAACCCCAAATCCCATATGTATCATGAATGGGCAGATACAGCTGTAATACTCGATACACACATGTGAGAATGGAACCAGGTAGCTTAAGAGGATGGGTGGGGTGGGGAGAGGTGGGGAGAGAACCAGGATAGGGATGGCATTGATCAAGATGCCTTGTCCTCACAAACTAACATGTTGAACTGAAACCGCTTTGACAACTATTGAAAGAGAATAAAAATAGGGCTGGGAAGGTGGCTCAGTGGTAGAGCACTTGCCTTGCATGCATGAGGCCCTGGGTTCGATTCCTTGGTACCACATAAACAGAAAAAGCCAGACGTGACCCTGTGGTTCAAGTGGTAGAGCGCTAGCCTTGAGCTGAAGAGCTGAGGGACAGTGCCCAAGCCCAGAGTTCAAGCCCCAAGGCCAACCAAAAATAAATAAATAAATAAATAAACAGCGAAAAAAGTGAAACACACATTAGAAGATAAAAAAAGGCTCCCTTATATTGAGGAAAAACTCATGCTTAAAATTCTGGTCTGGCATAAACCCTTGAACTGCTGAGGGCGCCAGCCTCAATAGAACTCTGAGGTGCAGGAAGAAGGTGAGCTACATGGGAATCCAGGCACGGAGAAGCAGCAGTAGAACAGGGCCTGTGAGGGGCTCTCAGCCGCCGGGAGATGTGGAGTTGCGCACATGGAGGAATGCCCCTTTGCCTCCGGCCTGAGCTTCTCTTCTCTTTGCTAAATACACTGAGAGGTTCAGATGGAAGAGGAAGTGAGACTATAAAGCAAGGAGTCAAAACTCAAGAAACCTATGTGTCTTCACAGCCCCAAGATTATCCTCCTTCACTGAGAAATACCACCAGAGCCAGAGGCTCTATCTGTTAAGGGGAACCACTAGGCTTCTTACCAGTGGAAGATGGCTGGCAGGCAGAATGACAAGGGTCCTCTCCATCCACACCTTTAGGGGTTTCTAACCAGGAGCAGTGGGACTCAAGCTACAAAGACCAAATGGATGACCACAATATTTCGCAGCTTCTGTAAATTGAATTCTTGTTGGAATCTCACCCACACATTAGACCGAAGCTTGCATTCTAAACCTCACGGAAGAGACTGCCTGCTAAAATAAAGGACTTAAGAATCAAACAAATGCAATAGTAATACTAGTAGCCTCACAAAATTGACAAACTAGCCAGGATACAACTGAAAATCTTCTATAACACCCAAACCTAAGAAATCCACAATGTGAACTAGAAAACACAGTGCCCGATGCCACAGCAAGATGAAGCAGATGCTGGAATTACATAACAAGGGACTTCAAGAAGCAGTTATAAAATTACTTCAAGAGCCAATTATAAATTCTCCTGATTCTGGCGCAGGGTGATATATAAGGATCTAGCTTTAGTTTTCTACAAGTGATTAACCAATTTTGCCAGCACTATTTACTGAAGAAGCTGTCTTTCTTCCATTCTAATTTTGTAGCTCCCTTATCGAAGATCAGATGGCTATAGGTCTGTGGGTTCATTTCTGGGTTTTCAATTCTATTCCATTGGTCCTCAGGTCTGTTCATGTGCCAGTTCCAAGCTGTTTTGATTACTATGGCTTTGAAATAGAAAATCCCAGCAAAGAATTAGATACGTTAAAGAAACAGATTATAAATTAAGATACCCATTAGGAGGTACAATTAGAAGGACAGAGTTTAAGGCAAAAGTTAGATAGTGACACCCTATCTCTTAAACAAGTTAGTCTTGTAAACAGGTAATGGTAATAAGAGATAGGATGATGGTGGGTCCAAAGTCAGTCAGAACAATGAGACCTTCCCTAAAAATTAAGCTAAAATCAAGAGCCTGAGGGCTCTAAAGAGGTTATAACCCTTGCTTAGTAACATGAGGCCCTGATTTCAATGTTTAGTGCCACCAAATGAAAGCAAAGCCTCCCCCAAAAATTAAGATGAAAGAACAGTAAAAATCCAATGAATTACGTATCTTGAAAAAATCTTTTAGCTGAGCATGGTGGCTCAAGCCTGTAATATCAGCAACATTGAATCAGAAACAGAAGAATCTTGAGATGAAAGCTTCCATGAGTAAGTAAATAAGACCCTAACTCAAAAGCAAAACAAAAACAAAACCTTCTGTGGTTGTAGCACAAGTGAAAAGGACTTGTCTAGCAAGTGTGATTTGCAGAACTCAACTCCCAGTAATGAATACAATTATTTTTGAAACTTTGTCCTGTAAGAGTCCATGCACAGAAAAAGAAAAAAAACCCACAGCAAATATACTGCAAGTTCTTATCCAGTGACAAAATGGAATTTAGGAAATATAAAAGGTTTTCCAAGCTCAGCATTAGTGAAATCTTAGCTACTCAGGAGGCTGAGATCTGAGGATGTGGTTCAAAGCCAGCCTGGCAGGAAGTCCATAAACTCTTATCTCCAATTAACCACTAGAAAACCAGAAGTGGTGCACTGTGGCTCAAAATGATAAAGTGTTAGCATTGAGCAAAAGAGCTCGTGGACAGCACCTAGGCCCTGTGTTCAAGCCCCATGACCAAATAAAAAAGGTTCTCCATCCAGGCACTGGAGGATCAGGCCTATAAACCTAGCAACTGAGGAGTCTTAAAAACTTAGGATCACAGTGCAAACCCATGTCAGGCATGAAAGTCTATAGCACTCTTATCCCAAACAAAGTAACAAAAAAGCCAGAAGTTGAGCCATGGCTCAACAAGTGGTAGAGAACTAGCCTTGAACAAAAAAAGCTCAGGGCTCAGGAACAGTGCCTCAGGAGCCTGAGTTTAAGTCCCAGAATTGTCCCCAACCTTCACACACACACACAAAAAAAAACAACAAAAGATCTCCAAATGAGTGTTTCAAAAGGAGAGAAATTTCAATGAAGACAATATGCAGACGATAAATCACACTTGAAAAAAGTCCAATGTAATTATCCATCCGAGAGATGCAAATTGAAACAACAATGATGTATCACCATGCACTTTTCAGAGTGTGTGTAATTAACAAAGAAAAATGGCAACACCACCAAATGATGGTGAAGAGGCAGAGAAAATGAGCAACGTTGATGCAATGAACAATGTTGATGAAAACATGCAATGATACCATCAAAAAGAGCCTGAACATTTCTTGTAAAATCGCACAAAAAACTATCATGTATGCAATTGGTTGGGCACTCTATTTGGGCATTTATCCAACAGGAGAGAAAATTGGCATTCATTCTAAAACTTGTCCCCACATATTCATAACAGTTTTATGGTAATAGCCCCAAACTGATATCAGCCTGGATGTCCTTCAGCAGAAGAGCAGGCAACCTGATGTACACATCATGAAATACTACTTGGCAATAAAAAAGACATAAACAACAATACGGATGGATCTCCAAGGATTTATGTTATGTGTAAAGATGCTATTGGAAAAGGTTTCACTCTGTATTATTCAATTTATGGAATGTTTTGGATGACAAAATTTTAGAGCAGGAGGGTAGAGTAACACTGTGTGCCCTCTACATTATCGATCAGGATTTCTTCAGCAGGTTCGCATTGACTGGCCGCTGGAATACATCTGGCTACAAGGAAAAGTAGTTAAACCCAACTAAAAGACCCAATCTAAGTAAACACTGTATAGACCTCAGCTTCTCCCCTCACAATGGAAATGGAGATGTCTGGAGGTCGAGGCCAAGGTGACAGTCAATGTAATATATCTTCAGCAGGCACAGCTCTGAGTTTGCTCTTATCTGCCATTCCCTGAAGCCTGTAACATAAGCATTAGGAATCCCATTGTGATATGAATTTATTAAGAATAAAAGAAACTAAGTACCTCGTTTAAGGTTTACAATTTGTGAATCATACTCCAAGTGTTGGTCTATCAAAACATATCATCTTTCTGGTAGCATGTTCTCACCACTAGTCTTTCTAGTAAGACATCTCATACCTGTTTGCTGGTTGGGTTATTAAAACCAGCAGCAGTAGCAATATAACAATATAACAATACAGAGCACTGATTAAACATCTTTGGGACCAGGACCTTCATTAGATGTTTTGTATCCATCATCTCATTTAAATCTAAAAATATCTCATGAAATAAACTTGATATAACTTGAAATATGCTTGAAATAGACTTATAGAATGCAAAGGTGATAATTTGGTGGGGGGGTCATAGTTATTACAGAAAGGAACAAGGGTAGAATTTTGATTTATCTAACATCAAATCTCATAGTCTTTCCATAACCATACTGTTCCCAGATGGAATTAAAGAATTAAAAATCACAGGAATAACAGAAACAGCCTCACAATATTTTTCTAATATTTCTTTAAAAAGTCTTAAGATTTTTTTTAAAAGTCTTTAGCATGCTGTATGTTGTTTACAAGTATCCATGACATACCAAGTACTCAGGTACCAAGGTAGCAACCCCATCAGGGGTTTGTTTTATTTTATTTCAAAGTAGATAATCAGCATCCCATTTATTCTAGGCACTTTTGTTGATGACATACTAGTTGCCATAAAATCTGAAAAGTAAGATCAATTTTATGAGCAATTAAATGAGGTCTATCCAGAGGTAATTAATTTTATGAAGGAGGTTGAGCAAGGTGATAGGAGCGCCTGTTTGAGATGCATGGGTGAAGGGGAGGAATAATGGCTCATCAGCTATGAAATGCTTCCAAATTACCTTGCTTCCAGGTCATTATTTGTATTATAAGTCTGCGTCTGCCTTTGTGTCATGAAAGGGGAGCACAGTACTACCACTGCCTGTGAGGGGAGCAACCCATCCTTGCTCTTGTGCATGTGGTGGAAATGTGGGCTTCAGGGGCTCTCGCGTCCCCTGCTGAGAACACAGGAGGCCCTGGGTCTAAGGCACGGTGAAAAAGGACGCTACCGAGGCTGATCGGCGCCGGTACCGCATGAACTCTGGGGAAATTGAGAGCAAACAAATGAGAATGAGGTGTTTGGAGGTGATGCCCCTGGTAGAATTAATTGATCCGTTCAATCATTCCACAAACACTTATTGAAAATATTCTGCAGGTCAGACCCTATGCTAAATACTGTTGGTATAAAATAGAATTAGACACATTAATTGAGGAGTGAGTGAATGACCATCTCCTGGGGTAAGCTCAAAAGGAAAACAAATTGCTTTTGAATAGGGCTTGGCTGTTCAAAATCCAGTGAAGAACAAATGTGGTTTCCCACCTTGAGTGATAATACATGCACATATTTGCCCCTGCCATAAAGAGAGAAACATTTCATTGTGATTACTAAGGACAGGATGACATGATAAAAAAAATGATAAGGGAACTTCTACTCCTCAACATCTGCCAAGAGCAGCAGCATCCCTTCATGCCTTCTTCATGAAATTTGCTCCCCTGAGGTTCTGAGCTCTCTCACGCTCCAATTCCCTTTGATCAGCTTACCTGAAGTGAGCAGAGCACTGGTCTTGAGAGACTCCTCAGTCAAACGCTAGGTGTCCTAATCCTGAGCTTAGCTAAGAAAATCCATCTTCACGACGCTTCCCACTCCAATCGTGGGGTCCCCCGGCACGCACATTGCTAAGGGGAAACACAGAACTGTTTTGCGGGGCTGCATATCTGAGAAGGTCAACTGAACATGGTTCAAATACAACTGCATCTCTATGCCCTTGTTCCTCAAAAATCAGGGTCCTGCTTTTTCCCATGTACTGTGTTGTTGTTGTTTTTTAATTTGATTTAAAGTCTTCTGTTGCCTCCCTATTTACAGTACCTGTGTTGGCTCGAACTCCACAGGGAAGAAGCTCTTCCTTATCCTTTCTCTTTTCTCTTACTTGCTATGAAACATTTTGGGGGCACCCCCTGAAGAGATCACTTTGGATCCCATGTGCATCATCCAAACAACCACTGTAATTGTGCCAGTTTGAGGTCTATAGAGAGAGATTAAGTCCGTAAGAACCCCAGGGGCATGGGGCATGTGAGTTTCTCATAGGAAGCATCATCTGTTGAGCAGGCACAAACAGAGGAGTCTACTTTGCTTACTTGTCTCAGCCAAGTGCATCTGAAGCTAACGAAGCTGTCTGGACCATACAAATAGATGAGTGTATGCCTCATTGGTGTAGGTAACACAGAGAAGGTATCCAGGGAGCCTGCTCTTTCTTCTTTCTTTAAACAGTAAATACAGTATGTAATACATTTTTGCCAAGAGACACAAGAGACTTTGTTAGGTGCTAACTCAGGTTTTCTTTTTTTATTTTTTTTGGGTCCGGTCGTGGGGCCTGAACTCTGGGCCTGGGCACTGTCCCTCAGCTCTTCAGCTCAAGGCTAGCGCTCTACCACTTGAGCCACAGCGCCACTTCCAGCTTTTTTCTTTTTGCTTATGTGGTGCTGAGGAATCGAACTCAGGGCCTCATGCATGTAAGGCAAGCACTCTACCACTGAGCCACCTTCCCAGTCCCTAACTCAGGTTTTCTAATGTGCCAGATAAACCAGTCCAATGGTTTTCACGGAGTGATAAGTGGGCATTTGTTTTATCATTGTTGTTGTTTTTTGTGCTAAAACTCAGGCCCTTGCACTCTCGTTGGACTTTATTTTTCACACCTGTCATTTTTCTGGTTGTTTGGAGATGGAGTCTCTTAGATTTTTCTTTCTGGCATGGCTTTGAACCCTCCAGGTTTCAGCTTCCTGAGTAGCTAGGTTTAGAGTCATGTCCCACTAGTGTCCAAAATATATTGATTCAAGAGCTCAGACTGGTATTACCGGAACTGTCTAAATAGATTGGGGGGGAGTAAGATTACTTCTGTTTATACAGTTGATTAAATTTAGTAGCTTTATCATGTATTATCCAAGCAGAAAGATTCAGCTTGCTCAAACTCTGATGGTAGGAAAGCACTATTAGAAAATAATGATTCAAAACTCAATTCGAATCCTGGCAAAAGTCATACATAAAGATACAATGGCTTTTCCCCCAATGGCTGAACAACCATAAATTGCGATGAACAATTATGTGGCCTCTGATATTATTTGGCCAGCCAAGATAGCAGTGGTATTGTACTAGAAACAGATCTTATTATAGCTATAAAAGTATGGCCAGCCAAATCATTCTGAAAATAGGACAAAATAAAACATCCAGAATCTAGAACACATTCACCTCGGCACTGTGACAAGAGTTCATGCCTGGCTCCTGGCTTTGTTTTTTTTCCCATCGCTTACAGTTGTTCAAAGTTTGTGTAAACTGTTCAGAGTATTTAATGCCAGAGCATAGCCATTTTTTATGATGCCAAATATTTTTATTATTTAACTTGTAACTAAGAAGCAGAAGAAAATAACCCCAGTCCTCTTTTCAGATAATAATTACTGCTAACTAATCACAGTGTTATCACTTCCTGACAACCTATAATGGAAAAGTAATAAGTTCTCAGTAACTTTCCCCAAATCAACTACCAGAAACCCACGTTCCTCTGTGGAGTCTCTAGGTTTATCCCAGCGTATGATATCCTTAATTCATCAACATTGCTGGTCCAAAGGCATAATTCTGTGATCCATAGTCAGGAGGCATGGACCTCTACACTGAGGAGAGTCAATGGTATGAACTGTGGGGAAGAAATTGATTCTATCAAAGATAGCCATTGTCAGAATTCTGAATTCTACTGCCACCATCATGCACATTTACAATATCCATCCTAGCAGCCTCTATGATTTCACTAGGATAGATCTGGAATTTATACCAGATCCTTCTGTTGGCATTTACATCATTAGACTAATTTTGGAAGAAATTCTGTGTAATATCCTCTGACACATACAGAATCACAACAAAAAGCCCCCATCTCAGGAAATAATCATTAATATGACAACAGAGAAAGACTCCGTCCTCTGTAGGATGCCATAGCTCCCTCGGAGAGGTTGAAATCCTTAGGAGAGATGGTATCAATATGATGCAAACCACATGAGATGCAGTCTGTGAATCATTATTTCAAAATCTATCCCATAAACCCTATAAAACAGACCATACCTTGAAGGTCAGACTGTTATCTGTAACTCTTTAAAAGTATTTTATTAGCATATATTACTTTCACAAGGGGGTTTTCATTGTGACATTTCCATACATGAATACAGTGTACCCATCAACCTTAACCTCTCCATCATTGGCCCCTTTCCCTTCTTAAAACAATTTCCACAGATCGTAGGGTTGTATTTTCTTTCTTTAAAAACATTAGCATGCATTAGTTGTAACAAAGGGTTATTATGACATTTCCATATATGCATACAACGTATCCCAATCAAATTTACCCCTCTATCCATCTCCCTGAGCTTCCTTACCCTTCCTAAAACAATTTCAAGGGTTTTCTTTGTTTATTTTTATGTATGAAGAAAACTATACCATATTATCTGTAGAGAGATCATATATATTCTGTAATCTATATAATGTAGATAATATATATTCTATAACCTATATAATTTATATAGTATATACAGAATATATAATATTTTACATTACATATGAATAATATATAACATTTTATATTATATTTTAGACATGATATATAATTTTTATATATATTATATAGACATAACATATATTGTGTAAAATACACATGTATAATGTAATATAATATATAATAAGCCTTTAGCAAACTTTCATTTCTTTCAGGCTGGATTTAACTGTGTGAGGACAATTTCTGGTCCAGATGATCAAAGACACAACTCCCCTACAGGTCAGCCCGGTGGAGGAGGAATAAGGGGAGGAGCTAAAAAAAAAGAACACTAAAATACTAATGTCTATTAGAGTCAACCTAGAGAACACTGGTTTTAATTGTTAGAGATAACAGTTCTTTTAAAATGCACGTTTGCTGTTCTTATAGATGTTGTACACTAAACTATGTACCTTCTTCTTTTTGAGTATTTTTTCAGTACTTGTTAATAGATGAGAAAAATACTTAGGGTCTAAGAAATTCACTGAAAATTTCAGAAACCTCCAGTATTTGGGGAGAAAGTTGAAGGTTTAAAGCATCTTACTAGTCTCAAAGCCTGAATACTCAATCCAATTTCCATCTGTGTCCTTAATCTTCAGACACTGAAAATCACAATCCTGCTAAGAAAAAGTACATCTCTCAGCAAGTATTTTTGTCAATTCCTTTGTGTGCTTATCTCTCTGCATGTGAGGCTTAAGAAACAAGTCATTGCAAGTTATGATGTGTAAGTTCTGAAATAGATAATAGAGTGTGAGTAAAGACAATATAGAAACCTCTTGCTATTTACTGGACAGGATTGCAGGGAAGTGCAAGGTTTTTTAAATAGTTCATTGCCTTAGAACTGGCAAGTAAGTATTCATCCATTCCAGCACTGCCTTTCTTCTCTCAGATTAAGCAAAACAAGTCATGGAGTTCCATTGGGAGACGTCTTTGACAAGATATTAAAATCACAGCTCTGTTCTCTCTGCTCCCCTGAAATAATTCTACCTCTTTTGTTTACTCCCCTGAAAAAATGCTACATATTGTGTTGACAATGTTCTACTGGCAAATGTGTTCAGTCAAAGAGAGCTTGGAGAGCCCTGCGGGTACCTTTGAAAATCTTTGTAAAGAAGGCTGAGTTTGTACTATTTATTAGTCAGTGACTGTGGGTCTCCTACATGCCAACTCCCGTGTATGGATATGGCAAAGATATCAGTGATGTGTTTACCATAGCACCTATTCTGAGAAGGAAGAGCTGATTGGTAAACTCAGTGTTTATCTTTCCTCAATCTTTCTCCTCTTTCTTACTTGGCCACTTTCATTCTGCTTCAAGGCACAGCAGGTTTCATTCATCATGTCTCCTTAGTTCTGCCTTTTATATTTAATTACTCTAAAATTTATCACAACTTTGACCACATTTCCTGCCTTTGCTGGATTTCTTGTTTCCATAATATCCTCTTCCTTCTGGGAAGAGGAAACAAATTCTCCACAAAGCAACCAGTGGTTTGGTGGAAATGCCCTTTTGTATGTGTTGGGGGGGGAGGGTCTATCCCTCATTCTCTCATGGTCAGGAGGCCTGATGGTAACTCTGAAGTTGGATTTAAAGAGTATTACTTTAAAATAAGTAATTTTAAAAAGTGTACTTAAGTAGCAAAACGTGTACTCTGTTAGCAGATGGGGAAATTCAGTAAAAAAAAAAGATGAAACTAATAAATCAATTAAATTAACTGTTAGAAATTAAATATATGTCATTCCATGTATTTAAAAGTCTTTTATAATGGAATAAGGTTGGATTTAACAAGGTGAGTATTCTATGTCTAAGCATGGTCAATAAACATCATTGGACTTCAGGTGCTAAAAGAAATGTAGAGTAAGAATAATCCTAATGACACCCCACTTGAAACTGTGGTGTTAGAAAGTGGCACTGTGGCTCAAGTGGTAGAACCCTAGCATTGAGGGATGGAGTTCAAGCCCCAGGACCAACAAGAAGAAAGAAAGAAAGAAAGAAAGAAAGAAAGAAAGAAAGAAAGAAAGAAAGAAAGAAAGAAAGAAAGAAAGAAAGAAAGAAAGAAAGAAAGAAAGAAAGAAAGAAGAGAGGGAAGGAGGGAGGGAGGGAGGGAGGGAGGGAGGGAGGGAGGGAGGGAGGGAAGGAGAGAGGGAGGGAGAGAAGGAGAGGGGGAGAGAGAGAGAGGGAGGGAGAAAGGAAGAAAGAAAAATCAATTTGGTACCAGAAAGAAGAGAGAATTCCCTCAAATCAAAAAGATCATCAAATCACAAGCAAAACCATATTTTAAAAAAGAATCACACATAATATTAACACTTGCACCTTCAACGACATATCTACTCTTGTTCCCACCTTTCTCTCAGCCTTGTTCTGATTCTAGGAGGGAGAGACAAATTGAACATGCTCTAGAGTAGATAATGCTGAAGCTGAGCTGTAGCATGAGGAAAGGGTTGAGAGGTAGGAAGCCACCTCACCATACTCAGGAGGCTGAAAACTGGACCCTGAGAATCAGGCTGAAAAGAAGTAAGATCAATGTCTAAGTCACAGCTTCAGACTTTAAAAATATTTACCACTTCCCTCTGCCCAGAATCGCTTATCACTATGTACACAAAATCTGCCTTATGCGAAGGACTGTGACAATAAAGTATGTTGAAACCTTGTTTTCTACATAAATAGCCTGATTTGATCTATAGTATCCTTCTGTGTACTAAACCTAATAAAAAAAATTTTGTTTAAGGGAACTCAGAGGACTCAGAGTCCAAGAGCTGGTGAGCCTTGTACCCCTTGGTCTCCACTTGCTTCATTCTCTCTATCTGTTCTCATTCCATCAGCTCTCTTATCCAGTTGTGTTGCATGAAGCAACACTCTAATATAAGAACTCCATCTGATTTGGAAATGAGCAATGAGCATTATGCTGACTTCATAGAATACATTTGGTAGTGATCTTTCCTTTTCTATTTCATTGAAGAATCTGAGGAATATGGGAGTGAATTCTCATTGAAGGTTGTAGTGTCCATCTGGTCCTGGTTTTTTTCTTGGATGGGAGGTTCTTTATTATTTCAATTCCATTACTTCTTATGGATCTATTTAGTTGAGTTAAATCTTCTTGATTCAGTTTGGGCATATCAATGTTCTCTAGGAATACTTTCATTTCTCAGAGATTCTCAGATTTATTGGCATAAAGTTTTGCGAAGTATTCCCTAATATTATTCTGAATCTTGTCTATTTCTGTTGTGATGTTCTCATTTTTGTCTCTAATTTTATTGATTTGGGTGTGTTCTCTTCTTTTTAGTTAAATTTGCTAAGGGTCTGTCAATTTTGTTAATTTTTCACCCAGCAATGATGTGGTCAGGAGGGAAAAAGTCTGGGACAAAATGAAGGATAGGTGACACTGTTCAAAAAGGAATGTACTCCTTATCTGTCTTATATAACTGTGACCCCTCTGTACATCACCTTTACTATAAAAATAAAAAGTAAGAATGAACTCCGTATTTCCAAGGAGTTAGTATAATTTTACTGAAAGACTGCAATAAGTTAAACACACATTGCAATATATAGAGCAGACATGAAAATAACCTAAGACTTCATGACTCATAAGTCAATGGCATAAAAGGGATGTTAATACACAATTAAAAATACAAGAAAGAAGAAACCAAAGAACAAAATGTAAATGGTGTCAATGGGAAACAAAAAACATTGATGGTCGAATTAAGCTTAAACTTAATGAGACAAATTAAAATGTACAAGTTGCAAGATTGGATAAAAACAAGACTTGGGAATGAGTCCTTGGAGGCGCTGGCAGGTCCGCGTCGCCGAGGAGCGGCTGCTGCTGCTGCTGCTGGTGGCGGCGGCTTCTTTGCAGATGTATTGCTGGTCTTGAACATTATCCCATTTGAAAACACCAAGGAGGGCCAGTCACCAGAATGTCCAAGCATAAACTTATTATGTTAAGACATGGAGAGGGTGCTTGGAATAAGGAGAACCGATTTTGCAGCTGGGTAGATCAGAAACTGAACAGCGAAGGACTGGAGGAAGCTCGGAACTGTGGGAAGCAACTCAAAGCACTGAACTTTGAATTTGATCTTGTGTTCACATCTATCCTTAATCGATCCATTCACACAGCCTGGCTGATCCTGGAAGAGCTGGGGCAGGAATGGGTTCCCGTGGAGAGCTCCTGGCGTCTGAATGAGCGTCATTATGGAGCCTTGATTGGCCTCAACAGGGAGAAAATGGCATTGAATCACGGTGAAGAACAAGTGAGGCTCTGGAGAAGAAGCTACAACGTGACTCCACCTCCCATTGATGAATCCCATCCCTACTACCATGAAATCTACAGTGACCGGAGGTACAAAGTCTGTGATGTACCCTTGGAGCAATTGCCACGATCTGAAAGCTTGAAGGACGTTCTAGAGAGACTCCTTCCTTACTGGAATGAAAGGATTGCTCCTGAAGTGCTAAAAGGCAAAACCATTCTGATATCTGCTCATGGGAACAGCAGTAGAGCCCTCTTGAAACATCTGGAAGGTATCTCGGATGAAGACATCATCAAAATCACTCTTCCCACTGGAGTCCCGATTCTGTTGGAGCTGGATGAGAACCTGCATGCTATTAGGCCTCACCAATTCCTGGGTGACCAAGAAGCCATCCAAGCAGCCATTAAGAAAGTGGAGGATCAAGGAAAAGTGAAACAAGCCCAAAAATAAAGTCCTTTGCAGTTCTGTTGAGGAATAGATGCCAAAGGAGTGGCAGGCATGCAGTGTGTTCTGGGTGCTGATCTATTTTTCTCCCTCTCTCTCTTTCCTGATTGCATCTTCCCTGGGCTAGGCCATGTGGTACAGTTGGTGTAGGTAGCCAGGTAACTTAGCCAGGTCCAGAAAAGGCTTTAGGATGCCTAAGTGCTCATGTCATAAGCCTTAGGAGTTAGCTTCCCTTACCAAACCAGTAACCAGTAGGGTTTAATCAAGGTTGTTAAGTGTCTGAGATGAGAAAGTAAAAAGTAGAGATGAAGGTTAAGGTATTTTGTAGTTTAACAAATCATCCCTGAGTAATTGACACTTTTCCAATAAATCAGTTTTTAATAAGACTTTCTGAAATGATAAGTATTTCTAGGTAACACACTATGCATAAATATTTATTTCTAGTCTTTTCCTCGAGGCAAAGGGATGCTTTGTCAGTTAAGATCAGAATGGGAAAGTCACAGATGGGTCCCTTCAAGAAGGCCAACTCCCGCCTGAGGAGCATTAGCAAGGCCCTTTAGCCTCCTTAGCGCAGTTATCCTTGGTTTCACATTCAGTAGAATTCCTCTTTGGCCATTAGAGTGAGCAAGAATATAGACATTGCTGGGTGTTTATGTTCCTTTTTTGTTTTGCTTTGGTGGGTTGTTTTTTTTTTTTTTTTTACTTTGATCTTTGGGTACTCGTAGTTGGTTGCAAATAAAATTCTCTGACAAAAAAAAAAAAAAAACAAGACTTGGTTGCAGGTTCTCTGAAGGAGATTTATTAATATAAAGACAGGATAATAATAAAAGGAACAAGGACATACGCCATATCCAGGCACCAGTGGCTCACGCCTGTCATCATAGTTTCTCAGGAAACTGAAATCTGAGGATCATGGTTCAAAGCCAGTCAATTTAGGAAAGTCCATGAGACTCTATCTTCAATTAGCTGGAAGTGGAGCTGCTGGCTTAAGTGGTAAAGTTCTAGCCTTGATAAAAAGCTAAGAGACAGCACCCAGCCTCCAGACTGACACATACACAAAAAAAAAAAAGAAAGAAGGGAAGAAGGAAGGAAGGAAGGGAGAGAGGAAGGAAGGAAGGAAGGAAGGAAGGAAGGAAGGGAGGAAGGAAGGAAGGAAGGAAGGAAGGAAGGAAGGAAGGAAGGAAGGAAGGAAGGAAGGAAAGAAGAAAGAAAAGAGGGCAAAGAGAGGGTGAAAGAAAATAAAAAATAAAAAGACAATGTGTCATAGGGGAGCTCTATGTGGAGTCTTTTGAAGAACCTCCATACAACTTTCCAAAGTGGTTGAATAAGTTTACACTCCCACCAACAATGCAGTAAGGTTCCCTTCTGTCCACATCCCCTCCAGCATCTGTTGTTAGACTTCTTGATTATAGCCATTCTAACTGGAGTGAGGTGGTATCTCAATGTTGTTTTGCTTTGCATTTCTTTTATGGCTGGAGAGATTGAGCATTTCTCCATGTTTCTGTTAGCCATCCTTCTTTCCTCTTCAGAGAAGTTTCTCTTTAAA
Organism: Dipodomys spectabilis; assembly: GCF_019054845.1. NCBI lineage: Eukaryota > Metazoa > Chordata > Mammalia > Rodentia > Heteromyidae > Dipodomys > Dipodomys spectabilis. The sequence goes on along the minus strand of NW_024870941.1, from coordinate 5,577,859 downwards.
TCTTTAGCCCACTTATTTATTGGGCAGTTGTTTCTTTGAGGATTTGTTGTTGAGAGGGATCTAATTTTTTTGAGTTCCAAGTAACTTTAGATATGAGAGCCTTGTCCGTTGTATGGCTAGTGAAGATCTTCTCCCAATCCGTGGGCTTTCTACTGATCTTGCTAGCTATGTCCTTTGCCATGCAGAAACTCTGCAATTTCATGCAATCCCATTTGTCCAACCTTTCTATGATTTGTTGTGTTTCTGGGTCTCTATTAAGAAAATTTCGGCCTATGCCAAGGAGACCTAGCGTTTCTCCTATTCCATCGGGTAATATTCTCAGAGTGTCTGATTTGACTCCAAGGTCTTTGATCCATTTGGAGTTGATTCTGGTGCAGGGTGATAGATAGGGATCTAGCTTTAGTTTTCTACAAGTAGTCAACCAATTTTGCCAGCACCCTTTACTGAAGAGACTGTCTTTCTTCCATTCTATTTTTTTAGCTCCCTTATCAAAGATTAGATGGCTATATATTTGTAGGTTCATTTCTGGGTTTTCAATTCAATTTCATTGGTCCTCAGGGCTTTTCTTGTGCCAGTACCAAGCTGTTTTGATTACTATTGCTTTGTAGTAGAGTTTGAAATTTGGTATTGATATTCCTCCAGCACTGTTCTTTCTGTTAAGGATCGTTTTTGCTCTTCGGGGTCTTTTATTGTTCCATATTAATTTTTGGACTGCCTCTTCTATTTCCTTGAAGAATGAGGATGGAATATTGATAGGTAACTCATTGAATTTGTAGATAGCCTTGGGAAGTATTGCCATTTTCACGATGTTGATCTTTCCAATCCAGGAGCATGGGAGGTTTTTCCACTTTCTAAGTTCTGTTTTGATTTCCTTTTGCAGGTTTTTAAAGTTTTCATCATAGAGGTCCTTCACTTCTTTGGTTAAGTTAATTCCTAGGTATTTTATTTTTTGTGTGGCTAATACGAATGGAGTTGCTTTCCTGAATTCAGCCACATTTTTCTCATTGTTGGCATACAGAAAAACCACTGATTTTTGAGGGTAAATTTTGTACTCTACTACTTTACCAAAGTTTTGAATCAGCTTGAGTAATTTGGGAGTGCAGTCCGTGAGATTATTATTTTTTTTACATTTTTTTACTGTGAAAATACTGTACAGAGGGGTTACAATTACATGGGCAAGATAATGAGTACATTTCTTACCAAGCATTGTAGCCTCCTCCTTTGTTTCCCCTTCCCATCCCATCCTCCCCCACCCCACCCCTACTCAACCCTCCCCCCCCCACCAAAGTTGTAAAGTTCGTTTTCAACATACGACTTGTAAGTCTCATTGTTGCATTGGGTCCACTTGTATCCCTATTTAAACTATTTGTTTTTTCCCTTCCCCTCCACAAATTATACCAACATCAAATACAGTGAAAGAAGGGGTTATACCGTGGGGGAGGGGCATACAAAGCAACAAATAACTAATCTTATAAATGCGTTAGAAACAATCTCATGAAAAAAAATTTGAATAAATATCTTAGGGTTCATTTCCCTAACATCAACTTATCTGACCTTTTCTGCTTGACTCACACATATACTAGTTATTGCAAATAAGGGAAACCATGGGACCTATATTTCTTTGGGCCTGGCTTACTTCACTTAATATAATACTTTCCAAGTCTTTCTATTTCCTAACAAATGGGGCAATGTCATTCTTTCTGATGGAGGCATAGAATACAAGCTCATGTCATCTGCAAAGAGGGAGAGTTTTATTTCATCTTTCCCTATTTAGATCCCTTTTATGTTTGCAACTTGTCTTATTGCTGTAGCTAGGTATTCTAATACTAGATTGAAGAGAAGTGGAGAGAGTGGACATCTTTGTCTCATACCTGAGTTAAGAGGAAATGGCTTTAGTTTTTCACCATTAAGTATAATGCTGGCTGTAGGTTTGTCATATACAGCCTTTATTGTATTGAGGAATGTTCCCTAGATTCCTAATTTTTCCAGAACCTCCATCATAAAGGGGTGTTGGATCTTGTCGAATGCTTTTTCTGCATCTATTGAGATAACCATGCGGTTCTTATCCTTGCTCTTGTTGGTTTGATAAATTATATTAATTGATTTGCATATATTGAAACAGTGTTGCATCCCTGAAATGAATCCTGCCTGATCATAGTGTATAATTTTTTGGATGAATTGTTGAAGTTGATTGGACAACATTTTGTTGAGAATTTTGCATCAACGTTCATCAAAGAAATGGGCCTATAGTTCTCTTTCTTTGATGAGTCCCTGCCTGGTTTTGGTATGAGAGTTATGATGGCTTCCTCAGATATGGACCCAACCCAGATGCCCCTCAGTAGATGAATCGATCAAGAAAATGTGGTCTATATACACAATGGAATTCTATGCCTCCATCAGAAAGAATGACATTGCCCCATTTGTTAGGAAATGGAAAGACTTGGAAAAAATTATATTAAGTGAAGTAAGCCATGCCCAAAGAAACATAGGTCCCATGGTTTCCCTTATTTGCAATAACTAGTATATGTCTGAAACAAGCAGAAAAGGTCAGATAAGTTGATGTTAGGCGAAATGAACCCCAATATAAGGATTCAAATGTTTTTCCTTTCTTACGATTGTTTCTAACATATTTATAAGATGATTTCTTTGTTGCTTTGTATGCCCTCCCCCACAGTATAACTCCTGTTTTCACTGTATTTGATGTTGGTATAATTTGTGGAGGGGAAGGGAAAAAAACAAATTGCTTAAATAGGGATACAGGTAGACCCATTGCAACAATAAGATGTACAAGACGTTATGATGAGAAAAGAACTGTACAACTTTGGCATGGGGGCAGGAGGGGGTGGGGGAGATGGGAAAGTATGGGAAGGGGAAACAAAGGAGGAGGCAACAATTCTTGATAAGAAATGTACTCATTACCTTGCCTATGTAATTGCAATCCTTCTGTACAGTATTTTCACAATAAAAAAGACAATGTCCATCAAATAGATAGATAGATAGATAGATAGATAGATAGATAGATAGATAGATAGATAGATAGATAGATAGATAGAGATAGAGATATTTGTGAGTCATGTGTCTTGAACTGTGGGTGCTGTCTTTGACATCTTCAGCTTAAGGCAAGTGTGCTTTACCCCTTGAGCCACAGTGCCATTTCTGGTTTTCTTGTGGTTAATTCGAGATAAGTGTCTCACAAACATTCCTGCCCAGGCTGCCTTTGAACAGTGATTCTCAGATCTCAGCCTCCTGAATAGATAGTAGCTAGGCATTAGCCAACAGCACCTGGCTTCAAATATATTTTAAAGGAGTATTACTACAAGGATATATTTTACAATATTTAAAGGTCAAAACATGTAACTATCATAGTGTACATCACAGAGTTTAAAAAAGTTTCAAGGAAAATATGACAGAGCTCAAAAAATATGAAGACAAATCCACAGACAGAAATATCAAATTCTTCTTCTAACAATAGATAAAATAGAGATAAAATATTGACCTTCAAAGTCATGGATATCTACAGTAGAAAAAATAAAAATATATAGTCAATGTTATAAAGTTGGGCTTAAGAAATATAAACAAAGATGAAAATGCCACACAAAATAGGATAAAGAAATAAATAAAAATGAGGCAAAAATTTTAAAATAAAAGTAAAAAATTAAACAGTCTTAAGTTGGTTTCTGAATAGATAAGTAAAGCTGACAAACATCTACAGAGTAAACAAGAGTGATAGAACAACAGAATACCATATAGATAAGTGACCTGCAAATGGAGCAAGAAAAATCCTGATCCTGGTTAACAGATGCACAACTCAGTGTGAGGCTGCAAGCCAAAATTAGAAGCTGGCTGCGTTACAGCCTCACTCAGAGGTGGTCTTGTAAAACAGTGATAATGAAAAGTCTTCCCAATGGGTAGAGCTTTAGGCACTACACCATGTCATCCACCATGAATGCAAGGGGAAATGGTCCACGATTAGAACAGATGAGGAGTCACTGGCATTAGTAAATGAACTGGACAACTAGCCAAGTGCTTAGATGGAAACAATATCAAAACTAGAGATGAAGAGTTATGGTAAAGATATGTGGTTAATATATGGAAGTGGCATGAATTATTAAAGTCTCTGTGCTGTCTGCTAATGCCCACTGAGAACAACTACCACAGACAAGTCACTGGATAAACAGACGAAGCACTGCTGGCAGATGGCAGCAGCCAGCCTCTGTCATGCTCATGCAGGAATCACATGCAGGGCATCTTAATTAAATATCTACATTGGCAAAAATGGAAGATACTCATTGGTCCAATAGCATGGATTTTCAATCTCATAACTTATCCAGCTATATCAAATACCCAACTGCCAGTGGCAGAGGCCAAAATTGAGCTTCCAATATGGTGTCATCCCTTTAAAACTGAAGATTGCATGTCAAGTTCACGCTATTGAATCATTCTAGAAAGACTCATCAGTGATTCACAGCCACAGGTATTCTGTTTGTGGGTAAATCTTTTCTGCCCAAAGGATCTCAAGCAGCATTGCTATCCCAAGTCCTACTGAGTGTCTTAATCTTGAAGCAGGGATCTCACATTTAGCACTAAGCATGGAGAAGGCATACATTGTGGCCTTGCATCCACGGTACATTGTGCAGAAGCTCCTGGCCTGATAAAGACGAAGCCACAAAGCAACACTCGCAAGGAAACCATCTGTGATAGGATAGGGCACCATCGTTTAATGTGATCAGAAGCCTAGAGATGGCACTGTGTTATCAACAAGGAAGATACATAGATTCAGGAATCAAATGAAAAAAGCCAAATGTGGCCTCATTTACCATGTCCTCCAGTGACCCCTGGGGAAAAGCATGTACCTCCCAAATCTGCAATTCCAGGCTGCTGAGTTCGAGGTAGAGTGAGGAAGAAGGTAGGAAAGACAATGGTTGGAACTAAGACTTTCTACTTCACAATCCCTTGACTGCAAATAAATAAGCATAGCAAATCCAGCCCGCAAAGAAGATAGTTAAGCAAGGACCTATGTTTCTCAGAGATGAAGGTCTGGGTTGCTATACTAGGTATAACCTCAAGGCTGACTGGGAAGGGAATAAAAAGCATTGATAGAAGAGAAGAACTGCAATAAATATTTTTGAGGTCTGAGACAGATGAGACAGCATGATTGCAATTCCTTTCATTAATTCTTCTCTTCAATTTTTTTTCTTTTTCTCTATTGCAGAGCTCCCAGAGTTTTAAATGAGTAGTAGCTCATAAATTATTAAGGAAAAATAGATTGGAGCAGTGCAGGAGGCAGGCTACTGGTCATGGAAACATACCTCCGCAGGTTACAAATAGCACAAGATTGTCCAGCTTGGCAGGGTCCGGTGGGGTGGGGGACACATCAGTTGGCTTCCCACCTCTCTGTAGCTCCAGAAAGATGTTTTATGTTCACGTCAAGGCAGCCCCTCCCTGCAGCATGTGCATCTGGTGATGCAGGGGTAAAAAGCTACCCCAGGTCAGCTCGAAGTGGCACGAGTTTGATGAGCAGTAAGGGGATAGTGTACAAAACTTTGTCAGGGTTAGAATTTGTTTGATATGTCCTATCCTTGGGTATTGCTTCTTTTCTCCTTTTTTCTTGGATATCGATTGTTACTGTTTTTGAAAAATATCTGTCTTTGCTCCTAGAGAACTACATTGGTTTTCTACTGATGCTGCAACAAATCACCACAAAGAGAGTGGCTTAAAACAAAAGCTATTGCCAGGCCCTGTGGCTAATGCCTGGAATACTCAGGAGTCTGAGGCTTTCAGTTGGAAGCCAGCCTCAGCAGGAACATCTGTGAGACTTTCATCTCCAATTAAGCACCCAAAAAGCCAAAAGTGCAGCTGTTGCTCAATGGTAGGGCACTAGCCTTGAGAGCAAAAGCTCAAGAGTTCAAGCTCTAGGACCAGAACACACACAGAAAGATACATACACACACACACACACACACATACACACACACACACAGCTGTTAGCTATGTGGCAGTTTGGAAAGTTGGGTCTAACTGAACTGAGATGGAGGAGTCTTACTGAGCCTATTGCCTTCTTGGAGGTGTTGGGTGAGAATTCAAGTCTTGGCCTTTTGAAGGCTCATGGCCTCTTTCCACCATCTTTAAATATAGTGATATTTCAACTAGCTCATGTGTGTTGATTAGTCGCATTATCATGAACTCAGAACGAAAGGTTCTTACAGTACCAACTTCTCAGCCACGTGGTAAGGTGGCTATGAAAGTAGACACCCCTCTTTCTTCCCTTCCCCAGTCAGATCTTCAGCTGATGGCTGACCCTTGAGATCCTCAATGAAGTGAAAATGGATCTTTACCTACGCAAAGAGTGACAAATAATAAAGGACTGTGGGTTGTTTAAATACACAAAGCCAACATGTTAGATTTTTAAAGATGAGTGTTTGAACTCACTAAAATAATCCGGAACATTATCCTCCTATCCTCCTGTCTCAATCCCATCTCCAGTGTCTCTTTTTTCATGAAAGGCAACAGACTCACAAGCCCCATAGACACAGACATGAGCAAGCTTAAGAGCACAGCTCTGCCAAGCACAGAACCAAAACCAACATCTTTAGTCTTGATACTACTCATCTTTAAGATTATGTAAGAAATTAATTAGTATCTAAAATATCTTTCCTCTCTAGTAACTCAAGGATGCATAGGCTTGTAAGCCTCCTGAAATTGAACAAAGGATTTCATTTGCTGGTGCATCTGTACTTTGGTTTGAGGGTTGGATGATCATATTCAAAGCTCTCTATATTCCTCAATGAGGTCAGAAAGTACAACTTCTCACTCACTTCCACCTCCAGTAAACAATTCACATAATATGCTCCAATAACTAAAGGACAGCAAGTCACCTTCTCATGAGAAGTTTGGCTTCAAAGACACTTCATAAATGTAGATTAAGGCTGTGTTAAAGACTGGCACTTACAGAGCGAACATTATCATTTTATAGCCAACATTTATTGGCTGTTCCCAGGAATCTAATAGCAAATGTGCTTAGCATTTTACATAGATTGGTTAACCTTGATCTTTTGAATAACTCTATGAGATACTAACTTCAAATATTCCAAATTCATAGATAAAGAAAATGACACTTGAACAAGCTAAGCAATTTTGCTTAGGGTACATATTCGTTTACATAGGCAATCTGATCCCAGAATAAACACAATGTCCCTGTTTCCAGAACTTGCTTGATCCCTGGAATATACTAAAGTTGTGATGAATATAAATACATAGTGCATTTAATTCCTGGCTTGAATGAAGGCAGACTTTATTAAAACCTTCAGAGAAAAGTTTATTAGATTTATTTGTTTATAAATTAACCCAGGAAGAGATAAAGTTAAGTTGGATCTTGCTTAGTATAAAGTTTGATAAAACATTGAAGTAATTCCATCATGTATTGTAAATAGCCGCCGCTCAGCCTTCCATCTCCAGCCAACCAATGGCCCCAATTCTTTGACTTTCTCGGGTGGAATTGTTAATAGAACTGTGCCTTACATAGCCTAGCACATCCAAGCCCAGTATACCTTCATTATTAACTTAAATACCTTCTGTAAAGTTCTTCTTGATCCATGATTATATCCTCGTGTAATTTTTACGAAGTAGGAGCATTAGATGAGCTCATTATGTGAAAGTATGAGATTTCTTTTTATCACAGTTTACCATTGTAAATTGTTGCCAGCTTTACTTATGTAAAATGGCAGAGCATGGTAGTGCAAGGCTGAAATCTCAGCTACTCTGGACATGGAAGCAAAAGGCTCCTGGTCAAGGTTGATACCATGCAAAAATCATAATATCTTACCTGAAGTAACCCAAAAGCGAAAGAACTGGAGGGTCTGGCTCCAATGGAGAATACTTGCACAGCAAGGTTGAGACCTTGAGTTCAGTTCCCAGCACCATCCCCCACCCAAAAAAAAGGGACCAAAAAGAATATTTATTTGACAGCCAATACAAACCCAGATGAATTTCAAAGATTGCCCTAATCTACCCTTTGTGACAAGCAAAAATCTCTTTCTACCAGAATCTCTGGGTCCTTCAATCTACTCTTGGCTTTGGAGATGAACTAACTTGCATTTCAAGCTCAATGTAAGATGTCTATCCTGGTTACCCACACTGAGAAGCTTTAAGTATTGTTCTTCCCACTCTACAGTCTCTTGAGTATTTCCTGGTAAATAACAGGTGCTTAGAATTGGTCATCACAGAAATTTCTACTGAGTTTCTTTATTTCCAACAAACAAATCAGTGGTTTTCACGTGTACTTCTTTGTATTTCTATACTACTCACACAGTCATCTGTCTCTCATGGGCATTGTAAAGTAGACAGAGAAACTAATACTATAAATGCTTTCAGATAAAGATTAATAGATCGGGTGCATTCTTGGTACAGTCAAGTGTGACATTAACTATAATTTGGATAATTTCAGACAATATATACATGTATACATGTTTGTGTGTGCATATGCACAAATGGGTTTTATGTATATTTGTATACATCTAACTATTGATCAGCCAGTATTTGTAATTGTCCATAAAATTTTCAAATAAATACTATTAGTTTATTCCCATCTGACTAGTTTTCCAGTTTAGTGTTCTTTTCTTACTTGAAAATGATATGGTGATTAAGATATCACTGAATATCACTGATAAGTAATTTTTATTGCTAAAATACTGTACAGAGGGGTTACAATTACATGGGGAAGATAATGAGTGCATTTTTTATCAAGCATTGTTGATTCCTCCTTTGTTTCCCCTTCCCATCTCCAACCCCCCCACCCTCCACCTTCCACATCCCCCCTCCGGTCTTACAGCATGGCATATGTATTCAAGCCTGAGAAAGAGAGATTCTAAAATACTGGACATGGATGAAATAACAGGTGGTACCTTTGAAGAGGCAAAATCACTCTTTTCCCGAAGGGCTAAAGATGATAGTCCATTCTTCCCACTTCATTGACTTAGAGGCTATAATGAACCTGTAACGATCTGTCACGTTAGGGAGTACTGCTGTTTAGGGAGCACTTGATCCATGAGCTGTTGGTACAATGTGCCACCATGAGTAGCCATTAAGGTACAGCTTCACAACACACATGATATTGGGAAAGCTGCCAGTCCCCAAAGGGATCTGTTCTTGTCTGTTAGCTACTGGGGTTCCCTTCCTGAGACTCAAAAGTGAAGAGGGAAGAGAAGAAGTCATGGCAGAGGTCATTACAGACAAGTCAGTACACTATGCTATTAGTGTAGATGTGTGAGGGGGTAGGCAGGAAATGAAGGAAAGGAGAGGAAATAGCTACATTTTATCAAATGTACTGTGAAACGCAAAGATATCCACACTGACCTACTTCATCATGCTCTGTCAATGAGCCCTTGAGGGGTGAGTGAGATGTGTGAGCAAATAAGAAAAGGACCGAAATGAAAATTACCTATGAAAGGACGCCATCTTTGTTTTATGGTCACGGAAGTGTATTTTTCTCTAAGGTAAATAAACATGTTTCCAAAGTTATTGTAGCAGAAGTGAAGTCAAATTAGATACCTCTGGCTTTGCACCATGTTTGACAAATTACCTACTTTATGAAATTTTGGTCAGTATTTAAGCTTAGTATCCCAAATGAACAAAAAGCATGAATGAGGAAGAGATGAAGGAAGAAGAAAAAGAAGACAATAAAATCTCTCTACAGCTGGGTCCTAGTGTACACCTATAATCCTCAGGGGGCTGAGATCTGAGGATTGCAGTTCAAAGCCAGCCGGGGCAGGAAAGTCCAGGAGACTCATCTCCAATAAACCATCAGAAAACCAGAAGTGGTGCTGTGGCTCAAGTGGTCAAGCACCAGTCTTGAGAAGGAAAGTTCAGGGATAGTGGCTAGGCCCTGAGTTCAAGCCCTAGCATGGACACCAGAAAATACAAAGAAATTGATCTACAGAATTAAGGTCCTCAGACACTGAAATCTGCCCTCTTGTTTCCTGTTTTGAACTCATAATAGACTTTAGGGGGGAAAAAGTGCTATACTTCTACTCTTTACCTCCAAGTTTTTCCTAAACTTCTCCATTCAGGATCTGAGTACCCCAATTTCACTGACAAAGCTTCCTCATTATCTATGATTGCATGGATGTGGCCAGATCTAGTGACCATGTCTCAGCTTCCCCTCAACGGTGTCCACCAGCAGTCCTTCCAGCACAGCTGCTGCTCCTTGGAATCCTTTTCAGAAGCAAAGGTTGTGTGATTACCTCATTGGCCACTCTTCTCAGACTTCTTCTGAATTATTTTCCTCTTCTGAACTTCAAAATACTGGAGACCTTAGGAGTTTATCCTTGGACCTTGCCTCTCTCTTGGCATTCACTCCCTGATGATTATTCTTGAAATACCATATATACCAACTGAAGGTCAACTTTTCTCTTCAATTTACTGCTCTCCAGTATTTCTGCCTCTGCATGCGGTGATCTTTCTTCCTGCATTAAAGGCAAAAAAAAACCTTAAGAATTGTCCTTGGTTCTATTTATTTATATGTTTAATGTCATCTACCAATAATGTTTTTTTCTGCTTTACCTTTAAAAAGCCCAGTAAAAATCAAAACACAATGAAATCTACTCAGCAGTCTTGTGGCTGCAACTCTGCCCCAAACGATTGTCATCTTTCACCAGCATCAAATTCAGCCTCTAAACTGGTCTCTTGCTGTCTTCCCTGGGGATACCATTGCCAAGTCTGAGTGCTCCTTGAACAGATTAATCTATCCATGTCATTTCTTAGCTCAAACACTTGTCAGCCCACTACAACTCAACATCCTTGCAATGTGTTACAAGGCCTTTCATCATTCATCTCCCATAACCTTGCTCTGCTCAGCTCTCCCTGCTGACTGTCCACACCCAGCCCTTCAACAACTTGGAGCCACAGCGAACATCATGTCTTGTTAAATCATGTCAAGTATGTTTCCTCAAACCATGAGAGCTTTCTATCCTTCCTTCTGTTGGGAGCACCATTTTGCACAACCAGTCTTTTGTTTCACATATATCCAGAGAAACCCTGAGAAGAGTCTTCTCTGGATCCATTCTTAAATCACCCCCATCCCCCATCCCCTTACTCCTCCCATTACCTCTCTTCATCATCAGCATTCTTCGAGCCACTAATCTACTGTATTTATTTCATTACAATATCTGTATTTGTACCTATATTATTTATTGACCAAATAAAATAAATAGGGGTATTTAAAGTTTAATTCTCAACTTCTATAACAACCCATGCTCCAAGAGGGCAGAGCTGTTTTGCTTTGGCGGTCCTGGACTTTGAACCCAGGGCCTTGTACAACTAAGCATATGCACCACAACTTGAGAGCCATAGCTCTAGTCCATGTTTTGTTTTGTTTGTATTCTATACTACATCCTTTATGATCAGAACAGTCTGGGTTATAAAAATAAAAATGGATAAGGCAGGCACTGACGGCTCTTCCCTGTAATCCTAGCTACTCAAGAGATTGAGATGTGAAGATCACAGTTTAAAGTCGGCCTAGACAGGAAAATCCATGAGACACTTATTTCCAATTAAGCACCAAAAAGCTGAAAGTACTGGTGTTAACCTTGAACACAAAACCTTAGGGACAGTGCCCAAGCTCTGAGGTCAAACCCTAGGACCCACACACACAAACAAGAAATAATAATAGAAATAGGAGAGATAGACAATCAGACAGACAGAGATACATATATATATATATATATATATATATATATATATATATATATATATATGTATCTATGCATATTACACACATGAATGACTGAGTAACTCCATAGCCAGTGGATGGAAGGGCACAGATAGAAAGGCAGCCACACAGGGTACCTCTGCTGACCACTCTGGATAACTGGAAAAGCTCCAGAATATCAATCAAAAATTCTCTGGGCTGCAGCTAACAAGGTGCAGACCTCTATCCAACAACAAGACCTTTTGGAATCGAGTCTCAGCGGGGCCTTCCGAAATAACACAGATACATTGCAGTAAAAACAGCCTGCAGAAACGGCATTTATAACTCTCTTTACAACTGAAGTCTATCACAGGAAATGCCGAGCAAACATATATAAATAAAAATGAATTCTCAGATTTATTTGCTGAGACTGTAACAACCTAATAAGGTTTCCACAGCAAAGGCGAGGAAGGCAAGGAGGATAAAAATACCCTCAATTTCTTCTTTTCAGCCCACATATAACAGCAATTCCAGCTAGGGCCTTCTCCCATCCCACATAGGCTTCTAACTACCTACCACTGGAGGGAAGAAAGCAAGGAGTCATGTTTGCACTCCATTGTCCATTGTCGACACTGTACATTGCAGACAATCAGCACTATGCGCTTCCCAGGCACTCTGAGCCTCTTAATTCCCTCTACTGAAATGCCTCTGGCCAACCATGAAAATCTTAAAAACTAAATCATATGCATATGATATGAACTCACACAAATGTGCACACACATACCCTGGTTTTGTCAGGAAGAAGCTAAAGAACAAACAAAAACAAATCTCTAGCTCCCCAGTTTTCAACTGATCTTCTATTATACAAGCCTTAACTATAGACCCTCTTCTATAACTAAGCTGTAGTCTTCTTGTCTCTGTTTGAATCCTCAGATCTTTCTTGCCTTCAAGATACAAATTGTACCTTACTCTTAGAATGTACATCTTAGACAATGTTTCTATTATGAGCTTTTGTCTGGACTCATGTACCAGTCATCTTTTCCCTGTTACACAGCATGGAAGTTGTTCACTGCTCGATTATAGTTTGCCTGTGAGTGGCAACAGCCAAGGATACAATACTGCAAACAGATCATGGCAAACTATGCAAAGATAGTCAAATTCACAGAGGAAGGCAAGTTAAAAGAGAGCCGATGACATAGTAAGAATAGGTAGTATTTTGGAAGGTTCTGTGAGTAAAGATGGCAAATGCTGACTAAAATGTAAGAGAGATTTGGGGATATAATCCTGAGTCTGCTGGTGTTGGGGAACAACCAGTCAGTGGTAAAGGCTGAGGGTGAATGGTCAGCTGCTCCTTCACCAAATCGCAAATGTCCCTTCTGACCCGTCATGTGCTGGGCTCTGTGTGGAATGCCAAAGATGTGCATAGCTCTACCCATCATGAGTCCAAGTTGAATTGGGGTGTCAGTTAAGAAAGGTAATTCTAAATTTGATACTGGTGTCCCTAGCAAGGCTTTTACCATGCAGAAAGCTGCTTATGGTTTTTATCAGCATAGCAGACTGAGCTGACATTTTCTCTCTTCAAGATAAAACAAATAGAATGCTAGATAAAACCTCACCAAAATTTATTACTTTTTCCCATACAAAATGAAGTTAATCCAATAAGAGATGAAGAAGAAGCCCATAAGAAAAGAAATGATAAAAAAAAAATCCAAAGAATTTATGGAGGAACCGGGACCAAATATAAAAATGCATGCCTCAGGGATGGAACTTTAATATTAAGAAAGGTCCAGAAGTTCAGTTCATCATGTATGCAGACACCAGAGCTGTCTGCTAAAGACCAAAAGCATAAATGTCCGGTCTCGATGTGAATCTGGGAATAAAAGTTCTACTCACTGGGTGAGGAAGTTGCAAGGAAGTTGATATTCATTCCTGATGCAATCGAAACTCGGGTCTGTCCTGCAAACCCATGTGAGATATAAATTCGTGCAGCTGCATCTTAAAGAAACTGTAAGCCGAGAAGTTAATATTTAAACACTAGTCTAGGATCAGTGAGATCTGTGCTTTCCTGATCAACCAAAGCAAATGAACCCCGATCTGTGTGAACAGATGCCACACGAGAGAGGCCCAGGCAGACCGCCTGCAGACCTGCCTCCCCCTGACGATGAGCTCACAGCCAAGCCGGATAAACCACCAGGAGAGGCAGACAGCACAGGCTATAGACGGGAACATATGCACCCAGGAACTAGAGATCATAAACACATTCACTGAGTCAACACACCAAGCACTGATTAATTTAGGGACATAAATCAACAAACAAAACAGTCAGAAATCCCTGCTTTGGTACAATGTATGCTGCAGTGAAATGAAAGCGCTCCTTGAACATAAGCAACCAAGTGAAGCACATGCAGCTAAGGAATTATCTGTATATTACACTGTGCCTTCGGAAATGAGCCAATTCTTCAGTGCCTTTTATTCATTTCTCTGGTTGGAAATTCGATAGAATAACAGTGCACATCACTCAAAGTTCAGCTCTGGTGATGTAGTCTAGTCACTTGATTGAATTGAGACTCAGCTCTTTCCTCGGCTTCCATTAGCAAACATCTCTCACATTGGGGACAAAAGTGTACAGTGGGATTAAAGCGTAAGCTGTAGAATGTGCCAATACAGGCTTATGTCTCAATTCTGTACTTATTAGTTGAAGGACTTTGGGAAGGTTGCTTAAACCAGTGTACTCATTCTATAGTTTTACAAGGAAGAAGACAGTAGAACATAATAACTCTTGGGGCTGTTCTGATTTATATGCCAGAGTGATTTATTCTATCTCAAGTATTTACAGTGCTTGGTGTATAGTAAGCAGCAATCAGTGAATATTAACTATTATTATTAAACCATTTTGAAGTTAAAATTCTTCCATGATAAGCCTTGATGCTCACTGGCACATCCTCCAATAAATGAGACACTCCTTAATGGGAGGTGTCACCACTTGAGTTTACAAACATTACAACTCCACTAAAATGTCATCTTTCCCCATTCCCCAGACAGCAAGAAAGAGAGGGAAGCATTTGTTAAACCGATGAAGGATAGCAAGGATTATTCCAAAACCAGAGTAACTAAAAAGTACTCGATAAATTTGGACCAACGAGTTAACTGCAGGAGGGAAGAAAATTGTTCAGACATGCGATTTAGAACGATTTAGGGATAAAGCGCCTTTGAAATGTACATCTATTCTGTCCTCTAATACCTCCCAAGGGTTGATTAACTCACTAAGCTGGGTTTTATGAAAAAATCCCCTGCGATATCTATGGGTGAAGTCATGCTGAAAATGACAGAGTGTGCCATTCAGGGCAGTTAATCTTCCCTGGGGCTGTTGGATGTCAGTAGAATCTGATATGCTAAGATGTGTTACCAGCACCAGCAAAGTCATCAGAGAGAGGCTCCCATGTTTCATCTGCAGGAGCAAACATCCCACAGTGGTACCCATGAGGACGCTGACAACCCTGCTAGCAATGCAACTGGCCTTTCCCCTTGGGGACTGAGCAAGGTGTCTCAGGGACTATACAGGCATACCCTATGTTGATCCTCAAACTATTTTAAACCAACCACATCATCTTTATTCTACAGTTTGAGAAATCAAGACTTATTAAACAAGTTTAAATCACACTACTAACAAAGGCAAGACAGACATTCCAATTTGGTCCACAAGTCTAAATTTTCTGCATGGAATCTGCTATAAATTGGTCAAATCAGGGAAATCTGCAAATAGAATTCCTCTATGATTCTCTGCTTCAGTTATTTAAAAAAATTTCAAGGCACAAGTGAAGCAAGTTCAGGCAAAGTAGTACAAGGGACTCCATCTCCAAGTAGCTAGCAAGAAAGCCAGGTTGGAGGAGCGGCTCAAGAGCTAGAGCATCAGTGTGAGCAAGCAAACTCAGTCAGTGTGAAGCCCTGACTTTAAGCCCAGTTACCTGACAAAGAAACAGGGATGGGGTTACTTGTAAGCATAAGGAAAACATATACGACCACATATATAAACCTTATAAAAAGTTGACTTATGGGCTGGGAAGGTGGCTCAGTGGTAGAGCGCTTGCCTTGCATGCCTGAGGCCCTGGGTTCAATTCCTCAGCACCACATAAGCAAAAAGAAAAAAAGCCAGAAGTGACACTGTGGCTCAAGTGGTAGAGCGCTAGCCTTGAGCTAAAGAGCTGAGGGACAGGGGCTGGGAAGGTGGCTCAGTGGTAGAGCACTTGCCTTGCATTCCTGAGGCCCTGGGTTCGATTCCTCAGCACCACATAAGCAAAAAGAAAAAAGCCAGAAGTGGCGCTGTGGCTCAAGTGGTAGAGTGCTAGCCTTGAGCTGAAGAGCTGAGGGACAGCGCCCAGGCCCAGAGTTCAGGCCCCACGACCAGACCAAATAAATAAATAAATAAATAAATAAAAATAAAAAAGAGCTGAGGGACAGTGCCCAGGCCCAGAGTTCAGGCTCCAAGACCGGACCCAAAAAAAATAAAAAGTTGGCTTAAATAATAAAAGGCTTCTACTTTAAAACTGATGAGGGGTTCTGATTTCATTAGGGTAGCATTTATCTACTCTGCAACTCAGTTGTTCAACTACTTTCCACAATAGGCAGTTACCCCTGAGAAAATAAGGTGGTCATTGCATTATGGATTATGCATATGTCAGTTGGAAAGACAGTAAAAAATATAATAAGATAAAGAGAAATCTCAGCTTCCAAATTGGGACGAGCATTTATTTGGACATTTGACAATGATAGTTTACAATTGTTTAGCCAGCTGTCTCCTTCTATTGCTGCTGGCTGTTATCTACACTCAAATCTTAATCCTCCCTGAGCTCTGTGCAAAGTCTCCCAGAAGAACAATTGATGGGCCCACCATCTTGCCAGGATGCTGTCAAGGGAGATGCACAGCCTTTTGGGTGTCAGAGTGAGGAGAAACACGTAAGTGATAATTCAGTCCAACTAACACCTTTTACATGTGAATAACTGTGGCCTCAGACAGAGGATGTGATTCATGTTAGGTCATTCTATCAGTCAGCCCGGGCAGGGTTATGTTGCAGCAACAAATAATCTCACATTTCAGTTCCTAATACAAGCTACAAAGTTTATTTCTCTCTGATAGTATGTGATTCGAGCAGCAATTATAGAAGACTCTAGGACAACAGAGCCTCCATAGGAGCACCTGCTATCCTGAGAACAAGGGCAGGATGGGATGGGCACACTGCAATCACCGCTTCCATTTCCTTTTGTAAAATAAATAAAATAAGCCACATGCTCAATTTCCAGTGGAGGAGCAAAGAATGATGCTAACTGTTACTCAGAAGTTAGGATAAACCATTTATGTTCCTTTTCATAGGATCACAGTCCTCAAGAGATCAGTCTAACCCATACTCCTGAGAGCAGCCTAAGAACCTATGGAAACACTCATTGTAGCAGGGATTGAAACCACAAGAAGTATCTTGTTGTAGATACAGAATGAGAGTGCCAAACAGTCAGGTGACCTTTGACATCAGAAAGGGCTAACAGAGTATCTTGGTCCTCTTCCGACAAGGAATGAAATGTTCTTTGTCTGGTTCAGTGCATCTTGGTAGTTCTGGAAGCCAAAGCCACCCACAGTCACCGTGAGCAGAGTAGCCTGGCCTCCACATCCAGTACACGTTTCTTGCATATGATGGGCTCATGCGGGTGACTTGACAGTCTTCATTTGGAAAAAGGAGATGAGCAATTTCATAAGATAAATGGAGAGCAGAGCTGTGGGAGAAAAAGAAAAGAAAAGAAGGGCATCTAGAAAGTTAGCAGAAGGCGTGATGAGAGGACTCTTCCTCATTAGAGAGCGGAGAAGAATGTTGGGGGAAAATGGAGAACAATAGAGGGGAAATGTTGCTCAAAAATGCCTGATACTCATTATCTGACTCATGGAATCGAAACCTCTTTGCTCTGGACACGTTATTACAACATTAAAGGTACGGTCCGTGGACACATTCAAAGGCAGATAAGCTGTTATATCTTTTTTTTTGGGGGGGGGGGGGGTGGTCCGGTTGTGGGGCCTGAACTCTGGGCCTGAGCGCTGTCCCTCAGCTCTTCAACTCAAGGCTAGTGTTCTACCACTTGAGCCACAGCGCCATTTCCAGCTTTTTTTTTGCTTATGTGGTGCTGAAGAATCGAACCAAGGGCCTCTTGCATGCAAGGCAAGAGCTCTACCACTAAGCCACCTTCCCAGCCCAAGCTGTTATATCTTGCATTCACACTTCATGCAGAATTCTTGAGCTTAGAGGCGGATTGGTGATTATGAATAGCACACATTTGCTATAAACTGAGTGGAGTTGAGGCTTACAAATATATTCTGCTGATATGTTCCTGTATACATGTACTTCAGTATGTAATAGAGGTAAATGTAGTGTAAACTGTTATCATTGTGTAATGTTTAGGTGGAGGTGGGGAGGGAAGGTATGGCCGGAGAAAAACTAAGGAGGGTGTAACAATGTTCAGGAGGAAATATACTCAATACCGTATTCATGTAACTGTAACCCTTTCATACAGTATCTTTACAATAAAAAAGATAATAAAAATAAATTTAAAAAAACAAATATATTCTGCTGATTATTGTGATTTAGAAGTAGCCAAACCCAAAGTCACAGTAATGGCAAAATAAGAAAAGGTGGCAAACAACATGACCCCCAGCTTTCTGACCTTGACATTCTGATTCCAGCTACATCTCGGAGGGGAGATACTATCTCTTAGAAGGTCGCTAGTGTAGTATTGGGTGCTGATCACGCTTAGTTTCTTTGACAGTAGTCTATCTATGATTCTTGCAACCTATTTTGTCTTAACTGAACAAAATCATTGTAGAGGAGCCTATTCCTTCACCTTGTGCTTTCAGTAACAAAGGACTGCATCCCAGCTCCTCTGTGTAAGAGTAATTTGCAGTCTAGAGGATCCCAGACATTTCTTCTGCTTTCTAAGGAAGTTAAACCAAATGGGAAGTAGACATAGAATAGCAAGTCAATCATCAAGTACCAGTTCTTCTCACCTCTAACTCTCCTCTCTTCTTTCCTCTCTTCTTTCCTTCCTTCCTTCCTTCCTTCCTTCCTTTCTTTCTCTTCCTTCCTTCCTTCCTTCCTTCCTTCCTTCCTTCCTTCCTTCCTTTCTTTCTTTCTTTCTTTCTTTCTTTCTTTCTTTCTTTCTTTCTTTCTTTCTTTCTTTCTTTCTCCAAATCTTCTGCCTCTGCTCTGCCTTTTCTCCACACTGCCTCCCTATCTCTCTGTTTTTCTCCATCCTCCCATCTTTTTTCTCTCTTCTTCTTGCTCTTCCTAAATGTCCTTGGTTACTATGAAGACAAACACATGAATTAACATGCACTATATCTATGACTACTTTACATTCAAAGGTCGAACAAAGACCAATAATAGACATTAAATCCTGACTCCAGATTCTTGAAGCACACTGTCCTACTTTGGACTGAACACACATTTTTAGACCAGCTGAGAAATCTAACTCAACATTTAAGGATGCCTAACAGAAATAATGAAGTTTTCTAACCTTCAATTGTAGACAGATCGCCATGCCTAGCATTAAAAAATGTGTTGTAAAGCCAGGCACTGGTGGTTCATGCCTGTAATCCTAGCTATTCAGGAGGCTGAGATCTGAGGATCACAGTTCAAAGCCAGGCCGGGCAGAAAAGTCCATGAGACTCTTCTCTCCATTAAACCATTCAAAAACTGGAAGTGGTGCTGTGGCTCAAGTGGTAGAGTGCTCGCCTTGAGCTGAAGAATGCAGGGACAGTGCCCAAGCCCAGAGTTCAAGCCCCACAACCAACAAAAAAAATATATTTTATTCATAAACTGCTTTGTTAATTGGCAATTCTTTGGTACAACTACTTAAAGATAATAAAAAGGATTTTTAAGAAAGAAAACAAACCACACAGACAAGCAAGCCCTTTCATAATAACTCTCACAGAACTAGGCAGCGTGAGCATTTAGCTTGTTTTACCAATGAGCTATGGGAGGCATAACAGCCAGAGGCCCAGCAGGAAACAGATGGCTCACTCCAACAGGGCTTATAGATTCATCAGCAGAGGCCCTGGGAGAAGTTTCTGGTGGGTGTCCTTGCCACCTCTCGACTTACGTGGCAGTGGGAGTCAGGCAGGAGAGGAGAGAACACAGTGCCCCAGCACCTGATGGGACCTGTGGAGGTGATTTCCTGCTTGGAACTGGAGTCTTAGAAGAAACGGATGCTACCCAAACCCTTGCTCCATCTAACGGGGATGGCGCATCATGAGTGGATACCATGCCCTCTTCCTCCTTCAGTCCAGTCTTCTGTTGTTTTTCCCCTGTCAACTGGGAACCAGAAGGGGAGGCCAAAGGATAAAGCCCGCAGAGGAACGCCTCCATGGGCACCAGCAAGGAGAGGAAGTGATCACTGAGCACGAGGGATAACTACACACAGGAACATACCATGTTTAAGTAACCTGGCCAAAACCATAACATCAGAGCGAGGACAGCTCCTCAGCAGTAAGACCCTCAAAGGTGTTCTCTATATGGTATCTGCCCCTCCCTGGCAGGAGTTTCTTAGCAACATCACTCACTTGAGAGATAGAATTGAAGAGAAGGAACGCTGGTGTGAGCAGGTCAGAGAGGCAGAGGAAGATGTGCCATCTCCCTCCCGGCTACTTCTCATGTATCCACCCATGTGCCCTGCCCTCCAGCCATGTGACGTGACATTTGATGCCACAAGTGCTTTCTGACGTTAAGTGCTGTGGGACACAGATTAGCTGTGTCAGTCTCACTAGGGAGCTGAGAAAACCTCAGCTTCCACCCTCCTACAATGGAATACTCTCCACTCACAAAAAGAATGGACTCCAACACGGAACTAGAGATCATCCTTTTTACTAAAATCAGCCAGGTATAGGAAGGTGAGTACTGCCCGGTCTTACTCATAGGTGGAAAGCAAAACATTGATCCCGTCAACACGGAGAAGAGAATGGCCATTGCCAAGGTCTGGGGAGAGGGAGAGGATGGTGGTAAGAGATAGTCAGTCTCTTACAAGGAATTCTGTTGCACACTGATATGAACACAGTAAGGTGCAGTGTATTTTGAAAGGCTACAAGAAAAGAGTTTAAATGCTTTTACCAGGAGTAAGACATAAAAGTTTTGAGGAAATAAATATGTTTAACCTGATTTAAATTAGGCAACACACACAGGTGTCAGAAAATCACTTTTTTAAGGGAGTAACCATCACCTAGGGGAGGGAGAAAAGAGGATGATAGGGATGAAAATGACCAAATAATTCCTACTGAAATAGGGAAGGGAAGATAAGAAAAAGTAGAAGGGTGAATTTGTTCAAGGTACCTTTTGTGCAAGTGCATAAATGCAACAATAAAACCCTTTTGCATGATTAATACAAAATAAACGCCACTTTGTTGCTCATAAATCTACACAACTCTTCTGTTTTTAGGTAGCAGTTTAAAATAAATTTAAGCTGGAAGAAGATGACCAGTGCTGCTCTGATGGGCCAGTGATGACCGTCCCAACTTTGGGTTTCCTAAGAAGGCTGTCTTATCTTTAACAGTATAGCACAGAGAGGATGCTTGTTTAATTCATCCAGTATTTTTTAAAGAAGCTGCCTCTCCCACATAGCGAGATTATATGGCATTTTCCTTCAGTCTGTGGGAGTGAAGTGAGTTACACTGGTCTGGATGCCCAAGTTCTAGAGTTTAAACAACTTATGGGCTCGGTTAAGAACAATTAAATCCATCTTTGGAGACTGTCAGGGATCCTGACAGAATACTCATCTGTATAACAACTGTATAAGACTTGAGCTGCGTTAGGTCTATCATTTGCCTAAAGAGGTCTGAGACTCAAAGGCAAAGAAAGAAGAAAATATAAGACATATAGCCCGGTGCCAGTGGCTCAAACCTGTAATCCTAGCTACTCAGAAGGCTGAGATCTTAAGATTGCAGTTCAGAGCCAGCCCAGGCAGGAGAGACTCTTATCTCCAGTTAACCACCAGAAAACTGGAAGTGGCACTGTGGCTCATGTGGTAGAATGCTCACCTTGAGCTAAAGAGCTGAGGGACAGCGCCCAGACCCATAGTTCACGACTGACAAAAGAGACCGGGGGGAGGAGGGGTGATCATAAATAATATATAATAATAAAATATAAAATATGAAAACTATGTCTAAGAAAGAGCACTGGGCCAGGACTGCATGATCCCATCAGCTCCTCGGTTAGAGCAAGCAATATCACATTTGTTCAGAAGCATGTTCTTTTCTGTATCTCTATCTATCCACTAACTGACACCAAATTAATTATACTAGGTATTTTTATATTCCTGTTCACTCTCCAAAGAGATCTTCAAAGTCACATTTTGGGGAAAATCTTCCATGACCCGCTTATTTGAAACAGAAATAAAAGTATCCCAGGCCCTAGGTAAAATGACACTCTCAGCAGTTAAGATTCCATGTTCTCAGAGCTTTTGCCAGTGGGTCTTTCCCACTGGACTGTAAACAGAGACCAGGGGCAAAAAGCACAAGGCAGATCTTTATTATCACCAAACCATTACCAAGTTTAAATGAGCAGGACATGACTGATACTCAATATTTTTAATAAGAAGGGCATTGAAAGCAGATCTCCCACGTTGTACTCATATGTGGAATAGATCCTAAACCTTTGTGGAAGTTTCAAATTTGGAGAATTTCCACAGAATTAGAGCAATCCTTTTGGGCTTGTCCAATAAAAACAAAAGACCAGTAAAATCACCTATACTTTTTTGCCTGGTTAAGTACAGAATTGGAGGTAAAACCAGAAACCAGACAGCACTTGGAAATTTGATACATGTCTTTTAAAGGACTTAAAAAGAAAAATTACCATGACAGAGCTCTGCAGTTAAAATGAATCTTAATTGAATCAGTCTGGAAAGAGAAACTTGAATTAGATTTAAAGGAAAAGTTTAAGGGATTCTTCATAATTGACTAAGTTAATTCAAAACAGTCACAGTCTAACAGTTTCAGCCACTCCCGGGGCTTGTTTGAGATGAGAGAGAACAAATCAGTAAGAACTACCTTGATAAAATCAATTTCACATACTTGGTTCTTTCTTTCTTCTACGAGGTAAGAATTGGGTATAAAATTGAAAGGTGTGAGTAGGCCTGAAGATTGGGATATGTAAAAAGAAGGAACACATATTGCATCTCCAAAAACAAGATCAATTATTTCATTTCAAGTAAAGTTAGGAAGCCTAGTAACATGTGAAAATGATGTAAAATGTTTACTTAAATTCCCTTACTTAAGTTTACCACACAATGGTTCCTGCACATCTAGAAATCACTGATGGGTATAGAGTAATCTCAGTGACTAGAGAACTAGGCCAATGAATACACTAGACATTAGCCAAGAGAAGAGGACCATGCAGAACTCTCCATAATGGAATCCATCTTGACCATGGCTGTATTCATATAATTCAAACAACATGATTGCCTAGGGTAGACAATGCTTTTGCGGACACTAGGATATTCAAAGATTAATTTTTATTACCTAACCCCCAAAGATTGTGGTGATGAAATAGGATGCACCTGTCTTACTGAGAGACTGAGTATATTGAGGGGAGAGGAAGCAGCCCCTGCCCTGTGGACCTGAACAGTCAGATGGGAGGTGAGGTTACCTGGCAGAGCGCAGGAAGCTTCTAAACAGGTGAAGGTGACAAATTCTTTAATTCGAACATAGGAAGTGGGTGAGCAGACCACTTTTTAGGTGGATAAAGTAGTCTATAAAGATAAGCAGAATTTCAATAAAGAGCAGACTAAAGAGACCTTTAGGAAAATGAACCCAGTTACCAACTCATAGGTAGAGGTAGATGGTGGGTGTGTGTGTGTGTGTGTACTCGCACATGTGCGTGCGCATACTTGTATATGTGTGTGTAATATTTTTCCAAATCAATGAGTCTTGGAGGGTTGCTAGAAATGGGACCGACTCATGGTAGGTAAGTGCTCTAGTACTGAGCTCTACCTTTAAGCTTTCAAGAGTTAATTTCATTCTCTTATTGTAACATACAGCATAACTATCTCTACTACAAAAGGTTATTTACAAATCATTTTCATGTAATTTTTTTATTTCTATTTCATGTCATTCTCTGTATCCTGTGAAATGGGTAAAGTATTTTATTCCTGTTTATACATGAAAAATTAAACTTTAGGTCCATTAACCAAAAAGTGCATGGACAAAACTAAAATTTCCTAAAACTCTGATGGATATTACTCTTTTACAATCTAAGCCTGTAGGAAGATAATGGAAAAGAAAGTCATAAGAGGAAGTAGAAGCACATCATGTAATACTATTAACTTTGTTGTAAAGAATTTAGGCTATAGATGCATAACATTATTACTTATTACACATTTAATATTAAAAGAGACTATCAACTTTAGATCTATTGCCTTCTGGAAGAAGTAAAATAATATGATCCAGTCACTATTTTTATGCAAATGTTTTGTGGGGTCACACTCACTTTACATTCCTTCTTCCTTTACCTACCTCACCAACAGGAACTCAGGGATATGCGTTTATGTGTGGGCAGAGGGACACCAGTGGTCCTGAGTTCAAGTTCTGGTAGGTATCATCTGTGTTCCTGTGGTCTAACATTGCTTTACTGCCTCGGATCTAATTTTCCGGGAGAAGTCAGTTGCCATGTCATGAGAGCCTCCTATGAGCTGACTATGGCCAAGGAAGGATTCAAGCCTGCAGGCAGCTGGCACTGCACTCTTGGGATGCGTGCTCTCCCCTAGCACAAGGCTTCAGGGAGACCCCAGGCTTGTATTGCGTCTTGAATAAAACCACTGAAGAGAGTTTGAACCCGAGACACTCAGTGAATCTCTAATCAAAGTCCATCCTCCAACTATGAGATAATAAACATGTGTTGCTTGAAGTTCATGTCTGAGAATTTCTTTTTTTTACACCGCCACAGATAATTAGTTTACAATTGTTAAAGAGAAAAAGGAATTCTCTGTGAATATATAAACAAAAGGAGTTTATAACGACTGGTACTTCTTTTATTGTTTGATTTCCCTAATAGGAGCACAGTCCCATATGAAATAATTATATTTCAGCAGAAATCTTCATTTCCAAATGAAGGCCTGCAGGGAGGATTCTTGAAGTTCATCAAAGCTTGGATGGACTAGTTTCAGTGCACCTGTTACAGCTCCCGAGAGATTGAGAGCAGGGGTTAAAAAGTAGCTGCATCTCTACTGGCTGTGTTAGTTGCTTTCACCTTTGTTGTAACAGGTACCTGCCCCTCTACAAAAACGAAAAAGAAAAAAAACATATTTTAAGGGAAGAAATCATTTGTTTAGGCTCAAAGTTTTGGAGGCTAAACCATAGTACCTGGTTCCATTCATTCTGTGGTGAGATAGAACACCACAGTGGCAGGAGCAGGGGGCAGACAATATTCCCCACACAGCAGCCAGGAAGCACAGAATGAGGCAGGAAGGAGACAGGGCTGAGTGCGCACAGGACATACTGCCCGGGAGCCCCTTTGTCCAGCTAAGCCCACCTCCTGATATTGCCAATCTTCCCAAAATAGTGTCATGGCTGGAAACAGGCCTTCAAGGCATGAGGTTTGAGCTGGGGACAAGAGAGGCTCACATCAGGAACCTAACACGGGCCGTGAAATAGCATGACGGAAAACATATCCCTGGTGTACTGGGAGCCTCACTCCCAAAATGTCCCAACATGGAGAGATTTCTTTCCCACTTATTGGTATTATCCATGAGAAAACAGATACCTCAGATCAGGCATTCGGTACACAGACACTCATAAGAGCTTTTCTCCAAAGTGAGTTTGTTTGGCTTCCCCCAAAGCACTCCCAATGAGAATCTAAGAGCAAAGCTACCAGATTAAAGAGACAGGAGGGATACGGGGCTACTCTCATCTCCCGCAGGACTGAAAAAGGAGATATTACCTTCTATCTTTGATTTATAAATCAAAAAGGACAGAGCAATTAAAAACAATATAAGCTCAAACCAGGAGTCCATGGCCACTTGTACCGTTAATCCTTAGAAAGAAAGCTATTACAGATAGTATTTTTATAGTATAGTATTTTTATAGTATTTTTTCAGCTGAGTAGAGGCAGAGAGGAAATATTTTGCATATAATCTCGTGTGTGTATGTATAGATGTATATGTACATGTACATGTATATACATGCTCACACATATACACTCACACACACACACACACACACACACACACACACACCTATCTACCCTGCATTCACATAACAAATGGCGGGGCTGGGAAGGTAGCTCAGCGGTAGAGTGCATGCCTTGCAAGCATGAGGCCCTGGGTTCGATTCCTCAGCACCACATAAACAGAAAAAGCCGGAAGTGGCGCTGTGGCTCCAGTGGTAGAGCACTAGCCTTGAGCTGAAGAGCTGAGGGATAGCACCCAGACCCAGAGTCCAGGCCCCATGACCAGCAAAAAAAAAAAAAAAAAAAAACAAATGGCTTGCACTGCCTAGGGATGTCTAAGGATGTGTGTTATTTCCTCTAAATACACAGAAGCTGCTTCTCCGGAGAGCAGTCTACATACATTTATCTCCCTGAATGCAAGGCCACAACAAGTTGTAACAGACACTGTAGAATCACAGGCAAACAAAGACATTTGTGTCACCCAATAGCTTGCACACCACGCCGCACAATGCGCCATGGTAGACTTGTGTTTCCCTGCATCTTGTACTTGTCAGCCTCATCCTCCACGCAGCTCCCAGGGTCTCCTCCTGACAGCACCTCGCCCTCCCTTGTCCTTGCCTCTTCTTGATATTCTTCTTTTCCTACAGCTAACAAATTCCACTCAGGTACCATGTGACCTTTGGTTTTCCTCCACTTGGGGGCATGCAAGTAACAATAATGACTATTAAGAAACAACGGTGCCAGTCTGTTTGAAAGGGCAGCTACTTGGCTCCAGCCCATCTCTGGTTTTTAACTAGCCAATACGTTTGTCCAGGGTCTTACTGGGTCTCTAATTGCTACCACATGAGGGAACTTGAACTTCAGAAAGGCTTGAAATTCATGAAGTAATCCAGAATACTGAGGGAGAATATCTATCCTAAATGCTGGACCCACTTTGAGCTCTTTAAATGTTACCTCATATAGTGTTGCACACTGTATTGTACTTTATTTTATATGCATAAGCCTATATGTAATACTGCATCCTAATGGAGATACTTAAGTAAATGAATGAAATATCCTATGTACCATGTCCACTATGACTCTTCTACAGAAAAAAATACTATAAAGAGTCAATAAAAGTAGTTTCAATTACCTTATACCTTATATACTTTATCTTTGCTTGCCCAACAATTAGAAGGTTATGCTCATAATTTTTGGAAAAAAAGATGTATTGGTTCAAAAATTATTGGCCCCCTAATGTCTTTCTCAAATGTCCTAGGAGGCTCTGACATTGCTGTCATCATTCCTGAGGTTTTGGGAGAGTCCCAGTTTTTTTCCCCATTAAGAATATTATCTGGCTTCTGTCTGTGAGAATTACAACAAAAGAAACAAAGCAAACAGAACAAAATTAAAATCTGAAATGAAATGTGTAAAAGAGATCATATGCAATGTTCAATGGAACAAAATGTGCTCAGATTGTACACTCATTCCATGCTGAGATGACACATTCATTCCACAGTCTTGCTGTGGCACTGACCAAGTGCTGTAACCATGCAAGAAAGACACTCGCTTCCATTGTGTGAAATAGAGGTAGCAGTGGGTGCGGCAGATGCTTTTCACCTGTGCACACGGACATGAATTTGGATTTGAATCCTGCCCAGCAGTAGGAGATTGTATGTCACATCCTAGCTTTTCCCCACTGCACTGCCTCCTGGATGATCCTGTGTCCTCCATGGACCCCCATCTACTGGCTACCTTGATATTAACAATCAATACCCTCTTGACAACCAAGATCGGAAGATGATGGATCCTCCTTAAGCCCAGGTCTCTGATTGGGTGCAATGACTGGCATACCATCACCACCACCACAGATCCAATTTCATGTGAGAAAGAAGATAAGTCAGTATTTCTTAGGACCTTAGTATTCTATGCCTTTATCTGTTTATCTATTGGCTGTCTATAATGCATCAGTAAATTTCAGGCACTGACTTTCAGATAATAGACAAAACAAGTATTGTTCATGCCCTCATGAAAACTAAGTATAAGAGGAGAGATAAATAGTTTTACAAACACTCCACTGCATTGAGTACTTTTCTAAAGGAGCATAATAATATTGATTGAGACGGAATCGGAAGCCAGGGGGCTGGTCCAAAAAGCAGCCGATTGACATCCAGCCTCATACAAGCAGGTGTGCAGAATTCTTACCACCTGGTTTCACCCAGGACTGAACTCAAACCAACGTCCTCTTGCCATTCCAGATACTGTCAGCTTCTGTAGACCCAGGTCCACAGAAGAACATATTCTTTGTCACAGGACAGTAAATAAAATCAGTGCTCTGAGTGACATTCCTTGGACTTTTCAGGAATTTTACATTCTGTAAGATTATTTATTTTGAGGATATACACCAAGATCTCCTTGTGGCCTGCTTTCTAATACCTGAAGCAAACTTGCCCAATTACAAGGTACCAACAGAAAGGCAGAGCTGCATGATGAAGAGAGCCTGACTTTTTGACATATATAAGACATTTACAAATCATGTGAATATAGAACAGCTTGAGCTTTTTCTGACTCATGCAACTAGAGCATCTAGAGAGTATAAATGTACCTGCTTTTTATATTTATTCACTAATCCTTATAATACAACTTAATTTCTTGCAATTTGTCAGTTCCAAACCAAGTAGAAGGAAGGAAAGTTACTGACTTTAATAACTCAATAGTCATGTGATCATGGACAAGTTACCAAATATGGCTTGTTCTAAACATTCCATGATGAAATCTGTTGATAAAGAAAAACCATGGAATGTAAGATTGCTAGGATAAAGAATGAGAGCACAGATTCAGCTTTTGGCATGTAGCAAGAGTTAACACTATAGGTATTTGTCTTGTTTCTTACTTAGAAAATAAATTCTTAAATACATAACACAAGAGACCAAAAGGAAAAGAAGAAATACCCAGGTGTGTGACACACAGGCAGCAAAGGTGGCCCTGAGAGGAAGTTGAGTGGGCAGAGCCTGATTTGTTTACTTTCAGTGCATAAACAGCTCCTGGAAGCTTAGGTGCATGATAGGGTGTGACCTTTACAGTGATTGGTTGGTTCCATTTCCTCCCCTCCCACGCAGTCTTTGGCTTTAAAAGGGGCTTGCTGAGTGTTAATAAATGAGTTCCTGCTTGACTTGACTCCCAGTTGCATCTGATTGTCTCCTGGGTTAAGGGAGGCTGGGGAACGGGGAGCCACTGCACTTACCTTTCCTCGGACCCCTTCCTTCTTTTGTGGGATGGACTAAGACCTGACACCAGGGCACCATGAACCAGTACTATAAAGGGATCTTGAGATCTCAGACTAACAACCACAAGGTCTTCTGCCATAGGACAGAAGACCTTCTCTTTAGTTAAGACAGGTTGAAAATTTAAATGAATTCCTTCTGTACAGCTAAGGCCTGTAAACATCACTTCTGAAGTTAAAAGAAGAAGAAAGCAAGCATTAACCAGCCAACAAAAGAAGGAATGAAGTTTGTCTCTGGCCAGATCTCAGCATTGGTGATTGGAAAAAATCATCAATTAGAAATGATCAAACACTCAAAGAAGCATGGAATGCTAGTATAGAATTGAAATCACTCTACTCAAATGGCTTATTCACAAATTAATTTCTCTTATCCCTGAGATATCAATGTTTTTCAAAGATAACACCACAAGTACAAGAAGCTGTGATCAATACATGAAATAAGGATGGCCCTTTAGAAAACATTTATTCTGATGTCAGTACTTACACGCTAACTTTATTTTAATGTAGGCAAGGCAGACACTAATTAAATGAGTACAGGAAGCATTACTTGGATTTACATAGGATAAAATGAATAAAGACATTATAAGTCCCTTACCTATGCATGCTTAAAAACATCAGTTCTAAAAATAAAACCAAAAACAACTCAGTAGGGACTGTGGATGTAGCTCAGTGGACAAGCACTTGGTTAGCACATGCTTTCCTAATTCTGATGTGCATTTTTATTTTACTTTTGCTCTCTGAAATTGAGTAAGTCCCTTATCCAAAAGAACAACATAAAGGACTTCTCAGATTATACTTCAAGAAGATTCATGTCCACTGAAAACTTTACCATAATTCAAGTTGTAGCACATTATTAAAAATGCAAGAATATATTGAAAACAATATTGTATCTGTTCATCTTATTCAGATATTCCTGGCTTATGAATTTAAACACCACCTGCTGTTCTTGAATTGGCCTTCTTTAGCCTCAAGAGAGAGGCTATCTCCAGCTAAGGATGGCTGGAGCAGATGGGGCCTTTCCAAAACCATTCTCTGGTGGCCCATTTCCCCATCTTAATTATTGGGTACAGAAACAACTGCACAGCATGAGAAAAAAACAATGAAACTTACGTAATTCTTTGCCTGCTTTATACTTGAAGTAAATTACAGATGCTTCTACTTACCTGTGCCCACTCCCAAATCATTATAGGAGGGGAGTGACCATGTAATCCTAAAGTAAGATTTCACTGAGATTCTCAGTGTATTAAGTAGATGAACTAGGAGAAAATGTAGACCATGATTTGCACATTTTCAAGGAATAGCTATTAGGATTTTATAAGATATATATATATATATATATATATATATATATATGTCTGTGATATCTCCTATTTATATTTCCATTCATTCCTTTATTAGTTCCTCTTACTCCAAACATATAAATGGTAGGCCATGACAATACTGAAAACAGAAGAGAAGACCTTTGGGAAGGTTTCAAAGAACATAGCCGTTCTTTTTCACCCTGTGCCTGGCCTTCTTCTAAGAAGCAAGTAGAACCACTGGGAAAACAGGACCAAGATTCATTTCTTAGTTGGTCACATATGTGTTCGACCTTTAGAGATAGTTGCTGAAGTTGACATATCAGGGAGTTATCTACCTAGGAAGATGATGAATGTGGAAATCATGGGCGCACAAAAATGCATGTCTTACTGCTCTGGATGGTGGGTGTCCATGATGAAGATTCAGGAAGATTCCATCCTCATAGGTATCTTCATTCTGATTTTTTTTTTCTGGGTCCAGTCGTGGGGCCTGAACTCTGGGCCTGGGCGCTGTCCCTCAGCTCTTCAGCTCAAGGCTAGCACTCTACCACTTGAGCCACAGCACCACTTTCCGGCTTTTTTCTTTTTGCTTATTGTGGTGCTGAGGAATCGAACCCAGGGCCCCATGCGTGCAAGGCAAGTGCACTACCACTGAGCCACCTTCCCAGCCTACATTCTGATTCTTAGAAGCCACCTCACGGCTGTGTCCCCTGCTTTGGAAGAGCTGGGGCTTCCTCAGTCTTCTTCTATAAGTGCACTAATCACATTGTGAGGACTTTACCTCTGGATGGACCATGTTGGCAAAGTTTTACCTTTTTACCCCGTCACTTAAGGAGTTAGGATTTCAACAGCTGAAATATGGAGAGATAGGAAGAAACAAGAGCAGTCCTATATATCAAGAGGTCCCAAATATATTCATGTAAGACTTAAATAAGTGCATGGAGGTTAAGATAAATTGCTTGTTCTTTATGTTTTTAACTTCCTCAGATAATGGGAAAACAATACATATCTCTTGAAGTATCTATGACATTGTGATGAATTATACACTTACTTCTCGATATGACATTTTCAGCATTGGCTCTCTAAGAAGCTTAATTTTGAGAAGTTTTTATCATGTGTCCCAAACTATATAAAGCCCTTTAAAGATGTAGGCTAATTTAATGCTGCACAGTTATAAGGACACGAGTGTACTTGTTACACAGTTACTACAGACCATTTTCGGCTTAGTTTGGGTTTTCAGATAGGGGATTCACATTTTTTTTTCCTGGGCTGATTTTGAGCCATGGTCCTTGCCCTCTTTTCGTGAGTAGCTGGGATTACAGGCCTGAACCACCACAGCTGGCTTGTGTCTGAGACTGTATCTTCCAAACTGCTCTGCTGCAGCTGACCTGAATTCAGAATCTTCCTCCCTTTTTGCCTCCCTAGTAGCTGCAATTACAAGAGTGGGTCATAACTCCAACCCTTTGCTTAAAACTTAATATCGTAGATATTATAATATAATTTATATAAGGTAGTACATTTGTATATGCTAATTATATTATTTAGCATAATGTGAAATTATAGCTTGTTGATAGACTAATCATCCAGCATTTGTTTATACAGTAGGTTCAATCCTTAGCATCACAATAAATATACATAAAATCTGAAATTGGTCTATATGGAACTTCATTCTGCTCATTAAAGTATCATCTAAGCCGGGTGCCAGTGGCTCACTCTTGTAATCCTAGCTACTCAGGAGGCTGAGGTCTGAGGATCACAGTTCAAAGCCAGCCCGGGAAGAAAAGTCCATGAGACTCTTATCGCCAGTAAACCACAAGAAAACCAGAAATGTCATTCTTTCTGATGGAGGCATAGAATTCCATTGGAAAGAATGACACTTCTGGTTTTCTAGTGGCTTATTAAAGAATGGCATTGCCCCATTTGTTAGGAAATGGAAAGACTTGGAAAAAATTATATTCAGTGAAGTAAGCCAGGCACCAAGAAACATAGGTCCCATGGTTTCCCTGGCTTGCAATAACTAGTATATAGCTGAGACAACCAGAAAAGATCAGATAAAATGATGTTAAGCGAAATGAACCCCAAGGTAAGGACACAAGCGTTTTTTTTTCTTTCTTGCTATTGTTTTGAACATATTTATAAGGTACCATGTGATTTTTCTTGTTGTTTTGTATGTCCCTCCCCCATGGTATAACCCCTGTTTTCACTGTATTTGATGTTGGTATAATTTGGGGAGCGGAAGGGAAAAAATTATTTAATTAATGATACAGGTTGACTCATTGCAACAATAAAATGTACAAGATTAGCTATGTCAAAAAATGAACTTTACAATTTAGGCGGGGGAGCAGGGGGATGCAGTTGTGGAGGTGAGAGGAGGGATGGTAGGGGAAAAACAAAGGAGGAGGCAACAAGGCTTGATAAGAAATGTACTCATTACCTTGCTCATGTAGTTGTAACCCCTCTGTACGGTATTTTCACAATTAAAAACTTATTTTAAAAAACAAAAGAAAAGAAAACCAGAAGTGGTGCTGTGGCTCCATCAGTAGAGTGCTAGCCTTGAGCTGAAGAGCGCAGCGACAGCGCCCAAGCCCAGAGTTCAAGCCCCATGACCACCAAAAAACCAAACAATAAAGTAGCATCTAAGTGATGATTTATTGAAAAAGTCAACCAAACATATTCTACCAGTACTTATGAAGCACCTTCCACATACCACCTCAGCACATATTGAGTGGATGCATGATCACATAAGTTTACCTGCATTTTTTTAATGTGAGAAGTGTTAATACTTCCGTAAACTTTAGAATAAATCTGTTGTGGATGAAAATATGCAGTAATAACTTGGAAAGGGGATCCCACCTTATTTCTTAATTCCACATGCTGACACTAGTACTTCCAGTGACAGAGGCAGATAGGTGAGTCTCTGCCACTAATATTTTATGTATTTTTGTTGCAAATTAGTTATTCAACCACTAAATGCTAGATTCAAGGGTCCAGTTACTACAACCCTAACATTAAAAGTAAGAACACCATAGTATTCTGTCTTAATTACCCAGGACTTTAATTAAGTTTTCCCTAATTACCATCCTGTAAATGGAGGAGACAGAGACTCTGTGAACAGAGCTCTGGCTGCCTGAGCATTTCAGTGCTTCAGTTCTCTGTGAAGATCTGTGTCGCTGTAGTGGGCGGAGTTTAATTTCCTGTACCAGGTTTTCAAGGAAAAAACATCATTTTCCAGGCCAAGGACTGCTGGGCCCCTCACCCTGTAACTAATGCACCTTTTCATTTGGTTGATTTCCTATCCACAGCCTTCAAATATTTTTCCTCCTCCCACCTCATTTTCCACCTCTAGCCCTCTCATCCTGCCCAGCCCAACTATAGCAGGTAGAATAGAAAGTCATATAGAATCACAAAATGAGTTCTTTCTCGGGATCTACTTTTCAGTCAAGCCATGTCTACTCCATGGGAGTTAGATTGAAAACATAGGAGAATGAAATTGCAGGGCTGAGTTTCCTTTCTTGTTCTTGTTGGCAAATGTATATTTTGTTAGCGAAATTCAAAGAAATGTACAAAATGTACAACATTCAAAGAGTGAATAGGGATAATTTCTAAATTATACATTATGTATGTATTACATAGAAAAATGCTGATAGACTCATTTATTGTTACAGAGGTACATTTTTCATATAATTTGGAAAAGTAGGCACTGAAAATATGATAATAGGGACAAAATATATGTGTGTATTATACATATATTAAACAGGCACATTTTTCACATATTCCTTGGGAAAATGCACTGAAAATATGACAATAGGGTCAAAAAATGTGTTATATATTTGTATTATTTCAGTCGATTAATCAATAAAATGCTTACATGGTAGTCAGGAACTAAATGAGTGATGAACAGACTGGAATGATGTATAGACATGTTGTTTTCCCTAAGGAAATTCTTTACTGGGAGGAGAAATAGTCACAAAGAACACAGAAGTTGTTGAAAAGTATCTGTGCAGACTTGAAAGACATGTCTTTTGGAGGGAATTCTCACAATAAAAATTTAAGAATCAAAGAATCATTATCATTCCATAGAAAGATGAAGAATTATGCACATGGAGAGACAATATTTTATTATCAGGTTTCTAGTTATAAATAATTTCAGCAAGGAGAAATAAAACAATAACATGTTTTATTTCTCCTGGTGTGTGTGTGTGTGTGTGTGTGTGTGTGTGTGTGTGTGTGTGTGTGTGTGTGTGTGTGTGTGTGTGTGTGTGTGTTTTCTTGGCCTACTAAACAGACAAAATGCTCAACAAATAATAAAAAAATACACACTTGCAAACATGAATGTGCATCATTTTCATTTTGTGCATTTTCCTGAGGTCTGGGAAGCCTTTAACATAAGATAGTTTTGCTAAACTCATATGTAATAAAGGGTCTTAATATGTTTGGGAAAAGTTAAACTAGGTGAGGTTCTGAAAACCCCAAACAGACAAACAAAAAACACCAATGGAGGAAGGAAAGAAAATTGAGGCACATGTGTTGGGAGGGGGCAGGGTGCCTATGCCAGCAGCTTATAGAGAGGATGTTTAGAGGGCTGTTCTATAAAAGAGAAAATCTTTACTGGATTGAAGCTAATCCCTTAATCCCTTCCATTTGTACATCAATTTACAGTTCTCCAAGCAGTTTTCTAGCCATTATCACATTTAATCTCCACAAATGCCAGTAAGGAACACAGGACAGGGATTAATCTGCCCTTTTTAATGTAAAAAGCAGAGGATATGATTTGGGCAAGGTCACAAAGACAAGAAGGGGCAAAGCAAGCTGCAGTATTTAATGTTCCCTTTTATTTTCAGTCATGGCTTCTTGCATTAATTTTAAAACCTCAGAAGTCAATATTAATTTGGATCATGGGTAGAAGAAACAAATAAATGATCATCTTCTTTTGGACCAACCTGTTCCCATGGGTAAAAAAAATACTCTTTAAAAAATATATTATCTTTAAGTAGTTATACAAAGGAGTTGCTATTTAACAAAGCAGTGTATAAATGCAAGGCATCTTGATCAAAGTCATCCCTTCAACATTCTTACTCATTCCTCCCAACCTAGCCCTCCCTCACTTTTCTTAATTTTGTAGGATGAACATTGAATTCGTGACTGCATTCCCCCAGTTCTCCTCTTCGTTTATCTACCCCTCTCCCCTTGACTTCACCTTCCCCTTTCAAATATCCCCCTCCTGGTGTCCATTTTGTTGTACTTTGACTTTGCCTTTCTAAGGAATTACACTATTTGAGTTCTCCCTTGAATCTACCATATTTCAATTAATACATTTAGATATACTTGCATACCACTTAATGTGTTTACTTATTAACACATTTAATAAATGGCCTAATGAGCCTAAAAGTGTTCACAGAAGAAAACAAACTCAACATCTCTGCTCATAAAGGAAACGCAAACCAAAACAACACTGAGATTCCTCCTCAGCTCAGTAAGAATGGCCTTCAGCGCAGAGGCTGAAGAAGAAAGTCAGCTAGTTGGAGGATATACCTAGCTACATGTTGAGTTCTAGGTGACTGACTTCAGCTACTCACAAACCTATGAAAGAAAGGAGAGAGGATCTTCCACAATAAAAACTAGACTTTTAAGAAGTTGAACTTGATACTAGTGAGAATAGCCAAGGAGAGGACGTTAGGGAGGAAGGAGCATCCAGGGGAAGAAATGTCTGTGTTGTGCCACATCTGGAATCCATGTGCCCTGATGTCATCTTAGCACTTAATTCATCTTCATAACAAAGCAGATTGCATATGTCAGAACTCCCTGCCCCCGGCCTTGGTCCTTGGCCTCTGTTCCGTGCTGCTTGGAGCTTGCAGATGTTAAACACCGGCCCTCAGCCGTGTCCTGATCCTAGGATCCATGTCACAGTCCTCAACTCCCATTCCTGGGGATTGCTTTGGCTTCCTTGAGGTTGTTTCTACTTTGACTCTACTTTCATCCCTGCCTGTCTCTTGGGAGATGCCTGGGGTGAATGCGTAACCAGCACCCAGGCCACAGGCCTGCCTTATGTCCTGATTGTCTGACCAGAGCACTCAATCCTGGTGTTTGTCATGTCTTCCT
Organism: Dipodomys spectabilis; assembly: GCF_019054845.1. Lineage (NCBI taxonomy): Eukaryota > Metazoa > Chordata > Mammalia > Rodentia > Heteromyidae > Dipodomys > Dipodomys spectabilis. The sequence goes on along the minus strand of NW_024870941.1, from coordinate 5,541,331 downwards.
GAAGACTGTGGTGTGACAGAGAAAGACATCAAGACCCAGGGCACTCACCTACAGCCCCGGCAGGCTCTGCAACCTGCTGTGGCCCAGATGGGTTTGTGGTCCATGCAGGGCAAGGAGAGACAGGCCACTGACAGGAAGCATTTGTATCCTGTGTGAGAGGCTTCAGAAGATCAGAAGCATCGTCTGGATGCATGTGTTTCCTCATGGAACCCTAAGGTGCAACACGGCTGATTGGTCATGATCCATTCAGCACAGAAGATGTTCATCATATTCACAGTATGCGTTGTGAGGTGAGAATTCAGAAAAGCCACATTTCAAGAGGTCGAATTTTGGAGTCTTTCTTAGAGCCGTGGCAGTCTGCAGGCAGCCAATTGTTACAAAAGCCTGCAGCCCAAAAATATACTTAACACTGTTAGGAAACAGGCCAGAGAGGAAAGAAAGAGAACAAAATACCAACAAACCAATTCAGCTCTGATAGAGAGCTGAATTGGGACACCACAGTGATGGGAGACGAGCCAGGAGTCAGGATCACAGAGGCATGTCGCATGGAGTAATGGTCCTATGCCGGTCTGGGCCTACACAAGGCAAGGGCAGGGAGGGGGCAGGGTCACAAGAAATTCCCAGTCCCAATCCCTGGACTGACAGGTTCAGTAACCTATCAGCTAAGTGCCAGCCCCTTTCTCCAGAGATTCAGGCACACCCATCCTCTGGGAGGCAGGAGCATCACCTTCCCCCAGCATGAAGACAAGATACCAGACCCTACCATCCACCATGTGGCCAAGATGGCGCCGGCCAGACCCGACCGCCTTACTTCATATGGATTTGACATTTTGAAGATCCTGAGTGGAGAAAGGTAATGCAAGTCTCCTCTTATCATGAAGGTAATATTTTAGTGGAGAAGAGATGACTTGGAAAACATAAGATTCAGTTGTTCATAAGTTCACAAAAAAAAAAAAAAAACAAGATAAAGAGACAGTGAAAAGGTGGTTGGGCATTTTGGAAGCCTGCTCAGGGAAAGGCCAACATCCACCTGAGCAGAGACGGGGGCATAAGCCAGCGTCAGACAGCTCCTGAGACCTGCAGGAGAAGCATTTGGCAGAGGGACAGCCTGTGCAGACATTTTAGGAGGCAACTAGCCCAGCTGGACACAAAAATCCCACAGCAAATGTGTCATGAGCATGCACAAGCCAAATTTCTTTTCCAAAATTCTGTCTGGGAAAACATTATTGCTTCTTATTTTCCTAGTATTTTATTCCTTAGAGCAGTTGTTTGGTACATTAGAAAAAACACTGGCTTTCAAGGCAGAAAAATTGGGTTTAAATATGCATTTCAGGAGCCAGGCGCTGGTGGCTCACACCTGAGGCTGAGATCTGAGGATCACAGGGGCGGAGGCAGGGCCCGAGAAAGTGCATGAGACTCTTATCTCCAATTAATTACAGAAAAAGCCAGAAGTGGTGCTACCGCTCAAGTGGTAATGTGCTAGCCTTGAGTAAAAAGAGCTTGGGGACAGTGCCCAGGCCCATAGTTCAAGGCCCAGGATTTGACAAAAAATAAACAAATAAATAAGGGTTTTATATCCTTGTACTTCCATTACCTTAGATGACTTACTTAAACTCTTTCAGCCTCTGTCTCCTTACCAGCAAACTAAAGATACTAATTCTATGTGAGACATCTGGAGTAAGACTTAAATGTGATCAAATATTTACTAATAGTAAATTGCCTGAGACCTAATACACAGTTGAACAGTCTTTCTTTCTGTTTTTTCACTAAACAGTATTAAAAATACTATAAACAGGAACATCCTTCGCGGTCTTACTCATTTTACAAAGTTATTTCCATCAAACAGAAATCATTTTTATTAATATAATGATATATGAGTCGAAATTTGAATATCACAAATGTATGTTTTATCAACTATATTTAAATTTGGAAATTAAAAGAAACTAATCTCAGTATATAAATAATCTGGTCAATATAACCTTATCCTTGGGCCTTGAGGATTAAATATAGAAAACTATCAAGGTTAGGTCGAATAAAGAAAAGAATCAGAAAATAAAAAAATTATCAAGATTAGTCCCAGGTACATTGATCAACTTGGTTTTGTTTTTATTTCACTTATCTATGAAAAGAATAAAATAATTTGTCATTCCTTCTAGATTAGTGTGTGTCTTGAGCTTCTTGTATTATCGCTACAATCCTTAAAAACTAAACAATGGGCATTCTTAGGAGGATTCAGTCACTGCAAATGACTGAATTTCAATTGTTAGACTACACTAGGCACAGGTGAATTCAGAATCTCAAATGTAGTATTGACTCTAGCTTTAGCTTTGTGCTCCTTTTTGTTGTTCCCACTTGGCAACTGTCCAGTTGGTTTTGCTGTTAGGGCAGGCTCTGTCTAGGAAAGAAAGCATCCTCACTGAAACTCCATGGTCTTTATGATTCTAAACAAAATTGAAGGAATTTCTTTTTCTCAGTGACCATAAAGCAATCCCAGAGAAGGCACCCATGGCCCTGCTTGGAGCAAGTGACTTTCCTTACAATTTTTCTCACAGTCGATGTGATGCATGCACCGACCAGGTAAGAGTGCAGTAGAGAATGATGCTTATGGCTGGGAGGGAAAACAGTGGCATGACCAACAGCCCTGACAGTACCAAATGGAAATGGTAGGAGGATTACCAAAGCAAGAATGTTAGGCAAATACTTACATGCTCTAGCGTGCATCATTTATTTGCATATGAAGAAGGTAAAGTTTGGTAGGTAAAGTAACAGACAAATACAAACTTGCCCAGATCATACAGCTAATGATTGACACAGGTGACTCAAAATGATCCTATAGCCTGAACTTAGTCCAGTAGTCAGCCACTTCTGATTCCTCCGAGCCTCTGTTGAATGTGCCAGGACCACCAGTGAATATCTTGGCAGGAAGGACTGGGTCATTGCATCCCATCTTGAAGTTCAGTTTTAAGGGATATAAACGTGTGCATGCGCACACGTGCATGCGCGCGCGCACACACACACACACACACACACACATACACACAATATATACTCTTTATATCTTGTACCAGTCCTGGAACTTGAACTCATGACCTAGACACTATCCATGAGCTTCTGTTGCTCAAAGCTAACACTCTACCACTTGAGCAACAGCTCCATTTCCAGCTCTTTTGGTAGTTTAGTAGAGATAAGAGTCTCACAGCCTTTCCTGCCGAGGCTGGCTTCAAACTGTGATACTCAGATTTCAGTGAGCCACTGAAGCCCTGCTTTTTCATCTCTGTTTTAGACTAGTTTGGTATAAATGTATTAGCTTATTTAGGCACAAGCCTTCTTTGTGCTGTATCATATTTTTCTAAGTCAATTTACTCGACCATAGAATTATCAGGAAGAGAGTAGTTATTGAGAGGGACCCAGGTCGTGCATAGATAAGCTCAAAAGATTTTTGAATTTTGACAAGCTGTTATTCTTCCACTCAATCCATAATATTTTTCAGTCAAGTCCACAAGGCTATATAGAATGTCAGGGCAGGTAAAAAGGAGCCAAAATAGTGACTTCCAGGTCGTGGGACTCCAGAGTCCCTTAGGAGCCCGGTAGTAGCTACGAGGAGTAGGCAGCATCTGTGGCTTAGGCTGCTTCCTCCTGCTCCACTGGCATGATCAGCACCAGGTTAAGTGTGGAATCACTCATTTAATACGAAAATGTGCAGGATCGCCTGGGGTCTCACAGCAGATCAGGGCTGTTGTATCGCCAGTAGTAGCATATGTAGGTGGTTTATTTTAGATGCTGACCTGTTACAGGGAGACATAGCCTCCTCTTTAAAGGTGTTGGATTTGAAAAACCCTCACAAGAGCTGGGCACCAGGGGCTCATGCTTGTAATCCTAGCTCCTTAGGAGGCTGAGATCTGAGGATCGCAGTTCAAAGCCAGCCTGGGCAGGGAAAGTCGGTGAGACTTTTATCTCCAATCAACCACTCAGAAAACCAGAAATGGAGCTGTGGTTCAAGTGGTAGAGTACTCACCTTAGCGGAAGAGCTGAGGGACAGCTCCCAGGCCCAGAGTTCAAGCCTCACAACTGACCAAAAAAATAAAGAAAGAAAGAAAAGAAAAACCTTCACAAACGTGTCCCTAAGTACTTCCTAGGTATGTTTGTCACACAAGTATGCATCACAGACAGTAATCTCTAGAAAGAAAGAGCCTCTACCAACAGAAACATTTCTGAAACCTGGTAGTGGTGCGGTGAGTTCTGGGATACACATGGAATTTTTTAATAAGGCTAGGGCAGCCTAAATTAGGCTGTTTGTGACATGGAAAGGTAATGAATGGAACAAGAGAGCTGTCAAACATGCCCTTGCTTTCCTCTCATGTGGCATCAGAAAAGGGAGTAGCACTGGCTATTCAGCAAATTCACCTGACAGATAGTAAGAATATGTCCAAATCATCAGATCTCCATTTCTGCATTCAAAAATGTGATAAAATTGTTTAAGTTGTAGTTGTCTAATCACTGGGAATACACCTGTTTCTTGGCATTATACAAATAAAATTTTAACTACTGCTACTTCTACTATTATTAATAGTAACAGACATGTTTAATGTAAAATACTACCTTTGCTTGAATCCATTGTATAAATGTTCTTCATAATATTATTAAGTACTTACCTTTGTCCAGATAAAAGAGTTGCAGTTAACGAGTGAAATGTAACAATGTCTGAGCCAAGACATGCATAATTCTAGAATTCAAAGTCTTAATCCATCATCTGTACTCTGGTGATAAAACAATAATTAGTATACATAGAGATATTGTTAAACATACTGAGGTGACTATTTATTCAGGCAGAGCGTGAGAGTTCCATTAGCATCTCACCCTCTCAACCAAAATTAGTATAGACAAAGAGAAAGAAGAGGAAGAAGATGGATTCAGTATCTCACACAGCAGAATGTGCTGAGTACCAACAGTTTTCTGAGTTTCTATATCATGCTGTTTTGTTCTTGGTCTTGTTTCTTTATGACAGATGTTTGAATCCCAATTTCCACCTGCAGTGTCCTGGTTAGTGTGACTGACTATTACAGCAGTCTTCCCTTCCCTGGTTACTTCCGTTCATGCCCAGGCTGTGAGGTTAGCTATATACTACTTACATGAAATATTTACTGTCTTCAGTATCACTAAAGGCAATTTCAGAGGCTGATTCTGTTTGTAGATCCTTCTAGAAAGGCAGAAGTGAAGGGTCCCCTCTTCTAGGCACTGTTCTCTGCTGTGCAGCCTTGCTTTCCCTTTGCAAGAGAGGTCTGCCAAGGCTTATGGCACCAGCTCTTCTCTGAACTGATCAAAGAATGTTTTCCGAGTGCTGAACAGCTGCATCCGAACTTGCCCAACTTACCAACTCTGCTGGGAGCATGGAGGCCACAAACAATCAGGACCGTGTAGGAAGAAACCTGGGAGTCTCAAACAGCAAATGCATGCTCCGGACAGCAGAAAGCCAAAGCCGTCAGTGGTGAATTGTTCCTGTGCTCTCAGGGCTCACAAATGGATTTCAGGCTCTGCTACCAGAAGAGCTGTCTTCATTGCATCTATTGTAATGATGGTGTACTGAGTGTTACAGTTACATAAGTCAGGTATGTTTCTTTTTGAACAGTGTCACCCCCTCCCTCATTTTCTCCCAGTTTTCTTCTTCCTGTCCCCCATCTCCTCCAAGTGGTATAGTTCATTTCCCACATAGTGTCTAAAGAGTATCACGGCTGAATCATTTCTCCCTTTTTCCCAGCTTTTATGTGCCTCCCCAAATCAAATAAAGTTATATACAAGACAAAGGGTACAGAAATTTTAAAAAAACAGCAAAGGGGATACACTAAAGAGATAGAAAAAAATAGACTCCCAAGAATACAATAAAAAAGCCTCTTGTTTCAATTTCTTGGAGTTCATTTCAATAAGCATCATTGATATGGCCATATGCACATAGCTATTGAGGCCCTGTGATACTCTCCTAAGAATCTCCTCCTTTGTTCTCACTGTGTGAATGTTTAGAGTGCTGTCTAAATAATCATGCCCAAGTGTAGTAATTTGTTTTTTACTACCCATTGGGCTTAAAGAAATAAGAATGCTGTTCAACATCTCTGGCCATAAAATAAATGAAAATCAAAACAACATTAAGATTCCACCTCACCCCAGTTAGAATTCCATTATCAGGAAAACTAATACTAAGAGATGCAGGCAGGGATATTACCAAAAGGGAATACTACATACTGTTGGCAGGAATGTAAATTTGTCCAACCCCCCTGGAAATCAATATGGAAGTTCCTGAAAAGACCATCTCAATGACCCAGAAATCCCACCCCTGGGTATTTACCCAAATGACTACAAACCAGCCCAAACTAAAGCCACCAACACAACAACATACATTGCAGCATTATTTATGATGACTAAGATATGGAATCAGTACAGATGCCCCTCAGTGGATGAATGGACTATGAAAATGTGGTATATATACACAATGGAATTCTACTCTTCCATCAGAAAGGATGACATTGCCCCATTCATAAGGAAATGGAAAGACCTGAAAAAGGTTGTATTAAGGGAAATAAGCCAGACCGAAAGAAATGTAGGCTACATAGCTTCCCTCCTTTGTATCAATCTTTTTTTAAAATTTTTATTTTCTTGTAAAGATGCTGTAGAAAGAGGCAGTTACAACAGTAAGGTAATGAATACATTTCAATTCTTTTTTTTTTTTTGACAAGTAACAAACTTTATTCTTTTTTTATTATTATTGTGAGAATACAGTACAGAAGAATTACAATTATATGGGCAAGATAACGAGCACATTTCTTCTTTTTTTTTTCTTCTGCTTATGTAGTGCTGAGGAATCGAACACAGGGCCTCATGCATGCAATGCAAGCATTCTACCACTGAGCCACCTTCCCAGCCCCAACGAGTACATTTCTTTTTCTTTTTTTAAATTTAATTTAATTTTATTTGAGAACATACTGTACAGAGGGGTTACAATTACATGGGCAGGATAATGCATACATTTCTTACCAAGCATTGCAGTCTCCTCCTTTGTTTACCCTTCACCTCCCTTCCCAGCCTCCCTCCTCCCCCCCACCCAATCCTTCCCCCCCTCGGCCCCCCCCACACCGACATTGTAAAGCTTGTTTTTGACATGACATTTTGTACTTCTCATTGTTGCAACAGGTCCACCTGAATCCTTAAACGACTTGTTTGTCCCCATCTCCTCCACAAGTTATACTGACATCAAATATAGTGAAAGCGGGGGTTACACTGTGGGGGAGGGACATACAAAGCAACAAAGAAATAATCTTATAAATGCGTTAGAAACACATGCATGAAAGAAAAAAAAACATTAAAATACACATTTAAGGGTTCGTTTTCCTAACATCACATTATCTGACCTTTTCCGCTTGACTCATACCTATACTAGATATTGCAAATAAGGGAAACAATGGGACCTATGTTTCTTTGGGCCTGGCTTACTTCACTTAATATAATTTTTTCCAAGCCTTTCCATTTCCTAACAAATGGGGAAATGTCATTCTTTCTGATGGAGGCATAGAATTCCATTGTGTATATATACCACATTTTCTTGATCCATTCATCTACTGAGGGGCATCTGGGTTGGTTCCATATCTTAGCTATGGTAAATAATGCTGCAATAAACATAGTTGTGCTGGTAGCTTTAGTGTGGTCTTGTTTGTAAACATTTGGGTAAATGCCCAAAAGTGGAATTGCTGGGTCATAGGGGAGTTCTATGTGAAGTCTTTTGAGGAACTTCCATACTGCTTTCAAAAGTGGTTGAACAAGTTTACATTCCCACCAACAATGAAGTAAGGTTCCCTTCTGTCCACATCCCCTCCAGCATCTGTTGTTGTTAGAGTTCTTGATTTTTGCCATTCTAACTGGAGTGAGGTGATATCTCAATGTTGTTTTGATTTGCATTTCTTTTATGGCTAGGGATGTTGAACATTTCTTCATGTGTCTATTGGCCATCCTTCTTTCTTCTTCAGAGAAGTTTCTCTTTAAGTCTTTCGCCCACTTATTTATTGGGCAGTTGTTTCTTTGAGGATTTGTTGTTGGGGGTTTAATTTTTTGAGTTCCAAGTATATTTTAGATATGAGACCCTTGTCCGTTGTATGGCTAGTAAAGATCTTCTCCCAATCCGTGGGCTTTCTATTGATCTTGCTAGCTATGTCATTTGCCCTGCAGAAGCTCTGCAACTTTATGCAATCCCATTTGTCCAACCTTTCTTTGATTTGTTGTGTTTCCAGGTCTCTATTCAGAAAATTTCGTCCTGTGCCAAGGAGACCTAGGGTTTCTCCTATTCCATCCTGTAATGTTTTCAGAGTGTCTGCTTTGAGTTCAAGGTCTTTGATCCATTTGGAGTTGATTCTGGTGCAGGGTGATATATAAGGATCTAGCTTTAGTTTTCTACATGTAGTTAACCAATTTTGCCAGCACCATTTCCTGAAGAGGCTGTCTTTCTTCCATTGTATTGTTTTAGCTCCCTTATCGAAGATTAGATGGCTATAGGTCTGTAGGTTCATTTCTGGGTTTTCAATTCTATTCCATTGGTCCTGAGGTCTGTTCTTATGCCAATACCAAGCTGGTTTGATTACTATGGCTTTATAGTAGAGTTTGAAATTTGGTATTGATATTCCTCCAGCAGTGTTCTTTCCCTTGAGGAGCGTTTTTGCTATTCAGGGTCTTTTATTGTTCCATATGAATTTTTGGATTGCCTCTTCTATTTCCTTGAAGAATAAGGGTGGAATATTGATAGGTATTGCGTTGAATTTGTAGATAGCCTTGGGAAGTATTGCCATTTTCACGATGTTAATCTTTCCAATCCAGGAGCATGGGAGGTTTTGCCATTTTTTAAGTTCTGTGTTGATTTCCTTTTTCAAGATTTTAAAGTTTTCATCATATAGGTCCTTTACTTCTTTAGTTAATTCCTAGGTATTTTATTTTTTGTGGGGCTATTAGAAATGGGCTTGCTTTCCTAATTTCAGCCACACTTTTCTCTTTGTTGGCATACAGAAAAGCCATTGATTTTTGGGGGTTAATTTTATAACCTGCTACTTTGCCAAAGTTTTGAATCAGCTTGAGTAATTTGGGAGTGGAGTCTATGGGATTTTTTAAATACAAGATCATGTCATCTGCAAAGAGGGAGAGTTTTATTTCTTCTTTCCCTATTTGGATCCCCTTTATGTCTGCATCTTGTCTTATTGCTGTAGCTAGGCATTCTAATACTAGATTGAAGAGAAGTAGAGAGAGTGGGCATCCTTGTCTTGTTCCTGAGTTAAGAGGAAATGGCTTTAGTTTTTCACCATTGAGTATAATGTTGGCTGTATGTTTGTCATATACAGCCTTTATTGTATTGAGGAATATTCCATGGATTCCTAATTTTTCCAAAACCTTCATCATAAAGGGGTGTTGGATCTTGTCGAATGCTTTTTCTGCATCTATTGAGATAACCATGTGGTTCTTATTCTTGCTCCTGTTGATGTGATGAATAATGTTAATTGATTTGCGTATATTGAACCAGCTTTGCATCCCTGAAATGAATCCTGTTTGATCGTGGAGTATGATTTTTTGGATGAATTGTTGAAGTCGATTGGCCAAAATATTGTTGAGAAGTTTTGCATCACTGTTCATCAAAGAAATGGGTCTATAGTTCTCTTTCTTTGATGAGTCCCTGCCTGGTTTTGGGATGAGGGTTATGATGGCTTCATAGAATGTGTTCGGTAGTGAGCTTTCTCTTTCAATTTCATTGAAGAGTTGGAGGAGAATTGGTGTGAGCTCTGCTTTGAAGGCCTTGTAAAATTGCGCTGTAAAACCATCTGGTAATGGACTTTTCTTAGCTGGGAGGTCTTTTATTGCTGTTTCTATTTCAATGCTTGATATCGGCTTGTTAAGATAGTTTAACTCATCTTGGTTTAGTTTTGGCATGTCAATATTTGTTAGGAAGAGGTCCATTTCTGTCAAGTTCTCAAACTTATTAGCATAAAGTTTTGAGAAGTATTCCCTTATAATGTTCTGAATCTTTGTTGTTTCCGTGGTGACGTTTCCATTCTCATCTCTGAGTTTATTAATTTGGGTGTGTTCTCTTCTTTTTCTGATAAGATTTGCTAAGGGTCTGTCAATTTTGTTAAGTTTTTTGAAGAACCAACTCTTTGTTTTGTTGATTCTTTCTATAGTTTTTTTGGATTCTAATTCATTTAATTCTGATTTAATTTTGATTATTTCTTTCCATCTACTGGATTGGGGTTTATCTTGCTGCTCTTTTTCAAGGAGGTTTAGATGTGTCGTTAAATTGTTAGTTTCAGATCTCTCCAATTTGTGGATGTAGGAGCTCAGAGCTATAAACTTGCCTCTGAGTACTGCCTTTGCTGTGTCCCAGAGGAGCTGGTAATTTGTGTGTTCATTTTCGTTGAATAGCATGAACATTTGAATTTCCTTTCTAATCTCTTCCATGACCCACTCATGATTCAGCAGTGTGTTGTTCAGCCTCCATGTGATACCGGACTTTCTTTAGTGGCTTTTGGTGTTGAGTTCTAAATTTATTCCCTTGTGGTCAGAGAATGCAAGGTATAACTTCAATGTTTCTGAATTTAGACAAGTTTGCTTTGTGGCCTAAAATGTGGTCTATTTTAGAAAACGTTCCATGTGCTGCTGAGAAAAACATGTATTCTGATGCTGCTGGGTGAAATGTTTGGTAGATGTCTGTTAAGTCTAGTTGATCTATGCAGCTGTTTAGATCTGCAGTTTCTCTGTTGAGTTTTTGCCGAGTTGATCTATCTAGTGGGGAGAGTGGTGTGTTAAAATCCCCAACAATTAATGTCTTTGGATCTATATGGGATTTGAGGGAAAGTAGTGCTTCTTTGATAAATTTGGGTGCTCAATTGTTTGGCGAATAGATATTTAGAATTGTAATATCCTCCTGAAGGAGAGATCCTTTAATTAGTATGTAGCGACCTTCTTTATCTCTTCTCACAAATTTTAATTTGAAGTCGATTTTATCTGATATTAGGATTGCAACTCCCGCCTGTTTATGGGGGCCGTTTGCTTGGTAGATTTTGTTCCAGCCTTTAACATTGAAAATGTGTTTGTTTTTATGGGCAAGATGTGACTCCTGCAGGCAGCAGATAGAAGGGTCTTGTTTTTTAATCCAACTAGACAGTCTATATCGCTTAATTGGAGAGTTCAGTCCGTTAACGTTAAGAGATAGGACTGAGAGGTATTTGGGAGTTCCTGCCATGTTATCCACCTTCTTGGGGGCTGTAAAAACTAGGTTCTTCCTATGGTTCTTGGATTCTCAGTTTGGGTGCAGTTTCTTGGCCTTTATTGCGGTCTTGTTGGTTTTCTATGTGTAGGACATCTTTAAGAATCTTTTGTAGGGCTGGTTTGGTGGAGATATATTGTTTCAATTTTTCTTTGCTTTGGAAGGTTTTTATTTGGCCTTCAGTTATGAAGGAAAGTTTAGCTGGGTACAGTATTCTTGGTTGATAGTTGTTTGTTTTTAGGGCATGGCATACATCATTCCAGGCTCTTCTTGCTTTGATTGTCTCTGCTGAGAAATCTGAGGTGATTCTAATTGGTTTCCTTTTATAGGTGATTAACCTTTTCTCCTTGACAGCTTTAAGGATCTTTTCCTTGGTCTGAGTTGATCCTGTGTGGATTATAATGTGATGGTGGGATGTCCTATTCTGGTCTGGTCTATTTGGGGTTCTGAAGGCTTCTTGTATCTGAATAGGCTTATCTTTTTGCATGTTTGGGAAGTTCTCTGCTAGGATCCTGTTAAACAAATTTCCTAGACCATTAACTTCTGTTTCTAGGTGCTCCTCTACACCCATTATCCTTAGATTAGGCCTTCTGATGGTGTCTTCCAGGTGTTGGATAGATCTATCATACTTCTTGGACTTGTCTTGGATGGTTGTATGTTCTTTCTCTATAATATCTAGGCTGTCTTCAATCCCTGAGATTCGATCTTCTGCATGGTCTAACCTGCTGTCAAGACTCTCTACTTTGTTTTTTATCTCTTTTCCTTCTAATTGGTCAGCTTTGATGGCTTCAATTTCTTTGTTGAAGCTCTGTTTTAGGTCTTGTATGAATTTCTTTACTTCCTTAATTTGGTGTTCAGTGTTTGTTCTCAAATCACTTAATTGATTGGTTATGGTTTCTTTGGACTCCCATTCCTTCTGTTGGGTTCCATTCAGCATTCCGTTTGTGGTCTCCCTGACTTCCTTCAGCTCTTTGTTAATGGATTCCATGAATGCCTTTAGTGATCTTTGTGTGTTCTCTACCTGGTCTCTCAATTCCTGTATTACTCTTTGATTAGCTTCCTCCCGTTCGTGGGATTCCTGCAGTTCTCTTTGAGTGTTCTCAGCCTGCTCACGCCATTCCTCCCTTTCTCTTTGAATATTCTCAAGTTGTTCACACAAATCCTGTATCAGTTTTTGAGTAGCTTCCTCACGCTTATGATATTCCTGTATAAACTTCTGGGATGCCTCCTCTCTCTCCCTATCACGCTCATACAGAGTCCTTTGTAAGTTGTCAAACTTCTCATTTATCATGTTTGCCAGTAGTGTTTGTAGAGTTATTTGGGAACTCTCCTCTGGATTATTCATTATCTGTTCTGACCCCTGATTATCAAGATTGGGAATTGAGATAGCCGAATTTGCCATTTTTCTTGTGTTTTTCCGGCTTACTCTGCCCATTTGAGATGAAGATAGCACCAGTTTTGTGCTAGAACACTATCTTAAGGCAACCATCAACCAAAGTTTGCATTTGTACAGTCAATAGTCTACAGATACAATCTAGTTCAACAGATACATATATTCAACATCAAACAACTATATGTTAATGGGCTTCGAACCGCAGAGAAGAATTTGGAAAACCAGAAATTATTATGGTTAGGGAGAGATGTGGGTAAAACATAAGGATAGATTGGTGTGGGGAGGCACAGGGAGAGTTAACTATGTCCTAATCACAATGCAGGAAATAGGTTGGGTAGGATGCAAGTAGAGAGAGAGAGGAAAAGAAGAAAGGGAAAGGGGAATGAAAAGAGACCAGAAAAAAAATAGAAACTTAAAAAATAATGTTATTATAGAGATTAAAAGACCATCTATTTAGAGAGGAATGTGAATATTTTGAGAGAAGGGGAGGGACCTAGAGGAGATGTGAAAAACTTAAAAAAATGCTTAAAATATTATATAGGTATAAAGAGGTAGTACTTGTATTAAGGAATTTAAGTCTCAGAGGTTTTGAATTGAGTAATAAATTTGTGGGTTAAGTGTGTACACAATGGGGGATAGGGTCTACTAGTTAACTACGGGTTTATCTGAGGATGTGCAGGACAAGAGTTAAGTCACATAAAGAAGAACAAAAGAGAGGAAAAGGTGAAACAGACAGGAAAGGGAGAAGAAAAGATCAGAAGTTCAGTAGAGCTAGACAAAAAACAAAAAGATAAGAAAGAAAGAAAAAGAGAAAGAATACAAGAAAAGAAAGGAAAACGCACATTCACGTATTCCTAAAATAAAAATTATAAGAGGAAAAAAAAAAGTTACTAGAAAACAATTATTTTTTCAAAAGAGGCAAAAATTAAAGATTAGTAAAAGTTTTAGAAAAGGAAAAAATTTTTTTATATATATAAGGTACCAAAAAAAAAAAAAAGAAGAAGAAGAAGAAGAAAAAAAAAAGTTCTTTGATTTTTTTTTTTTTCGGGAGGGGTGGGAAGAATCCTGTATCTCCCTTTTGTCTGTAACCAGCCTCTTGTTGGAGTCTGGTCAGCTTGAGGTCCTGTGGCTTGATTGGTTTCTTAAGTCAGTTTGTTCGAACAGGCAGAAAAATGCTCTGCTTTACCCAAGATTTTGAGATCCCCCTCCCAGGTTAGTTTAATGGGAGGCAGATCTGTTTTGAGAATCACAAAAGAGGGGGATGCAGTGATGAGGCTAGGTTCTGGGTAGAGTTGAGGCCTTTCAACAAACAGTAGCTTTTCCCTGGGGCTATTTTGTGAAAAAACTCACAAAGCCCAGCCTGGAGCCATTCTCAGGGTTTCTATTTTTCAATTGATTGTGGAGGCTGCTAGGGGGAGGGGCAGCCTCTGGCTCTGGTTACCCATTGAGGAGAGCCACTCCAATGGCTGGCGCCTGAGCTGGGTGACTTTTCCCTGGATGGAACTGAGTCTGTGAGGTCACTTCGCCGTTAAGTTCTTGTGACCTGCTAAATGACTCGTTTTATTCCAAGGCCTGAGCTGGAGCTGGCAGCTCCTCCGAGCTTTGTCGGTATCCAAGATGGAGATCACCGGTGCTGGGGGGGAGGGGTGGCCTTCCCTCCTCTGCTCCCTGAGAAGGAGTGAGGACGTCAGGCTTCTACTCACGCCGAGTCTTGGATCCTGGGTCATCTCTGATCTGCAAACTGCAGGATGAAGATGTCCACTCCTTGTCAGTTCTTGCTAGTGTTGAGTAGAATGCGCTCGTCCGCTGCATCTGGCTCCTTCGTCCCGGACTCTCTGTGTCTCATGTATGACCGCGGCGGCAGTGGCCACCGCGACCCTGCTGCCTCCGTGGCGGTTGCTGGCAAGCGCTCAGATGTGTCTCCTTGCCTTGGCTTCCCCTCTCTTGACTAACTCTCTGTCCTGTGATGGCACACTTGGTGTGATTCTCTGGCTTAGGACTGTTCACTGGAACTCTAAAACTGCTTTCTATGAGAGAGCTTGTTCAGATTCTAGCTTCTCCTCCGCCATCTTCCTGGAACTCTCCTACATTTCAATTCTTAACAGTAGAATGTTGAGCTTTTAAAACCAATGGCTTCCCTCTGTGAAACATCATGGCTTTTTCTACTTTTGGTTAGAGGGAGGGAAAGTGACACAGAGACAGACAGAGACAGAAACAGAGTGACAGAGAAACAGAGCTTCAGCGAAGGGGAAGAAAAAATAGAAATGGAGAGAGAGAGTAGGAAGAGGGAGAGAAGAGGGGAAGAAAGAGAGAGAGAGAGGGAACAATGCACAAAGTGTGACGGATGCGAGGCAAGAAACTTACTCAAGTGGTAGGATGCCTGCCTAACAAGCTTGAGGCCATGAGCTCAATTCCCAATACTGCAACAGAGAAAGGAAAACAAATGTTAAGCATTCAGAGAACTCTTCGTGTGCATGTTCTTTGGTGATCAGTATCGGTGGCATGCTTGCAGGGCACTAGGCACCAGTGACCTCGGCACCTGCTTCTACACAGAGGCGGGCTTCCGTGTATGCTCTGTTAAATTAACCTGATAGCTAAGGGCTCTTTGTGAAGTTTTAGTGCATTAGTATAGGTAAAAGCTTTTCTCTAAACTAAAATGTGCTTTTCAAGTGTGCATTCTTGTTGAGGCCCTGCACAGGGAACTCATTAAATGGGGAAAAAAAAGACGAATGCGAGGTAGAGCAAGGAGTAGAAACAGCTTCTACACAGGGATCAGAAAAGAACCCAAGTCCTGTTACATTTTATCTATTGAAACAAGACACCAGGTAGCATTTATGATTGTTGCCTAAGAGAAATAATAAAAATGCACTAATTGAATAAAAGCCGGGTGTTTCTTATTTCAGAAATGCTTTTCAAAGGACTTTAGAAAACATGCCCAGCTAATTAGCTATTATGGTCAGGTATCTATGGAAACAGTTATAAATCAGTACTCAAAATATGAAATCATTAACCCATTGACAGGAAATAAGAATTCTAAAGCAAACCCAGTTCAGTGATTTTTGCAACACATATAGAATGAGAAAAGTTGTAAAATTATAAAGGTTACAAAACAACTTAAAAATTGATCCAGCAGAAGATAAGGGAATAGACTAGACAAAAACAACCGCTGAACATTTGAAGACTATTGCTGTTACATATGCGTTAACAGCAACATTGATTGGCTCCTTGACAATATAATAGGACATACTTAGTATATAATATCAGCCATATGAAAGGCATTGGACTTCCTTTAGGTTGTCTAGCACTATTCCTGAATTGCAAAGATGAACAGAATTCAATCACTACCCACAGTGAGGGTCCAAGGAGAAAAGTTTGGAGGAAGAAGATACATTCACTTCAACATGTTCTTGACTTTCTAAAGACATTATAAATGTGGCGTTGAGGCTGAGAATTAGTGTGAACCACAGGAAGAAATGGCATTTAGGCACACCCTTACACAGGTGAGGAGATGAATACCCACAAAGGTGTGCCGTGGTACTGGGGATATGTAAGGCAGTGGTTTCCAGAGATCCTTTGCAGACCTCAGCACATTATAAATATGCCTTCATTTAAGCATTATAGACATTGGGTATCATTAGCATCATCTGAGTTTTAAAATTAGAAAACAGGCTCTCCGAGAAATTAAACAACCTGCTTATGATTGTGCCACAAGGATTCAGATACTATATTCAAGATAAATCTATCTGAGGCTGAATCAATATCCATCAGGGGCGTTACAGCAAACAGAGCTCTTGCAGGAGGCCCTGCACAAGATGCTGGTCCTCCCTTTATGTGAAGGTTACAAAAGCACCCAGCTTTGGTGTGGCCAGAGACAGAGCTACAAGGCAGAAAGGATAACTTGGGATCAAGCTAATTGCAAAGAACAGGCTAAAGAGGTATGTGTGGAAATAGAAGACACTCAGAGCTGCATAAGTGCATTCCCAGTACAAATATCCTCCTACAAATAAGATTTGAGTCCCTTGATACATAGATGACTACAGGACTATCATTCCCATCAACCCAGCCTGTTCTACATAGGGTTACTCTCTCCCACATGCCTAGCTCATGCTGAAACTCCATACTGGGCATAGAATGCTGATATGAGCACCAAACAGATTGGTTTATGTGCTGAACCCCTGACAAATTCTTTCTAGGTCTATTGCACATGGGGGATGGGTTCTTGAGGCCCTGTTTTAGTTTAGAATCTTCATGGGCTCATGAGCCTCTAATACATGTGACCTTCTTAATGATAATGTTGCCACCCCATACATTTTCTTAGTAATCAGAGAAATGAATGACATGTTTCTATGTTTCATATTTATACTATACTGTAATCAGATTATTATGACAGTAAAGCTTGTAATAGGGTAGAAATATGCATATACATCATTAGTATGTGTTTCACAACTACATTTTAAAATGCTTTAAAATATCTATAGGTAGATGTGACTTTTTTGTCATAGACATAGTAAAAAGGAAACTACATTTAATAACTACAATGTAGAATGAATTTATGAAATAGGTATAAACTATGCACTATTCATGAAATATGTATAAATAAGCCCTGATGTGAGGGGGGAAATGAATGAATGACTTAGTTATCTTATTAAGGTGCTGCAGACCCAAGTTACACGATATAGAAAATATTTATAAAATGATGAGGATAAGATCTGATTTGTAATTTCACCTCCTTGGTAAAGTGGTTTTCCTGGCCTATGGCTACATTTTGACAATCCCTTAAATATTCTAAACTATTATTTCCTCAAATATAAAAAATATTTACCAGTGCTCTTGAATTTCTATTGAGTGTTTTCTTTTATCTCCTAGGTGCTTTTCTAAGTAATTTATGTGTAATTGTACCCTTTTAATTCCTATAGCATCCTAGAAATAGATAGTAACTCCATTTCACATATGAAAGATCTCGAGCACAACAACATTAAATCACAGGGTAGCAGTGTGAATTAGTACAGCTACAAGCAGGTTTTTACATTTAGAATGAAAATGTACTTGTATGCTATAAAAATATGACCCTCAAACATTTTCAGTGGAAGAATCCACAGATAGAACAAATTTGGTAAACTGTCTAGCAGAATCTACTAAGAATGAACAAGCACATACTAGGACTCAATCATTTGGCTTCTAGATGTCTCTGCATCAAACAGATACCTTTAATCACCAAACAGAATATACCAAAACACTCATTGCAGTATTATTCAGACCAGCACAAAAGGGTACTACATTTCCTACATGTTTAGCAGTGGAAAATTGAGTACATTATCCTGTACTTAATATATATTCCATAGTGCAGATCTGAAAATTCCTTTCATAACATTAGTGAGTTTCATAAGAAATATGAGTGACAGATGGTGAAAGCCAAAGGTATCAACTATATAAAGTTTAAAACTGAGATAAAACAAACACATGATGTTGAATGTAAGAGAAGTGATAACCTCTTCAGAAGTAAAACTGGAATGTAAGAAGTGAGTTCTGTATTTCTGTTGATGTTCTTTTTCTTGATTTTGCTATTGGTCCCAGGACTATATCTAATCTATAAAAATCCATCCTAATTATTTGTACATTCTTCATATGTTATACTTCAAGAAGAGTTTTTAAAGGCAATGCTTAAAGAAGCATCTCTTCTCATCTTAAAAATGCAGTTTAAGAGTCCTGAGATAATAGAGGCTCTGGACACATGCCTAAAACATACATTCTCACACACATGTACTCTCTCTCTAGCTGGTGAGCCTGCATATGTACACTCAGAAACGTGTGTAGAGATATATGCATGCACACCATCACACACAGTCAGGGCTTTCTACCTTGTGAGATGGGAGGCCATCATCCCAGCTTTACCCTGTCCTCCTCTTTAGCTTCCCAGTTCCCCATGTAGGAATTCTTTACCTGTGTTCTGCTTGCTGTCCTCTAGCCCTTTCTGAATGCTGGACACAAGTACATACTAATTATTTGTTACTAAGCCTCAAAGTGTGTTCAGGTCAAAAGATTCTACTTTTAGAAATCTAAACACTGGAAATTATAGCAGGTGACTTCATCTAAAAGGTATGGATGATTATGCTACTACCTCTATAAATTAAGAGAAAAACGAGTCAATAAAATTTAACCACTCAGCGGTAAAGGTCTGTCTTAACAGAGAATACGTTTTAATTCAAACCTTATACAAATGGTTCTCAGGAGCTCTTCAGCCCTAAGGATCTGAAGAAAAAACTCATGTCAGATGATGGATGAAGGAAATAGAGTAAAAGGATACAAAAGGATGAGGGAAGTGAAAATGGAAGGAAACAGGACATAGGCAAAGGGAGATATGTGGGTGACAATGATTAGCAAATACACATGCCAGATAAGAAGTCATCTGTGGCTGTGAAGAATACTACTGGCCATAACATATTATTTAATCTCATAAATCGCTGTGGGATGAATGGTGACCATGTATGCATTTACACATTCCCGTGCTTAGTGATATGTAGTGATAAATTCCCAAGCCCCAATAACAAAACCCACATATCCAGGGATAATGTCATCAGAATTATACACCACAACCATCACATTCATCATAGCCAGCATTGGTTATGCCAAATACTCCTGCAATGTCACCAGACCCTACCAGCCTGGGGAAAAAGAGTGAGGGTCACAAAGTAGATCACTAAATAGAACTATTTTTGAAATTTACACCTACTTTTAGGTGTCTCACCTGACTTACATTGCTGAGATTCTTGAAGATACTTCACACACACCTTAAGCTGAATTCCTTGGTGGCCACGTGGTGCCATTTGCACTACTGAAGTCCTTGCCTCGATCTGCAGCCAGGCTCTGATGCCTCCAAGACCACAAAGAAGGAATGCCTCCCTGGTGGCTCTGACAGTGCCCAGTCCTCGTTACTTCCAGGGCTCCATCTCCCTGCCAGGCCCTCTCTGGCCCAGGGAAGGTGGATGCTGTGGGTGAACGTTCATGGGTACCCAAATCCAACCTTAATCTGGGTGAAGTCTGTGAATTTGTACCTCAGCAGCAACTGAATCAGCTGGTTCAATACTATAGGCTTCCCTCCCAACGTGGCTGGGCATCAGCTTATCACTGGGGGCCTGATCGGAACCAAGGAGACTGGAAGAAGAAATTGGCTCCTTCCTCCTGTCTCGCTGATTTACCTGGGTCATCATTTCTAACTCTTTGCCCTGACTCTGGAATGAACCCTTCAATACTGGGGACTTCTGAGTTAAACTCACTCATCCCAACTCCCTGAATTCCTTGGCGTGCAAATGGGAGATTGCGATACTTCTCATAGAAGTGATCATACATACTTATATAGACCTCCATACATAGATAGATGGTAAATAATGGTAACAGATATACACACATATGTTTATATAATTCTATGCACATATTACATATGATATATAATTCTTAGATAAAGAGAGTGAAGTATTGGTATAATATCTTGCTGAAACATTAAGAGATGATCAAAACTTGGAAGGCTTTGACCATGGCTACTCCTAGTGAACTCTATGAGGGACAGGATCTACCAAAGACCCTCCGTGAAGCTTTCTCTAAACTGTTAACAGTTTCTTCTGGGGCTGGTTCACTCACTTCCATTTCATCTTCAGGCTGTACAGGAATATGACAGCTTCAGGCCAGCCTTGTCATATCTTAGGATCTCCAGTTAATACCTACTATGTCCCTTGTCACAGGGAAGGCAGTGTCTGCCTCTTTCATAACTGCATACTCGGTTCATGCCACAAAGCCTATCATAAGGAAGATGAAAATTATTAAAATTTCATGCACATAGTAATTATTTTGGAAATTATTATATGTGTGGCTATATCAGAATCAGTGAATATACAGTAGGGTCCACGTATTTGCAATGGATTAAATATTTTTTCCAATTTTGAGATAGAGGGATATTTAGCACGTGCTGAATTAATGTTTGGATGGATGGAAGGATGGATGACTAAACCAGTAATAGATGCCAAGCTGAATCTAGAGCAGAGACTATTGATTTCACTAGGATTCGGTTCCTTCTTGAGTCTGGCCTAGAGTCTTCCCTTCGACATCGTTTTAAACATAAAGGCTCTAAGAAGAAATAGTCCCTGATCACCATCATTATATCTTATATGCCCCAGCAACACTCCAACAAAGCCTTTGTGCTAAATCTTTTAGAAACAAGCAACTGGGAAGACGGCAATATAGTAATCAACTTGAAAGTAAACACCAGGTTGCTATTTAAATAACTATCATTTCCCCAAATATGAACTCCTCAAGACCAATCCTGCATAAATGGAGAAAACATATCCATTAGCTGAAAATGAATAAAACGGTATTTATAAAATGAGCAATTTAGATTTGATTAATGTTTATAAATGTGTTTACATATGAATTGAATATTAACCTATAACATGAAAGCGTTTAATTAGCCTTGGAATATTGTTTTGGAGCACAATGAAAAATACCCAATTCACAAAGGGGAAGGCAGAGGATATCTGCAAGCAAAAATGAGGTCAATTAATTAGGCAATTTGCATACATTTGAATGGTTATGTTCATGGGAAATTGTTTTTTGACTTTTGGCTCTCCCTATTCCCATACTGTGTTTCCAAACTTCTATTTATAAAACATGTCAATCACCCAGGCATCCTGAGAGCATTGCGATCAGCATTGGCGCAACCCTGGGAAGAAGATACCTCCGCCCAGAGGATTGCATGACTTGCCAAATGAGCCTAAGAATCACAGAAGGAAGCAGGCAGTTTCAACTGAAGCCATAATTTTGGAACCACAAAATACATGAACCATAAAATATCAGCACACAACAACTTAAGCAGGATTAAAAGGTAGCACTTAATGTAGTTAAAAGGTAAATTAACAAGTGAAGTGGATGTTTGACAAACATTGATTACATTGGAGACTTTTTTGTGTGGAGATCCTGGGCCTGAAACCCAAGGCTTGGGTGCTGTCCCTGAGCTTCTTTTGTTCAAGGCTAGTGTTCTACCACTTGAGCTACAACACTACTTCCAGCTTTTTTGTGATTTGTTGGAGATAAGAGTCCCGCCGACTTTTCTGCCTGGGCTGGCTTCAAACCACAATCCTCAGATCTCACCTCCTGAGTAGCTAGGATTACAGCTACACATGTGAGCACTGACTCCCGGTAAGTACCATTTTTTAAAGATAACTTCACATGTTATGATTTCAACTCTAAATAACCCAGACCCTCAATGATGTTGTAGCCCCTCTACTTTACATTTACACATTCTCAGGGAATGAGAGAGACCGAGGAGAGAGAAGAATCACAAGTTTGAGGCCAGCTGAGGAAACAGGTAACAAGACACTATGTCAAAATAAGTAAAGAAAGATAGTAAAATAAGATTTTTGCCACAAATGGACAATGCAGTCCTCCATGTCTTAAACTGAGCCCCTGAATCAATGTATATCTGGAGTGATCATCCTCAGATTATTCACACAAATGAACAAAGATATTTTGTTCAGTTGAGTTTCTGTAACTTTTATTTTGTTTATTTATTTATTTTTGGGTCCAGTCGTGGGGCCTGAATTCTGGGCCTGGGCGCTGTCCCTTAGCTCTTCAGCTCAAGGCTAGCACTCTACCACTTGAGCCACAGCGCCACTTTTGGCTTTTTTCTTTTTGCTTATGTGGTGTTGAGGAATCGAACCCAGGGCCTCAAGCATGCAAGGCAAGCGCTCTACCACTGAGCCACCTTCCCAGCCCTATAACTTTTAATAAAATGTCTTATAAGTGCAATATAAAAAAGAGTAAAAAGTAAAAACCACAAAAAACTGGGGACATCGAATAAGTGGTAAGGCATTCATGTTCAAAGCTCTGAAAAAATCCCCAACACCATAAAAAATGTATCCATAGATAGACGATGCATGCACACATACATACATACATGTACATACTCAAGTTGGTTTTACAAGTTAGTTACTTTGACTCTTCTTCCATGGAGAATCACATCTTCCCCAATATTTAGAAATATTATTGAGAATCTTAATACAAAAGCAAACATAACCACAAGATTACCTACATGTACTGGGATATCTAAACTCTAAAGACTCCCTAATAAATACAGCAGGAGGTCATTGTTTATCACAGGCCCAAGAGCTCTAAATAGACAGGAGGAAGAATAATAAGACCATTAACAAATCATTCATTATAGGTACTATGACATGTTAATCTGCTCAGTGTTGCTACATGCATGCATACATGCATGCATTATTAGCAATCAATCTGTGCTTCACACCTGTAATCCTAGCTACTTGGGATGCTACAAGTATCAGGATTGAATTTCAAGCCAGATCCCAGGTTATAAGACCCTATCTAAAATTTAATTAGAAAAGTAAAATAACACACAATTGGAGGCACAGCTTCAGTGAAAGAGTGCCAACCTTGAAAGTGCAAGGCTCCCTGAATTCAAGCCACTGTATACCACCAAAAAACAAAAAAAGGAAAGGAGGGAAGGAAGGAAAGAAGGAAGGAGCAAGAAAAGTATTGCTTAATAAACATCATTTTATATGACCATATGCAGAGAGCTATTGAGCCTTTGTGTACATATAAAATGATGTCAAAATGAACTCCAAGAAATGGAAGCAAGAGGGATTTTTGTTATTTTGTTTTTAAATAGTTATTTACATTTTTCTCTCCTTAGTCATTTTTCATTGCTGTACCTTTTGTCTTGTGAGTTTATGGTTTGGAGAGGGGAGGGAGCACAGAAAAGGTGAGGCAAGGGTGAGCAAATGCAGCAGTGACACTGATGTTGAAAATGAACTACACAACGTGCGAAGTCAGGGGAGCAGGAGGGAAAAGCTGGGAGAAAATGAGGGGAGAGTGACACTGTTCAGAGAGAAATGTTCTCATTACTTGACATGTATTTGTAACCTCTATACCACCTTTACAATAACTATAATATAGAGAGAGAATATGTACTATGTATAGTGTACATATTCCAGGTGATATATATAGAGATAGACAGACAGACAGACAGACAGACAGACAGACAGACAGACAAATAGATTAGATAGATAGATAGATAGATAGATAGATAGATAGATAGATAGATAGATAGATAGATAGATAGATAGATAGATAGATAGATAGATAGATAGATAGATAGATAGATAGATAGATAGATAGATAGATAGATGAAAAACAGGTATTGCCGCCTCATTTGAAATGGGTGGAAGAATGTTCTCAATGTTCCCACTGGAAGAGGTTATTGGAAGCATTATTGATGCTCTGCTAAATTCTTGTCTGAGGGGTTCTCAGCCTCATGAGGGCCAAAAGAGATGCAGAGCAATGGGGAAGAAGTACTTGCACACTTGGGGAACCATGAGTGTCCTCTAGGTGTCCTTGACCTAAGGACACCTGGAAGACTTCTACCCATCCCCCACACACTTTCCCCAATGAGTCAGATGATGCTGTTCAATGTGCAGTTTATTCCCTTTAATGCCTTTATTTTCATAGAGAAACATAAGAATAAAAGCGATGATAATGACAAAAGCAGCCAGTATTTAAGATAATAATAATAAAAATCAGAGTTCTATAGAAAGAGTAAGTACTGTCTTTCCAGTAGTTTCAAAGAAATATCAGTTTATCTAGAGCCTGATTGAGGTAAATTCCGTAATGGTTTGGTTAATGGGTCAGTTAGAAGAGGCAGGATTCAAACACAAACGAATTCATGAAAGACATTCTGTGCTACTGAAGTCAGTCTTTTCTCTGCTTCCCAAATGTGTCAACTTGTGGATCAGGGTGAGATTGACTGCTCCATCGGTCAATCACGGCATCTGCATCCCATACAGAGCTCTGGGTAAGGGGAGAGCGTATCATGCTAAGTGCAACAAAGGTAGCCATACTGAACATATAGAACACGTTGACATGTATTGAACACGTAGACCATGTTTTGAGCATACCAAGCACTTCCAGAACATGTATTGAGCATCTAGAAACATTAACGTATGGAGAGCTTGCAGAACATCAGCCAGTGTCCTAAGCTCATTGAGATATTACCTTTTGGATTGTCATGATATGCGTTCAGAAAGAAATTATGTTTCTTTCTTTTGCAGCTGCGACTCAGGGGATGTTTGTGTTCAGTTTTCCTTGGTGTCTGTGTTTACGCTAGTGTCCGGCTGCATGGAAATGACAGGTCCCTGTCCCTGCACATGGCTCCTTTGTGTTGGTTCATTGGAAAGAAGAAAGAAACAACACATTCACACAAAAGAAAATGACCCAGGCAGCAGAGGGATACGCCCTGGGGCAATGGGGCTATGTTGATCAATAAAACACTAATTTTTGTGTTCAAAGAAAGAAAGCATGTTAAGATTTACATGCTTCTCTGACCTCTTACAGATTCCCATGCCATGGGTTTTGCCTAGAATCTGATGTGAACTGGAGCTGTCTCAGCCTATGGCTGGCTGCGATTTCCATGTTGCTCAGTTCCATACTCCTAAGCAAACGGGATTTAGCAGTTCTTTCCTTTGTGTCTGCCTGTCCGTCTATTTTTACTTCTTTTTTGAAGAGAGAATGGTAGGTAGACAGAAAACCAATATTTCGAAGCTGCTCACCACCCATCCCTCATTTTGGAGACAGATGCTTTGGTCCCAGAGAAACCCTCTTGTAAATGTCTCTGAGTCTGTCAGTCTCCCTCACTCAGCTCTGTTGACTTACATCAGTCCTGACAAACACCAGCCCCAGAGCTCTTGTGTTCTGAAAAATAAATGCCTAGTAAAGTTGGCCTATGGCCTTCTCAACCAAACTGCATGGAAATTTGACTATAACAATTTCAGTGAAGTCTCATTTATTCAAAGCTGAAACATTTTGCTCAAGTCAAAATCTAAACAGCTATCGACTGCCATAAAAGGATCTTAGTAAGTTCATATCCACTTTATGCTCCTGTACAAATCCTAAGTTTATGCTTCCTTTAACCAATCTTCAGCCTTTATCACAAGCGTTTCCTTAAAAAGCTAGTTCCTGTGAACTATTGCTTCTGACTAAATAGCACACAGAAAAGCCCAGGGACATCAGCATTCTCAAACAGAAGGACAGGAATAAAGTGTATTAACATGGTTGCACTTATTAAATTTCTTAGTACTTTAAGTTTCTTTTTAATAAGCTAAGAAAGGTTAACTAAAATAAAGCATGATCAGATACAGAAGTGATTAAAGGCTTAGCTAAGTAAAACCACCTCGCCAGTTTTCTATACGTTGTGCTCATTCCTGAATAGGCCAATGACATACCCACCATGTTTTAAATTCCACGCTAAACCTACACGGGACAGGGAGAAGGGCATATGCAGCCTTGGCACTCAGACAATTCCTGTTATGTCGGGGAATATTCTTGTGCCAGACCATGGCACCAGAGATGTCACTGCACGGTTACTCTAGGACACTTTGTGTTAGCTTACCTATCCAGAAAAGTAAAGTCTGCAGGGAGGGGCCAGCTGTATTAGGAGAAATAATAGTGCACTCAGGCAGAGAACAGCTGTGAAGCAGCCAGCTGTAGAAATGAGAAGCAAATGGTAACAGAAGAAATTAAACAAAGAAGGGGATACTTAGGGTCCTTGACCTTGGCAGTATGTGGTGACTTTTTGACCGGACTGTAGCCACATGGGTAATATGAACAAGGCAGCAATCTTCTAAATACAAGTCTCTTTGGAAGTACAGGTTTTCTTATTTTGAAAGTATTTTTGTATTTTAATTTATATCATACATGTGTGCATTTGATATGCACATGCAGTATTTAGACTGTAAATATTTTGAAGGTTTTTCTCTAATACCAGCGACAAGACAAAGATACTAATTCTTCCTATGACTTCTCTTCAGTCCTACCCAGAAAAATTAAGTAAGCAAAACAAGTACAGAAACCTGAATTTGAAGGAAAAAAAGCAAAATAGACCTGTTTGCAGATAGAGTGCATTATATACAGACAAATGTTCATCAAAAACCTATTGGATGAACAAAATAATTTGCCAGATATAAAATATGCATTGGAAACTCAGTTGATTGTCTGTGGACTAAGCTGGAACCTTCCAAAAAACACACCAAACAATCCCATTCATAGTGTCATCAAAAGAATAAAATATTTAGGAACAAACTCAACCAAGAAAGTTAAATATCTATATCAGGAAATTTGCAAGACTTTGACAGGAAACAGGAGGCCTGGCTGGAGGAGTTACTTTTGTGAAAATGTTCACATCAGAGATGTCATACTATTGCCATCTGAATACCAACGCATGTTTTACAGAAATGGTAATAAGCAATTCTATCTTGTGACTTCACATGAAGGCACAAGAGATCAAGAATAGCCAAAGGGATACTGAGAAAGAACAAAGCTAAGAAGCATCACACTTTCAGACTTCAAATAGATTACAAAACTGTAATAATTGAAACAGCAGAATATGATCATCAAGCAGACATATAAGCTAGTGGAACATAAAAGAAAGCCCAGTAATAAACTCATGGACTAAGGTTTGACAAGCATGTGAAGAATATAGAATGGAGAAATAATAGTCTCTTCAACAAATGCTTCTGGGAAAGTAGGATATTCACAATTAGACCTCTACCATACATAGCAAAAGTCAACTCAAAGTGGAATATAAGATTTAAACATATGGCAAAAACATAGAGGGGAAATCTTCACATTGGTATTGATAATGATTTTTAATATATCTCAAATTACACAGGCAACCAAAATAAAAAACAGACAAGAGAGATTGCATCCAACTAAAATGCCTAATAATGGAAACAATTGAGAAAATGAAAATATAACCTGTATAATGAAAGTATTTGTGCTTCATATATATATATATATATATGATAAATATATATATATATATACATATACAATTTCTTTCCACATGTATATGAGACATACTACAACTCCACAGCACACAGAAACTTTAATGGGTAGAAGAACTGAATTGACATTTCTCTAAAGACACATAGAGATCAACCATATATTTGAAGAAATGAAATGCTCAACATGACTGATTACTGGGGAAGTATGAAACAAAAGGACAAGGGAAATATCCCTTCATATTTATTAGAGAAAATATTGTAGTGATGGTGTAATGACGGTGCGATGCCAGGACAGTTTAGGGGGTATAAAATAGTTCCAGAGCTATGGAAAGCAAGAAAGAGCTTCCTCAAAAGTTAGGACTAGAGTTACCTTATGATCCAGCCCTGTATATTACTTCCGAGTGTACATGCACAATAGTTCAAAGACGAATCTCAAAGAACTCTCTGTAGTCTTGTATTACTTGAAGCATTATTCACAATTACCAATCTATGGGAAAAAAATTGAAGTGTTGACAAAAATGTGAAAAAGTCAGTATAAGGGAACATTGTTCCACTTTAAAACCAGGGACAATCTGGCCTTTTGTTAGATGGATGATCTTTGAGAACATGATACTAAAGGACATAAACAATTCACTAAGGAGCAAATAGTTTATGAGTCCGCCCTATGATAGTGAGCTTAGATAAGCAGAGGATACAGTTCTTACACAGGATACAGGACAGAGCAGTGGCAGAAATGTAGAATTGGTTTTGCTGTGGAAATAATGCTTTAATTCTATTGGATGAGTAGTTATGAAAAATTATGCTATATAGCTAATGACAAACACGTCACAAATGTTTGAAGGTTAAATAAATCTCATGTTAAATATTCTAACTGTAAGAATAAAATAATAATAATTAAACAGACACAAGGAAAGGGCAAGTGTTGATCATGTCTCTTACCCACTTTGTGGAATAGCATTATGGACCTTTGCATGAATCCACACTCACTGAATTATAGACACATTACATATGTGTAGTTCACGAATGCTTCTTTTTTTAACACACGTTACACATCCAACTTGATATTCTCTGATTTTTCTCAGTTTGCAAAATGGCCACTCTCTACTGATGGAGCAATCTCCATTACAGTTATAATATACATATATATGCATATATATAATAACCCGATAAAGGGTATAATCAGGTGACTAGAATTCCACCTGCTGCTTCTCAGAAATAACTCAGCAGCTGTTCTTCGGGGGTTAGGAACTGAGCCACACTTTCCTTCTCAATTCTCTGTCTCTAGGTTTCTTCTCAACCAAGAAAATACACCCACTGCCATCTCTGATTTATTGATCAATCTGAGTTAATTGATAAAAAAAAACAATGTACCCCCTTACTCCACTTCTAACAGTTGTGGGGACAGAAAGTGTATCATCAAATATTTACAAAGCCTGGGAAGGTGGGACCCGTTATTGGAAGGAATAGAGGCAAACACTATATCCACTGCATACTTGAGCTAAGCAAAAGAGAACCGACTTCAAAGTATTTTTGCCTTTCCTATAGCTCATAAATGTCTACCAGTAAAGCACTACCACTCATAACTGGCTTGGTTCTGAAAACACCCAGCTTCTTATGATGTAGTCTTTTGCTCCTAACCTATTCTGATTTCTTTACAACTGCTCTCCAACCCCCAAATACAAATCAGAGCAAGAAGAGACAGAGCAGTAGAGACATTTTAAAATTGTTTTGTAGTGCTTTACATTGATCTAAATTCTAAACTAGATACTTCTATACAGACCACTCCTTGTCCTAACGAACGCCTTGTTTACTACGTCTGACCAGGACACACAGTTTACCTGAGATGACACATGAGATTATACTTCTAGTTACACCTAAGTCTGTCTAGCGTCAAATCCCAATTCCTGGCATACAGCCCTACAAGGCCATTGATATCTAATTTTTACCACTTAGCATTTCATCTTGGCTGCATGCTTTCCCCCTTTATATGCAAATATTGCTGTAATATACCCTGAGGAGTCTATAAATGTTGAACACACACACATCCTATGTGGGTGGAATATAGTGAATCAGAAAGTGTTGAGGAGTTACAATGGCAGAACAAAATATGGAAGAGTGTGGAGAGGAGAAACAAAGTCAGCAGCTGACCCAAGAAGGTAGTTCCCTGCACTAGAAAGGAGAATGTGACCGGGTTCAGGGTGCACACAATCAGATGTGTCTTATGGGATCTGCTGGCCCACCTTGTCTTCTAATCATTCTTTTGACATGCTGTCCAATAAGTGTGTCTCATTCTAATGGAGTTTTTCGAGATTCACAGAAGTTGTCCTAAATTAGATCAGTGCTACGCTCACATCAATCAATATGATTGGTAGAAATGTATTATATTCCTCCAAATCCAGCACGATAATTGATGAAGACTCCTATGACCATAAAATTATTTCAGGAAAACAAAGGACCCTTGTTTGTCAATAATGATTTGATATACCCTATTTGAAAATCCTTTTTTTCTGCTTAAAATGAAAAAGACAATTAGCTGTGTTTGCAAAGATCGTCGTCTCTGTCAACAAACACACGTGCCTGGATTTTAGTTAGAGGTCCATAACTTTGGGCAGCTCATTTTAACTCTGTGTGCGTGTGCGTGTGTGCGTGTGTGTGTGTGTGTGTGTGTGTGTGTGTGTGTGTGTGTTTTAAATTTAAGACAGAGACAAAACCCCCTCCTTTTAGACATTTGTTCACTGAAAAAAATCTCATAGATTCTCTTAATGTAACATTTAAGACTTGGATTTGACTGACAGGTCTTACCTAAATCTGAGATTAATTTTTGATAGCAAATAACTCTTATGTCTGGAGACTTAGGGTCATTCTGAATTTTCTTTGGAAGCTCGTCACTATGTTTTTCATGCCTGCAGTCAGCATCCAGTGAGGACTCTGTTTCAAAACCTTAGTTGAATTTAGTGACCATTAGCAAGCTTGTGACTAGTCTCCTGTATTTGCCCACATGTGCACACCCATCACATACTGCACAAATATTTCTTTAGTTTCTTCCATGCACCGAGGCCTATCAGCAATAAAAAGATAAATCAGATAAGCAATCCTGTTGTCAGGTACTTAAAGTCAAGCAGCAGAGATAACAGCCATAAATCACTGGGCAGTAAGGCTGAAATAGATAATAATAGCTACAATGTACTGGACATCTGCTTGCCTCGTATTTTTCATTTTGCATTGCTGTTTCAGAAAGTGACTTTCTTTGTTCTGAGGGGAAATCTTTCCCCCCCTCCCTATATTCACAATTTGATCAATAAGAGATGGTCTTCTTCCAACTCTTGCACACTCTTTAAAGTACTGAAAGATGGTGCTGAAGCACAGAAAAAATGCTGGAGTACTGGAGAGGGCACTGATGTGCTAAGCAGTGCTCTGAAATATTAAGGAGTATGAAGGATTCCTTGGTGGGTACTATCAAGGGTATAAGGATGTTGAAATACTAGAAAATATACCAAAGTACTAAGGAAAGAATTGATGTACTAGGAAGGTTATTTTAAGTACTCAGTAGTATACCCAATTACTAAGCATGATTCTGAAGTACTAGGGAGGATGCTGGTGATGCACCTTGGAGAGAAGAGTACTTGAAGTACTTGCAAGCTGGAGAAACTTCTAGTTTTCTCCAGAACAAGACTAGGGGTGGCTAGCCATTGGACAAATTTACAATTCAACTTATCATACCACAAAGCACAGTCACCATTCAGTCTACCATCTCTCTTCTTTGCCTTGCAAAAGTCATGAGAAAAAAGATGCTCACTCTTACCTGTTGTGTTAACCTACATGAGACAGGATTCCGCTCCTGCCTTCCTCCTCAACCTCTCCTTCTTGATCTCTCTGGAACTCTGCTTCTGTCTGTGACTTTTGCCTCAGTCAGTAAACTCAACCAAGCCACCATCTGTGGATCTCCATCTTTTTGGCCTGTGAATTCCAATGTCACTTTCACTGAGAAGGCAAACACAGGGAAGGCAGAAGTTGTCAGTCACCTTTCTCTTTATTGAGTATTTTTGCAAAGCATCAGGAATTACTCTGCGCATAGGATGCTAACAATATCCTTTCAGTGTGGTTAATGAGACGTCTCATACAATCAGTACATGTCTCTGGTTTTGAATATTCAGTTCTCACAGAAGAAGGCGAACTGGCAGTGACTAATGAAGTACTATCCATGATTAGATGAGGACAGACCACAGTGAGAAGGACATGCAAGAAAAGATGGAGGTTCAAGCTCTCAACCCCCATCCTCATAAAATCTCCCTGTGAGACAATCTGTTATCATCCCCAGACGTTGTTTTTGCATCTCTGCAAACCCACGATTGCTTCTGTTAAATTCTCAACCATTTTCTGAACACTGACATCATTTCAGACAATGCTTTTTTATTCATGCGATGCAGAGGGTAATGCAAAGAACGCCGGCACGGTATTTGGAAGCAACAAACACATTCTAGGTTAGAATCTGAGCTTAATTTTAAATTTTGTATTCTACAATTGCATCACTTTGAAAAAGTTAATTTATGTGTTTCATCTCTTTAGTGAAGCAACAATAAAAATTTCTTCTTCAGGCTTCCTCAGATCATCAGGTAATGATAGATACCTAAGTGTTAGGCCAGGCCAGACCAGATCAGACCAGAACAGAGCTGGCAGTCAGTAAATGGTAGCAAGGAAAGGCATCCTCCTGGAGCAGAGTAGTGCTCAGTCCCCTTCCATCTGTTACTAAGGATGCTTTGAGGAAGTCAGTGTGTGTGGGCTTAATGTCTGAATATAAATATTCAAAGGAAATAAGGAAACAAAGCAGGTTAGAACAACACAGGTTTCAATAGGCCTCCAGGGTACACTAAGCAAATCCAGATCGGTTGACTTGATCCTCATTATAATCTGATGAAATTGGCACATTCTTAAAATTGTTATTCTTAAGGACTCAAAATGCTAAAGGGTAGTCCCCAAAGTCACATTGTTTATAAGTATCAGAGCCAGGGTCTAAATGTCTCAATTTCATGGTTGCAAACACAAAATTCAAACTATTAAAGCCAACTAGTATGTAGAGTTTTATCCATTCTGCTGTCCTGGCCAGAGCAGAAACCACAGATGACACGCAGTGCTTCAGGATGGCGTGGAGGAGGAGACTTAAGGTTCAGGAAGACCCCGCCCTGAGTAGACTTTGTAGCATCAGCTGGGAGATATCTGGGTTGGAAACAGAAATGGGCCTGTCTGACAACTTGAGGTCAAGACCTGGGCAACCAGAGACCTTTCCGAATCCAGTGATGCCTCTCCCTTCTCAGCCTGACCCTGGGAGCAGCAAGCACGCCATACATCAGCTGCCCTGGGAGCAGGGCTGCTTCCTCAGGCTTCATTACCCACTCTTCTACTTCTGCATTCTGCGTGTTCCACTTGGTAGCAGAATGGAATCTCGCCCTAGGCAAGGGGCATTTGTGTCCTTGGCAGCCAGACACCCCTAGGTCTTCATGTTGTGATGTTTTCTTCCAGATTCCCCACCCAAAGTGAGTCTTCTGAATTTCCTCTGACAGAAAACAGGGATGACACCACGGGGGGAGGTCTTAACATTCCTGAGGTGGTAATGTTTCCTTCCTCCTCCCTTCCATTCCTGGATCTCGTGTTTTTCACTTATTTACTTATGTATTTTTTTACTTAATGAATGTAACTCTATCCCATAGGTCCTCCTAGGTTCTGCAACATAAAGACAGAGAGAATGTACTCCTTCACTTTAACTTCTTGACAATCTATTGGGAAAATTGATATGAGAGTACGGATTGCAGAGATTGTCCAGCAAGATACATGGACACCCAGCAAAGGAAGTTCTCAGCAGTCACTATAAAGACCAAGAGAGATGGAGGACAGAAAGGTGTCCGCTGTGGACAGTGCTGGCACAGGGCAGATGAGGAGAAGGAAGGTCATAAGTACACAATGGACATACAAGTGGATTTGTGCCTCGGGTGACTGAACTTGAGCCAATGCTTTGAGCTTGTCGATGTATGGGTAAAAGCAGCGCCGGCAGGTACATACTGAAGGAAAAGGCACAGGTGTGTGTGTCTATGTGCACAGTGGACCGGGAGGTCTGGTAGATACCAGGACGGCGGTGACTGGATCCGCATAGATGGTCAATGCCCCTGCCCTGTGAACCTGCACTTCACCTCCAGGATGTCCAATATGATTCCGGATAAGGTACATTAAGTCACAGAACAGAGAAGCTTTGCAAATGGCAACATTAAAGGTATCTTTCTTGATTCTTTTTCTGAATCCAAACCTTTCTTTTTTGAGTTCCTGCTTTCAGATGCTTAAGCATCTGTTTAGTTCGTGTGTGGGAGAGGAGGTTCGTTCCGGGGACTGCACAGAAATCAGTCTTCCTATGTCATGGCCTTCTCTTCTTCAGCACTGGAGCCTCAGCCACCAAAGCACCCAGGGATGTACAGACACAGAGAACTGCATGAGGAGGTGGGGCTGTTGTGCTGTGAGTCTGGTGTGTCAGTATAACTCACACGGGGTAAGCATGCGTGATACCTGTGGACAGGCACCCAACATGTGAGTGACCCAGCATGGGCAGAACCAAGTGCACTGCTAGCTCTTGCTTCTGTAATCTGAGTGCTAGTTCACTCCACTCTCTTGAGATGGTGCTGCGGGCTTCATAAAGTTCTGAGTAAAGCCAGGCAATGGAGAAAGTATTTGAGGTGTAAGGCTCAGGAGGACACAGCAGAAAGGAGATGAGAGGCAAGGTCAGGAAGAGGCTCATGGCTGGCTGGTACATCTCGGTAGGCCTACTTCCCAGCCTGCGGCACAGCCCATACTGTCTGAGCTCAACTGGCATGCACATCACTATTAATCAAGACCCAGGAGCTCATTCTTTGCAACCATCCAAGACTTTCCCCTGACAGAGAACAAGGCTCTGATTCAGATGCTCAGCCCCTCTACAGGTAGAATTCTTAGGATGTCTGGCTCTTCCGAGATGACTCAGGAAACAACCTCCTGCGTTTGTCTCTCCTGTGGTTTCTCTCCCACCAAGTATACCCTCAACCTAGCCTTCCCTGCTGCCACTTCTACCTCAGGCTGGAGAGCCTGCAGAAGTCCTTACGCACATTCCTGTGCTGGGAGAAAGCATCTTTTGTATAATGAAGATCAGATTCTGTCTACTCTGTGTTTGTGAAGTATTTCCTGCCCTTTAGTCTCTGAACTGAAATGCTTTAATGAGATAATATCTATAATAAGAAAGAGAACCACCAACACCCTTTGTTTCTACACTTCAGAAACATCTTCAATGTGATTCTAGTATTTCTCTGCCTCACCTTTTCCATTTCTCTTTCTGTCTTCATCTCCACACCCAATGTTTCCCCTCATTTCTGTTTTCTATTGGCATGCTCTTCCTGGCCTCCGTGGGAATTAGGTATTGCTTCCTTTCTGTCCATGGACAATTCCTTTCCATTCTTTAATTAGGTCCCACGTCTTCCATGAAGCCCCCTATGGTCTCTCCCATGATGGAGAGAGCTGACTTTGTTCAGAACCTTGACAAGATACTGATCTCTTTTCCCTTTTCTATTCCTGCCATGAGAACATGAACTTCTTAAGAGATAAATTCCTGTATTTTAATGTTAGTGGTGGTCACATATAAGGTCAGTTAAAAATTGTGCTCATTTAGTCTACTATATGAAATACAAGCATTAATGATATTAATGATAAAGCACATCCCAAATTTTTTAAATTAAGAAGTAAGCTGGGCAGAGGTGGCTCATGCCTGCAATCCTAGCTACTCAGGAGGCTGAGATCTGAGGATCATGCTTCATTGCCAGACCGGGCCAGAAAGTCAGTGAGACTCTAATCTCCAATAAACTACTCAGTAAAAGCCAGAAATGGTTCAAGTAGTAGAGCAAAAACCTTGAACAAAAGAAGGTCAGGGGCGGTGCCAAGGCACAGTGTTTAAGCCTCAGGACCCACTGGGGGGAAAAAAAGGAAAGAAAGTATCACCTAAGTATCTACATAGAAGGAAGAAATAAAATGATCACAATCCATCAGGACAAACGTTAACAAGACCCTATCTCAAAAACAAGGTAGGCATTATTGTTCATATCTGTAATCCTAGCTGTAGTCCTCCTACAGGGAGAACTATGTTTGCTTTTTGGTACCCTGTCAGACAAAGTTAACATTTGACCCTAACTGAAAAACAATCTGAAAAGCATAAGGACCTTGGGCACAGCTCTGGTGGGAAGGTACTTGCCTGGTACATGTAAGGCCTTATGTTCAATCCTTAATACTAACAACAGGAACAACAACAAAACCCTAAACAAACCAAAGAGAAATAATGAAGCCATGTGAGAATTTTTATCGAGAGAATAGGATGTGTTTCCTGGGGTCTGTACTCATAGCCATTCACACAGGGCAGGGGTGGCAGAAACTGCTCAGGCCCAAAAGTTCTTGAATGAAACCCAGCAGTACCCTCTGCCCTCAGTGCAGAATGGAAGTAATACGTCACTTCCAGAACAGGGCAGCCTGGAGACGTTCCCTCTCTCTCGTTCCTGTGATTAGAAACTCTGGCCTGGAGGTATTGGGCTTCTGGTAACAAGTTGTCTAAATTTCCACTTCATCACACTCAATCTGAACAAAAGAAACAAGAATACACTCTTGCTGTGTGAAGTCACTGAGACATCACGCTGCTTTTTCTGTGGGTTAGCCATCAATCTTATCTTTATTAAGACAATAAGCCAGAATAAGTGCTTTACAAATGATTGCTTGAAGTTTAAAATGAGAATGTCAATGGCTGTGTTCAAAGCAACTTAGTTGGTAGAGATGACTAAGCATCTTAAGCTGATAAGTGCCAGGCAAGAGGAGGGTTTATTTGATGAGAGCTGGTGATGCATACACTCTGCACCCATACTCAACCTCTCAATTACATTGGCTCCATGTGCAGGAAAGCAGTGTGAACTTCCCAGAAGGGCAGTCTTAGCCACAGTCATACAGAGGACGAAAGCTCACTGGTAGAGCTCACAGTCCCAAGCTGCTCTGTAGCAGGAAGTCCAATCTGATTTCCAACTCATTTGCATGAAAGGAAGGAATGTCTGCAAAGCCGTAATTCATCAGAAAGGTCACCGGGCCCATCAAGTTCCCAGTGCAAGGGACATAAGGTACACACATAGGAGAAAAGTTTACTGAGCATCATATCCTAGCCTTTCCTTTGAAAACTGCAATGTCTTCTATGTTCAAAAGCCATATCTCTGAGCCCGAAGTTCTTGAATAATACAGATACATGCATCACAGGACTTGTTTCTGGATTAGGGTCCCATGAATATGCTACTTATGCTACTCAGCAAGGACATCTCACCTACAGCTTGGAACACAGGAAGGTGGCCGTGACCTTTATCTGACCTTCCGGTATTCCAGGAGCCTAAACTTCAGCAGGCATAGTTAGCTGGATTCAGCATTACAGGAATGAGAACACAAGGGATTTCTTCTTGGTTCCCACAGGACAATGGTTTGAAATGATAATGATCAATTAATAAATATTTGTCACTCTGGAGTCTATACAAGGCTCTTAGTTACCAAACTCAGCACCTCAAAACAATACAAATATGTTTCTGAGACTAATAAAGCTTGAAGCCCAAGAGAACACAGACATATACAACTAGTTATGATGAGCAAACTTAAGTCCTAAGCTAAGTGGATCAGAAGTGGTGTGCTGAATAGTTTAGAATTAAGGCTTTGAGCCAGACTTTCTCAGTCAAACCCCAACCCTACTTCTGATGAGCTATCTCCCCTAACAACACAAGCATTAGTTCCTTGTACACAAAACAGAGATAGCATAACTACCTACATTTATCTCACTGCTGTAAGAAATAAGCTAGATAACTCACATAAACTACCTAAGAGTGACCGCAATATCGGAAGCACATGGCTGCTCTTAGCAGGAAGTTTGTGGACTCCTCCACCAGACTAGACCAGGGAGAAGGCATAAAGGCCAAAAGTAAGCAATCCCTGAAGTGTTCTAAGCAGGATAACCAGCATTAACAACATCATTAGCACAAAAGAGATTGGTGCAAATGGAAGATTATCCACACTGCATGAGCTGGTCGGGGAAGAGAGAGACAGGGAGGCACAGGCAGGTGCAGGAGGGTAGAAGCGGAAAGGTAGGGGCAGGGAGCAGCAGATGGGGCAAAAGAGATGGAGTCAGAGTGTCGCGGAAGGACAGAATGAAGGCTCCATTACCAGTTCCAACCTGTGTTCCAACTGCAGGGAAAACCTCTCTCCATAATGAACCATCCCTGTTTCCACACGTCCTATTTTTCCAAGGCCAAGAACTTAGGAGCAGCCTCCATTTCCTCTTTCCTGGATTCCTGCCACAGCCTCCCTAAGCTATTGCTATTTACGTTTTCCCTCATGTCATTCCCCCAACACCCTCGCAACAGCTTAATATCCCACACTCAGCAACCAGAGTAATCTCCCCAAAGCATAACCAGATTATGTCATCCCGTGCTTAAGACCTTCTAATCAGTTTGCTTTCCACGGAGAAAAAAAAAAACATCTGAAATCTCTACCATGGTGTAGAAACCGAATTCTCCTTCTTTAACCATTTCACATTCAGTTTTTGAAATTCTGCTTCTCAGGGAGACTTTCTGAAAACTGGGGGAAAGGAAACCTATGCCTAATCTCCCCACAGAACATGCACCCCTGCTTTCTACACAGAAGCCCTGGGTAACCATGAGAGACTCCTCCACAGGAGTCTGCACCTACCTTCTGAGCTCATCTGTCATGGTGTTGGTTGTTTTCCCCCTCTTTCCCTTGCAACGACCTATGGCTCCATGTTACCCACACGCAGAAGAATGTAAGGCTCTAACAAGAGGATAGGGTTTGGTCTTACTACCTTCTTTCCTCTTTCAGTTTCCTTCAGTTCACAGATCTGATGACAAGTTGATATATTGATATGCCACTTACCACAGAATTGCCAATGAAGCTACAGTTAATTCCAAATCCTAGGCCCCTAGTTATTACCTCCAGTTCTATTCATACCACCACCATTGCCACCACTAACACCTCCACCTCCACCACCATCATCACCTCATCACCAAGCTTTATCATTACATCCACAATGCCATCCTAAGAGAAGATTGGCCTCCGTCAGACACATTGTCAGCATGATACTGTTTTCTTTTTTGTTTTTTTTTTTAATTAATACATATTTTTGTATTGTGAAAATACCGTACAGAGGGGTTACAATTACATGAGCAAGGAAATGAGTACATTTTTTGTCAAGCATTGTTGCCTCCTCCTTTGTTTTCCCCTACCATCCCTGCCCTCCCATCTGCCCCCTCATCTCCATTCCATCCCCCCCACCCCGCCGCCAAAATTGTAAAGATTGTTTTTCTACATAACGTCTTGTACATCTCATTGTTGCAATGGGTCCACCTGTATCCCTATTTAAACAATTTGTTTTTTCCCTTCCCCTCCACAAATTATACCAACATCAAATACAGTGAAAACAGGGGTTATAGCGTGGGGGAGGGACATAGAAAGCAACAAAGAAATCTTTTTGTTTTATTTTGTTTCCCTTTGTACAACTTCTGAAAGATAATGGGAAACAAAATAAAGCAAAAAGATTTCTAGGCAATGCATCCATTCATGAGTACAACACATCTTGATCAGTGTGACCTGATTCATCATTCTCACCCATTTCTTCTACCGGTTGATACCATTTTCTTTATTTTTCAGAAGGAGAAATATTGGCTGAGAAAGTTTAAAGGACTTGTTCAAAATCACACTGATAATACACATACATGAGGAGGATAGTTTCAGATCCAGGATCTCTGGGTCCCAACTCTCTACTTTCAACAAGACAAATAAGCTTGCATCTCCCTTTCTATTCCAAATCCTGTTGGCTCATACCCGTGTCTGGGTTTCTGAAATTCCAGCTAAGTACCATCTGTTTGATCTTTAAAAATATTTTGGTTCATTCGATTCCTTCCTTCTACAATAACCATGTCTTGGCCGTGACTGCTGGGTTGTCTGACCTTGGTTGCCCTGTGCGGAGTTCTCAACACAATCTATTATCAGTAGGAGCTAAACACAAGTCCACTTCAGGTCTCCATCCAAGTGGAGAAAGATAAGAATATGTTTGTGTAGCTGGACAGGGGGACTTAGTTTATTCCAACAACCTCCCCATCCACATGTGATCGCTCCTTGACTGCAGTAAGCATTTACTGTCATAATTTTAATGCAAAACATTAAATAGCTCAGGCAACTCCGTGTATTCCTGAGTGTCACAGGGCTGCTCGCCCATTCCTACCAAGACTCTTTCATAGAAATTTCGAGATCTTTATGCCCTGAGTGAGAGGAGATGGTATTTTCTGTTCGTATCATGAAAACCACATTAGATGCCCCCACACAAAGCTGTGCTTCTGGCATTGCATTGCCAACGAGACAAAAAGTAGCAGGTTTGAGCTATATCTTTGGCATCTCAGGAAAAAAAAATTAGTCAGAAAAAATCATGCTTCACATTTTCTTTCCCTTGTCAGACAAATTGGTATTCTGTTGATCTTGTTTCTGAAATATCTTGCAATTCAAGCCATTAGAGAAAGAGAGAGAGAGAGAAATGCTTATTTGTCGTCACTTTCCTGTGAGGCTTAGATGTGCTCTGTCAAAGATGATTTTTCAGACATAATCCATCCATGGGAGGATTGCTATTTGTGTTAATTACTGTGTGACAGCTCAGATTTCTCCAGAGAGCTCTCTAATTCTTGTGGCTTATTTAAAGCAGGGAGAAGAAACGCATCCACTGAGCAGGAAGTGAATGCGAGGCTAACTTCTCCTGCAGGGCTCCTCGTGTGCCATAGTTTGGTAGGATGCTCAGCACAGATATGGCAAAGTGCTTTTATATGTGGTCACCCTTCTTTCATAGGGCCTAGCCAGGCTGGGGCTTATCTGGACACTTGAAATTCAAATCTCTTTGAAAGTTGAAAGTTGATCCAAAGCATTTTCAGGGGAGACATTGCCTGAATTGTCACAAGGCTCTGGAGTCTTTATTCCATTAGTGTGGAAGGTTCTATGGTTTACTGAAGAAATAACTATGTACTTGCTGTTTCTCATCTAGTGAGGATATTGCCTGTCTAAAATTAAGCAAAAAAATTGAGAGATAAAAGAAATGAATTCTAAAAAAGCATTTCAAGCCCTCCAACTTCTTACTATGTAATAGCAAAGTTGCATTTCCCCTGGGTGATGCTGCATGACTGCTTGCTATCTCATTCATATCAAGACTTGGGTTCAATGAGTGGATATGAAGTTGATAACTAACCTCATCTTTGCCTTGTCTTTTTATGCCACCTCCTCTCCTTTCACCCCGATATGCAAAGCACTCCTCTATTCTTACCACACGCCAGTGTTCGAGTCTCTCCCTGATGTTTTGCTTGCGACTCTAAGTCAGCAGTCTTCCCTGCACTCCAGAATAATCCCGGCACCTTCAGCACATTCAGCCTTGGCCTTCTGGGTCCTTGCATACATGGCCTCACTGACTAGGATTCACTCCTTCATTCCTTTACATATTTACCTGTGGAATCATTCAAGCAGTGGTTCCACTTTTCACGTGATAGCACTGGAGAGTAGCTTCTTTTGTGACTGTTTCTTTGATCATCTTGTAACACACATGCATATATACATATATATTATATATACCTATCTTATACATACATTATATAGCTTATTTATAATATCTATCTTTAACATGACTATTAAGGCCTCTTTTTGCAAAAAAAAAAAAAAAAAGCAAAAGAAAACTGAAAACCAGGGCTCAGAAAACTTAGAAAACGTGTCAAAGGACACACAGCTAATAAACTAGGATTTAATGGAAGTCCCTCTGACCCAAAAGCCCATGCTCTGTAGATATTCTGCATCGTTTGAGAGGATAGTGTCCCATTCATTTTGTCTTGGTCAGACTGTGAGCCATGATGAAGGTGAAGTTAAAATCGGTAATGAGAAGCATTGCTCCTCTTCCAGGCGATGACTCAGAGGAGCATGGCTATCAGCTGCCTAGTGGCTTCACAGAACCAGGGAATCATGTGCTCACCTGAGAGTTGACCTACCATCTCCTCTACAGAACTATCCACTGATTTTATACATGCTTCAAAGGAAGAAATACCATCCCAAAACTCAGGCCAGTGAAATACAAAAACTAAATTTATGATATAGGGAAGGATGACTTTGCAACAGGTTATTATGACAGCCGGGTGAAAGTAGGGATCCAAACCTGCTCAGCAAGTTGCTCACATTTCTCGGGCAGTGTCTCCCACCTGCTGGCATGGCGGAACAAGTGAGAGGCATGTTGTCTACTCTGAATATATTTTAAAGGAGAAGAATCTGAGTCTGAAGTACACTCTGAGAAATGGCATACACATTGGTAACTTCTGACTTTTCTAATCCAGTATATTTTTTCCCTAGGTCACTCCCATGATTCTTTCAGCTTCCATTTGAATTCAGCAGTATGTAATATGGCTATGTGAATATACGTAGTGTTGATATGTCTTACCTATACATGGTACCACAATATGAAAGTATATCACAACGAATTACCATATTTTACAGTGTAAATTGGACTGTGCTCCATTTTGTTCCATTTCTTCATCCCATTCACTTTCTCGACAAATTAGTCTCTGTGTATATCCTGTGCCAAGTACTCTTTTAGAAAACTGAGAGACAACAAGAAACAAATTGAATGGTGTCTTCAAGGAACACAGTGTCTAAGGTGAAGACAGAAGTAAAGACAAATGCAGATGCTTCCTGACTCAGGATGAGGTTACCGCTCAACACCTATCACAGGTGGCAAACACTGTAAGTAAACAATGCACTTAAATCCCCATCACTCTCCAGGCATCACAGCTTTCCAGCTGGACAGTTCACTGCCAAGACCACGGGCTCACTGGAAGCTGCTGTTCTTTGCTGGGCTCCGCATAGCAAGAAAGGGTCATTCTCCAGATCACTAACCCAGGGACAAATCAAAATTCAAAACTCCAGGTATAGTCTCTAGGGCATGTCACCATTATGCCATTATGAAGTAAAAAATCCTAAGCGGAGTCCTTGTTCATTTGGACAATCCCGTGCACACAGTCTGCAGATGTGGAGAAAACAAAGCAGGGTAGGGATGGTAAGATGACAGGGGTGAATCAATACAATTATTTTCTATATACTCCGGG
This sequence comes from Dipodomys spectabilis, assembly GCF_019054845.1. Classification (NCBI taxonomy): domain Eukaryota; kingdom Metazoa; phylum Chordata; class Mammalia; order Rodentia; family Heteromyidae; genus Dipodomys; species Dipodomys spectabilis. The sequence goes on along the minus strand of NW_024870941.1, from coordinate 5,498,608 downwards.
TCAGGAGAGCTTCATGGAGGAGGTCAGCACTTGAATGGAGAAAAAAAATAGCCCAACCAGAATTCCAAAGCTTAACACAAGAGAGTTTTAGAATTTCCAAGCAATGGGGAGTGGATCACTCATTCTACCTGGATCAGGGCGACTGAGTGAGAGATTTAGACATGCCCTTGGTCCATCACCAATAATTTACGCTGGAGAGGCTGAGCCACCGATGTTTTGAAGGAAACGTGCTCCATACTGTCTCTCCCCTCCTTGGTCATGAAGAGGCAATTGCTTTCTTGCCAGCTGGGAGCAGAAAGCCTACACAAGGAGCACAATCTTTTGTCTTGTAAGAAAGAAGTAAAAATAAACACCCACAACAGACAATGGCATCAGATCCCACAGTGACAATATCCAAAGGGCAGAAGTTGGAGTCAAATGTCAAATGCACAGAGGAAAAAATGCTTTCCTGACATGAACTTCCGAAGCGTCCTCTGATAGCTAATATACAACGAAACACTTGATTGCTATAGAGAAGATCACGCCCTTAGGAACATCTTTTCTTGGCTTCAAGTCTTGACTTTTTTATTCCATTGTAAGAGAGGAAATGAGTAATTGGTTCTATTTTCTTATAAAACTAAACTTGGGTATTGATTACAATAGCTTCTCTCACCATTAATAAGAAGTGGGTGTCTGAAATGTTATCTTATTAAATTTTATGAGTTATTTTTTCCTATTGGAAAAATAGATCAAGGCTTGTGATCAGATTCTACATCTTGAATAATTGAGAAAGAACAGCAGCATTTCCATGTTGCTCAACATCCTGTCGTCTTTCTTTAGCAGAGACCTTGTAGTGAAAATTTCTACCTCATAGGTAGATAGAGGCCTGGATTTTATAAGTTAATGTGCTCAGTGCCTTGAATTATCTAATGTTTTTATTTTAGTGCCACCATGCTCAATGGCTCAATAGTTAATTCTTCATTGAATCTCCTGCATTCCCTCATCTACCCTTGTTAAAATGATTTCACATGAAACAAAATGTTCATTTTTCTACTTTCACACATGCACATGTGAAGTATTATTGCTGTATTTGCCTTCATTCAACCATTCTGTGGGACCTCTCCCCTTGTTCTGGTTTCTGGCCCTATCAGAGCCTGTTTGACAAAGATATAATTTGGTACAAATGCACATTAATTGTACAGAGAAGTACTGTGGTGTTTGACATGATCATCTCTGACTATTTAGTCATAGTAATTTCCTCGACTGCTCTCTCTCTCTCCTTCTCCAAATATCCTAACGTATAACACACAACTTTCCATGAGATACCTCATACCATCTCCAAAGATAGACGCAATGTAGTCCAACAGCATCTGTCCCCACCAACGTCTTTCCTTCTTCTCCATCACCTCATCCACAGAACAGTCCATTACAATCATGTCATACATGTGCTTTTGCATGTCTTTATGCATGTATGTGCATATGCACATCTTTTAGGCCTAAATTCCACAATGTGAGACCTAGCTTGTTCCGATGAGATATTTGATTACTTGGCTCATCTCGCTCAACATGATACTCTCCAGTTCTGTCCATTTTCCTGCAAATAACTTGTGCTCATGTATCATTTGGGCTGTGTGGTATTTCACAGTATGCATTTAGCATCTGTTTTTATATCCATATATTTGTTGCTGGGCACCTCCATGGTCTGGTTATTGTGGACAGAGATTATAGTAAACACGGCTTTGAAGGTATGTCTCTTAAATATTGATTTACATTCCCTTGGCTAGACATCTTAAAGTGGCAGATCTATTTTTAGACCCCTCTGCTAATTCCATAGTTGAACTGGTTGACAGTCCTGCCAGCAGTGTATGATGTCTCTTCCCCCTCCATCCATGATAACATTTATTGTTGTTTATTTTTATGACAGTATCATTCCAACTGGGCTAACAATCTTTTTTTTTTCCAGTCCAACATTTGAACTCAGGGCCTGTACACTGTCCCTGAGCTTCTTTTGCTTAAGGTTAAACTGTACCACTTAAGCCACAGCACCACTTCCAGCTTTTCCTGTTTATATGGTTCTGTGGAATTGAACCTGGGGCTTCATGCATGCAAGGCAAGCACTCTACCACTAAGCCACATCCCAGCCCCTGGGGTAAAAATCTTAAGGTAATTTTTGGTGTGCATTTACCTTCAAGCTAGCCATGTTTAACATTTCTTCATATATCTGTGAGCCATTCTCATTTCTTCTTCTGAAAATCATTTGTTCAGTTCATTGAGTCATTTATTAGCTTAGTTACTTGCTGTTTTACGATAAGCTTTTGAGCTTTTACATATAGTGGGTATGAATCCTTTGTTCATCGAATAGCTGGTGAAGATATTCTCCCATTTGGTTGATTGTTTCTTGATCCTGATAATGGTTTCCTTTGTACCAAACCTTACTGTGAGACAATCTCATTTGTCAATTCTTGTTCTTGTTTATTGGGCAGTTGGAAAGATCTCCAGGGACCAGCTGTGCCTACACACTCTAGAATTTTTCTTGCATGTTCCTTCAGTGGTTTCAAAGTTTCAGACCCTATGTAAGGATGTGTTATCCATTTGGAACTGATTTTAATACAGAGACACAGGAGTCTAGCTTTAGTGCCTTGCATGTAGAAAACAAGATTCCCAGTACCATGTGTTCATGGAATTATCTTTACTCCAGTGGATGTTTTTAGCTTCTTTGTCAAAAATTAGATGGCTGTGTGGCTTAGTTTTGTTTAATTTTGTGTCTATTTGTGTCAGTGCGATGTTGTTTTGTTCATTTTACTTCTGCAATACATACTCTGTAGTATATATTATAGTTCGAAGTCAGGTAGTATGATACCTCTAACAATACTCTTTTCACTCAGGATTGCTTTTGTATTTTTGATTTAGGAGTCTTTGATGATTTCATATAAAATTTAGGATTGATTTTTCTAGTTTTGTGGAGAATGGCTTTGGGATTTTGATGGACATTGCAATGAATCAGTAGACTGCTTGTACAGATCTGATATGTAAGACATTTAAAAAGTGTATTACATTTTTGCCACAATACCTAAAGCCATATCCACAATACCAATACCATATCTACACCTACTGGATACCTAGAACAGAACATATGTTTACTTTATTTCACTGCCCAGTGGCCATTGCCTAGAGGATCTTGAATTACAGCATCAGGGTGTTCATGTCCTGCCAACCAGGTTTCAAAGCACCCCTGCCCTCTATCTCTCTTCCATGTTTCCAGGCATTCCTGACAGTGGAACTCCATCCAAATGTCAGATCTGAGGCCCAGAAACAATGGTGTTTTGCTCACATTTTTGTCACAAAGAAAGATCACTTTGAAGTAGTAGCTTTACACAGAAACATTAAGCTTTTAAGTCTCAATCTCATACCTCTTCCTCCTCCCTCTTGTCTCTCCCAGTGTTTCTGTGCCTCTGTCTGTCTCTGACTCTCTCGCTCTGTCTTTGTCTCTATTTCTCTCTCTATCTCTGTCTCTGTCTCTCTGTCTCTGTCTCTCTCTGTCTCTCTGTCTGTCTCTGACTCTCTCTCTCTGTCTTTGTCTCTATTTCTCTCTCTCTCTGTCTCTGTCTCTCTCTGTCTCTCTGTCTCTGTCTCTCTCTGACTCTCTCTCTGTCTCTCTCTCTCTGTCTCTCTTTCTTTCTCTCCCTCATACACACACACACACCTTCTGAAGTATCAGAGTGGGCCCAAGAAGGAGTGTCCTGAGAGAAGCACATAGGAACCATGTCACCTTTCCAACATTGCAGGGAGAGTCACATGGGTCGAGTGTGCCACGGTTCAAAGTCACTTAGTCTGCCACAATTTAAAGGAAGAGGAGACAGTGCTACATCTTAATTCAGAGCATGTCAATGCATGTGTGGATATATTTTAAAGTGATCACATTGAGTTAGCCATTTACTAAGTACTTTATATATCCAGATACCACACCATACTGTAAAATGAGCTTATTTAATCCAATTGGCAATCTCAAAGTGAAAATCTTATAGTGAAAACCTGAGGTGCAGAAGGGTTAGATTACTTCAGTTAGAAATGGTAAATCACCACACAAAGTCTGGCTATTTCCTCAATTCCATTCCTCCACTTTCCTCATTCCTAGTAAGTTGGGAGCTCTCTCTCTCTCTCTCTCTCTCTCTCTCTCCTTTCAATGAATAAGTGAATGAATGCTAGACTGCTCATAGTTCAATCTCATACTGAGGAGGAAACAGACATTAGTACAATCACAGACTCCTTTTTCTTATTGGAAGTCTTGGTCCAGAACCCAGAGAATAAGGAATCCCTCAAAAGAAACTCTCAATAAGAACATGAAGTTCTGGATTTTTGCAAGCTGTGGATAGAAAAAGAAATCGTATTTCTAAGTCTCAGTTTCCTAATCTAGAAAATAGGTAGGCAATCCTACTAGCATTTCCAGATGCCAGAAATAGAATTAAATAGAATTACATCAGAGAATACATGTGGCACAGAACAATGATTAATCCCTCCAACAGTTTCCACTAGTATGGAAATGGCTGCAAAGCACTTAGTGGGTCTGGAAACTGGTAGATTTCCGGGCTCCCATCCTCCCCTCCCCCCCAACTGCCCTCAGCATAATGTTATTGCTAACACTGACCTAATAAAGATGCACAGAAACCTCTTTTCGTACACTGAAGCAATGCAAAGCAAAAGAGCAAAGCAATTCTCTTTCATGTTTTGCAAGATCCACTGGGATTTCCTTCCCAAACGAAAATATTCTATATCTGTTCCGGGAAATAAAGATACTGAAAATAAGAAAGTTCCCCCTGAAGGTTCACTATTCCATAGCTCAGCAGATTTTCCATTTTATTTTCTCATTTTTCCATATATCATCTGACATATTCACTCTCTTGTATTCTCTTGCCAAGAATATGTTGAATATATTTAAAGGAAAAAAGTGTTATAACCAAACTAAAGGATCCAAATTTATGAACAAAGTCACTTGCTCCATCAATTCATTCATTCATCAAATATCACTGTGCACCTACTATGTAGCTAGTTTGTTATAGTCACCAAACAAGTAGATCATTTTTTAAGTCTGATCTTCTGTTCCAGTGGTAGTAGTGATTGGATGGTTAAGGTGACACAGTATCATTTCAGAAGGTGCCTTAGGCTGTTTAAAATAGAAAAAAGCCTGACTAGTCAGAGTAGAAAGAGAGTGCTTGGAAGTCAAGGGAGGCCTTTCCTCAGAGGTGGCATTTGAATGTGAACTTGATAGTACCAAAAACTAAAGCAGGGGAAGTTCTCAGTCCGGTACTGTGGGTGGAGAAAGAGCCAGTTCTGTCTCTTACATGAGAATCTGCTAGCATTTTGACTGGAGGGTGCTGAACAAGAATTAGCAAGTGCAAAATAAGAGGAGATGACCTCGGAGATGGGAGAGAGCAGGCTGCTTGACACTATTAAGCCATGGTAAAAACTTCTGATTTTTGTTTGAGAAGAGATGAATGACAAATTTAAAGAGAAGGACAGATTATAAGTAAAAGGCTCGAAGTAATTTAATGCTTAAAGGAGCACACTTGCCAAAGTTCAGAGAAGACAATACAATGAGAGAGGCCAGATTGAGATCATCCTAGTTGATAATCTGAGAGAGAGATGAGGGTGTTGGACTGCAGGGATCATAGCAAGGATGGTAAGATGTGCTCACAGTTGAGACTGTGTGAAAGAGAGATTTGTGACCAAGACCAGAAGTGGCTTGTGGTAAAAATAATGGAGGAGTAAAGATACCATGCAACAAGTTGTCCGATGCAGGGTGGCACTGTTTCCTATGTAGGGAGATGATAGGAATAGCAGGTTGGGGATACAGGGTGCTGAATGCAACTGAAGATACTGTTATGGATAGGTTTTGTGGGAGAGGCTGATTAGACACTCAGTGGAGATGACAATCATCCCTGGATATATGTGGGTCAATGGAGACATGGGCGCTCCAAGCTCTGCCAATCACCGACTGGTATTTATGAACATTGAGGACCTGATGTGAGCCTGGCCAGTGACATTAAGGGAATAGGAAGGTAATGAGATGCAGCTCCTGCTTCAGGCACAAATTTGTGGGATGACGCTAACTGAATGAGTAAAAGGGTCAAAAGATAGATGTGCCAAGTGAGAAACAGCAAGAGGTGGTGGTAGAGGGGCTATTTCCCAAGACTGAGGGGGATGGAAGCAGTTTGGTGTTCTGGATTGAATATAAGCATTACCAATTGGGAAGAAGAGACTGGGCACATTTGACAAGATGTGGCTGATTTGTGGTGATCTAGGAAGTCCTGTGTACTCAGGGGCAGAAAAGGATCACATACTGCAGCAGGGCAAGTTTTGAATGTCTCAGGGGCCCAAATACGCAGAGCTGAGGGAAAGTCCCATGGTGGTTGAACATCCTGACCCATACGAGAGTATGAGTGTGTTTGTGCATCTATGTCTACCTCTATCTAGATCGTCTGTACTCTATTAACACATTACTATAAAGGCTGAGGAGTCTATAATCTACATTATGGGCCACCACATTGGAGTCTCCAGAGAGCTGCTGGAGCAGATGAAGCCCATGAATCCACCGTAGTCAGAGAAGCCTGCTTTCCTTTTGTTCAACTCAAACAGTAAAGTGATTAGGTAAGTAAGGAGTGTGTGCATGTGCACACACACACACACACACACACACACACACACATTTTGTAAGGAAATTGCTCCACTCAAATTTTACTATTTTAAATGCTAATATCTTCCAAAAATATGCTCCAGGTTGCCCCAAGGAATTAATTAACTATCAAGAGAACCAAATGTAGGACTTGAAAAAAGACATACCAGAATTCAAAACCCAAATTTACCATGTTTGTTAGAGAAGCCTAGAAAACAGTAGCAATATCAGCAATTCTTTGTATGACTAACACTATAGGAATCATGTTAATTCATTCTACCCATCTCAGAATCCCATTAGCTGGAGTATTGAGACTCTCATTTTACAGAAGAGGCAAGTATACTTCATCTTTCCAAAGACAAGATCAGGGAAGTGCACACACTCTGATTCTAAAGCCGCTGCTCTTCAAGTAAAGTATGATGTTACTATTTTGAGTCTTTTCTTTTCAATTTCTCTATCCATAAAAGTTAAGCCTACTAAGACTTGGTAAACACCTGGTGTGACAAAACTAGTTACCAAGGTTTATAGGCAATACATACATTCTAGTGGGTATCCTTTACACACACAGATGACAAATTCTGTTCTTCATCACTCAGTCTCAACATTGTTAACATAGAGGATGCAGAGTCAGATAATCTGTCTCTTCATCTTCTCCTAGACTATGGGCCAGACATTGGTCATGACACAGAATCCAAAATCCTCAATGCATCATCCAACAACTCTAACTCTTGATTTCTCATGATCACCTCTTCCTCATCAAGCTCTAAATAGCAGTAAGACACCTGCCTAGCATGACCACCTTCCCCATAGCCAACAAATATGGGACAACTATTCTGCATCTCAGCCCTGGGCTGCTCCTATATTTCCCATTATCTTTGCCACCAAAGAAAATGAGAATTATCTGAGAATTACAGAAACTATTACTACTACTACTACTACTACTACTATTCTCCTATGAGACTTACTCTATAGTCACCCATTTAAATATATTTCTAAGCTAAAAAAGCTAAAGAGGTATGAAAATATGTTGAAGAAAGAGATGAAATGATCAAACTTATGTTTTAGAAAGACAAGTTTGATTGTTGTCTTGAGAACAAGGGAATAAAAAGACAAGTTTTAAAACAGAGGAACCATTTGGAAGGCTATCTCAATAATCCACAATGCAGTATAGGTGATAAGAAATGCTCAGAGCTAGATCTATTAAGAGTACAGAGGCCTTTTCAGTAGAAATTAAATGATTGGCTATGGTATAAGCAAACAGAAAAACTGCTGACAGTGAAAGACCAAACACTTGAGCAAATGGAAAGCTGGAATCACCACTAGCGGAGATGGAGAGGTGATAGAGGTTATTTTACCTCCACATGGAGATCATTTGTTAAATATTTGCACAGTGATAGAATTCTGTTGTACCAGACTTTGGACTACACACTACAGAAGAAGGTGAAAAGATGACATCTTGACTTCAAACATATCACACTGACAAAAGTGATAAAAGATAGTCACATGGCACTGTTCAAAACATGCGCAGGACAAGAGTCTAGAGCACGGGAAAGGTTAATTATCCAAAAGAATCCGTTAAAAAGACCCTAGGGGCTGGGAAGGTGGCTCAGTGGTGGAGCGCTTGCCTTGCATGCATGAGGCCCTGGGTTCGATTCTTCAGCACCACATAAGCAGAAAAAGCCAGAAATGGTGCTGTGGCTCAAGTGTTGGAGTGCTAGCCTTAAGCTGAAGAGCTGAGGGACAGTGCCCAGACCCAGAGTTCAAGCCCCATGACCAACAAAAAAAATAAAGAAGATGATAAAAATTATGCATACACACTTCAACGATTTTATATTAACACAAGTCATAAAAACATATCTACTTGCTAAGGTCCAGACTTCAGCCAGGGTCTTGATTTGAAGGTAGGTTTTGTATTGATTGCAGTTCCCTCTAGTCCTTTTTGGATAAATCACTCTCATAATGTATGGGCTTTGATTTCCAATGTGGGTTTCTTGAAAGAAGAATATAAATGGAAAGCAATAAGACTATAGACTTCTGGATTTGTGGGGGTTTGTCTTTTAAATCCTCTTACTGATCAAACTATATTTTAAAATACTACTCACATTTGTCAAACCATCTTGAAGGGTTTGCATTTTTTCACAGAAACGACTGTCTTTGTCTTGGCATTCACATTTGAATAGTAAATAATTAAGTATATAAATACAAGTACAACTGTCACAAACACACAAGTGACTTTTTTTTTTATTCACATCTGTCCTCCCTTTGGGAGCAGAAGTGTTCAGGTGTGATGAGAATGAACTCAGAGCTGCCAAACATGCTCTCAACAACTTCAGAATAGTTCATTATTAGTAGCTCATTGTGTTTAACCACAAAATGGTTGAGAATAGTGCCTTTAAGAGACAATTTGGGAAAGCAAATGGACATCAGAAAGTTATATGCACAGACTCTCTGTCGTCACATCTCCAATGACCTATAGAACCCTTATATAGATTGCAGCCAAAATAATCAATTAAAAACAATATGCAACTTGTAACACATCTACTGTGTAACTTGTTCTTGTCTTCCTTTTTTTTGTTTAACAAAAGTAACACTTTTGATATGTTGGGCAATATTCTAAGTGCCTTCTGTAGATTAACCCATGTCATCTTCAGACAATAGGAAAAGATGAGATGAGATGAATACTATCCTTATTTGTTGGAAAAGCAAAGTCAAAATTCCTTCATGTCACATCATCACTTCTACTCACTCTCTTTCTTCTTCCTCTGCACAGATGTAGTACTGTACAGCAGGGCATGGTGAAGCTTTTCTGTAAAGGGATAGATAACAAACACATTAGCTTTCTCGTCCACACAGCTTTTTCCCCATAACTACTAGATTCAGCTCCAGTATTACAAAAGCATCCATATGTCATGTATAAAAATACATGTGTTTCAATAAAACTTTATTTTTTAAAAATATGATGGTTCAGGAAGTGGCTCTGTGGCTCAAGTGGTAGAACGCTAGCCTTGAGCTAAAGAGCTGAGGGACAGCGCCCAGGCCTAGAGTTCAAGCCCCACAACTGACAACACACAACACACAACACACACACCCATGCACACATGTACACACACACACACACACACACACAAAACCACACAAAAATATGATGGTCCAATGGCCAAGTAGGGACCATATAACAAAGTTGCAAACCCCTATTCTGGAAAAAGAGAATTATTCATCATCTTTTGACCAAGTCACATATTTCTTATTCAAATAATTATCTACCTTACTTTCTGTAGTTTATTTGTTAACATATATTGCACTGTACTATTAGATATTCTTGTTCGCCACTAAGTAAGATAAAAGCCTAAAGATCTGAGGCCATCAAAGCAGACCTGATTTTTTAAATATATCTTAAATCCAAAAATGGTTGTACTCTGTAGGGCCAATTCTTCTATGAGCAGGACTTCTAGGACTCAGGTTGTTTCCTACCTGTGACTCCACCATGTTGAACATGTGCATTCCAAGGTGTTTCCAGCAACTGCACAAGAAGGCTAGAGGTCAGGGAAATAGTCAGGCTTCATAAAATAAATCCCATTTGCTATGTATGGTGAACACAAACAGAATTTTAATCAATTATGTCAGTAGATGGTATTTATAAAAGAAAGAGCTTTAGCCAGCACAGGAGAGTACAGAAAATAAATAAGGAGCAGTAAATTAGCCCATTCATGAAAGGTTATAGAGACCATTAAATGACAGGGAATGAGGGCATTTTAAACAATAATCAATGGACAAATGTGAAAGAACTTTGAACTATGGTTCCTTTTTCTTCTTAAAGACAGAAAAATATATTTGACAGAATTAAGACACAAGTTCCTCTAAAAAGAGAATGAGAAAGAGGAGAGGGAGAAGCAGGAGAAATAGTTAAGAGGCCACGTTCATAATGGTGCTCACATCACCATTACCCGGATAAAACCTGGATATGAAAATGTGATGGAGAGGAACAAGCGTTGGACTTGAAAACAGAAACCCTGGACTTCAGGCTGGAGTCTCATAGTCAAATCCTGTCAGCATGAGTCAGTCTTCCCTCAATGGCATCCAGAATCCTTGATCCTCACACAGGAGAGTTGAAAAGACAGAAGCCTCCTCTTCCAGTGCCTGGCATTCAGGTGAGCAGCAAACATCAAAAATAAACAAGAACTTGTTTTAAATCCCTGCTACCTATGCCCCCAGGAAAGAGTCTAATTACAAACACTAGAAGTTTGGGGCAGGGCCCTGCGGCTCTAAGGAGAAACTGCCACGTTAGCACCTCCTTGTGCCTGGAAGATCCTGAGAATAAGAATGAGAGCATTCCCTTCAGAATACCTCAGGAGATAAACCAAAGAAGAGGGGGGGGGGGGGGTGAAAGCAAAAGGAAATAACTTCACACAGTACATTTTTTTAAAAGACAAAAGAACCTCTTGTTTCCATATCTTGGAGTTCATTTCAATTAGCATCATTTTATATGGTCCTATGAACATAGCTATTGAGCTATTGTGATCCTCGACTAGGACTATCCTAGACATATACTAATTATTACAACTGAGGAAACCATGGAGCCTAGGTTTCTTTGGGTCTGGCTTACTTATATGTTTATCTGATTTAGGGAAGGGAAGGGGAATCAAAAGACAAAGGGCGAGTGAATGTAACCATGATACTCAAAAGACTCTATGTTGGAAATGAGCTTTACCATTTAGAAAGGAGGGAAGTTGGTTTGGGAAGAGGGAAAGAGGGAGAAAATGAGGGAGGGGGTAACCCTGCTAGGCAAGAAATATGCTCATTACCTGACTTACGTAACTGTAACCCCTATACATCACCTTTGCAATAAAATTAAAATTTAAAAAGAAAGGAAACTTCCATTTCCATGGATAACAATGCCCATTAATTAATTCCACTTGCCTGCTCAATTTTTTTCCGATTGTCCAGAATCCATCAAATTATTCTGCATTCTCCCAAGAATTGCTGATAGCCACTGATCGATTATTTTGTTTATAGAGCCTTACAGTGCCCTGGCTTTAAAATAAAATTAAAATAAGAGGGAAAAGTCCTAAAAACAACCATGCAGCCATCAGGAAATTAATCGCTGGTTTCCAAAGCAAACTGGAAGCTGAGATTAAAAAGCCTATTGCCCCCCTTCCCACGCCCATCCTCAAAGAATCATAGCACAAGGAAGGGCCCCATCTACCATCAGGAAAATCACTTTAGGGCTTCAGATGAAAGCCAAGCAAACACTTGCCCTGGTGGTTGCTCTCAGACACATTCCCCACTGCACTCAGCCTGGCCGCTGATAAGCACCTTGAACAAAGCTTACACAAAACAAGGCGGCTTGGAAACCATTTTGATAAATGGTACTTTCCTCCAGCAATGACTGAATACTCAAGTGATGTCACTTTTAAGTGCACCCAAATTGTCCAGCACAATTAAGGTGTCATTTAAGCTCTAGGAATGTTCTGTCTGATTCTGAAACAGGGAGTTGCTTAAAACACCATAGGTCGTCTCTAGACATGATGAAAAGCGTGCAGATTTTTTTGAACCAAGTGTATCTCTAAGTCTACCCCACCCACCCCCAAATGGCTTGCGTCTACCTCTCTGTCTGTTGTAAAGCACACACACATCCCTGGAGTGCTGTCAGCCATGAGAAAAATTCTAAGTGTGTACCACCTTCCCAGAAATCCTAAGACTGGACTCATTCAGATTTCCTGAGATATTGGAAATTTATCTAGATTTTCAAGGTCTCCTGTGACTTTGTGTCTGAAAAAGGAAGTGAATTAAAAGTTTGCCACCTAAAGGGGAAGAGTATGCCAAGAGACTGAAAGGAAGGAAGGAAAAGCAATGTTTCTGAGCTAGAGTATTAGAGCAAGTTTGTTCTAACAAAAGGGTCAGATAATTTGGGCTTGAATCCGACTAGAACTCAGGTTATCTAATATTAATATCAGTTTTAATATTAATAATTATAACTGCAGATATCAAATGAATGCTGAATTCCAAACTTAATCATAGTTTGATTAATTTTTAATAAATAACCTATTAACTTTAAAATTAGAGCAAAAATAAACAGTAAAAAGTCTCATTTCTTTGTTACATTTTGCATGTAAAATATTTCCAGTTACTGTCAACATATTAATTATTGCTGGTACTGGAAAATAGCTAAAAAATTGCACTCTTGGTCATCTCTCTTTCTTTCCTCTCTCACTGTATTAACATGTTTATAATTAACATGTAATAATAATGTATGGATAGTTTCTTATGTGCTCTATGGGTTTCTATATGTTGAATTCAGCAACTGCCTGTGAATTTTATCTTTTTTTCATTTTTCTGCAAAATGCATTGTACTACACAACTTGATTTCTTAAATTCATTATAATTTTAGGGACAATACCACCTGAAAGTTTTTCTCCTCTGTTATAGCAGCCTGAATTGTGATTATATAAAAATACTATAATTAATATAACCAGAGCCCTATTAATAGACAGTTAAGTAGTTCCCACCTTGTTACTAAAAAAAGTTCGGTGGTGAATAACTGTATTCATGGTTAAATTGTATATGCTTATCTTTTATACTAGTGCTTAACTTTCTGGGGTAGTTTTTCAGCAGTAGAATTTCTAGGCTAATAATTATATGAACTTAAAATTTTGATAGAATTGGCCTTCATATGGGACACTAGCTTTATTAACTAGCTTATTTTTTTACTGTAATGGCTTGAACTCATCTTTACTGTAATGTGCTGAACTCAGAATTTCATGCTTGCTAGGCAGGTACTACACTACCTGAGTCATGTCCCTAGCCATTGTTGCTCCAGTTATTTTTGAGATGAAGTCTTGTTTTACATTTTCCCCTAAACCAGCCTGGACCACAATCTTCCTTTACGCCATCTAGGATGACAAGCACATACCACCACACCTGAATTTTTTTGTTGAGATGGGGTCTTATAACTGTTTTGCTAGCATAGAACCACAGTCCTCCTGCAATCTCAGCCTCAGTCATACACCAGAGCTCAGATGACAGGCATAAACTATCACAACAGGCTATTGGTTGAGGTTTTCTGTTTTGTTTTGTTTTGCCATGTATGAGCTAGATCGTGATAGTTCTGATCTCTCCCTCCCAGGGATATCCAGGAAGATGTGATCCATTGGCACCTGTGTTAATTTTTACACGCCATCTTGGTTACTTTCCTCTCAGAAACTTTTTTTTTTCAACAGAGAGTACATTAACTACTTTTTGGCCCTTGACATAAAATGAGCAAAAGTAGTAATTTAGTATAACCTCAACTTACATGTGTCTTATTGTGAGTGCCTCTTTGCATGGTTAAGAACCTTTCGTGTTAACTCCTTATTCACAGCTTGCATGTATGAAGGAATTTTCTTCTTACTCTATTCTAAGTTATATCTAACAATTCAAAAGTTACTTTTTTATTAACAGTTATTTTCCTGTCCTTTGAGCCATAGTTAGAAAGCAGTTTCACGTTCAAGATTGTAAAGAAATTATTTTGCTTTAAGACTTTTCCACATGCTTTCCCTTATTTGCAATAACTAGTATATGTCTGAGACAAGCAGAAACGGTCAGACAAGTTGATGTTAGGTGAAATGAACCCCAAGATAATGATACAAATATTTTTCTTTCTTGCAATTGTTTCTAACATATTTATAAGATGATTTCTTTGTTGCTTTGTATGTCCCTCCTCCACAATATAACCCCTGCTTTCACTGTATTTGATGTTGGCATAATTTGTGGAGGGGAAGGGAAAAAACAAATTGCTTAAATAGGGATACAGGTTGGACCCATTGCAACAATGAGATGTACAAGGTGTTATGTCAAAAAACAAACTTTTCAACTTTGGCAGGGAGGTGGGGGGGGGATGGGAGGAGAAGGAGATGGAAAGGAATGGAAGGGGAAACAAAGGAGGAGGCAACAATGCTTGATAAGAAATGTACTCATTACCCTGCCCGTGTAATTGTAAACCCTCTGTACTGTATTTTCACAATTTAAAAGAAAAAAGAATTTTCCATTTGCTGTTTGCTCTTCCTGGAGCACTCCTCTCCCAGATGATGGTGTGGCCCAATCCCATATCTTCTCAGGTGCCAACTCAAATGCTACCTGCAATCAAAGACAATCTTTTATAAAAGAATGACCTATTCCCTATATAGTCTATGCTGTTCTTCTCCACTTTATTTCTGTCTGTCAAACTCATTTGTCTGTTATTTGCATTTCATTAATTCAATAGCTTATATATTTATTGCTTACTTTCTGTCTTCTCTACTTCATAACACAAAAACAGATAGGGAAATTTTGTCCCTTTGTTCTATCTTTCTGAACTTAAAAGTTGCTAACTTACAATAATGATTCAGTAAATATTTTTGAATGGATAAAAATGCATCCTTATGGTTTGTTGTTTCTATATTCCAATCCGTGTCAATTTTTCATAGAGCATGAAGTACAAATAAAATTATATATTTCTAGATTTTTAACCAATGTCTCAACACTATTTATTCAATGATTAATATTTTTGAAGCTAATTTTAGATGACACCTTGAGGAACAGATGTTTGTATGTTTTGGGACTTGTCTCTATACATATTTATCTTTGCTTTGTACTTGGATCAATCACCTTGATATGTATTATTATTATGGTGATACAGACTGGAAAACTGATCAACCCATGTGCTAGGAAGCAACAGAGTCACAAATAATTCACACCCAGTCTGCCCAACATCAATGCTGTGCACAATTGGCAAAAGATCACAGGGAAGTCTCTGTAATGCTGTGCAGTCAGTGTGTGCCTGTGCCTTGCTCTTTACAAAAGCAGACTAAGAACTATGCGGGCTGAAGATTTGTGTGAATATGTCCTCATGGAGGTGCCTAAGTACCAAAGAGGCTCAGAAACTGCGTTTAACAGAACTACAAGGCTTGTGTCTAATACGTGGGTCTAGGAAATCCCATTCAGAACTGAATTTTCTTTAGGTATAATGGAAAAATTAGCTTTCAGGAATAAAACTCAGCAAATTCAAGCACTGACAGTCAAAGAATTCAAAAGGAAAAAAATCCTTGGGCTTTACGGCTTTTGCCAAAGAGAAGATGATGTCCTGTAAGGTTTTTGTTCTAATGAACAGATTTCTGGGATGAATAGCTCATATCAATTATCATAATTACATTAATTAACAGACGGGTAGCTCATGGGTCTTGTGTAAAATGCTGCGTTATAGTCCATTCAAAACACAAATGAAGAAGAGATAGATGCAGTTTATGATGCTCCCTGTTAGTCTCTGCTAGTAGAGCAAGCCTATATACTTCTACTCAACTCACAAGACAATATGTTGGAAATGAGCTTTACAACTTACGGGGAGGGGGGCCAGATGGGGAGGAGGGAAATAGGGAGAAAAATGAGGGAGGGAGTAACAGTGTTAGACAAGAACTTTACTCACTACCTTACATATGTAACTGTAACCCCTCTGTATATCAACTTGACAATAAAATTAAATTTTGAAAAAAGACCTTCTAATGGCTTCCATTTCATTCTGAATAGAAGAAAACGTTTCACCAGATTCTATAGAATTTTTGCCAATTTCTTCAGCCTTCTAACTCGGGTTGTGTTTTGTATTTTATCCTCCTCAGACATATCTTCTGTAATACCTCTCAGATTCTACCAATTAATAAGACAAATAAAAGTGGGACAAATAAAAGTAGCAGAAAGAGGAGAACGAGGTACAAGAGGAGGATAAGGACAAGGACAAAGAGGAAGAAAAGAAGCAGGAAGAGGAGGAAGGACAAAGGAAAAAGAGGAAGAAAGGGAAGAGGAGCAGCAGCAGAAGGAGAAGAAGGAGGAAGAGGAGGAAGAGGAGAATTTTATTAGAAGCTGTATATTGTAGAGATAATGAATCAAAGAATGGAGGTTCCATGGCCATAGTTTCAGTTACAAATGATATATTTGTAAATATTGTTGTAAACTTTTACCTGTATTTCACTGGCAGAAAATTATAATCTCCTTGCCTAAGTAAATAACTCTAACCTAAGTAAATAACTCTAACCTAAGACTGAAGAAAATCTGAAAATGAAAAGCAATGAAACCTGAATTTTCCAGAAGTATTAACTGTGCAGTGTTGTGAAGGGGAAGTCAGATCCTCCCAATCTCAAACCTTGTCTCTCCCCTTAGCATGTGTGTGAGGGAATTATTCATTTTCTTCAAGCTTCTGTATTTTCATTAGTAAAATGACAGCCCAATCTCTTCATGAGTCTCCAAGAAAATGGAAAGTGACAACTTGAAAGAGCTCGATAGAGCATAGGTACATTTAATAGTAACAATAATGCAAATATAACCCACTGCTCTTGTTCTCATATCTGAAACCCCAAATATTTTGGCAGAGCTAGATAATGGGACAATTTAACATGACCAAGCCCACTTAGTAACAATTCTTAATCTCATCTGGAAAAAGGCTCTTTAGAATTCTATTTAGTGCATGCTAATATTAGAAAGGAGTTTCACCGTGGAATTTCCATACTTGCATATAATGTGCTCACATCAAACTCATCCATCCACTCAATCACTCTTTCTTATCCTTCCTCTTCTCATTTTGTTTTTATTTGTCTTTTACTGTTTCTTTTTTATTACTATTTTTTTAGTTGTGCAAAGAAGTTGCCATTTAACAAAGCAGTATACCTTAATCAACGCCACCCCGTTCAATATTCTCACCCCTTTATTTTGTTTCTATTTTGTTTTGTATTGTGCTAGGACCAGAGCTCTGTTTCTTAGCTTTTATGCTCAAGCGTTGGGCTCTACCACTTGAGCTACAGCTCCACTTTTGTCTTTTTGTTGATTAACTGGAGATAAGCATCTCATGGACTTTCCTTCCTGGGCTGGCATTAAACTTAGGTTCTCAGATTTCAGCCTCCTGAGTAGCTAAGTTTACAATGGATCACTAGTGCCCTCCTATTAAGATAATTTAATAAGTTTGATTACTCCATTGTTATGCTTGTGTACAAACCAGTTCTACCTATGTGAATATTCATAATCTTAGATGAAGGATACTAGCCTGCTTGACAGAAGAAAACCACTATCAGTCTCTTGAAATAAATGTGGTAGGTTATGTAGTACTCATTCATTATTTTCAAAATTGTACAAGGGTTTTAAAACCTATTCAGCTTTATGGAGATCGGAGAAGTTACTTTGAACTTCTACTTCTGTAGCCAGGTGCAATTAAAATTGTGCATAAAAAGGAGATAATGAAGCCCTAAATTTGGCAGGGTTGGCACAGTGGCTGAAAAGGTAAAATTTTCTTCAGAGTGATAAATGATTAATAATTTCTCATATCGATGACCACGGGGCAGCAATTGTGATTCTCCCAAGGACCAGGATGTCAGCACCTAAATCGGAGAGAAAGCATCTGGGTGAGTATTCAAGCACAAGGGATTTTAACAGGAATAGATTGGTAGGTGGGTTGTGACATACCCTCATGGATGCATTAATGGACTTACTATGCGACTTTCTATCATTTCTAAGGGATGCTATTAAAATCATTGTTGCAATCAATTTACTCATGTGGCCCATCTCTTTGTTCATCATGATTATCTCCTGCATATACATACAGCAACTAGACTTGGATTTCAAAGGTCAGGAATCTAGGACTCAGAGCGAGAGATGAAAGCAGACTAATGTCAAGTCATATCTCTGTCCAAAAGCTCAGTCAGAGGTGAGTTCTATTGTTTCCTAGATGAACCGATAACCTAATTAGCAATATAAAAGAATATGACAGCCAGACAGAACCATGCTGAGAGGGCAGATCATGAAAGACAAGATTATTTCATCCTCAGCTGAGGTCAGAGAGTCTGTATTCCAATGAACATGTTTGAAATTCACACAACCCAGAAATTTAGTAGATTGAGGAGCAGGGAGAGTATAATATTTACATAGATATTAGTAGTACCACTAGATAGATATTTTACACTGATATTAAGGTACCACCAACGCCCACCATTCCTGTACAAAATGGATAGTTGTTGAAGTATTCTTATCAAAGATATCATTGACTACTTCACATAGAATCTCATGTTGGGAAGAGAGAAGTACCTTAAAAGTTCAAACTCTCCTTTTTCTTATCCCTAATTCAAAAAGGTGGAAGCCAGGCACCAGTGGCTCCCACCTGTAATCCTAACTACTCAGGAGGCTGAGATCTGAGGATCACAGTTCAAAGCCAGCACAGGCAGGAAAGTCTGTGGGACTCTTATCTCCAATAAACCACTCCGAAAACTGGAAGTGGCACTGTGGCTCAAGTGATAGAGTGACAGCCTTGAGCTGAAGAGCTGAGGGACAGCACTGAGGCCCAGAGCTCAAGCCCCAGCACAAAAAAAAGAAAAAAGATGGAGATAGCCACTTGAGCCAGACCTATTGAACCTATTGAGAAATGTAAACTCTTCCTGATGTACAAATGTGCTAGGCCAAGATTACCTCACTCTAGAAGGTCTAAGAAGAGCAAAGGAGCAGGTATTCGTGAAAGTTAAGAAAGAAAGGGGGGTTGTTTGAAAGAGAACATTGTTCAGCATTCCCTAAGCAAGGAGAAGAGTAAACGTCCTTTCCCTGGCTGTTGGAAAGAAAGGAGCAGGCAACCCTGAGTCTCACTGGAGTAATGGTTTTGTGAGGTTCCTCCCTCTTAGTCCCGAGGAAAGCAAGCTGTACTAAAAGTTCTTTCTGCATGAACGGATCTCCTCCTCTCCCTTCTGCCATCAGCCCCTTCCCGGACACTCCCCCCTCTTGAAGCACTCTTTCTACTGAGCGAGCGCCTGTTGCGTTACATCACATTCTTTCTCTCTTGGTAGGAGAATTTTTCACATATCTAGTTCTATACCACATTGTGCAGATCAGGAGAACAGGATCCAAGTCATAACTTCATAGGGTGAAGGATTCTGTTCTGGAAACAATAGGCTCCCCCCAAGGGAATACTGCCTGAATTAATAGAGTGTAGCAATAGGTATAAACCTATTTACACAGCCTACTTGGATACTGGATACTTTTCCTATCCAATTTTCATTGGCTAAAGAGTAGTCATTTCCATCTGAAAATGCCTGATTTATTATGAGCTCAATTTAACTATTGGGAGCCTATTTAATTTTGATGTTTCTATTTCTCCAACACTTATGTGCCAAAAATTGAAAGTTAATGCCACTTCAAAAAGTATCCAAGGTATACAGTCAATTCTCTGTATAGAAGAAGGAGGAGGATGAGCAAAGGAGAAGAAGAAGGTGAAAGAAAAGGAAGAGGAGGAGGTAGAGGAGGAGAAGGGAAGCTGAATTTCTAGAATCTCTGCCTAACAAGAGCTTCTTTTTCCTAGGATGAAAGCTGAACAAATGATGCATTAGAAGAGTGGGTAATCTAATGCATATATATTACATGATAGATATATGATAGAATGACAACAGATGGATGACAAACACATGAGAGATAGATACACGAAAGATGTGATAAAGTATATATGCATATATATATATATATATATATATATATATATGAGATCTGTGTGTATATATGCTGTGTGTATGGGGCTTGGTATCAATCAACAGCTCCATATCTGTTGATGGAAGGAAATAATAAACTGAGGGGTAGGAAGGAAATAATAAACTGAGGGGTAAGAAGAGAAAGGACAGAGACAATAACTAATGGTTATTGAGAACTTGTGTGTGTCAAGTATTTAAATGACAGATGGAATCTGAAAGACAACAAAGCTCAGAGAGGGAATTGTCCTTTCATTTTCCCAAAGCGTGAGGAGTCCGCATCCATAGCGTGTGACTCAGTGTGGACAGAGTCAAGAAACCTGTCATGAATGGCTCAGTGTGGAATCTGAGCTCACAAGCTTCCGTCAATAAGTCTATCTCTTTAAGCCTCAATTTCTTTATCTATAAAATAAAACTGATCATTTTTCTTATAGATGACTTGAGAAATAAAGTCGATAATATGGATGATGCACAAAAGTAAAAAAACAACCCGTGTTGGGTATGCACCACCGTTTTGTTTTACTGGTGTTGGATGTGTTTGGGGTATTTTTAAGATTGCTGTTTTTGCTGTGGCTGGCCAGCTTTTCCTCTTAGAGCAGGCGCCAGAGATGAATGAAGCATGAATGATGCGCTGATATAAAACCTGCCAGGAGGAGGAGTGGCTAAGAACTACTTACGGCACCTGTTCTTGTGGATAGGAGACAAGAGAAAAGCAGACTTCCGACAGCAATAAATCACTGCTTAAATGTATCCGAAAGGGTCGGACCTGTAATAGCTTCCTTTGCTGCTCACAATTGTTCATTATGGCTTGGAAAGGCCCCCAGATCATAGGAGAATCTGCTGATGAAAATGTTATTAGCCTGGTGCAGGGTTGGGGGGGGGGGGGTAAGTGAAACAGTGATACTTAAAGACTTCGGATATTACAAATGCTTCTCTCACATTGCTCCTTCTCTCTGCTCTACCTGTGTATGTTATTTTTAAAAAGCCAGACAGGAAGGTATGGGGAACCGCAGCAACCGATGGTGCTACAGAGTAAGTTGCTTGACTCGTGATGCGCCATCTCTCAGGGAAGTCTGTCTCCGTCTCAACACGAAGCAGCCTGTATGCAATGGGTACCTGTGGAAGGATTCTTTCTGGCCATATCATTGCACATCCCATAGAATCAGCTGTTGGGAAGAGAGAAGCACGTAATCATGACTTGCAAACACTGTGGGTCAACATCCCTCAGCTCTGGGTAAGGACTTGAGAAAGCTCTTTGCATAGCCTACCATTCACCCCAAAAGCCTGTGATAGAAATGGGTTGCAGTCTGGTCCATCTGCCTGGAAGCCCAGACATCTCTCTTCACATTCCAGGGTTTCCATTCTACTTTGCAGCAATATGATTTTATGTCCAAATATATCAGTGATGCTAATATAACTAGGAGTAGCCATGAAGGAAGAGCCAGAATGCTCTACTAGAAGCAAGCAGCTCTTTTTTACCTAGCCACATATTAATTAGGAGATATTTTTGGTGTGTAATATTTTCCTCATGGTATTAATAACCATTATGAACTTTTTTTCCTCCCAGAATTTTCTTAGTTACTTTTGTCTACACTTGGCATTCATTTTCCTGTGTGGTAAACTATGTTTGTTCATATTTATAAATCCACAAGACTATATCTAAAAAACAACCTGTAGCACAAACAGGCTAGAAGCATGGCTCCAGTGGCAGAGCATCTGCCTTGCAAATGTGGGGTATACCAAAAAAATAGAGCCATTGAAAGGTAATCAGAAGTGCTAAAAATGACCAGAGTAGAAGAGTGGTGTCCTTAGATCATTTCACTATAACGTTCTCATATGTCATATTGTCTTTCTGCCTGAACTGATCAGATTCCACAGCACTCTTCCTGTCTTCTGTCTGTGGAGAGTTAGAGTCCTGGCTACTGGAACTTTGGGAGGGAGCTGAATACTTCATGATTCCACTTATATGCAACATCTAAATATAGTCCAACTCCTAGAAGCAGACAGGAGAATTGTGCTCACCAGAGGAGAGGGAAGAAGGACGTTGGGATTTGCTGCTGAATTAATACAAAGTTTAATCTTGAAATGAGACTCTGCTATAGGTCAGTGTGCCTACAGTCAAAAACATGGTGCTGTGTTATCATGTGATTAAAATTAAAAAGGTAGATCACATTTTAAGTGCTCTCTCTTTCTTTCTCTCGCTCTCTCTCTCATACACACACACGAAGTATAAAAGTCAATTTGGGGAAATGACAGTTTTATTTATTATCTTGGGTTTGGTGGTGCACTACAAATATATGAATATGAATATGTCCAACCTCCAAAATTAATATTTTAAAGTGCCTGGAATTTTTAAATGCCAATTATACCTCAGTAAAAACCTTAAAAGTAAGATCTTGCAAATAAAAGCATGCTGAATCCTACAAAGTGAAACCAAGCTGAAATTGGAGCCAGGAAGCTGATGCCCTTGTGAGATTGTGAAGGGCTTTCCCTTAATCGCATAGCATTTAGAAAGCGGTGAAGAAGGCTGCACAATGAGGGAACAAGAGAGTTCAGGGTGCCCGTGAAAACGACACGTGCTACTCTGCTGAGTGTCTCTCCCAGCCTAACATACATTTTTATTTTATTATCGCTTACTCTAAAAGCCCATTCTGGCCGTCTTCATTTTTATCACATTGCGATGCTGCAGCAGCAATACATCCCTTGACCCTTTGAACCATCCCTCTCAAACGGCCCCACTGATGAACATTCCCTTTAATTGAGTACCTGAGACAGATGTTTCACAACTGCTCGAGGCCCTTTGCTGTGATAATGGTGCTCCGTCTCACTTCAGTAGCTCAGGAGCTGTGTTTAATTCCTTGGAAAGTAAAACCCACCATACAGTACAAGTGATCGCTATGGCTAA
This sequence comes from Dipodomys spectabilis, assembly GCF_019054845.1. NCBI lineage: Eukaryota > Metazoa > Chordata > Mammalia > Rodentia > Heteromyidae > Dipodomys > Dipodomys spectabilis. The sequence continues at coordinate 5,475,561 of NW_024870941.1, read as the reverse complement.
ATGTGAGCCATTTAAAGAAAAGTTAATTTATTCCAATTTGCTGTTGGAAAGAAACTCGTAGTACATGGTCAAGCTGTCCCAGAATTCATTCCTTCCGAATTATGCGTGAGCTCCTGCTACTGCCAGCAAGCACTGAGCTCTCTGTGGATACACAAAAGCAAGGAAAAGCAATGGAGTCAGGGCCTCCCGTCAAAGAGTAGAGTGCAACCAACCAGGGTGTCGCTGAAATTGCATCTTCTACATCTAGTCTAGCTCTGTAGGGAAGCGCAAGGAGGGGCCTAGATGAAGTATAACCTGAGAGGAGGAGTGACTATATATAACCCAGCTCCTCCCTTATCTGAGCCAGCCAGCTTTTACCTTGTCCCAGAGGGAGGGAGGGGTGTGTGTGTGTGTGTGTGTGTGTGTGTGTGTGTGTGTGTGTGTGTGTTGAGGAAAGAGCTGAGTTTTGTACTCACTCTTTCCCAACCAATATTCAACTTTCACAAGAGCAATGAGGCAAGATTTGAAATTCTATGGACATTGTAAGTTGGCCATCCTTAATGTTAAACTTTGATTTTGAACTTTCTGGCTTTACAACTGCCATTGAGAGAGTTAAAACATCCATCCCTTTATCTCAGTCATGGGAAAATCTCTGGCCCTTTGACTCTGACTTAAGAGAATCACTAAGTTCCTTTTTGTGTTCCAATGCATGGAGAAGGGATTATTCTAGCCCTTTTAATGCTCCTACCCTTCACTGATTCTATAACCCATCTGTCTCCTGTATCCTGGGTTTGACTTGTAACCCACATAATCCTAGGTGATGATTTAACTTTAGTATCACAACTCTATGCAGGAAGTTTCCCAAGTTCCTTATTCTATTTGTACCTGGACACTCACCATCTTCAAAGACAGTCCAGACATCAGTTCTCTGAGGCTCTGACCACAGAACCAGGATATTTTGCTTCCTTCCAATGTCCTCTAATAGGAAACAATAGAAACCACTGTGGCTTGGGGAAATATATGCGTGTGAGTGTGTATGCATATATAGAAATATGTACATACATGTATATACATTTATCAATTTGGCAAAAGAAAGAAACAACTGTCAAAACACTCATAATATCTCCTCTAGAATTAGCAAATCACACCAAGAGGTCCAAACCAAGTACCACCAAAATAACTACCTTACTAAAGGCCAGTGTTGTGCTTTTCACATGAGAACCTGAAAACTCAAACATCACACTGTTGCTGTCGTTTTAATCTGCCATGGCTCAAAGGGTCAAGTGTTAAGGGTTTGGTCTCCATTGGAAGGTGGTGGAAATATTAAAAGATTGAATTACTTATGAGGTTTATATCAATGAAAAGTGTCCTTGAGGAAGAAAATAGAACCTCTGTCTCTACATCTTTCTTTTTCAAGTTCTGACCCTGAAGTGAGTGGCTTTTATTAAAACATATGCTCCCTGTCATGACACATTACGTTTCCACTCTACCCAAAGAAGCAATAGGGTCAAATGATCATGGACTGAAATCTCCATACATTGATTACCTTGGGCATTTAACAATAATAATACAGGGATGGAAGTGTGGCTTAGTGGTAAAGTGCTTGCCTAGCATGCATGAAGTGATGGGTTTGGTTCCTCAGTATTGTATAAGCAGAAAATGCTGTAAGTGGCACTATGGCTCAAGTGGTAGAGCATTAGCCTTGAACAAAAGAAGCTCAGGCCCTGAGATCAAGCCCCAGGACTAGCAATAAAAGAAAAAATTTTTAAAAATTAAAAATAATACAAAGCTGACTGACACAGGACTCTGCACGGTGCCTGCCTCCTTTTCATAAAGTGGCAGCTGAGAACATCCAGGAGGCAGAGGCATGCTGATATACCCACACCTTGGCACCACAGAAGGCTGTGGGAAGAAGTTCACACTTCCCCTTGAGAACAGGAAATACATTAGTTTGTAAATTGTCTTCACACAGAATTTTCAAAGGATATTGGTTTATCACAACTATGTCTGATGTGTCTTGGAAAAAGAATCCAGAAGGACTCAACATTCTTCCAGCCAAGTCCGAATACTCCCTTATATCCTCAAGAAAACAGGGTTTGAAAGGAAAATGTTAGGACACAAAAGACAGCCAACAGTAAAATTCACCCAGCCACTATCAGGTCTGGTTTTACCATGGCATGATTTCCAGCCCACATGATGTGCCTCGTGGTTGAAAAGCCAAGTTCTTAAAAATAGCTCACTCATTCAGGTTCTACCAGTTCAATTTCATTCTTCATGTAAATTGCCTAAATAACTTTTCCACTTTTCTTCCTTACATATCATATTTCCTTTAGACACATACTACTTCGACATGTGACCTCGGCCTCTCCTCTCCAGAAACCAATTCATATCACTGCTGGGTCACTCGGGCTTATAGCAGGAGGCAGAGCTGCTGGATTCTAATCATTCCTAGATTATGTGCTTGCCTGTGGGTGTCCACATGCACTGAGCAACAAAGCAAACACACGACTTCCTCCTTGTCTCTCCAGAGCTGGGAAGCCCAGGCTGCAGCTGTGCTTTGCAGGTGGCCAGACATCAGTCAGAACGTTGAACAGACAACAGCGGGGCGTATGGGGGTCACACATGTGAAACAAGGAGGATTTAATGTACTCATTGCCTGACTTACGTAACTGTAATGCCTCCGCACATCACCTTTACAAAAAAATTTAAATTAAAAAATAATAATAATAAGGCTCCCCTTTCATTAGGAGATCTAGAAAAGAGAAGGTAGGATTTGAAGCAAATGACTCCAATTTTTAGGACATAAACCCAGCAACAATCTAATAGATATTCTACTAAAGGTAGAACCCGCTACTTCCACAACTGTCCATCATGTGTGCAGTAAGAAACCTGAGAGCAAGTCATCAAATAAGCCACAGGAAGTTGGGCTCTGCTTTTCCTTCTGTAGAGACCCATTTCCCCCAACATCCTGCAGTTTCTGTGTCCAATCCACCAAGGACAAAGGGGCGGGCTCAAGCACAGGAATGGCAGGCCCCTTCCTGGTACCTGGCAGGCCTCTGCTCTACCTTCCGGTTGCTACTGATTTGGGGAGAGACCCTGATGGCTGCATCTGAGTGGCATGAGAGCCAGTCCAGCCAGTTTCTATCTCTCAATGAGAGTCCAGCGTTTGCTTTTCCTGGTATCTTTTTACCTTGCCTTTGGAGGAGGGAGGTGGAACTTCCGGAGTGAAGGCATCCTCATCTCAGCCGGGGCTCAGAAGTTTCAGTCATTCTCTTGTAATGAAATTCCCATCTCTTAAGGAAATGGATTCTGGAAGGCATGCATAGAAATGATGTTGGTGGGGAGAAACCTGTCGGTAGTACTTTTTTCCTGCCCTTTCAACTCTGACAAGGTCTATACCCAGATGCACTACAAAGAAGAGAAAGCCGTCTTTCTTCCCAGGCTTCCTCTGCGAGGTCAACCTGTGCTGGGGCAGACAGCTCCCTCCCAGCCTCTCCTACCACCTCAGAACACCATATGGCTCAGGCATCTGGGTCCTGATGACTATGCGGTGGGAGTTGTTCTACGGCAGTGTAGGGTGTTTAAATGTCTACAGGCTCTCAATCCCCTTAAGCGGCCATCTTCTCCCAGACAAAACAGAATCACCAAAAGTGATCTACAGACACTACCAGTGTTCTTCAGGGGAAAAAACATAACCCCACTCCCAGGGAAGAATAGATAGTCTATATGAACTGAAGGACACGTGGTCATTTTTGGTCATGATCAAAGAAGGGGGAGTCTATGTGGACTGAAGGACCATCATGATCTGGATTTGTGGCTCCAAAGTCACCTCCTTTCTCTGCCACTCAGCGGCCCATTCATGGATATCTGTTCTCAATATCAACCGTGGTCATTTATTTGGAATATGTAGCATGCTTCCCTGCACAATGGAAGAGCAGCGAGGACTAATGCAACAACAAAGATGCTGATTGCAATGGGTGCTTTCTGAGCTTCAGAGATTTCTATCAACAGGGTTTCTGGAGAAAAGGAGCTTCAGTCAGACCACATATGAATACTTTATATACCAAATGCCAAGCAGGTGGCTGCTGAAAATGAGCCTGCCCAAAGGCACATCAGAGTTATAGTGCCAGGAAGCTGCTTGGGTGTGTAGTGAATCACCTGAGAGAATCAGGGTAGGTGGAGCGCATGTGTGTGCAGATTATGACTGAAGAATGAGAGGCGAGGGACATATCCTATGTATGTTTACAGCATGCAAAGCATGGAGGAGAGTTCGCAGGGGAAGTGGAATGCAAATGTGCACATGACATGTGATTGTGGTAAGTTGGAAGATCCATCTCTGTGATGTTCTGTGTGTTTGTATGTGAGCGGTCTACGTAGATATGACGTGAATGACACTGGAAAGGTCTGTGTATAGGACGAGCAAATATACTAGTAGATATGCAAGGGTAAGGCACACCTGCAATTTTGCCTGCACAGATGTCGATGGAAGTGCCTAAGTGCGGGCAACAAGATAATGCACACTCTGTATTTGGAAGCATGGAGGAGGTGTGCATAGTTGGCAATATATGGGAGGTACTTTTATCCCTGGTTTATGCAAAGCACATGTGCTCTGCAGTGGTGATGCCTGGAGTTAGATGTGACGGTAGAGAATGTGGAAGGGAGGGAGACAGAGACAGAGACACAGAGTGTGAGAGCTTAATAATCCTTTATTTTAAACTCCTTGCATTTATACTTCGTTTACTTAAATGGAGTGAAAATGACACATTTCCCTGACTCTACTGCATTCTAACTATTCCATGGATTGTCCCCCAGATCTGCAGAAGCCAGTCTTCACTGTTGAGTAGCATCTTCTCCTTGAACACCTCGGCTAGATAAATTACCAAACAAACTGAGCTCATGTGCTAACTGGAATTGTGTCATCTAATGTTCTGAAAGGAGGTTCCAAATGGGTTGGGTCAGTCCATGTGAATAAAATAGAAGCAATGGGTTTGTGATTGAGTAGCTTCTTGGCACCACTTGCTTTGCTGTCAAAGATGCATCAGAGGCCTTTGGCAATAAAATGATCAGAAAGATTACGTTGTGAGCAGTCATAAAGTTTAAACTCTGATTTCAGATTATATTCTCCACATGTTGTACCCTAGAATCTACTCCTATGTTAGAGCCTTCCCTGCAAGGTATGAAGATTCACTCCTAAGTCCCTTTTCCAACAGGGCTCAAATCAAATAAGAGGACATTGTCGTACAGGGGTGCTGGGTGGGGGGAGCGATTTGATCCCTGTGGAGGCAGAAGAAGTCGGATCATGGGTTTCAGGCCTGCAGAGGAAGGCATCTACCAGATCTACTGGCAGAGCCAGACAGGAATCCCATAGGGTCCAGCGTGGCATTTACCCTGTGACTGACAAATGGATCAGAAAGGTGGAGGTTGAGGTGCTGGAGGCCAAAGACAGAAGCACCAGGAAGTCTCTACAGGGCCTTGACTGTCGTGAATTTCCATTTGCTTAACTTTCCTTTCAATCGACATGCGGGCATGGTACTTTTTGTTGGAGTTCAGTGTGATGTTTCCATGCTCACACACATCATGCACTTACCTAATGCAGCCTCTCTTTATCTTCCCTCCCCCGATGCTCATCTATCTCTGCTCACATTCTACCTCCTCTGAGAGAGGACATGGGGAAACTTGGGTAGAAGACTTTCATAAACTGCTCTGCCTGGTTCTATTCACTTTTTTCCCCACCTCCAATCATCCCTGGCAAGAAGCATGTGCGATGTATGCGGATCCAGGGTACAGTCTGCTGGTATCTGTCATGTCATAGTGTGTGGAATACATCTTGAGTGTCATGTGTTATGTCACTTATTTTTGTGAACAAAGCCAGCTCTTATCCATGTCAAAGTACCTTGTTTAGTGGATGTTTCAAGACATCAAAAGTGTCTATGAATGTCTGTGTCAAAGGGAAGTTGGACATGTTGTCTCTGTTCTTGGGGGCCCATGCCAAACTTCCTCTTGAAAAGTATAGAGGATAAAATGCTTTCTGATTATCTAATTATCTTTAAGTCACTACTTAAAGCTACAGAAGAGTTTTCCTTTAACAAAGCAGTTTATGAATACAATATATCTTGATCATTATCACCCCTTTCAAATTTCTAACTAAATAATCAGTGAAATCAATGTAAAGCCTCACTCTGGGCAGGGCTTTATAACTTTAGAATTCTTTCTCCTAGTTCTCTCACATTTGATGTCTGAGGATGAGGAGCCAACATTCCCGCATGATGTAAAGGAAAGCACTAGTCCCCAGGCTAAAGCACCCAGCCTAGGAGGCTCTGAGTCCCCCGGGGCTTCCCTAGTGAAGCACTGCCTTTGGAGGAAGCAACCAGTCTCTCTGCCTCTCCACAGCTTGGTGATGTGGTGGCTCAGAATTTCTGATGCCTCGTGTCTGAGACACAGACTGGAAACTTGCATTTGTATCGAGCCCCAAGCTGTTAGCTGTGGTAATCCATTTTTGAGAACCACTGTCTTTTGGATTCTTAATCTAAGTTCTTGGAAATAGGATAACAGCATCTCCAAGGTACCTATATTGTTTTAAAACATGTGAGATCTCTTACAGTAGACACAGACACCGAGCCCAGTTCACCTGAGATTCCACCCATGCATTTGAAGGTACTGTGCAACCTCCCCAGCCACCTTGCCTTTCTTTGATCAAAGGAAACAGGCTGCACTATTCTCTAAAGAATCTTCTGTCACTTGATATTTAATTCAGCCCCAAATCCACACACTGTATCCAAACAGTGACAGGAATTTGGATCAAAAAGAATGTTTAGAAAGGAATATTTCATTTCCTATAAGGATTGTATTTGATCCAGGTAGCACTGCCATATTTTAAAAATTAGTGGAAATGTGTATTTACCTAGGTGATTATTTCTGTCAAAGTTTGCCTCATATAATTATCATTTACATTATTTAATATTTATATTTTCAGAGAGAGTTGCATTTGAGATTAAGCTAACATTATTAAATCTCTTGCATATGATGTAGGCAGAGGACTAAGAACTACGAGTAATGAAGAAATATCTTTTCTTCTAAAATGAGAGAAAAATAGATAGCTCGAAGGTGATTGGGGTTAGATGACTTTTTGCTAATTAAACAATAACTCATTGTAGAAATAGACAAATTAAAACTTGATGTTTAGCAAAAAGGCTCTAGGCATATTCACAATAAATATCACGTTTCCTTAATTCAAGTGTTGCGCTTTCAAACTGACTCAGGTATTTATCTGGAATTGAGCCCCTACATTTTTCAAAAGGTCTATAAAATTTTAGGTGCTTGAAATATTTGGCTCAACAATTCCACTTCATCAAATCTGTTGACTTACACACATTCCAAACGTACAAAAACAACAGTGACTTTGTTTATTAGAGTGAACTAGAGGTAACTGGAATTGCTTTCAATGCAGCATCCAGAAAATTAGAGTTCACCTATACAGAGGAAGCTGAGTGCTCAGGAAGTGCAAAATCTGCCTCTGTGGAGTACTGGGCACAAAGAGGCAAGGAAAACTATGAAGAGGTGAAGACAGTGTTCTAAAAACTACAACCAGAAAGAGAAGGCATGGCCAAAATTCTCCACCAATATCTGTTTCTGCACCTAGGCCTACAAATGTTTTTTTTGCATGTATAGCTCCACCCAAATCTACATCTACACCTCAGCCTATAGCTATACTCCACACGCAGCTTCATCTTTATCTACACTTACAAGGATATGTACAGGTGCACCTGCATTCTCTTTTCATGGTATCTATATCTATACCTGTATCCACACATCCATCCACACCTCCCTGACCTCCACATTTGAGTCCACGCATCTAGACCTATATTTAATCACTCATCTACATCTGCATGTGCAATTACATCTGCAATTCTGTTCACACATTCAAATGCATTTTACCTCCATTAGACCTGTCTCTATGCATGCATCTGACTATATTTCTCCTGCATCTATATAAGCCTTTTCTGTGCATGGATTAGGAAGTGCATAATGAATTGCTAATAGTGTTTGACTTAGATGAGAAACAGTGACCTGGAGTATAAGAGAATCAAAGAGACGGTTGCAGTAACTGTTTTGTACTGTTTGAAGCATTACTGACCACATCTTAATTTTTCACTGTATAAATATATATATTCCTGTCCAAATAAATCTCTCTCAAATACTCTCATGCAAGAGGTAGTCATGCTGTAAAAAAGTCCAATTTAACCCCAAGTCCTGTCCTTTACCTTTTGTGGTTTCTATGCCTGCTTTCCAGGTCAGTTCTTAGTTGATTTTGATCTCAGATTTCTTTATAGGCATTTTGGTTCCTAAGAGTCTAACTTGAATTTTTTTCTAATGATTTAACTTCTAGCTTAAGACTACTTGGTTCAACTTCTGGACTCAATTTCTCCCTGTTATCCCAAGTACAATTAAGACGATGACTGTGAAGACAAGAAAGTCTACTATGAATCAGACTAATGAGTTGTTTCTCTTACAGCTTCACAGAGCTCAGATCTGCCTGTATCTGGAGCCTATGTTTTTTACAGTCTTTCACTATGTCTACCCTTGGTGTGTTCCTAAATCTATTTTGAAACACACTGCTCATCAGAATCTTAGGTACGGATGGTTAGGGGAAAACAAACATCCTTTGTGTCATCTGCGTGGTTCTTAGCATCTCTTCCTCCTATCACAGGTCTTCCTATTGGTCCCTCCATCTCCCATCTTATCTAAATTGGCTCATTCTTCTCCATCTCAAGTCTGGCGTCAGGCTAAAGTGCCTACCAATACATTTTTCATGAATCTGGCAAGTTTCTTAAAACCTTGATATGAATAAATCACCACCATATTATTCATTATGAATCGCATCAGCCTGGGGTATGATTCTTCTGCCACTAAAGAGTCAGCATGTTTTACAATTTCCAACAGGAAGATTTGAATGTTTCCCCCCTCCCTCTATGTCTGGGTTCTTCTAAAAGCAATTTTAAGAGTTCTCATATACACGTATATGTTAATGTCATTATTCTTTATGTTCTTCGTCCATTCGTCTTCAAGCTGCGTCTGCTCAGCACTGTCATGACTGAATGTAATTGATCATCTTGACACTTGGGCTCTAGAGATATGAGAAAAAATTAAACCATATGGCACTCAGACAAGTAGACCTTCTGAATGAGCACTCCACAGCTGGTGAGGGGGTCAGAATTTTCTTTCCTTTAATTGTCTGCCCCTGACATTCACAGGTAAACTGCCAGTTGACTTAAACTTCCCAGGATTATCCTAATGATAATGGTGAATTGGGGTTGTTGTTGATATCTCCTGCTGCACATAGACACTACTGTGGCTTCTTCTTTTATGCTTTAAAAATCGACTTCAATCCTCCCAGTCCATCTAGGAGATAATTATGTTTTTTTATTTTTCTGAGGGAAATCAAAGCTCAAGTGTTGAAGTAGCTTCTTCAGTGCCACATACTATTAAATGTCACGGTGGAACCAAATCCAAATCAGTTTATTCCATATATTTGATTGCTTTGGAAGAGCTCCAGAATGTGGAGCATAGCTAAAATAAAATGAAACACAATGAATCCAGACCAAAAAAAGTGCTTATAAAGCATCAGTTTCTATACATCCTGTTTAAATTTCTACAGGTTATTGCCTTCATGCAAGTGATCTGAGTGGTATCTTCACCCACTCAGCCTTTCCGAAGGAAAGATCCCCTTGGAGTTGAATATATTAATAATATATTAATATGCTTAATTAACACGAAGCCGATTTAACTCAGTAGACAATGTCTGATACTGGGAAATCTTGTGCCTCAAAATTCCAGCACCTGCGAGAATCTGACCAGTGTGTGCTGCTGATACACGCAAGGCTCCCAGCGTCCGTCACTGTGGAAGCTGTAATTCGGCTCCAGCACTGGCCATCTCTCACATAAGTCTGCTACTCCTCCTTTGTCCATCCACGATCTTGTCAGTAACCAGCCTGATCCAGTCTTGTGAGAGCCTTTCTCACCTCCTTTGCACCTTGTGAGCTAGCATTCATGGGTCTCCAAGTCACTGCGGGAAGGAGGCTTGTTTTGTGTTTGCTGTGCTGACCTGTTGCTTCTCTTGACTCCTGACACAGCATTAGCAAGTACCTAGGGAGGTGCCATGGTCCCCCAAGTCCTTTCTTTCCCACCAGCAACCAAATCTTTCCTACAGCCCGCCCCCCACCATGCATGCAGCATGGGCTTTGCTATCATGCACCTCCTGAAGCCTTTGACAAAGGAATTTGGAACTCATGAATATCTAGGGTCGTGTCCGAGGTAGGGCAGGGGCTGGATGGACCAGACTGAATGAAGCTAGGTTAGAGTCTACTTATCAGATATTTGGGCAAGAAAGTCTGAATCTACATATGAAGACCTAGGTACTTGGGAATGTGAATGCAAAACAGATTGTGAATCTTGAGCCCTCATGTTTTTCCAGTAGCCAAAGAGATGCTGGGTTTCCTTCTAAAGCCAGTTAGGTAATGAAAGCTGGTCAGGAAGGAGAAAGTGTCTAGTACAGCTAAATCACATTCCTGAGCCTGTTCACAGAAGCTGGTCTACATGATTGATTCTCCTAGCCACAAAATGCTGGACAAGATAGGGTAATGACAGGGAAACTGGTGAAGTTTCAGTCTCTCTGTTGACACTGTCTAAATAAAAACATCATGAAAGACAGTGAGACTAATCTCTTAGAATACCTCTATTCAAACACAGACTTGTGGTGCTGTCAGTGAAAGAACTATGAATTCAGGAATGGCTTGATGGGGCATGCTAGTCACCCTAGCTACTTGAGAGGGAAGACAAGATAATCATGGCTCAAGTCTGTTCTTGGAAAAGCATAAGAGCCTGTCAAAAAAAAACCCTAAAATCAAAAGAACTAGGGGCATGGTGCTTGCCCAGTAAGAATGAAGCTCTGAATTCAATCCTCAGTATCTCCAAAAGCTTTGGGCAGTACCCAAGTGCGCAATACTATCTTAACTAAAGTACAGTGACAGGGAGAATTCAAATGGCGTACTTCCTTAGAAAGGCTAACTCGCAATCCCACAAAATCAACACCAGTAATCAGGTACTTAAGTTGGGTGGCCAGGGACCCAGGGGCAGGGACCAAGGGGCAGGTATAGACAAATGAAAAAGGAGAGATTGCAGTCACAAAAGTCAATGCCTATTCTACAACATTAAGAGAATTGAGGGGAGGGGCGGTGTTGGAAGGGCTGGGGGGGGGGGGGGAAGAGGAAAAGAGTGACATTGATCAAGATGCACTGTGTTCATAAACTGCTTTGCTGAGTGGCAACTCCTTTTACAACTGCCTAAAGGTAATAACAACAAAGAGAAATTGTTAAAAAAAAATCTTTTTATATTTTAATATATGTTTTTTATTGTAAAAATCCTGTACAGAGGTTACAATTACACGAGTAAGGTAATGAATACATTTCCTATCAAGCATTGTTTCCTTCTCCTTTGTTTTTCCCCTACTATCCTATCCCTCCCCTCCTTTCCCCACCCCCCCCCTCCAAAATTGTAAAGTTCATTTCAACATAGTGTCTTGTACATCTCATTGTTACAATGGGTCAATCTGTATCCTTATTCCAGAATTTTGTTTTTTCCCTTCCCCTCCCCAAATTAAAAGAATGTATATACAAAATGCAGGACACCGGAATCAAATACAGTGAAATCAGGGGTTATACTGTGGGGGAAGAACATACAAAAGGAACAAAAAAATCACATAGTGCATTATAAATATGTTTAAAAACAATAGCAAGAAAGAAAAAAACACTTGTGTCCCTATCTTGGGGTTTATTTTACTTAACGTCATCTTCTATAGTCATATGTACATAACTTTTGACCTTTTCTGCTTGTCCTAGACATATAATAGTTATTGCAAATAAGGGAAACCATGGGACCTATGTTTCTCTAGGCCTGGCTTACTTGACTTAATATAATTTTTTCCAAGTCTTTCCATTTCCTAACAAATGGGGCCATGTCATTCTTTCTGATGGAAGCATAGAATCCAAAGAAAGAACTGTAAATTCACCCCATCTTCACTCATTAAATGGGATTACTGAGCATCTACTCTACTGATCATCGACTCTAGACACTGGACATGCCCCCACGAACTCATCATTCTTTCCATATAACTGATACATCCCTGTTTTTCCCTGGAAGCCATTTTCTAATGGGAATATGGCAAGAGGCTTTCTTTTCATGGTCTTCCAAATGGGCATTATCTCCGAATGCAAATGTCTCTGCAGTAATTTTTATTTTTAAAATAAAATATGTCAGTTCTAGAAAGTCTTCATGTAAGTGCAGCTGATGTTTATGATTAGGAAAAGTGACAGAGGCTGAAATTAGCTAAATCCTTAGCAGTCATGCTATAACAACTCTGAACACAAACTGGTAACTGATATTTAGGGAATAAAAGAATATTTTTCTACCTAGATGGTGATGGTCTAAATCTTACTTTTTACTGACTATGACAAACTAATATTTAGAGTATTACCAATTCACACAGCAATTAAAATACTTATGTTTCATAGAAAAATCAATAATTTCCTATAATTTGGTTTACTGCAACCAACTCAGTTACACACCAATACAGGTGATTTAATTATGTGGCCTGAGATGTAAAACCCCAAATAAGAAGGAAGCCAAGAAAACTTGAAAGAAAGAAAGAAAAGAACCTTCGGAAGCCCACTGGGAAAGCCTTACAGCTCATAATCATGAGGTCCACTGGTGACATGTAATTACATCGACCCAGTCTTTGCTTTAAAATCCAACTACTCTGCAATGACTTTTTATTTAATTTATCAAGTGAAACTAGCTTCTCAACCAGTGTAGTTAACATTCTTCTGATATCTCCAGCCCTGTTCCGTCATAATGTTTACAGTATTTTGTAGACATTTTTGTCCTGATTTCCCAGACCCATGCACAACTGACCCTATGCTGGTGAAAATTAGCAATTTTATATTTTGTTTTCAACTCCAAATCCCTATCAAAGATCTGGCACCTAGTACTTGCTTACTAAATGTTCTCAGGAAGAAAACATGTGTAAATGACATGTCCTGGGATATGTGTGTATGTGCATGTGTGTACATGTGTGTGACACATGCACAGTCTCCATCAACCAGAGGTTATTGGATGAAGTGGCCAAGGCTCACTACAAATCTGACAAGGTAAGATAGAAGAAAAAAAACACACAATCCAAGCACATCTATTTATAGATTCCTTTTCTACTTATAGATTCCATTTATAAACATAGTTTTATTTAAAATAATGAGTGGAAGGGTTCCTTGCTCCTTGTGAGCAGGTCTTGAGCACAAGAGATGTATCTGTAGCAACTGCTGAATCCACTGACGGAGCCAATTCCAGCTCTTAAGTATGTGGTACTGAACAGTACCACAGAGACCGAGTAGGACTAGGAGAAGGAGCAGTGAGGAGGCAGCTAACAGATTTAGGAATACTCTGAGAAGTTCTGAAATACCTAAAAGTCCTTAACAGTGTTTGAATAAGAATTTGCTCCCATCTATGTGTGCATAGAACTCTCTTTGTATATTAAAAAACATTAATTCTCCTACATATTTTCTTCCAAATGCTTGCATGCTCAGAGGGTATTGTTTTCAACCTTGGCCTTCAATCATTCCTTCTTAGAATCTATCTCTTGTTTCTTATTTTACAAAGATTTACTTTAATTCATCACTGTTTTCAAGAATTGAAAACTCAAGTCCTGACTTTTTTGACAGGTTTGAACTGGCGTCCTTAAGTTCCATGACACCTCCTTTTAGTAAGGGGAGATATCAGAGTTATTCTACAAATTATATGAAGAATCATGTCTACTTCCAAAGCCATGCAATGGATCAAAAAAATGATACATGTGTGTGTGTGTGTGTGTGTGTATATATGTGTGTGTGTGTGTGTGTATGTGTGTGTGTGTGTGTATAATTTCATTGTATGTATATAACCATTAGAAAACCTGATATTGTACCATTCATAAGGAAATGAAAGACCTGGAAAAAAAGTCATATTAAAGCAGAGTAAGTCAGACCCAGAGAAACAAAAGTTGCATGATTTCCCTCATTAGTAGTAGCTAGAATGTACCTACAAGTCTATGAGTAAACAGTGATTATAAATGAATTGACTGACATAGAATAGAGCTCAAATAGTATAATCTTTTAGAAAGACTAAGTCAAAACCAAACAAATAAGTACCAGGAAATGAGTGTTTGCAAGAGGATGGATGGGGCCCAGGGAAGAGGCATAGACGAATGAAAGGGGAAAGGGAGGAGAACGCAGGTAAGAATTTGTTGTCTACTACAAAACTCAGAAAAATAATGGGAGGGGTAGGTCAAGGGGGATGAAGATGTTGAAGTGGAGACACAGATCAAGAGCTATTGTATGCATAAACTATACAAAATTAAGAAAAGTGAGAGAAAGCCTGGGCTGGGAGGGATGGGTGAGAAAGTTGAAGGAGGCGACATTGATCAAGGTGCACTGTGTTCATAAATTGCTTTGAGGAATGGCAACTCTTTTGTACAACTACTTAAAGATAATAAAATTATTTAATTAGAAAAATGCTAAATTGGAGTGTCTTGTGGTACATGATACCTTGGTTACTGAATAGAAAATACAATGACAATGCAAGCGAAAAGTAGAAAACATATCCATCAAGGTTAGATATGCGTTATGACCAAGGATCCATTTAATGTGCCCCGGTGCTTATGGGAAGGGGGTGAATAAATTGTCACTGATGTTGTCCTTAAGGTTTTAATACCTAGGGGTCAACTTGAGCTTCACAGTAGCCTGATTCCCCAGTCATGTCGAAAGCCATCATTTGATTACCATCATCCTTATCATTATCACTCTAGATCTCAGGGCTCTTAACAAACACAAATCTTTTCTTCCCTCATTGGATTTTCCTTAATGAATGGGTATGCGTTGTCTTTTACCTACAGAGAATAAAGATGAGGAACTCATTGAGGTGAATTAACCACCGAGCAAATGAGGGAAGTATGCTGACTTTACCTCTGTCCTCACAATCTCCATTCACATCATTTCCTCAGTGTTATACCATTTTCAAATCCATAAGAGCCCTCTTTGCCTTTGAACCCCCATCCTAAAGTGTGGCTTCCCTTAGGAACTAATAATAGTGATTTATGGCTGTGACATGGCTCCTGATTTTCTCCATGATCTCTGCTTTTATTCTTAAAAAAAAAAGGCTTCTAAAAGATTCCTTCAATTGCTGAGTAAATTAGCTTTTTAACTTGCTATTAATTACTCACAAGGACTCTGGCCTATTACAGAGAATCAACACAAGGCGGAGTTTCTCTGTTAATTTATTGCATTCCTTCATCCTGTATTCTGGTTGATGGGCCCTCTTGGCATTACAAATCCAGAGCAAGTAATTAACAACTACACTTTCAACCCAATTCCCTTTCTCTTTTTTTCTTTCTTAACTACTTCTGCCTCCTTTGATCTGGTTCATTTTCTTAATGAGCTTATGTGCCTGCCAGAGTTGCTTCCTTGGGTCTGAGTGAGTTTGGTAGGTGTGAAAGTGTGGGAGAGTGAGGCTGACATTGCAGTGAAAGAAGAAATAGGTCACCCCCCACACCACGCCGTGTAGCACAGCTCAAGACAGAAACATCCAACCATTTCATCACCGTTGTCAAGGCAATCGCAGTGAGTCAGGAGTTCATACCTCCACCTCTCATCCTTACCGCCATCTTCAGAGATGTACCATCCCCAGAGCCAGTACCATCCCACTTCAGAGACCGGACAATCACGCTGAGCCTACTCAAGATCCTATAGCTACGAGATTTCTCCAAAGCTGTTTTCCTTTCTAGCAGGTTGTGTGATAGAAGCGAATGACAATCCTTCTTCTGATTCTAAGCTTTCTAAATCTGAGAAGGGATGGGAGACTGGAGATGGAATGGGACCCTAGCAAATAAAGGAGCCAACTATCTCTACAGATACGGTCTGTGGATCCAAGTGTCTCTATGCAGTTGGTCAGTGATGACAGTCTAATGGAGACCTGTGGTGAGGTATTTAAGACTCAGGCCTAATAATATGTACCTTTGACAATAAGCAGGATGAATGTAACTCAGAAGTCAAGAGACAGAGATTGAAAGAGGCTGCTTCTCCCCAAGCCTGTGAGTCCGGATTGACTAACTTCTCAATAGTTGATTAGGTGTGTTAGATACTTGAGGGGCCAGAATATGAATTCCAGAGAAACAGGAGATAAGCTGGTTTCTCAGGACTCCAGTGACCTATATGAAAACTGTTTACCTAGTCGAGTGTCTGCAGAAACTCAAGAAACTAGCACAGGAGCTACCATCTGCATGCTTCAAGAAAGACAGTCAAATCTCCTCAGGGTAGGTTGGTCACCAGGCCCACAGAAGCATGGAATTCCCTGTGTGCCAGCAAGCAGGATAGTACCACAGGACAGTAGTAAGTTTCCATGCTTAGAGTCAGGAAGTTCCACATCCAATCTTGGCTCTAAGTTATTTAGTATGCCCAAGTCTTGGTTTTCATGGCTACAAATGTAGAATGAAGGAACTGAATTTGTGATGGCCAGGTAAATTGAGGGTGTTCTGAATATTTTGCATGGTACTTGACATATGTGCAGTATAACACAAGGCAAAGGGGAAAGTCATCCTGAACCAGCATTCATTTCAAGACGGGTGAGTTTGGACTTCTAGATGGAATGTGTACTTGTGTACTATTCAACCAATACATAAATGCAGTGCTCAGCTGAGAGAGAGGCTTGCTGCTGTGTCCATCCTTGTCTGCCTCACACTTTATGCTGCCTGAGAAGTTGACCACTGCTTGTTCCAGGAGCTCAAGGAATTGTTAATTGCCATTTATCTATCAAGTTACTCATCTGGTTTCAGTTAACATATTAGAAAATAATTTATAGGAGGAAATACCTTATATAAATATGATTCACTTATTTAAAAAAAACTATATAGCCAGACACTGCTGGCTCACCTCTGTAATCCTAGCTACTCAGGAAGCTGAGATCTGAGGATCACAGTTCAAAGCCAGCTTAGGCAGGGAAGCCCATGAGACTCTTATCTCCAATTAACCACCAGAAAATCAGAAGTGGCGCTGTGGCTCAAGTGGTAGAGCACTTGCCTTGAGCTGAAGAGCTCAAGGACAGCACCCAGGCCCAGAGTTCAAGCCCATGACCAACAACAACAACAACAAAAACCTATATATCAATCTGTGCACAACATTGATTATTGTCCTTAACACAGTTTGATATCTAAGCCTTGGCAATCAGAGTCTCATGTTTAAATAAGCACATCTCTGCCAAGTACAAGTTCCAATGCACTTGCTTTTGGCATTGGCTCCTATGAAAGCAAGAAATATGTTAATGTTGTCTTCCAGAACAGCTTAAACCCCATTACACAGGCAAAGGGATCGGGGATGCTGCAGTGACAGCATCCCTCACTAATCATGCTGGCTACTCGACTCAATACCAACTGGATTCAAAGAATGGGAAAAACCTGAAAAGATATTTCTCAAAGGGAAGCATACAAATGGCTCACAAGTATTTGAAAAGATGTTCAGCATCACTAGTCATCAACAAATACAGATTAAAATCCCATTGAACTATTACCTCACATGTGTTAGAATGGTCATGATCAAAAAGATGAAAGCCAAGTGTTAGTTAAGCTATGCAGAAAAGGGAACATTTGTGCCTGGTTGATGAGGATGCGAACTGACATGGCTATTCTATTAAACAAGATCAAAAATAGGACTATCAGATGCTCCAGAAAATTCTACTTCTCCCTATGTCTCTACAAGAAGTGAAATCAGTGTCTCAAAGAAATATTTGCAGCCCTGTATTCACTGCAACAGTATTCACATTAACCACAGTAAGGAAAGCTTTGACCAATAGATGAATCAATTAAAATTACAATATCTTGTAGACAAGGTAATATTATTCAACCTATGGGAAAAAATGATATTGCCATTTGTAAGGACACAAATGGGTCTAGAATATATTGTGAAAGAAGCTAAATACGGAAAGGAAAGTAGTGCAAGATTTCTAACAGTGTTTATTATTTTAGCTTATATGCAGAAGTGTAAACTGAACATTGAGTACATAGAAGCAGAGTAGGGCAGTAGAACACTGAGAATCCATGGCAAGAAGGACCAATGACAAGAAGAAATGGGAAGAAGGTAAAAGAATACAAATTTGCTGGAGTTACAGGTGGACCCATTGCAACAATGAGATGTACAAGTCGTTATGTTGAAAATGAACTTTACAACTTTGGCTGGGGGGAGGAGAAGGAGAGGTGGGGAGGGGGGGATAGGAAGGGATGGGAAGGGGAAACAAAGGAGGAGGCAACAATGCTTGATAAGAAATGTACTCATTACCTTGCCCATGTAATTGTAACCCCTCTGTACAGTATTTTTACAATAAAAAAAGAATTTTAAAAAATAAAATAAAATAAAAAATAATACAAATTTGCAAATAGGTAAGATGAATAAATTTAGAGATTTGACATCCAGTAGAAAGACTATGCATCATATGCTGAGAGTCAACTAAGAAAGCAAAATTTAGGTGCTCTTTTTACAAAACATACACTATGAGAATCAGTGGATGTGTTAATTTGTTTGACTATAGTAGTCATTTTACAATATGTACATAAATACCATGCCTTTCTCCTTAAAATAAACCCATAGTTGCTTAAACAGATCATAGGACACAGGAGTGGCTAATTTGGACAGTCAGAAACTCAAACTCTTTCCTCTGTCTTTTGCTCCAGTTTTCTCTGGGTAATGTTTAAGAAATAATAGTTGAATAAAAGATTGGAGGAGGGTGATAGAAAGTGAATTAGATAGATTGATTGATAGATAGATAGATAGATAGATAGATAGATAGATAGATAGATAGATAGATAGATAGATAGATAGATAGATAGATAGATAGATAGATAGATGAAAGACACATAAGACAGACAGAGACAGACAGACAGATAGATGGAAGATAGAGATATACATAAGACAGACAGACAGACAGACAGACAGACAGAAAGACAGACAGACAGACGAGATACAAAGAACAAAGAAGCAACAGTTTTTATCTCCTGTCTGGGAAGAAGGTTGCTAAAGTTTGAGTGATATAGCTGATAAAGCCAAAATTCTTTGCCTTTTGCATGGAATTTTCTGAGTCCAAATTAGACTACATATCTTGGTGCTTCAGCGAAGGCTTAGAATTGACCCAGAATATCTAAACCCTAAATTATCCTCTTCAAGTCTGCTGAGTTGTACATAATTATGACTGTGGCTTTTTTCTTCTTTTCTTATATAGCAAATCCTTTTCTGCCTCTGCAGCCACCAGGTACAGAGATGGGCATAAATGTTCCCTCCTCACCTTGTAAAGTTGCTGCTCCTGTTGTTCAGGACCAACTGTTTCTACAGGATTAGATGAAGAATACAAACAGCAATCCTAGACTGAGTGAAAATCCAAGACTTCCTTTCCTGGATGTTATCTGTGATGTGGTCACATCTCATCTGATCAGAAAGTGTTGTTGGGAGATGGATTGAGCTAGAATTGCCCCATAGAGTGATTATTGATTATGCCTCCAAGTAGCACTTGCAGTGTATAGACTGTGAATTCAATTAGAAGTAATTATGCCCTTTAAACTAATGTGTCCAATTGGAAAGGTTGCAATTTGCAAGGCACTCTAGGAATTCTTGCCTGATAATGGAAGAAACCTAGACAGAGGGGCGATGCTGAGTTTTACTACGAGACCTATTCTATTCTGCAAGAGTGTGCTAACAGAAAACACTGCTAGAGTTAGTTACAGATGGGAGAACCAAGAAACCTCACAAGGTGGCCACATTCTATAGATAGGTGCCAATCCTAAGGATCGTAATCATCGGAATGATAGCTATTTTTTGGTTAGATACTTGTCAGTCAGGCATTTGACTTTACAAATAGCACCTGCTTTAACTCTCTTGAATGGGAGTTAAGAAACAATAGCAAGGAGGCTAAATGCATCATGACCTTGTTTGGGGAAATATTGGAATACAG
This sequence comes from Dipodomys spectabilis, assembly GCF_019054845.1. Taxonomy (NCBI): domain Eukaryota; kingdom Metazoa; phylum Chordata; class Mammalia; order Rodentia; family Heteromyidae; genus Dipodomys; species Dipodomys spectabilis. Next base: position 5,455,512 of record NW_024870941.1, on the reverse strand, counting down.
TCCATGTCTCCCATTTGTTTATTGTCTATGGTAGCTTTTACAAGTTAGTCATATTTGGAGTTTTCTCCAGGGTTCACAGTAAAAAGCAGAATACACAACTGGATCAGTATGATTAAATTCATTATCAGCAAAGATTCATTGAAGATCCAGGCACCCATCCAGAAACTTCTGTGGTGAAGAAATGTATGTTCTCCACCTAAGGAAAGGAAGACATAAAAGAAAGTCACCCATGCTGCAGTGACTTTATTGAAGCAGACATATAAAAGTACAGCATATTCTTTTCTACAATCTCATGAGAATGTGGTCCACATAGGATCAAGGAAGAGCTCTTGATATGGGTGGATGTGTGTGAATCACAGAGCAATGAGAGAATGCTTAAGGCAGAGAAAATGTAGGCCGACCTAGTGCTGGGAGAATTCCCAGCAGGCATTGAAGATCCTAGAAATGGATCCCTATGCCTGAAATCTAATAAGAAAAGCAGATAGTTCTGAGAGGGAAAGTTAGGCAGAGGAACAGCCCAACCAAGCAAAGCTGATTTTGGAGGATAGGTCAGGCCAGCTGAAGATTGGAAGCTGTCTCTTGAGGGGTGAATTCAGAAGGTCCTGGAGAGCCTAATGCATAGATAGCATAATCAAATTTTCAGTTTAAGACAATCTCTCCAATTGACAACATGAGGCCAAATAAAAATGGCAATAAAATGCTCAATGAAAAGACACGAACATGAGAAAATCATTTGGGCATGAATGTACTGTTTTTTATGTCTATCTCTTTGCATTGCCTACCATGCTTTCTATGCAATTACAGTTTGTCTTCAGATGTGGACTCAAATAATCATCTCCAGCTGAACAGGAAATAAAAAGGAAGCACACAGGGCCCTTCAGTGTGGGTAGGCAGCGTCTCAATACTGAATGAAGCTCTGCCATTACCCTTTCTGCCACCTACCCTGCCCAGGGAGCATGCTCTCACCCTGGGCTCTTCTCCTCTGTAGGCAGCACCCAAGGAGCAGCCTTTGTCATTGATCAAATGCTGCCGCTAGCCTGAAGCCATTAATCAATTTCACCAGCTGTTTATAGCTTTATTTACTACAAAGGAAGCAAGGTAATCCCTGTAAACTCAATAGATCTAAATTAACTGCATGTTCAGGAGCCAGCTTAGAAAGAATTATTGGTCTCTGACTCAGGGGGACAGAGACAAAAGAATGAGCTCAGGACCCCGAGACAGGGGCTCTGACTTGCTCTCTCAGGTGGGGAAGGGTCACATCACAAAGGACACCTGCTCAATTTGCCCTCTATTGACTCGGACTCTCGGTGTAGTCAGGCAAAGCTCTCCCTTGTTTTGAATCAACACTGCTTGCCATGAAGCATCGGTCAACTTGCTTCTCTCCTTCCTTTCACTCTTCAGCCTGGTCTCGCTCTGCTTTTCATTCCCTTCCATGCCACAGGACCCATTTTTTTTTCCTCTGGATGGATAACATTTTTTTCTCCACATCATCTTCATTAGTGAACACACAATCTCAAATTTGCTTAGTGAAATTATGTTCAGTCCAAATTTCATGGTACCAACTGAAAGCACAGAGAAGGTACTGATATTTTATGTACCGGGGATATCACCGATTTATTGTTTTCTTTCCGATGGACTTCTTTTCAATCTACTTGAACAATCCTACTTGTAAAATAACTACTAGCATGCTGGGTAAGAAATGAGGAAACAGATCCAAAGACAAAAATGAACTGCCTAATATCACAAAAATGTCCAGAAGAGAGATTTTTCTGGGCTTCAACCTCATCTCCGACTTCCAAGTGGTAGTTCTGGGTGGTTGGCATTGGAGTTCAAACTGTGGCTCCTGTCTTCAGAATCTCCCCGCCATGCTTGGGCATAGAGTGTTCTTGTCCCTTTCTCACTTTCTCTGAGCGTCCATCCCCACGGCTGCCGTCGCCACATTGTTCCACCCCAAAGATCTTCCATCACTTCAGGGATGTCAAGGCCATGTTGTTTCCCTGGGGAGGAACATCCCAATGAAGCCTCTGCACCTTGGTGAGTGCTTATGAGCTGGACGCCTACTTTTGTGTCCACGTAAGTGCTCACCAGGGCTGTCCTGTGTCCCTCTAAGAGTGCTCACACCCTACTGCACCTGCTACTGGCTTCAGCATGCCTTCCACCTCCCAAAGAGAAAGTGCCTCCCATAGAATATATGTCACTTTGTTGAAGCCTCTGGATTGAAGCCAGGATGATCCTAATCCTCAAATGGTTTGGAGAGGCAAAGCTTAAACACTTGCAGAAGCAGATACGATTAGTCCATTACAAATAACCTCTACTTTTGGAAGCGAAGGGCCCAGTCTTTTTCCAAAGGATTGTGGCATCAGACAAAGTAGCACAGGAGGTTATTTATCGCAGATCCCTGTGCTTTTCACTTCTCTTGCCTTCTGTGTGCACTTTTCTTTCCGGAAAACCACATAGCAGCAGATGGATTACATCGTGCCCTTCGCACCTTCCGACGTCTGAATCCAGTGCAAGCTCCAGTCACAACGTAATGATGTGCACTTGCCATTTTCACACCATTCCCACCCAAGCTAAAAATGTTCCACAGACTAGAAATTTCCCGTGCTGACACATGGCTTTGTTCCTTGCCTTCTGCACTAATCCATAGGCATTCGCCCGATAACTCCTTCACACAGGGCTGTTGAAAATGTCCAGAGCCCAGGTGTGTGACTGTCCCATAAACTCACCCATCCACTCTCTGGAGAGAGTTTACAGGTGGCAGGCAGAGGCCCTGACCTCCGATGGTCTCAATCACGCAACAGACAGGGACTTGTCCCAGGAGCTGTGGCTAGTGCTCAGAACTTCTTGCATAGAGATTGGGCTTCTTGCTTCTTCTACATTTCAACTTTTAGGATAGTTTTGCTACTCCTGTCTCCTTTGTTCTCTGTTAGACATGATAAGCCTCAAGATCAACAAGAAGGGTGGAAATATTGCTTAACATGTGGTGGCAAAGGTTAAGGTCTTTGTCTGCTAGAGTTTCAATTTTATGTCATGGCATTTTTAATCTTTCATTTGAGTGGTTCTTTAATCCCTTGTTACCTCCATTTTCCTACTCTGCAAAATGGAGATAGAACGCTTTGCTCTGAGTTCATCTGATGGATCAATGATGTAGTGAATACAAAGCTCTCTGGATGAGATAAGGCCCGTGCAACATCATGGGGCTGTTGTAAAGCTCCAGTGCGCTAAGAAACAGTGTCTCGTATGTGGTGAGTGCTTAGTAGCACCCAATTTTACTTCCTGGTCCCCCAGTGGTGACTGAGGTTGGGTAATGAGTCATTTTTGCCATTCCCCCTGCTAAGCAATTTAACAATAGACATCATGTTCTAAAAATCCTTCCCAATCTTTGACCCAGGAATCTTGGACATTGGAAATCTAACTTAAGCAAATAGCTCTCCCCTCCCTAGACCACAAATAAGGCCTGCCACATGCTGGAGGTATTGCTTGTAAGAATAAAAGCTCTCAAAGAAACATGATGTCTGACAGAGCAAGAACAACTCATAAAAACCATTGCACATTTATAGGAACAATATTAGATAGGCATCAGAAATGATCAGACAAGGTTAGTACAGAAACATGAGAAAGTCATCATGGCAAGGTCTCAAAGTGAGGTGGAAGACTGCACAAAACACGTAAAAATTCAGATAAATAGAAAAAGAAATCTACAGCTGTAAAAATTAAGTTTGAGCATGACAAACTGGAGGGTGATATAAGTCTTGTTCTCCTCTTTGCCTTCTCTTTGTTCCAGACTATGGAAGAGAAGGAATAAACTCTAAGCACTCCATACTACCCAGGATGTGACCTGAACTTCAGATGAAGAGACTCAGCCTCTATCACCTCTCAGAAGGATAAGAGGACTGAGCCTGAGCACTTAGTGATGATAAGAATAACTCGAGCTGTCAAAGCACCTTCCGGAGACAAGCCTCTTTCCACACCATCCTCCTCAACCATCGCTTCTCCCTCACACACAGCTCTCTCTCCAGTGTTCCCAGCCCTCATGAGGCTCTCAGCACCTAGCACCAGGCCCCTCCTGTGCAATTATGCCTGGCACTCCTATCCAGGTCCTTCCCATCTGCTTCCTCCGCTCTCCTTGCATTTAGGACTTTGGGCGGGGATGCTGCTGATCTCTTGGCTGGCATGTAAAAGGCCCTGAGCTCCATCTCCAGTGCCAGGAGGGAAAATGAGATATTATTTTGAAAGTAGATTCCATTGGAGAGCTTTCTCCATCAGCTCAGCACGCCCTTCTTTACCCCACACAGACGCATACACACATCCAGCAATGCAAGCACACTCCCTTTGGTAAATGTTTCTGTGATGAAGTCTTTTCCTGGCACCTGATGATGTGTAAGGCAATTCCCTGAGTGGTGGAATATATATTCAGAATCAAGAATCATACCTGGGGTCTTTGAACTGACTTCCATACCCATTAATACAGAAGTTCCCACCTGTTTGAGGCTAAAACAGCCAAGATCATAGGCTCCTACTGAGTGTGAAGATCTTCCTGGGAAAGGCCAAGTAGAATCCAGCAGAGCAGGACAATCCCAGACTATAGAGCTGGCTGCCCAGCTGAGAGATTGCATGCTAGCTTCCAAAGGCTAGGAGATGGCATGTTAACTTTCAACTGCTACTGCACAATAAATTAACATAAAGCTAGCACCTAAAAAATAATTCATGTATTCTATCATGTTTTTAAATGTAGAAGTCTCAATTCAGCATTCCACAGAGGAGTGAATCCTCTTCTTAGTGTATTAAAAAAAAATGTTGGGCCAGGTGCCAGTGTCTCACACCTTTAATCCTAGCTGCTCAGAAGGCTGAGAACTGAGGATCACGGTTCAAAGCCAGCCTGGGAATCTGTGAGACACTTATCTCCAATAAACCACTCAGAAAACTAGAAGTGGCTCTGTGGCTCAAGTGGTAGAGCGCCAGTCTTGAGCTGAAGGGCTGAGGGACAGCGCCCAGACCCCACAACCTACAAAAAAACATAAAATTCAGATGTAGCCAGATCTGGTAGGCTTCATAGAGACTCTGGAAATCTCCCTAATTCCAACCTCATTTAAGTTGTTGGCCGAATTCAGATCCTCATGGTTGTAAAGGCTTCTGCTCCACCCTTACTTAGGTAGGATGTCTAGAGTGGGTTGAGGTAGGATTTTTTCTTCTTCCAGGCCCAGGTTAGGCCCTACTTGCCTAGCCTCCCAGAGGACCAACCTTGATGTATTTCAAACTGGCACAATTTCTTCACTCACTACTGAAGACAGGGAAGATTTTCCTGTAAGCATCAACAGTGAGAGCCCAGGTGGCACCTGGAAGTGGAGCACACAGAGGATAGTATACTGGCTCTCTGATTGGTCCACTCAGAGCCCTTGGAAATTCATCCATGACAACCTAGACTTTCCTCCTCCCACACTGGTTCTTCTTGGGTACCTGTTCTCGTATCTCTGCTATGGCAAGCTATGACTGTGCATTTGCCTGTCTCCAATCTCCCTGTATCTCCATTTCTCTTGTAGGTTTGACAAAAAAAATAGTTGAAGTTTTGATTTGTTCAGATTTTTTTGTCCCTTGTTGGATTGGCCACTTCAAAACTCCTAGCATGTGGATTTGGGGATTAGAAATCTCCCTCTGGGTTTTCCTGGGTTTTCTTATCTCTATATAACCAATCGTCATTGGTCCCCTGAAGTATAAATGATTAGACCAATGTACAGATAAGAAGCCTGGCTTATCCAGGTGAAGAAACATGACTTAAGTCACTGAGGTAAATGTCGTAAGGCTGGGAGTCCTAGGATGAGACACCATTGAGTACCTAAGGCTGGATTTCCATTCATGGAGTAAATGCTGTTCTTTACGCTCTTCCCCAAGACTCATCAGTTCTGATTTAGTATCCACTGTGATTGAAAGCCGCCTTAACTTGTTTTTTAGAAAATCCCAATATAATATGTAACAGAGTGCTAGTTATTCTTGCCTGTAAGGAAGCATAAACCTTTCCAGTGACAAGACCGTTTCAACAGCATCTCACTTCACTCCCAGGACAATCTTTGGTAAAAAAAATTTCTCCAGACACCCACATCCAGGAAGGGTCTCTGTGAATTCAGAAATACCAAGTCAAGTGGTAAGTTAATTGATGCTAGGTATTCAGATGAACCTATCATACCATTGTTTTAAGGTAGTTTCAATTTAAAAATCACATGTCCAAGAGATCTTGATGGATACTTGCTTCTCTTTAACCATGCTGTGAATTTCCAGAAACACCTGGACTCTCTTTTATGCTTTATTTCCTCAGTGGCTAGAATCTTATCTGATTTGCCTTGGTCATATAGTACATGGGAAAATAGTGGATGCATGAAAGAATGGATGTGTGAAATCAACCCCTCACAATTATTTCAGAAAATGTTCAGTGTAGAGACCAGGCATGCTTTCTAGCCCACTGATTCTCCAGAAAGACCCCTATGGGTTCAGGCTGAGACAGAGCAATAAAGTCCAAACTTTATCCTTGAAGGTGTTCTTTAAAGTAGTTCCCATAAATGGTAATACTGACACAGATGTAGAAGAGCTTGATTATCAGTCACATGCATGACAGATATACCACTTTAAGCTTTTTATAAGTACCCATCTAAATAAAACTGTAAAAATTTTACTAGTCAGAATACTACATCACTCCAAGAACAGGTACCAGGAGCCCATAAATCTGTGAAACATAGTGTGTGAAACATTTGGCTCGTCCAAATCCCTCAGTTACACAGAAACACAATCTACGCTTTGATGTTTTCATTATCTCTAGTTACTTATTTTTATTATAAAAGCAAACATGAGTTTGGCCAGAAAATAGATGACATTTTTTTCAAAGTCATCCAGTTATTTAGTGACAGAGAAAAATTCTGGAATTCTAGTATTAGAGCATTTAGTATTATTCCATCAAACTACATCACTAGAAATTTGTCCAACATCTTATTATTGTCCGGGACAGCAATAAAGTACTAAAAATAATGTGTTTATAGAGGAAACACAAAAACAGAACCCCATTATGACTGGCTCCTAATGGGCTGGCCACTGGTCTCTGGCATGGATGCTGTCACTGGCATCTCTCAATACAGAGGACAGAGATGGAGTGTTCTTCCTAGCCAGGCAGCGTGGAATCATTGGCTGGAGCTCATTATGTCTTTCAAGTGCAGAGAACTGCAGAATCTCAGTTCCCCCGAGGCACTTTGTTTTTTCTGTTTGTGAGGGGGGAAAATGAAGAGTAAGCAAAATTAGAACATTTATTTCATATTCAATACATTTAGAATCATTATGTTGATCAATGAGGGCTGAAATATACTTTAGTCTCTACATTTATTGCATTTTCAGGATTTGAATGATGCCTAATGACATGGATTTAGACTAAGAAAAACAAAACTCACGACAGAGATTAATCGAGTGAATGCTTTATTGTCTGATGGAAAAGGAAGATAATTTGATTCCCAAGTATCAGGAAGAATAAGGTACAACAATGAAGGGAAAATGGAAAACCCCAGCATGTGTTTTCTCCTTACATTTTCATGAAGTGTGCCTAGCTAAAAGGAGTAGGTAAATTATCAAAATCAGCATATATTTTTGCATTGTATGGAAAACCAGAAAGTTGTTTGGGAATAAGCAATATTCAGTAGAAGGCAGAAAGTATAAGAATACTCACCTCTTTCCTGCTTTTTTCTTTCTTTTTTTTTTTTTTTTTTTTTTTTTGGGTCCAGTCGTGGGGCCTGAACTCTGGGCCTGGGAGCTGTCCCTCAGCTCTTCAGCTCAAGGCTAGCGCTCTACCACTTGAGCCACAGCGCCACTTCTGACTTTTTTCTTTTTGCTTATGTGGTGCTGAGGAATCGAACCCAGGGCCTCAGGCATGCAAGGCAAGCGCACTACCACTGAGCCATCTTCCCAGCCCCCTTCCTTTCTTTCTTATCTTTAAGTAGTTGTACAAAAGGGTTTCCATTCAACATATCAGTTTGTAAGTACAGTGCATCTAGATCAAGGTCATCCCTTTCATCATTTTCCCTGTCTTTCTCAACCCCGCCCATCCCCCCACTTTGCCAAGTTCCATTTTCACATAAAAATTTGCAAAACTCATACATTTTGTTGCACACAAACTTCCTATGTTCCTTTTTGTGTTGGATGGTACATAGGTGTGCTGTGGTAGTGAAGGCCTAGATGGTTTTTTAGGTCATCTGTACAAAGCTGGGACCTTGAGCACATCTAACACGAGGACTCTTAGGTAAATTGCAGTTATCCATCTTCCTATTTGTGTATTCCTTTGAGAAGCTTGATTACGCACCTAGCCTCTGTCAAATGCTATATTAAAAGCTGAAAAAACAAAAGGAAAGATTACTATTCTATATCTTCTAGGAACTTGCCAAATAGTCTAGACATCTGACTCAAGGGCTTGCAACCCACAGAGCAGGACGACTACTGGGCATGAAAAAATGGAGATTTAAAATAAAAATCATCTTTACTAGCCATACAATGGACAAGGGTCTCATATCTAAAAAATACTTGGAACTCAAAAAATTAAATCCCCCAACAACAAATCCTCAAAGAAACAACTGCCCAATAAATAAGTGGGCTAAAGACTTAAAGAGAAACTTCTCTGAAGAAGAAAGAAGGATGGCCAATAGACACATGAAGAAATGCTCAACCTCCCTAGCCATAAAAGAAATGCAAATCAAAACAACATTGAGATACCACCTCACCCCAGTTAGAACGGCAAAAATCAAGAACTCTAACAACAACAGATGCTGGAGGGGATGTGGACAGAAAGGAACCTTACTGCATTGTTGGTGGGAGTGTAAACTTGTTCAACCACTTTGGAAAGCAGTATGGAGGTTCCTCAAAAGACTTCACATAGAACTCCCCTACGACCCAGCAATCCCACTTTGGGGCATTTACCCAAATGTTTACAAACAAGACCACACTAAAGCTACCAGCACAACAATGTTTATTGCAGCATTATTTACCATAGCTAAGATATGGAACCAACCCAGATGCCCCTCAGTAGATGAATGGATCAAGAAAATGTGGTATATATACACAATGGAATTCTATGCCTCCATCAGAAAGAATGACATTGCCCCAATTGTTAGGAAATGGAAAAACTTGGAAAAAATTATATTAAGTGAAGTAAGCCAGGCCCAAAGAAACATAGGTCTCATGGTTTCCCTTATTTGCAATATCTAGTATATGTATGAGTCAAGCGGAAAAGGTCAGATAATGTGATGTCAGGAAAATGAACCCTTAGATATGTATTTTAATGTTTTTTTTCTTTCATGCATGTGTTTCTAACGCATTTATAAGATTATCTCTTTGTTGCTTTGTATGTCCCTCCCCCACAGTATAACCCCTGCTTTCACTATATTTGATGTCAGTATAACTTGTGGAGGAGATGGGGAAAAACCAGTTGTTTAAGGATACAGGTGGACCTGTTGCAACAATGAGAAGTACAAGTTGACATGCCCAAAACGAGCTTTACAACGTCAGTGCTGGGGGGGGGGGGGGAGGGGAGGGTAAGGGGGGGGAAGGAGAAGGATTGGGATTGAGGGGGTGGGGGGAGGCTGGGAAGGGAGGTGAAGGGTAAACAAAGGAGGAGGCTGCAATGCTTGGTAAGAAATGTATGCATTATCCTGCCCATGTAATTGTAACCCCTCTGTACAGTATGTTCACAAATAAAATTAAATTAAATTTAAAAAAATAAAATAAAATAAAAATCAAAGGCATTCTGGAAGAGCTTGATGCTGAGGGACAGAAGGAGAAATGGATATCTTCCCTCAGAGAGCTAAGGGACCATCTGGCCCAGGAATCAGGGAAGCTAAGTAGGAGGCAGAGGAGGTGATCAGTCATACTTCTCTGTTATTTCCCACACCATCAAGGTGAGCCGGAGTGAAAGTGACAACCTGTGTGAGCTGCGGGGACAGCAATCTTCCAGGTCTTCCCTCGATGTCCTAGGTATAACACTGAAAGTCTTAGGACCACAGACCGGACAAAACTGAGATGGATGGTGACCTTGCCTCTAACTCTTAGACACACGTACATGTGGCTCTTATCTGAACATTAACTATAGAATGCTGGACAATGTAACTCACCGTGGACCTGTGGACACATTTAATAACCAGTGTAGAGGCAACGTCATTCTTTCAATGGAAGCACAGAATTCCATTGTGTACATGTCCCACATTTTCTTGATCCATTTGTCCACCGAGGAGCATGTGGGTTGATTCCATATCTTAGCTCAGGTAAACAATACTGAAAGGGTTATGCTGTGGCCTGGTCTGTGGTCATTTGAATGAACCCCCTGGAATGGAATTGCTGGATCACAAGGGAGCTCTATAGTTTGTCTTTTGAGGAACCTCTATACTGGTTTCCTGGGTGGCTGAATAAGTTTACCCTCTCACCAACCATGTAGTAGCATTCCCCTTTCTCCACATCCCCGCCAGCATCTGTTATTATTAGTTTTCTTGATAATGGTCATTCTAACTGGGATGAGGTAGGTGGAATCTTAATGTTCTCTTGATTTGTACTTCTTTTATGGCCAGAGATGTTGAGCATTTTTTTGTGTGTCTATTGGCCATTCTAACATCTTCTTCTGGGAATTCTCTCTTTAAATCTCTAGCCCATTTATTAATTAGGTTGTTGTTTCTTTCAAAATTTTTATGGGGTTTAATTTTTTGAGCTCTCAGTATATTTAATTTTATGTTTTTTATTGTGAAAATACCGTACAAAGCGATTACAATTACATGAGCAAGGTAATGAGTACATTTCTATTTTTTTAATTGTGAAAATACCGTACAGAGAGTTTACAATTTCTTATCAAGCATTTTTGCCTTTTCCTTTGTTTCCCCTTCCCATCCCTTCCCATCCTCCCCCCATCCCCTCACCCAATCCTCCTCCCCCTCCACCAAAGTTGTAAAGTTCGATTCCGACATAACAACCTGCACATCTCATTGTTGCAATGGGTCCACCTGCATCCCTATTGAAATGATTTGTTTTTTTCCCATCCCCTCCACAAATTATACCAACATCAAATACAGTGAAAGCAGGGGTTATATTGTGTGGGAGGGGCATACAAAGCAACAAAAAATTATTATAAATGTGTTAGAAACAATCGCATGAAAGAAAAAAAAAACATTTGGATACATATCTTAGGGTTCATTTCCCTAACATCAACTTATCTGACCTTTTCTGCTTGACTCAGACATATACTAGTTATTGCAAATAAGGGAAACCATGGGACCTATGTTTCTTTGGGCCTGGCTTACTTCACTTAATATATATATATATAGATATAGATAGATAGATAGATATAGATAGATAGATATAGATATACATATACATATTATATACCACATTTTCTTGACCCATTCATCTACTGAGGGGCATCTGGGTTGGTTCCATATCTTAGCTATGGTAAATAATGCTGCAATAAACATAGTTGTGCTGGTATCTTTAGTGTGGTCTTTTTTGTAAACATTTGGGTAAATGCCCAAAAGTGGGATTGCTGGGTCATAGGAGAGCTCTATGTGGAGTCTTTGAGGAACCTCCATACTGCTCTCCAAAGTGGTTGAACAAGTTTACACTCCCACCAACAATGCAGTAAGGTTCCTTTGTGGCGACATCCTCTCCAGCATCTGGTGTTATTAGAGTTCTTGATTATAGCCATTATAACTGGGGTGAGGTGGTATCTCAACGTTGTTTTGATTTGCATTTCTTTTATGGCTAGGGAGGTTGAGCATTTCTTCATGTGTCTATTGGCCATCCTTCTTTCCTCTTCAGAGAAGTTTCTCTTTAAGTCTTTAGCCCACTTATTTATTGGGTAGTTATTTTTTTGAAGAGTTGTTGTTGGGAGATTTAATTGTTTGAGGTCCAAGTATATTTTAGATATGAGACCCTTATCCATTGTATAGCTAGTGAAGATCTACTCCCAATCCATGGGCTTTCTATTGATCTTGCTAGCTATATCCTTTGTCATGCAGAAGCTCTGCAATTTCACACAATCCCACTTGTCCAACCTTTCTTTGATTTGTTGTGTTTCTGGGTCTGCGCCAAGGAGAACTAGGGTTTCTCCTATTCCATCCTGTAATGTTTTCAGAGTGTCTGCTTTGACTCTGAGGGTTTTGATCCACTTGAAGTTGATTCTGGTGCAGGGTGATATATAAGGATCTAGCTTTAGTCTTCTACAAGTAGTTAACCAGTTTTGACAGCAATATTTACTGAAGAGGCTGTCTTTCTTCCATTCTATTTTTTTAGCTCCCTTATCAAAGATTAGATGGCTATAGGTCTTCAGGTTCATTTCTGGGTTTTCAATTCTATTCCATTGGTCCTGAGGTCTGTTCTTGTGCCAGTACCAAGCTGTTTTGATTACTATGGCTTTATAGTAGAGTTTGAAATTTGGTATTGATATTCCTCCAGCACTGTTGTTTCTGTTAAGGATCATTTTTGCTATTCAGGGTCTTTATTGTTCCATATGAATTTTTGACTTCCTCTTTTATTTCCTTGAAGAATGAGGTTGGAATATTGATAGGTATTGCATTGAATTTGTAAATAGCCTTGGGAGGTATTGCCATTTTCACAATGTTGATCTTTCCAATCCAGGATCATGGGAGTTTTTGCCACTTTCTAAGTTCTGTTTTGATTTCCTTTTTCAAGTTTTTAAAGTTTTCATCATAGAGGTCCTTCACTTCTTTGGCTAAGTTAATTCCTAGGTAATTTATTTTGTGTATGCCTATTAGCAATGAAGTTGCTTTTCTACTTTCAGACACGCTTTTCTCATTGTTCTCATACAAAAAAGTCATTGATTTTTGAGGGTTAATTTTAAACCCTGCTACTTTGCCAAAGTTTTGAATCAGCTTGAGTAATTTGGGAGTGGAGTCCGTGGGATTCTTTAAACACAAGATCATGTCATCTGCAAAGAGGGAGAGTTTTACTTCTTCTTTCCCTGTTTGGATCCCCTTTATGTTTGCATCTTGTCTTATTGCTGTAGCTAGACATTCTAATACTAGATTGAAGAAAAGTGGAGAGAGTGGACATCCTTGTCTCATTCCGAGTTAAGAGGAGATGGCTTTAGTTTTTCACCATTAAGTATAATGCTGGCTGTAGGTTTGTCATATACAGCCTTTACTGTATTGAGGAATGTTCCATGGATTCTTAATTTTTCCAGAACCTTCCTCATAAAGGGGTGTTGGTTCTTGTCTAATGTCTTTTCTGCATCTATTAAGATAACCATGTGGTTCTTATCCTTGCTCCTGTTGATGTGATGAATTATATTACTTGATTTGCATATATTGAACCAGCTTTGCATCCCTGAAATGAATCCTGTTTGATCGTGGTGTATAAATTTTTGGATGAATTATTGAAGTTGATTGGCCAAAATTTTGTTGAGAAGTTTTCCATCAATTTTCATCAAAGAAATGGGTCTATAGTTCTCTTTCTTTGATGAGCCCCTGCCTGGTTTTGGGATGAGGGTTATGATGGCTTCATAGAATGAGTTCGGTAGTGGTAGTGAACTTTTGCTTTCAATTTCATTGAAGAGTTGGAGGAGTATTGGTGTGAGCTCTGCTATGAATGCCTTGTAGAATTCCACTGTAAAACTATCTGGTCCTGGGCTTTTCTTAAATGGGAGGTCTCTTATTGCTGTTTCTATTTCAGTGCTTGATATGGATCTGTTAAGATGGTTTAACTCATCTTGGTTTACTTTTGGCATGTCAATATTTGCTAGGAAAAGGTCCATTTCTGCCAAATTCTCAAACTTATTAGCATAAAGTTTTGAGAAGTATTCCCTTATAATGTTCTGAATCTTGATTGTTTCTGTGGTGATATTTCCATTCTCATCTCTGAGTTTATTTATTTGGGTGTGTTCTTTTCATTTTCTGATAAGATTTGCTAAGAGTCTGTCAATTTTGTTAATTTTTTTGAAGAACCAACTCTTTGTTTTGTTGATTCTTTCTATGGTATTTTTGGTTCTAATTCATTTAATTCTGATTTAATTTTAATTATTTCTTTCCATCTACTGGATTGGGGTTTATCTGGCTGCTCTTTTTCAAGGAGGCTCAGATGTCTCATTAAATTTTTGGTTTAAGATCTCTCCAATTTGTTGATGTAGGAACTCAGAGCTATAAACTTGCCCCTGAGGACTGCCTTTGCTGTGTCCCAGAGGAGCTGGTAATTTGTGTGCTCATTTTTTTTTGAATATCATGAACATTTGAATTTCCTTTCTAATCTCTTCCATGACCCACTCGTGATTCAGCAGTGTGTTGTTCAGTGTCCATGTGTTACAGGACTTTCTTTGGTGGCTTTTGGTGTTGAGTTCTAATTTTATTCCCTTGTGGTCAGAGAGAATGCAAGGTATAACTTCAATGTTTCTGAATTTGGACAAGTTTGCTTTGTGGTCTAAAATGTGGGCTATTTTGGAAAATGTTCCATGTGATGCTGAGAAAAACGTATATTCTGATGCTGCTGGGTGAAATATTCGGTAGATGTCTGTTAAATCTAGTAGATCTATGCAGTTGTTTAGATCTGCACTTTCTCTGTTGAGTTTTTGCCGAATTGATCTATCTAGTGGGGAAAGTGGTGTGTTAAAGTCCCCAACAATTAATGTCTTTGGATCTATGTGGGATTTGAGAGAATGTAGTGTTCCTTGGATAAATTTGGGTGCTCTGTTGTTTGACGAATAGAGATTTAGAATTGTAATATCCTCCTGAAGGAGAGATCCCTTAATTAGTATGTAGGGACCTTCTTTATCTCTTCTCACTAATTTTAATTTGAAGTCGATTTTATCTGCTATTAGGATTGTAACTCCCGCCTGTCTATGGGGGCCGTTTGCTTGGCAGATTTTGTTCCAGCCTTTCACATTAGAAATGTGTTTGTTTTTATGGGCAAGATGTGACTCCTGAAGGCAGAAGATAGAAGGATCTTGCTTTTTAATCCAACTAGACAGTCTATGTTGCTTAGTTGGAGAGTTAAGTCCATTAATGTTGAAAGATAGGACTGAGAGGTATTTGGGAGTTCCTGCCATTTTATCCACCTTCTTGGGGGCTGCGGCAACTGGGTTCTTCCTAAGGTTCTTGGATTCTCAGTTTGGGTGCTGTTTCTCGGCCTTTATTGTGGTCTTGTTGGTTTTCTATGTGTAGGACATCTTTAAGAATCTTTTGTAGGGCTGGTTTTGTGGAGATATACTATTTCAATTTTTCTTTGCTATGAAAGGTTTTTATTTGACCTTTAGTTATGAAGGAGAGTTTAGCTGGGTACAGTATTCTTGGTTGATAGTTGTTTGTCTTTATGGCGAGGCATATATTATTCCAGGCTCTTCTTGTTTTACTTGTCTCTGCTGAGAAATCTGAGGTGATTCTAATTGGTTTCCTTTTATAGGTGATTGATCTTTTCTCCTTGACAGCTTTAAGGATCTTTTCCTTGGTCTGAATTGATCCTGTGCGGATTATAATGTGATGGTGGGATGTCCTGTTCTGGTCTGGTCTATTTGGAGTTCTAAAAGCTTCTTGTATCTGAATAGGCCTATCTTTTTGCATGTTTGGGAAGTTCTCTGCTAGGATCCTGTTAAACAAATTTCCTAGACTGTTAACTTCTGTCTCTAGTTGCTCCTATACACCCATTATCCTCAGATTAGGCCTTCTGATGGTGTCCCCCAAGTGTTGAATAGATCTATCATATTTCTTGGATTTGTCTTGGATGGTTGTATGTTCTTTCCCTATAAAATCTAGGCTGTCTTCAATCCCCGAGATTCGATCTTCTGCACAGTCTAACCTACTATCAAGTCTTTCTACTTTGTTTTTTATTTCTTTTCCTTCTAGTTGGTCGGCTTTGATGGATTCAAATTCTTTGTTGGAACTTTGTTTTAGATCTTGTATAAACTTCTTTACTTCCTTACTTTGGTGTTCAGTGTTTATTCTCAAATCACTTAGTTGATTGGTTATGGTTTCCTTGGATTCCGATTCCTTCTGTTATGTTCCATTCAGCATTCCCTTTGTGGTCTCCCTGACTTCCTTCTGCTCTTTGTTAATGGATCCCATGAATGCCTTTAGTGATCTTTCAATTAGTGATCTTTCTGCTCTCTCAATTCCTGTATTACCCTTTGATTAGCTTCCTCACGTTCACGCGATTCCTGTAGTTCTGTTTGAGTGTTCTCAGCCTGCTCATGCCATTCTTAACTTTCTCTTTGTCTGTTCTCAGCCAGCTCCCACAATTCCAGTCTATCTCTTTGACTGATCTCAGCCTGCTCACGCCATTCCTTTATTTCTCTTTGAGTGTTCTCAAGCTTCTCACGCAATTCCTGTATCAATCTTTGAGTAGCTTCCTCATGCTCATGATATTCCTGTACTGACCTTTGGTTTGCCTCCTCTCTCTCCCTGTAATGCTCATACAGAGTCCTTTGCAGGTTTTCAATCTTTTCATTTACCATGTTTACCAGTAGTGTTTGTAGAGCTTTTTGGGAACTCTCCCCTGGCTTATTCATTATCTGTTCTGTCCCCTGATTATCATGAGTGGGAGTTGAGATACACAGACTTGCCATTTTTCTTGTGTTTTTCCGGCTTTCTCTACCCATTTGGGATGAAAGTAACACCAGTTTTGTGCTAGAACACTATCTTAAGGCAAGCATCAACCAAAGTCTGTAGTTGCACAGTCAAAAGTCTGCAGATAAAATCTAGTTAACCAGATATATCTATTCAACATCAAACAACTATGTATTAATGGCTATGAACCGCATAATCTATGTTCTGCTATCTGCATTTAATTCCTTCTGCCTACTCACCTTAATAACTGGTGCTGCTTTGCTATAGTCGAACATGTGAAACTCAAGCAAGACAATTTTACCTCTATCAAGTACCATCACAACTTATTTCCAGCAAGAAACACGGGCCATATGCAGCAGGAAGAAAAAGGATTTGTTTAATACCACAACTATGAAGTCACCGTCAAGTTTAAGGAAAGCCAGAAAAGAATGAGAAAGCACTCTGGATTAGTGGCAAGAGAAACAGTGACAGGAGGGGATGTGGACAGAAGGGAGCCCTCCTGCACTGTCGGTGGAAGTGTACACGTGTTCAACCACTTTGGAAAGCAGTATTGGAGGTTCCTCAAAAGACTCCACATAGAGCTCCCCTATGACCCAGCAATCCCACATTTGGGCATTTATCCAAATGATCACAAACAAGGCTATACTAAAGCTACCAGCACAACTATGCTTATCGCAGCATTATTTACCATTGCTAAGATATGGAACCAACACAGATGGCCCTCAGTAGATGAATGGATCAAGAAAATGTGGTATGTATACGCAATGGAATTTTATCCCTCCATCAGAAATATTGACATCACTCCAATTGTTAGGAAATGGAAAGACTTGGGGAAAATTATATTAAGTGAAGTAAGCCAGGTCCAAAGAAACATAGGTCCCATGGTTTCCCTTATTTGCAATAACTAGTATATGTCTAGGACAAGCAGAAAAGATCAAAAGCTATAGACATATGACCATATAAGTCGATGGTGAGGGAAATGAACCACAAGACAGACAGGGACACAAGTGGTTTTGTCTGTCTTGTTATTGTTTTTAACGTACTTATAATGTACTATGTGATTTTTTTTTGTTTCTTTGGTATGTTCCTCCCCCACAATATAACCCCTGTTTTCACTATATTTGATTCTGGTGTCCTGCATTTTGTATATACATTTCTCTAATTTGGGGAGGGAAAGGGAAAAAACAAAATGCTTAAATAGGGATATAGGTTGACCCATTATTACAATGAGACATACATACACTATGTTGAAAATGAACTTTATAACTTGTCAGGGGGAGGGAGGGAGGAGTTGGGGAGGTGGGGAGGAAAGGGATGGTGGGAGAAAAACAAAGGAGGAGGTAATAATGCTCCATAGAAAATGTACTCGTTACCTTACTCATGTAACTGTAACCCCTCTGTCCACTAGTTTTACAATTTTAAAAAAACGTATTTAAAAAAAAACAGCAGCAGATATCACAAAGGATTAATGAGGATGATGGTGAGAAAGAAATGGATCATAGGGTGGGAAGTGAATGTGCACTGGAATCATAAAGAGCATGTAAAGTGTCCCTGCACGAAAGTTTATATGGTTAGAGTTGTAGCCCCAAACTCATCCATGCACCCTCCTCCTCTGCTGCTGTGCTTCTCATTGTCTAAATCCAACCTAAAGCGAGAGGGAAATGCATCCCTGTGAGATCTACTTCCAAGAGCAACAGATTCTCATTCTTCATGGAAATAAAGGGAAACACAATATCTCTTATTACAATGTGACTATTGCAGCTTTTCCCTAATTTCCAGCAGGTTAAGAACTATCTTAGCAGCTGAGTTCCTAACTCCATTGGTTAGTGCTCCTATTGCAAATGGAGTTGCTTTCCAGATTTCAGGAAATGGATAACTCCACACTAGCCCTTGTAAAGCACTAGTGCTTGAGGAATCGCAACAGGCCATTTGCCCTCACATTGCTCTTCCAAATAACATTTGATGGCGTAAGGTTTACTTTTACCAACTTGTGCCACTTTTTCCTGTCTTTGGGATAAAGAAGGGACACTCTAGCTTTATTATTTGATTAGTTTTATTTGTTTGTTCATTGCACACAAATTCTCTTTCTGTCACCAGAAGACAACATGATGTTGCTAAAAGAGTGATGTCTTTAGCTTCCAAAGCCTATGTTGAATCTCAGTCACAATGGAGAGGTGGTAGTGATGGGAATGAAGATGACAATGATGACTAGGATGATGGCAGTGCTGCTTTCCATTGTTGACTGTGGCCAGATGTGACCTTCTCAAAGATATCTTCTCATCCATTGCTTTAACTGTTCATCCTATATAAATGGCTTTATCATTGTTACCACCACTACCTGAAATTGCTTCATGCACAGATTTGCTTATTTAATAACTGATGTGCCTTCTACTGGAGTAGGAACTCCATAGAGACAAAGACCTGGCCTACATGCTTCTTTTTTGTACTACCATCACCTAGACTAATGCCAGACACTCAGTGAGTATGTTTGAGACTTTACAACGTACCAGTACTAGGCTAAATGTCATAGCTCATGACTGCAGTAACAACCCTATGAAAAATTGACTTATTTTTATACCATTTTAAAAATGGGGAAGAAAGCACAAGAAACATGGATCTCAACGCACATATCTTTTGAAGTACTAAGGCCAGGATTTAGTCCCAAGAACTTCGTCCTTTTACCTAACTACCATCAACTTTGGGTAAGTCACATTGCTTCTACAGGACACCACTCTGTCATCTGTAGAATAAAGGGGATTGACTCTGGTTATTTTCAGTTCCTAAATTGTTCTATTGCAGCTAACATTTACTGTCCTCCACCAAACTTCAAGTACTTCAGAATATCTATAGTCTTTGTTTGGCATAGAGGCCTTGCTTCGGGAATTCTAAGGGATGAAACCATTCAAAATTAGAGGGAAACAGATTTTCTTTCCAATATGAATGAATCCCAAGAGCATGGGTGCTCATGGCCCAGGTTGCAGAGATGAATCATGATGGGGGTGGAGGACTTCTCCAAGGAGTAGCAAGGGAGTTGTGGACATTGAAATGAGCCAAGTTACCAAAGGCAAGCATGCTCAATGAAGACAGACAACACCTGTTCTCTGTACTGCTTTCCCCTGCCAACTGTATTCTCTTCACCAGAAAGGATTCCCTACTCCAATATGAACTCACCTTAATGGATTACAACTACAATGAACCCATTTCCAAGTAAGATCACCTTCTGAAATACACAAGCACCAGGACTTTTGCACATCTTACTGGAAAATTCTATTCATTTACCTTGTAACATATATGCATGTTTAAACTACCTACCCAGGCTGCAGGCTAACTCAGAGGAAAGCACCTGTTTATACAGGCTTATTATACAAATTATCAACAACTATGGGTTGTTTGTCTGCAATGGAAGGCTGAAGAAAGTAACCAAAGCCCATTCCATAACAATTGTCAATTCTAAAGCAAGAAGTGAACTTTTTTAAAAAACTGAGAATTCTTAGGTATTGTGATCTGCTGTCTAATAGAAGGACACATGATTAGATTTAAAATCAGACTCCTACCAATTCTATGAAATTAGTCATCTCAGACAACCAAGCATGAGACTATGAGGCAGGTATGTCTTCATTCGCATATGTCATTCCAGAGAATATTCAGCCATGGAGAAAGTTTCTGCTCATGAACTAGTCAGGTCAAAGGACAGCAGTGAAGCACCACCTTAATTAATCACTTTGGCTGGAAAGCCAGTGACCTAAATACTGGGGCCTGTGTTCTAGATCCCATGTGCAATATCTCCAGCAGAAGAATGTCTCAACCCTTGGAAATTCTCTTCCCAAGAGGAGTCTCTTGCAGAGCAGATGTTTGCAAATCATACAGCCTGTCGGTGATGAATTAGTTTTTAATAGCATTCCCATGTACTTGTTATAAATCATTAAGCATTCAACCAACTGTCTCCCATCTTCACAGAGGTGGGTTGTTGGGGCTCCTAAGTAGCCAGGCTTCCTTCATGGGGCAAGGATGCTACTCCCAGTTGAAACCCCTAACCCTTCACTCCCCTTTGCAATTGTCCTTGACCCCTGTCCACACCGCTTTTCTCTCTTTTCCTGCACTCCTTTCTCTCTTTCAATATCTTCCTCTTACCACTCATTGCATTTGCTTTTGTCCTCATCTCTGATCTCTGCTCTTTCCTTCTATCTTTCCTTCATTCCCCCATCACTTTCTAATACTCTTGTCTTTTCCCCCTCTTTACCTTTCCATATGTCTTTGCCATACCAGTCTTTCCTCAGCACTGAAGATAAAATCTGTTTGCCTTTGATAAACACAGGAGAGTGGGAGGGGGGGAGAATGAGAGAGGGAAGAGAATGGCCCATATGCTGACACCGTACGATTCTTAGCTCTAGTCATAAAATTCATAGTCAAGTCTTCCTGAAAATGAAGGAAATTAGAGATGGGTGGGGAAGGAAAAAGGAACAAACCTGAAGAGAAAAGGTGTTTACAAGTCATTGAAGAGAATCTACTAAGATGTAAAACACTACACTGTTCATTAATTTCAACAACACAGTATCTTTGTAGTGAAAACAGCATGATTTGGGGGAACATGAATTGTTTGCATCACAGATATTCCTCTTATTAAGGAGACCTCAGGAAATGTCTGATTTCAGCTGCAGTCTAAGAGACTGTAAATAAAAGATCACAGCACAGAACAGTGGCTTTTTTTTTTTCAGAACTAAGCTGATTTTTTTCTTGTGGTAGCAGCTAGCTGGGAATTAGTAAAGAGAGAAAAATTACAGACAAGATAGGCTAAAGTCAAATAATGTTGGAAAAATCCCCGTGTTACCTACCTGTCCATCTCTTGAATGCTTCTGCATGCCAGCCAGGTGCATATCCCAGATTCTGTTCAAGGTCTGCACACGTAGACTTATCCTGTGCACATAACTCCATTCAGTCTGAAAAACAGATGCAATTTCTCTTTGACATTCTTGAGGAAACCCAATTTTAATCCAAGCCTATTTGTTCCTTGCTGAAGTTCCTTTAGTAGATGAAAAACTGTGACTCAGGTTAACTTAATGTTTTATCCCTTCCTTCCAAAATGTTTCTGTTTAATCACCTGCTCTTGTTCTTTGCTACTAAGGTTATCCAGTATTATTTCTACCTGCAACTTCTAAGCTGGTCTTTATGTTTGCAGTACCACCTGCAAAATCACTTTTTTTCTCTCTCCTCCACATCCCTCCATATTTGCTTTTTCTTTCCTTAGGAAATTTTAGTGTGAAGAAGTACTCAGGCTTTTCTTGCTTTGAAAGAAACAAATCCCTGTCACTACATCTCTACACACACACACACACACACACACACACACACACACACACACACACAGTGTACTGAATGACTCTCTCTCACCCCATGTCTGCCTAGACTGCAAGAGAACTCCCTTCTGACCTCTGCTTTCAATGATCAGAACTACCTTGGCTCTGCATACCTGCATCCATACCTGCATGATACATCATATCCTCATCCTTGTCATTGATTGTCCTTTGGCTCCCATGACAATCTCCTACTCAAAGACCTTCTGTGCATCATCAGAGCTGATGAATTGAGTCCCCAGCACGCAGTCTGTTGCCTGTACTCCCGCCAGCTTTCCAAATGCATATGCTCATCACCTTCCTGCCTCTTCTAGGTCTCTGTGCTCAACCTCATTGTTGCACCACTCACATCTAATCTTCTGTCTCTTCACCCCACCCAAGCTCCTCCTTACTCCTATGCTGTAGCTTTCAACCATCTGCTGTTCATACATAAATGTCCAAGTCCAGCCAATTTTCTCCCCTGAGTTCCAGGCTCTATAATACTCAACATCTGCTGGGTAACTCTGTTTGGTTATTTCTCTGAACTTCTAATGTGATGCGCTAAAAATAAATTTTTCATGTCTCTCCCCAAAGTAGCTTCAGGCCTCCCAATTGCTAAAATAAAAAAAAAAAAAAAAACAACTGTATCCTTATAGGCACCCAAATTCCACCATCAGGACCTCCCAGATTCTACCACCAAGGCACCCAGGACACCCCTGGCCTCTCTGATTTTCACACCTGTTTGTGAGGCTGCTTCAACACTGGCGAGAGCCAGTTCTAGAGATAGAACTTCTTAGGAAGCCCACCTTCACCAGCTGTGTCTCCACCATCACTGCCCCAGTCTTGATGTCTATGAACACCAACTTGAACTCTCCAGAATCTCTCGAATGGCCTTCCTATGTTCACTCTTTCTTTCCCTACCTCCCATCCCATTGGCAGGTGCCAACTTGTACTACTGGATGCTCAGATGTCACTCGGCTCTTGAGGCTGCTGCTGCTGAATAAACACCAGCTTATTTTCTGCCTCTTTTCAAACCTCTCCATGAGATTTACCAGCTCATCTTGTCACATTTGGAAAGTGGTTCATGCACTAAGTCATAGAGGTGTGTGTGTGTATGTTGCATTGTCTTGTAAATACCAATGCTCATCCCCCATTCTAGGTTCTCAAAACACCATAGTTGATTTTAATATCACATTGAGAATCCTAAATATTCCAATTTACTCATACCACAAAAGGTGATCATAGATAATTCATTTGATTTTTGTGGGGATGACAGACTTCATTCGTTTATAAATCTTACTACATTCTTTCCTATGCACATGACAGAGAATTCACCTTTATCAAGCACCCACTTCGTCACTGGGCCCTCCATCTGGCCTTGGGCTGGGTGGATACTGTTTCAGGCTACAAGACTGAGGTAGAAATCAGTACGTTTGTTCAAGTGTTTATTAGGTCATAACAATAGTAAACAATGCAGCGCTGAAACTAGATTGAGCAAAGAATACAGGATTACCAAAAATATAGTATGGAACTGAGAAGTTGAGATGAAAGTCTTGAAGACGTAAAGAAGAGATAAAGCTCGCGTGCTCCCTGAAATCATAGAGGTTGGTTCAGAAAACCTTTCTCCTGCTACATTGGTAGTATTTGCATATTACCTATACATATATATTCAATCACCCTTAGATTGCTAAAAATATCTAATGTGATGTGAATGCAGTGTAAACAATTGTTTGGGAAATAATGAATATTCATATGTGTTCAGTCCAGTTGCATTTTCATAAAATGGCCAAACTCACAGATGCTGAACCCACAGATACAAAAGGTCCACACAAATCTTAAAGCAAATTAATATTTATTCCAAAGAAATTCAGCTACATTTTCTGACCAAATTATAAAATGCTTTGTTTTGATCAACTTCCCTTTACCTATATTGCTGATAAAAAAATAATTGCCCATTTTTGGTACCAGGCCATTTGTATTTCATATTTTCACCAGCCTCTGTGATCTTTGTGGTTCCACAAATGATAACTGAAGGAATTAAGAGCTATTTTACTCACTTGAGATACATAGCTGAGAAAGAATACTTTTGGCACATACTGAGACTTGTACAAACTACAGGTCTTTGAATTTATTGCATAGATGTGCTTATATATAAAAATACATATATACTTTATATATGTACATACATATATACACAAATGCCTATGATGAATGCATAATTGTCCATATCTAGGCTCATGTTGTTTAGACCGTAGCATGGCATACATGAAGTGCTCATAAAACATTTCCAGTCCTCCCTCTTCTATGCATGTGAAAGCATCATACTTCTTTGTGCTGAGTATGATCATGTGACTGGCTTTGGTCAAAGTCAATGTGTCTGACATGTGGCAATTTCAGATAGAAGCTTTCATAGCTGGCTTTTCCTTCATTGTTCTTTATTTTCTTATACCACTGAGACCAACAATAGCACAAACAATGACTTCTCTGTCTGTCTGGTTCTAAGACAGTGACCACAGCAGAACAACCAGGAAAGCCTTTATAGATAAGAAGTAGGAAGAGATCTCATTTTCGCTGTTGGAACACCAATGTGTTGGGGCTGTTTGTTACTGTAGTGTAGCCTATCCTTCTTTGCCAACCAGTGCTACTCACCTCATTTCTGTAGAGCTATTGTGGTTATTGTTACATTATACCTCATTTCTGTAGAGGTCCTGTAGTTTATTGCTATATTGTACCTCATTTCTGTAGGGGTCCTGTAGCTATTGTTACATTGTACCAATCCCCATCATATTGGTGCACAAGAAGCAGAAAGATGGAAGGTTTTTGAGCAAATAGTGCAGTGTATCTCAAATTTTCATTATGAAATTGCCTTTACTGTGTTCCATTTAGACATCCCTCATGGCCGCAAGTCAATCCCCAGAGCAGAAAGGAGATGGGAGATAGGGAGGGCCAAGGCTATTGAATCACATGTATTAATTGCAAGGTAAAAGTTGGGTTTATAGCATTATAAAATGAAAAGTACTCCTTTGTCTAGCTCCTTAGGAGACAAGCCTGAATGTCATTCTTGGTTTATTTCTCTGGGGAATGAACTGCTTGGATTCCTTCAAAGTTTAATTAAATTGTCACATAACACATAAAATAGCAAATAAAACAGGTTTTTTCCTATGTCCTGGTGTTAATTTTATGTCATCAAAGTTGTTTAGCTTGTTAGCTGCCTAACTCCGGCTGCCCCAGTTACCAATTAAAGGTTCTATCTGAATGCTTCCCCCTACTTAAAAGCCAGCTTTGGCTACACCCTTGCTACACTTTTTCATTTCCTTGAGGTTGCAACTGCTATTTTTAATACATTCTGGACATTTAAGCTTTATACTGTATAGTTTTTGATAGCAGGAAAAGAGAAACGCAAAAAGCTCAGGAGAAAGCATGAGCCAGCTGCCAGTTTAGTAGGAAAGAGACTTCAAACACTATCGGCCCCAGAGTGTTCATTGTGTGAGTGAAGAAACTAAAGCTGGGAGAGGCAACCTGAGCAAAGCAGCCACAGGATGGGTGGATGGTGAGGAAGGGGTGGAATGCAGGAAAGCAGGTTCTAGGGCTGGCGCCTATGAAGAGTGATCAATACTCCTAATTGTGTCTTCTCCATGCAATGACAACTCCTATGCTAGAGTCTCAACATCTCTTAGGAGGTTGGTGCTATCATCTTCTTTATGAGCCATCCTGTGTGTGAGACCTGCTCTGCTCACATCCCTTCTCCTCTCCCTTACGAAACCTCAGTTTTTGTAATAATAAGACCTCGATATTACCCCCAGAAGGGAGTAGAGTTGGCATGAACTCCCCCAGTCATCCCTCTGGACAGTAGAGTGACCATCTGACTAGCATTTCTCAGAAGCCTGGTGCTCAGGGCACCACCAGAGCTGAAGGAAAAAGTTACTGCTTGGACTTTTTCATCTCAGCCGCAGCAGACACTGCCTGCTGGGGTGCGTGACCAGGGCTTCACCTGAGCTCTGATGTCTGGCCAATTATCTTCTTGGGGATCAGACTTGCACCACACAATCTGTCTTTTGCATTGGAAGCGGGAAGGAAGACTTCCCTTCAACTGGCCTCAAGGTGCGTCCTGAGTTCAGCGCTATCAGGGAGCTCTGAACACCGGAGCACAAGGAAAACGTATCCGGCCCAGTTGTGAACAATATTGCACTTCGGTCATCAACTCATTTCTAAAGTGGTCAAAATCTAGTGTGTGGGAAGGAGAGGTGAGTAGCAAATATCCACAGATTTCCACCTGAAATCTATGTTTATCTCACCCTCCCTGCCGATACCTAGGACACCAGTGAATGCCTTCAACCTTGCAAGATGTCCCCAAGGCCTACATTTGAGATCACACCACAATTACTTAGAAAAAATGGAAGTGGGAGAATGCTTGCCTAACTAATTTCAGCTCTCGCTACATTTACAAATAAATAAATACATACATAAAAATAAATAAAAAGAAGAAAAATGGAAAAGATTGTTTTGTATCTGGCCCCTCTCTACCTAACTACCAGTGTCTCTCACAACCCCCACCCCCGTCTGAATAGCCAGCTTACAGCTTAACAAAGCCGTTACAAGTCTCCTCTGAAATACTGCAGTTCTTGGCATCTATTCCCCGAAGTCCCCTACCTGCTCTCCTCCATCCAACCCTCATGCACACAATTTGTTCCCTGGCAAAACTCCTCCAGGATAAGCTAAAATGTGAGATTATCTGTGAAAAGGACAAATTCAAATGAATAGACAGCCATGTGTTCAGCCATTTTCTAAGGATAAAAATCTCGTTTATGATCAATACTGGATTTATCTTTCAGATCCTCTTTTTAATGAATATTATGTGTAATTTTTGTCTATGGAAACAATATTATTTTAAAAATGAGGAGCACTTCTTGCCATCCTCTTCTATTTCCTGTCCTCTTTATTTTTATGCATTGATAAGAATGGTTTGTCTTGTCATTCTAGTCCAAAGTTGATTGATGGAAAGTGTGGGTATCTATTAAGATGCTCCAACCTGTAATGTCACTTCACATACTTTCTTTGAAGAAGAAATAATTCATCTTTGGAATGTCAATTCATTTATGCATTTTATTCAACATATGTTCAATTAGCACCTATTTCATGCCAAACCTTTATGATTTCTTGAGGATCTGATGATAATTAAGATACAATCCTGTTCCCACAAAGTTCACTAATTAGGCAAGACAGAACTTAGATGCAATGCAACATAATAGAGTGATACAGGAAGTTTAATGGGATCAAAGAGAGAAGAGAATTTCAGGCCTCTCAAGGTTGGTAGGAAATTTGCAGAAAGGAACTAACATTGAATCTAGTCTTTGAGAAATAACAACTCCAAGTGAAATGAAAGATAAGGCAATCCAGAGCCCACATGCAAATGAATGCTGAGGTGGGAGGAGAAACACTGCAGGTGAGCGGTGGAGGAAATGGCATCAAGATAATACTGTAGACAGTGCCCAGAAGCATTGGTAAACTTCTCCAATGTCCAGTTGGCACCAACAAACCTGAAGCTGAAAAGAAAAGCTTGACTAAGACTAAGAGACAGACCTTTGCAGCAGTTACTCTTTCCAACTTGTAAAATGAGGATGTAATTAACTAATAGAGGAAATAGACTTCTTGTTGTATGTGTCAAGCACTCTGCTAAGTACTTTCCATGCATTATCAAATGTAATAATCACAAGAAATCTATAGAGTAATACTCCTATTTGAACACTTATTTCTTATTTAAAACCTTGGGAACTGAATCGATGGGTAATGGAATGTTGTTAATTACTGGAAAAAATAATAGTTATTTAAGAACATGGAGGAAAAATGGAAGTCATTTGCCTGGCAGAAGAGGTGTCGCTGGTTCTAGAAATAGACTTGTGGTGTACAAATGTGCTGGTGTCCAGTTGCATGTCTGTGGCTACGAGAGGCACCCACCACCTGAGCCAGTGAGCGACAGCACCCTGCTCAAAGGTTCCATGCTGGAGGATGAAATTCCCAGCAGAGAAGCTGTGCTCCTAGAAGTGACTTTCATTATTACCATGCAAATCAGTCCCAGGTAATTTGCCTCCAGAACTGCATTTATCCTCTCCTGGTCTCTAGGTCTTGGCCTCTTGCTCATTGGAAAACCCTAGCAATACTACCTAATGAAGCCCTGGACTCAGGGCTGTTCCAATGTTGCTGTTACTGCTGGAGCCAGCGCCCCAACCCATACATCAGACAAACCAGACACTTTGGCTCTGGCTTCTTCCATGATCTGTAGAATCAGACATACTAACGAGCCAAGAACTGTGCCCATACACAAATGCTATGCCAAACAGCAGATTGGGACAAAACAACTTCTGCACATTGGCAGATGACTAATTTGTTGAACTTTCTTCTCTCTACCATCAGTAAAGAAGGTAAAATAATTTCACCTTTGTATTAATTTTTAAGACATGCCAATGTTGAGGGTCCACAGATCTTTTAGATAGTAAATACCCTTCCCTCGATACAGTTCTACCTCCAGCAGGCCTGGACCATGATATCCCATATGGCAACACTGATCCTGTCCAAGGGAGCCATTAACGTAAATTCTAGCACAGTTTCATAACTTGACATTAGCTGGTCAACAATATATCCCATTACTAAGAAGTTTCCATGAAAAAACTTCGTGTCTGGCTTAAAGTCTGAAATTTTTAGCTAAGGCAGCTGTATAGTATTCTCTAAGTGTGAATATTCACTTCTAGAATATGCAATTAAATCAGAAGTCAGAAAACCATAGTCTTACTCAAATTCTATTTTTGTAAATAAAATACCATGGAAACACAACCATATGCATTTGTTTACATTTAATATATGGCTGTCTTACCAATGAACGATCAAGTATAATGGCAACAACAGAGATGGTCTGGTTTAAGAGCCTAAAATATCGAGTCCTTTTTAGGAAATAAATAAACAAAACAGTGACTGATGCCTACATTAAACCAAGGGCAGCTATGTGATAACTGGAGCAAATACAGCCTGGAGCTACGGCAAGGATAGCAATAGTACAATTGGCCCTTCTTCCTCTGCTCCTAGGAATCACTTGAAGATTTGGGGCATTCTATACTCTTAACTTTGAACTCTGAAGATTTGCATCCACTCTAAGAGAGAGAGCTGAACAAGATCTTTGATTTGCCACATGATTATGTTGGCCTTTCCATATCCAAAAAAAAAAAAAAAAAAAGGTACTGGCCCTGATTTCCAGAACTGCTACAATGAAGGGGAAAGAGAAGCTTATTTTCTATGGGTATTCATGGTGTTGTTTTTTTGACATTCTTGAATATTGCAAAGGTTTAGTTTGAGTAGTGACGACACATCAAGAGTTGGAATTACAGACTCAGGCACTTCTGGGATTGACATCACATCGCCACACAGGTAAAAAGGAATCTCCAATGGGTCATAGGGAAAATCAAAGTTGAAGTCTATTTATGGGGGCCATATCAGCTACCGCATGATAGATGATTGCTGGGTTTGTTAAACTTACTAGAGTCTCTTCCAAAGATTGCTCCTGGCCACTGCTTTAAAGAGGTTTAAGATTTAAGTCTATCTTATTCTAGAATTGTAGAGACCCAGGTAACTTAAGATACCAGATCTGAGTGGATTAGAAGAAAGAGGACTTATAGTTTCCGCCCCTTAGGCCACCTTCCCTCCTTGGGACCCATGCTCACATGGGCCCATGTCCTGACACTGCTGATTGCCTCACTGCCCTGGTGAGAACTGGGCTCTGTCTGCCCACTGACTTTTCTGTCGCTGCACCTCCAAGGGCAGGTTCCCCCAAACTGCACCCACAGATATACTCACAGATATGCTGTCATTTCTGATTTAGATAAAAGATGTCACCTAGAGACATAAGCCTGGCTTTCCTGGTGACTAAATGGAGGAGTTAAATTGCCCCACAGTTAAGAACAGTTATGCTGCACTTTTACTAATCTTTTTGAACTTGTAAAAGACAGAAGGCAGGAAGGAGCTTTGTACCCTCTGTACTCTGTACTCTCCTGGACTGACAGCTGTGAGCTGGAGTGGTACTCTTTAGCTCGTGTAAAGAGTCCCTCGTGCCAGGCAGGCAGCTGTGTTTTTCTGTAGAAGTGGCCTATTCAGTGACCTGTTTCCTTGTATTTTCCTCCCTCCAAGTCTCACATGCTCTCTCTCTCTCTCTCTTGCTTTCCCTCTTTCCTCTGTCTCTGTCTCTGTCTCTCTATGTCTCTCTGTCTCTCTCTGTGTCTCTGTGTCTCTCTGTGTGTCTCTGTTTGTTTCTCTGTCTCTCTCTGTCTCTCTCGTGTCTCTGTGTTTCTCTCTGTCTCTGTCTCTGTTTCTGTCTCTGTCTTTCTCTCTCTCTCTCTCTCTCTCTCTCTCTCATTCCCCTGAAAGTGCACCTTCCAATAAAACTTTTAGAGGTGATTTTTAATTTCAGTGTTTTTGTTTGGTTGGATTTCTAGCAAAAAAAATTAAGACAACCTACTGCAATATTAATCTTTTGGGGTTTGGTTTAGTTTGGATCTTATTTGTTTTGTTTCATTGTTTCAGGAGGGACAGGATCTTACTGTGTAACCCAATCTGACCTCAAACTCAGATTCTCTTGCCTCAAATTCCCAAGTACTTAGATTACAGACATGTACCACCAGGCCCGATTTGAACATTATTCCAAAGAGAAAAAATTTTTTAATTCAAAGCTATTCCAAACTACTAGGGCCCATGAGTATGAGGCTTAAAATCAGATAGACACATTTTCAATCCATCCTTCTGCTATTTACTTGGTTTGGCCAAGTTACCTGTCTTCTTGGAACCTTTGTATCTTTATGCGAAAATTACAAAGAGGCATAGCCACTTAACAGTAATTCAATTCAATACTTAAAGGACCTATGTATACTTAACACATGGTGGGAAGTCAGTCTGAGCTTTCCTGGTTTGTGTTCAGCTTCTGGGCATGATGGCATATGTAGATACTCTAATCTCAGACCTCTTTAACTTCAAATTTCTGTTCAAGTTCTAGATGGGGAAGACATGCA
This sequence comes from Dipodomys spectabilis, assembly GCF_019054845.1. Taxonomy (NCBI): domain Eukaryota; kingdom Metazoa; phylum Chordata; class Mammalia; order Rodentia; family Heteromyidae; genus Dipodomys; species Dipodomys spectabilis. The sequence goes on along the minus strand of NW_024870941.1, from coordinate 5,424,567 downwards.
TTAGAAGGGCCCAGACGTGGCTGCAGGGACAATCCGTTTTAGCAATGGCCTTCACAGAGCAAGAGACTGACATTTCTGGCACCCAGGTGTCCCATTTCCTCCCCAAACCTGACACATCTTAGAGATCTATGTTATTCATCAGAACAGTCTTGCCAGGGGACATTTCCATCTGCATCTTCCAACTTTGCTTCCTTTTGGGCAGAAGACAAATGAAAAACTGCAATTTCTCAGTATAGAAAAGGCAGTTAGGTATTTAATTTGGCAACAGTGCCCGATGAACTTCTCCTGAGTCTTAGGATCAAGCTCTGTGAATAAATTGTCATTTCCAACCTTCTGTGTAGGATATTCTTTCCTATTGATTCCAGGAATATATCTACATAAATATGAAAATCAACATGCAAATGCATGGAAATGAGGCCCAAATGGGTCTAAATATAGGATTGTAAAAGAAAATTAACTTGTCTATGTGAGCATATAAATGTTCTATATGAGAAAAGCATTTAGTTATTGTTCTCTGCATTCATGAAATCTACTGAGGAGGAAATTGCCTACAACAAGAGAGATCTTAATTAAACATGAGGAAGAACTTCTTGGTTTTCTCAGAACAGGGAGACAAATAAAATTTCATAAAGACTGCTAAGAAAGATTAGAAGATCTCTGTCTAGTCTGTCATAGCCAAAACACAGAAAATAGAAATAATGGCCCAGTATACTGATATCTCATGTCTGAAACACTAGTTTTACAGGAGGCTGAGATCTAGAGGATTACAATTTGAGGCCAATAAAAGCAGAAAGAGACTCGATTTCCAATATAACTAACAAAATCTAGGCTGGAGTCATGGCTCATGTGGTAGAATGCCAGCCAAGCAAGTATTAGGACCTGAATTGAAACAACACAACTGGGGGTAGGGGAAAGAAGAAGAGCTGGAAGGGGGCAGGTAGGAAAGAAAGAAGGAAGGAAGGAAGGAAGGAAGGAAGGAAGGAAGGAAGGAAGGAAGGAAGGAAGGGAGGGAGGGAGGGAGGGAGGGAGGGAGGGAGGGAGGGATGGAGGGAAGGAGGGAGGGAGGGAGGGAGGGAGGAAGGAAGGAAGGAAGGAAAGAAGGAAGGAAGGAAGGAAGGAAGGAAGGAAGGAAGGAAGGAAGGAAGGAAGGAAGGAAGGGAGGAAGGGAGGAAGGAAGGGAGGAAGGAAAAGGAGGGAGGGAGGGAGGCAGGTGTCAAATAATGCTGAATGCTCCCAGGGGTGAAAATGAAGAAGATGGCTTCCATTCTTAAGATGTCAGGGCACAAAGAGCTCTGAACACTCATGGATTGCAAGCAAGCCTTAACTATTTTATTTGTGAGACATCTAACTAGAACCCAGAGAAGTAAGGCAGAGTTCCTGGAGCATAACATTATGCTCCTCTAAGTCATGACAGAGATGTAGAGCAAGTTCCCTGAGAGTGAGTGCCACAGGCATGTCACAGGTCAAACCACAGGAGCTCGTGCCAGAGATGACTCTACTCTTAACCCTTGGTATTCCCACTGTCCCCATATTGATGGGACATTCTGACAGCTGATAACCTAAGGGAGATCCAGGAGAGAGTGGCAGGTGGGAACAAAGAGGAGCAGAGGAGTGAGGACTCTTGCACCCAGACCTACAGACCATTTTACCCTACATGTCATTGCCAGAGATGTGATCTACAACATTTGCTGCAGTTGGTGCCCACGCAGACCGTGTGCATACACAATTCCAATCTAAGTCCCGGAGTTCCCCACAGGAACGTGCTTCCACCAAACTGTACCTAAAGCCACCATACCCCTGTGACAGGGACATCAGAGAACCATTAGGAGCAGTGTCTCACAAAGATACCCACAGATCCCTCCCAGAAGGGATGATATCTCTGAAGAAAAGTCGGAGTCATTCCTACATGTAAGACACACAATATCAACAGTAGATTCTGAAACAGATTCCCCTTAAACTCCTTAACTACTTCCCTCACTGTTTACTGGGAATTCCTGGCTTGATGACCAGCCAGAACCAATATCTTCTAGCTGTAGATGAAGCAGCTGGACTAGAAATCTTGTCAGGAGGATCTGAAGTAATCCAGTGTTGCCCATGATGCCAAGTCCAGCCTCTACTGCCTCCTTTCTGGCCTTTTGCATATGGCTCAGCTAAACTTCTGTACTCTCCAACACCACCCCTTCCCTTAGGGAGAAGCAAACATAGATTAACTCACTTGAGTCTCTCTCTTTCTCTCATATATATATATATATATACATATATATATATGTATATATATATATTCTCATATATATACATATATTTCTCTATAAGATGGCAAAGCTAATCTTTCTTGAAGGATTTAACCAAAAGGTTGAAGGGGCAATGGAAAAAAATGAGAATATCACACACAGCAGCAGTACACACCAAGGCTAAACAAAGAGCCTCTTGCTGACCCCTGTGCAGAAGAAAAGACAGGAAAGGGAAGCAAGCAAGCAGGAAAAAATGGAGGAGCAGGAGTCAGGGGTGGGCCCTGCTGAGGAGTCCCACATGGCTTCCTAACAGAATGTGCCTGGATTGCCTCTTCCAAAACACTCCTCAGATGAGGTACATTTGAGGCACACTGCCAAACTTGGTATTCGGGCCACAAGAGGGTTCTTCATCCACCCACTACTCATTTGTAAGGAACCAGAAGGAGCAGCACCTTGCTGAACAGGGCCTGGAGAAAGACACCTGCCTACGTGTACACCTATCTCTCCAACACGGAGAGATAGAAAGCACCGACTCCTGCTGTGGCTGGTGCAAGGGCAGCAAGGCCTTGCCTCGAGTTCTCCCTAATCAGGTACCTTCTCTTCCCTCACCAGGGCGGCTGTCAGGAGGTGGGCATGAGCAGATGGCTCAGTCCTTCCTCCCCCACACTTGGCGTCCAACATGAACAATTTTGTGCATTGAAAATGCAAAACAAAATAATGGAAATAGTCACTAAGGTCTGCTGAAGCAATATTGAGACATGCAGTGAAAAGTGTCTAGCACATGATTCCTATGTCACAAATGGGATTTTTTAACCATTTCAAGAGCTGCATCATTAATCCTACCTCTGTTTTATGCAATTCTCTCTCTCTCTGTGTGTATACAGAAGATATATATATATATATATATATACATACATATATGCATATATGTATATATATGTGTGTATATATATATATATATATATATATATGTATACAGAAGATATATAATGAAGGATAGTTTGTTTGAGATGGACAACCGAACAAACTATCCTTTCTTGATAGGCTGGTGCACAACAGGACATCAACAAATCATTGGTGAGTGAATGAAGTGAGTGAGCAAATAAACCTTGCATGCAAATGCAACTGCTATCATGAGACTCTGGCTTGACATGCCAATCCAAGGCAAGTTTATTGCAAAGGGTCTGTGGGGTGGGAAGGACTCTGTGTGGTTTTCAAATCTCTGGTGTCTTCTGTGGCTTAAGAGGGAATTTGTCTCTTTCCTCCAAATGCTGGGTTGTCCCAATGCAATCCACAAGTAATTCTTTTGACCCAACCTAGCTCCCCAGCACTGTTTCCTGCATGGAGTAGACATTATACAAACCACAACATAACCATAAACAGGCTTTCTAGGATCCCATTCACTGGCAGGTGTCTGTTAAGCAAACAGAGGCAGATAATTCACTTCCACAACCTTACAAATGCTTCCTTTTGATCTTGGTTCCCCCGGTCCAGATACAAAACTTCTGCATCTGGAGTCTCTTCCGCAGCTGCCCTGTGGCCACAGTCTAAAACCACAGCTCTTTAACTTGCACGAAAGGGCCCTCACCCTCCAGATTCTCCTGAATCGTGTTAGCCTCAGCTTATTATTTCCCTCCATTCACTCTTGGTTACAGCCAAACTCCCTTTCTGAAAACACATGCAAAGAGAAGGCTAGGTCTGCAGCTGAATGACTATGACAGGTAATCAGACAGGAAGATCCAGATCAGCTCCTAACAATGAAGCTAAGTACAATGTGTAATCACTAACATTGTAGTACTACTCGGAGACAAGCCAGGTAAACTGAGAGCAGAACACATCACCTCTAATTTGCAAGCCACTTTGGAAACTAATTCATTAACTTAGGTGGAACACATTGAAATCAAAATGATACCTAAAGTGTATTGAAAGCCACCAGCCACTTGCTAGTCTTGAGATTGGTACCTTCCCATACGTTAGCTGATCTATGTTGGTTTATATGTATCATGTACAACACATTTGAAATATGCATACATTGTAGATTGGCTAGATCAAGTTAACTGTCATATACCTTAGCTCAGATACTTATTTTTGGTGGTAAGAACACTTTATCTATTCTCTTCACATTTTCAGGAATGAAATACATTGGTATTAACTACATATACTTTGTTGAGCCATAGATCACTGTTCCAGTCTTTGTATCAGCCAATGTGATCTCATACCACCTCCGAGGTAGACTTTGTCAGTCCCAGGGTAAGAAAAGGCTTCTGAAACACAATGAAGACATTACTCATTAACAAACCATCAGAACCTAGACCCAGACATAACTTTGATAGCCTTAAGATTCTTCCTATACCACGTATTATCTGGATATTCTAATTTGAAGGAGAGTCTACATGATACATACATGTATCTTTTATTCTGGTAACAGAGTTTGAATTCAGGACCTGTATTTGCTAAGCTGAAGCCCCACCACTTTGGTCATACCTCCAGTCTGGCTTTTTGCTGGTTAATTAGAGATGAAGTCTGAAATACTTAAATACCCAGGCAGACTTCACACTGAGATCCTCCACATCTCATACCCTTGAGTAGTGAGAATTACAGGTATGAGCCACAGGCTCCTGGACACATATGTTTTTTAATACAAGGATTCAAAGTGCCCTCCTAGCATCTGGAATGTTCTTGACATTTAGTATGATCAATGACATGTTTCCTTCTTTGACAGATTATCAAATCAAGAAAGGTATGATGTGGGCTCTCATAGCAGATCCTTTTCGTTTGGGGCTTGCTATAAAACATGACGACTACAACCTCACTCACCCGCTGTGTATCCATTAGGTTACTTCTCTTGGCAGTTAACAGAAAACCCAAGCAATAGAGAAGATATCAGATTATCTCCAGAAACCAGAAGAACAGAATTTATATCCAAGAGCTTAACTTGATTTAAAAAAAAGAGTGAAATCCCAGGTGCTGTGGCTCATGACTGTCATACTAGCTCCTTGGCACATGGAACTAGAAGTATCAGAGCCTAGTTATTCAGATCCTAAATCACCAAAGCTAGGCATGATGGCACACATCTGGGAATGTAAATACGGGGATGACAGTCCAGGCTGGCCCAGATAAACATGCAAAGCCCTATCTGAAAAGTAACTATAGCAGAAAGGGCTGGGGACATTGCTCAAGGAGGAGAACACTCGCCTAAAAGGATGAGGGCCTGAGCTCAAGCCTCAGTGCCACCCACATGTCCCCCCAAAAGACTATTGTTTCTTGTCATTTGGTTTGTTGTTGTTATTTGTTTGTTTTCTTCGTGTCTGTTCTACAACTCGGGCAAAAGTCCCTTCAATTATATTCCTGTTAGGAAAAAGGGCAGCCATCCTAAACATGTTCATCCTTCAGTCTCTGGACTTTTAATTTGGTAATGAAGCCCCTTCGAGGACCTCTTCCTATGTCTCATCTGGCAGGATTCAGTTACAAAATAAACTAAGTACTAAAAAATATGAGCAATAGATCACAGGATGACCCCCTGGGCTGTGGAGGGACTTCCTTTCTTAGAAACAATCACCACATAGACATCTACCACTCAGGCTCAAGTCAAAACTCGGGTTTCCTTAGTCCTCATCCACAATGACTAGAATTATCAGCTCTGGCTATCTAACCCGGATGATAGAGAGTCACAAGCAATTCAGTAGCTCAGCTAGGAAGGAAGCTTTTATTACTAAATTGTGTTTTGAAAACCATGTTTTAATGCTCAACTAGGAAGGGACCCAATGTGTTTTCCAAAGCCAAACACTATCAACAGTTCCTCTATCCAGATGAATGGAAAACAATCATTTGAAACATGGCTCTTGGCTTTCCTATTGTTTCAGAGGGATTTGACTCAATCATGTGCTTCTCAGGCTTCCTCTCCATCCAAACGAAGTTCAAAGCAATGCCTGGCACAAGCTGCTCCACCAAAATGCATCCAAGCTGAGTATCAGGCCAGAGCTGTTCCAGAATCCAGAGTGAAGTTTGGCTTCAGTGCCAAATTCTGCCACTTCCCACCCTCTCTGGCCCTGAGCTTCTCTACATGGAGATGGGCAGACCCATCAGGACAGAAGCATACCAATGCACACACACACACACACACACACACACACACACACACACACACTTTGCCTGCACCAAGGGCTTGGCATGTTATTGTAACCCAATAAATAAAACATTTGTTCATTCAGAAGTGACAGATTGCATTTGGGCCACAAAAATACAATAGTGAAGGAACAGATACAGCCCCAAGTCCTCCAGCTGGAGGGAGAACGAGGAAATCCAGTCCCTCCAAGCAGGTGAGTGGATAGAGAGCATGAAATGTTCTCTTCATAATGTGTCAGGTGAACTCTGCGGGCTGTGAATGAAGAGGGAGAGGAGTGGGAGGATAAACACTTGAGAACCTGATGTCGTTGGGGACATTTCAGGCAATTCCAACAGCCTGGACCATATTGTCCATGAGTGCACAGTTCACATTCGGCAGGGCAAGTGACCGGTTGTAGGGGTAGTCAGAATCACAAGAGATGAGGATGGAGAACCAGGCAAGCTGCATCATACACAGCTTCAGAAGCCCTGCCAAAGTGTTTGCTCCATATCCCAAACACAAGGACGAGCTTCAAGCACAGGCATGAAATGTTCATATTTATAGTTTGAATGCATTGCTTTGGCTATTCTGTAAAGGCTGGATGAAAGGAGTCAAATCCTGATGACAGGGAGATTAATTAAAGCATTACTGAGCTAGGGAAGACTAGAAATGATGGAACAGATATATGAAACAGAAATGATATTAAATGACCATCCATATCACTGATGTGTGTGTTCATTCATTCTATAATGTGTTGGGTAACTCATTCACTCAATGACAATTCATAGAACCCCCCAGAAAATATATCTCACACCCACACAGGGATGATTGTGTCTCTCTCACAGCCACAGAGGCTTAGAGAGGGACTGGTAAACCCACCATTAAGATGCTGTGATTCGCAGCATAAGACTATTGCTGCAATATATTTCTGTTTGTTTTCATTCATCCAGTTTGCTTTTCTCCTGGACCCTGATAATGGGAGTTCTTTCCTGGGAGAATTCCATTCCATGAAGTCTGAGTAGGATGCACAAGCAAGAAGATCTAGACCTCTGAATACAGAGATGATGTGAATTTGTGCACACCTATCCATGAGAGATGGTCAAGGACATTTACGATGTATGATATTTACATCCTATTTACAATATATACACTAAATGAGGGTCATGCATGCTTTGAGCTCTTGCTAAGATTGAAGGTGGTAAATACAAAAGCATAAAAGGGAGGGAGAGAGAAGGAAAAAGAGGGATACTTGCACATGTTTTGGAAAGCCTTCGCTAAGCCATCTTTGCAGAGCCTAGCACAGTGGTCAACCATTAAACTTCCCTGTAAATACTTCTAAGTGCTAACGATAAAATTTTAATCAGCTCAAAGAATTTCAGTTTGAGTTCAATAGCAATACCAAAAATGCAACTCCAAAGCCTCAAAGAGCACATTCAAACTTTCCTGGTTGACATACAGCTACAAATCTTTAACTTCTGAAGTGTTCTGTTCAGAATGGAGGGAAATGTGTGATACATTGTCCTCACCGCATTCCAACCTGACAGCTTCTAGGCCCAGTTGGAGCCAATGAAGGCATTTAAATAATGGACAAAACCCACCCCATAGGTCTTCAGGAGCAAAAAGAAGGGCGTCAAGCTGTCTCACTCTGTGCCTAAGGGATAGTCCTTAATGAATCCAACAGTCTAGTTCAAAGGGAAAGAATATTCACTCATCTTGCTCCAGGTTTGCAAATAATACATCTAGATCTTTGGCAGCATTTGAAAGAATGAGTGACTTTTGCCTTCCATTCAAGGTATTCTGGTCAAGCTTATTTGACCTGCAGAAGCTTTCTACCAACATGGCTGCTAATTGTTCAGAAAGGAGAGAACACAGAGCTGATCCCTAGATGAAAAGAAAAAGAAAAACCTGTTTGAAAATACCTGCCCTTAGACTTGCAAGATGTATAGCTACTCTATGACTTGCTTTCTGCAAGATGCAAAGCCACCCAGATTCAGGAGAGCTCCTTGATGAACTGCCAGCTGCTCAGCACAGTGCAAAGAGCTGACAGGTATGAGTCGTGAGGCTAGACATACCACGCTGCCTATGGATGGAGGTTCCTTCAAGGCCCTAGAAGGGCGGGCCAGTGTACACCCTTGGTGAACTAGCAGTCAAACTTCGTAAGCACTGTCCGTAAAACATTAATACAAATGAGGTCAATGCTATGTTTAAGTGGAAATCCTGATTCAAATGCACATAGCAGAGGAGACCACCCCCAGACAATGCGCGCACGCGCGCGCGCGCGTGTATGTGTGTGTGTGTGTGTGTGTGTGTGTGTGTGTGTGTGTGAGTGCACTTTTATGTTTTATAAACATAGGCTGAGATATACTATCACAAAGGAAATAATTTGGGCAAGTTTACTGCAGTTTAGGTTTTGCACCACAGCTTTACAGGTTCTAAATAAAAATATTCACTGCCTGAATGGTGGTCAGATTAGTATGCTTTTCTGACAGTAACTAAAATAACAGAGTAGTATCAATAGTCCCCAATAAATATTTCACTTCAAAAACCATTATCATTAAGTTTCTTAACCAAGATTTCTGCTTTCCAAATTTAACAATAAGGAGAGTATCTCAGGATCTCAGTTGTAAATGATAAAAATCCTGAACTAAAATGTATTCATATACTAATTTGTTGAATAATAACTGTACCATTTTTTACACCTACATCAAGATAATAGAAAGGGACACAAGTTGTTTTTTTTTCTTTCTTGCTATTGTTCCTAACATATTTATAATGTACCATGTGATTTTTTTGTTTCTTTGTATGTTCCTCCCTCATGGTATAACCCCTGTTTTCACTATATTTGATGTTGGTGCCCTACATCTTGTATATACACTTCTCTAGCTTGGGGAGAGGAAGGGAAAAAAACAAAATGCTTAAGTAGGGATACAGGTTGACCCATTGCAACAATGAGATGTACAAGATACTATGTTGAAATGAACTTTACAATTTAAGCAGTGAGGGTGGGAGAGGGAGGAGTGTAGTTGTGGAGGTGGAAGGGATGGTAGGGGAAAAACAAAGGAGGAGATAACAATACTTGATAGGAAATATACTCATTACTTTGTAACCCCTCTGTATAGTATTTTACAATAAAAAAACTTATTTAAAAACATATGTAAATAACACTAAAACAAAAAAGTAAAGTATCATAAGAAATGTCTCATGCAACTATTTCAAAAGAATATCTTCAGAAACAAGTATGAAGGTTTCTCCAAAAACTGAACATAAAACTACCTATGACCCAGCAATCCCACTTCCGGGCATTTATCCAATAGAGCACAAACAAGGCCACACTAAAGTCTCCAGCACAATCATGTTCATTGCAGAATTATTCACCTAGCAAGATACGGGATCAGCCCAGATGCCACTCTATAGACAAATGGGTCAAGAATATGTGATCTATATACACAATGGAATTGTACCATTTGTAAGGAAATGGAAAGACTTGGAAAAATTATATTAAGTGAAGTAAGCCAGACCCAGATAAACAGGTTGCATGGTTTTCCTCATTTGTTGTAACTACAATTGCCTATAAATCTATATGTAAACACACTGGGTGACATGAAAGTGGTTACAAATGAATTCATATATAATAGACTCTACGTATGAGGAGCTCAAATAGTGTAATCTTTTAGAAAGACTAAGTGAAAACCCAACAAAATCAGCACAAGGAAATGGGTACATCCAAAGGTGGGGCAAAAGGTGAGGAGGGTAGATGAATGAAGGGGGAAGGGGAGCAAAAGGCAGTCAAGAAATTATTGTGTAGCCACGCACTGGCTCACACCTGCAATCCTAGCTACTGAAGAGGCTGAGATCAGAGGCTCATGGTTCAAAGCCAGCCCAGGCAAGAAAGTCCATGTGAGACTCTAGAAAATGGTAAGTGGCTCTGTAGCTCCAAGTGGTAGTAAGGGAAGAGGCGGGTGGGTAAAAGAGGGTTGATACTGTTGAAAGCAGTGACACTAGTCAAGATGCACTGCAAACATAAACAGCTTTGTTATACGGCACCTCCTTTGTACAATTACATAAAGATAATTTTTAAAAATTTAAATTGCAATAGAAAACATTTTGAATTTTGCCACCAAATTCTAGTGCATAGCTGAACAGAGAGATTCTTATATCCATCTCATTTTGCCTTCAAAGAATTCACTTTCTTAGGTACCTTAAATTTAAAACTCTTTCGAGAGAAAAAAATGGATTATTTGTGGAAAAATAATAAAACTCTCAAATGAAGAACAATAAAGAATATTTCAGGCACCGTTTGAACAGGACAAGGCCAGGGAGGGATCTTCTCTCCACTCCCAGTTACCCCTCCCCGTGCCACAGCTCCTTCCCCGACAAGACACCCAGAGACCCCATGAAAGCTACAGCACCTTCAGATTGTTTCCATCCTCCCCAGTTCAATGATGCAGATGAATAGAGATTTCCTTGTCCAGAAAACTATTCCAAAACCTCCACTTTCGTCAAGTGTCCATCCTGAAGCCACACAAATGACTCAAAGAAAAATAACATCCAGCTTTCTTGGTCCCAAAAGTGAGAGTTAGAGAGTCAAGCCACACCTGAATTATAGGACTATAGAAGAAGAGAGTAGTTGTTAGTGGTACAGAGGCCCTGACAAATCATGGAATTACCATACGGGCAGGAGGAAGGCCCTGGACACTTGTCTGCAAGGTTGACCAACACATACTCACCACCTTGTATGGAGAAAATTCCATGGGTTAGATACGCATAAGCCAAAATTTGTCATGATTGTGGAAATAATCACCTCCAGTTAATTTCTTTAAAAGACCATAGGGCTGGTCTGTGCTATCATAGCTATTGATACTAAGCATTTGGAAAACAATATAAATGATTATTGGAAATGTTATGTAACAGACACTGGAAATATAGAACAGAACAAGAAAATTACTATGATCATATGCTACATAGTTTAGAACTAGCTCAGGCCAGGAAAATAATTAACATTTGTTTCCAGCTATAAATGGTAATTTATTGATAATTCTTGTTTCTTCTTACTGTTACTTCTCCCCCCATCCCATTTTCATTCTTCCCACGTTCAACATGAACATTTTTTATTTACATCCTTAGGAGATATTGGGGAAAGAGGGAAAGAATTTTGGAGTCTGAGATGTGTATTTGAGTCTGGACTCACCTATCCACAGGCCTTGGTTCATACTCAGAGAGTATCAGCCCCTCTATCCCCACATTGGGTTGGTAATGCTCGTAAAAAAACAAAAACAAAAAACATCCTTCAAGTTGTCCCCATAAAATTCTAACTTTCTCATGCTAAATAACTGCTCTCAAACAGAAAAAAGACCAGTCCAAAGCCAAATTCATTTTAACTGGTATGCAGTAGAAAAAACAAACATTAGTACAGCAATTTAGAGGAGTGAGTAGATTTATTCTACATCAGACCGACTATACTCTGGCCAGATGCTGTGGGCCCAGACAGGAGAAGCATCCCAGCCCGCTGATGAGCAGCTCATGTGGTAAGAATCATTAACTTAGGATTCAGTTCTCTACAGGTGGAAAGAGCCGCCCCATACATGGATGTCAGTTAGCCTGAAGGTGTAAAGCTAGGGCAACAGGCTCTGGAGTATTGGGCAACAGAGGTTTGGAAGCAATTTTCAGCACCTGTCTGGGTGAAATACTTTCAAATTTCACCCAGCAAAGTGGAAGGGACAGGGAAGCAAAGTCGGTTACCTGATATCAGCCTAAGAAGATCACTAGAAATGAAACAAGAGAACATGTTGTTTATCAAATACTGTGAGAAGAAGTGTTTAAAGGTCCAACCAGGAGTGAACTGTTCTCAAGATCTGAAAGCTCCCATAGCTACTATAGGATCTTCCAAGGGAATACAGCTGATGCCACGCAACTCATTCTGGAGAGTAAGACAATGAGTTTGGGTGGGACTGCAAAGAATGGAGTGCTGCAATGGCTGATTTCTTTCTTCGCTTCTCTTGGAAGCAAGATGGCCCTTTCTTGACATTGCCTAATGGTTGTTAATCATGTAGTCAATAAATATCCACGCAAAGGGCAGGTAAGACACAAGTCTGCACAGTGACAACTTTTCCAGTTAAGACAATGTATGTTGCTTTTCCCTCCTTGTCTGACTCATCCTCATCCTTGAGTAATTGTTAGTGACTAGGATAGAATCATTTTTCAAACTGAGGAAGCTGGGATCTGGAGCTTGGAGGCAGCAGATTTAGCACTTGTACCAATTCACCTGAGTAATCTTTTTGTTCCTTTCCCAAGGTCCCTTTGTTCCAGGTCACTCTTCTGTGCCCCGTTCCTCCTCAGTCAAAAACTATATTCCACTATCCCAGCCTTTCCTTCCTCCCACAACATTGGTGAAAGTAGCTATCCTCTGAGCTACAGTCCTAATAATTAGCTATCAGCCTCCCCAAAACTCTATTTATTAAAGCACATGGACACCTGACCCAGAATTGCTCTACTTGGCTGCCTTTCCTTGGGACTTTGCAGGGCCCCCGCTGGTTACGGTGATTAATGAGTTAATAACAGAGATGAAGGTTTGCAGGTACTTGAGCAGAGGGCAGCTGTCCCCTAAAATGGATTATCCTGGTCCGCCAGGTGGGCCCTGAGGGGACCGCTGCCTTGTGTTCCTCTGGGGACCTTGTTTAGCACCAACCACCTTGTCATAAGGATATATTAAAAGGAGAGCAATTTTTTGGCTGCCTGCTCAGGAAGCTTGATGAGTTGGAATTTGTGGAGCTGGACTGGCCCCAGGGGAGGGCATGTTGAAGGGAAGCCAAGGAGTAACTTTTCAGGCTGCTGTGGAGTGGATTTAATATCTCACTTTGAAGAAGTCACTTCCCTTTGAGCCTCAGTTTCTTCCCATATAAAAGCATAGGACTAGAGGATTCTGTCTTTGAAAGGCAACCTTGTGCTTCTGCGACTTAAGTTACTCTAGTAAACTGTCAGTACCAGTGATTCGCCATCCCTCCCCTTTTAAGAGTTTTATTGTTTTTTGTTGTTTTTTTTTTTTTTCAGGTAAGGGGTAGGTTTATTCAGTAGACCTGCTGGGACCAGGCAAGGTTGGCACTCCATGTGGCTGGGAAAGGCCTGGGAGAGAGAGCTGGGAAAGAGAGAGAGAAAAGAGCAGAGAGCAGAGAGAGCAAGAAAAGAACAGAGAGAGAGCTGGGAAAGAGAGGAAAGAGAGAGGAAAGAGCTAGAGCAGAGAGAGAGAGCAGAGAGAGATAGATAGAGGCAGAGAGAAGAGTTTTATTGTTGAAATAGAAACAAATCCTTCAGCCCAAGGCTCCGTTTCTTCAGATAGAGCAGAATAATCACCTGTGGTCCAAGTGTTAAAAAAAAATCTCAGAATCTCAGATAACAAACCTGGACAAGATTCTGAAGGCTCAGAGTCTTGAGGCGGGAATCAAAGGGTTTATCAGACACTGCAGACAAATTTGGGAAATAGTGAGACAGATTTTATGGCATTCAGGTAGGACCTTGGGCTCTTAAACCACAGTCCTCCACCTCGGCTGCACGCTCAGTCGCCGGAGACCTGTTAAAACCCTGCTGCTCTGTGCCATCACCAGAAATTCAGAGTGGATGGGTCTGCGCACTGTGTACTTCAGGGGTTTTGATGACTCTGATCACTCAGAGATCCTGCTATGCAGTCAGGGTTCTGAGCCTCTGCCCAAAAACTCAGACCCCATGGCTTTCCTTTTCCATTTCCAAAGGCATAACTGGGAGTCCAAGTCCAGCACTTGTAGCCAATTCTTATTTCCCATTCCCCTGAATGAGAGCAAGGAGTGGGATTCTCCTCATACCAGGGACTCACACTGGGCCTTGGGCTCTGGATGGGTTGGAACCCGAATCAAGTAGAGTGCTAGTAGATTGTTAGAATCTTCCCACAAATCCAAGATGCTTGGGAAATAATAGCCTGTGTATCATCTCCGTTCCATTTTGAGAATCAGAGACAGTGGTGACTTTGGTGATCCTCTGATGTTTTTAAGCCCAGCTCTCTCTCCTTTACTGGATAAATTTCACAGCATCTGCAGAAGGTGGAAATTCTTGCCCTCGTATGTCTCCAAGGAAGAAATTCAAGCTCAGGGCCTTGAAGGTCATTCTGTCAGCAGACAGGAGAGGTCCAAGTCACATTCATCACCCTGGTTCTGGTCTCGGCCCCATGTCACAGCAGCCCTGCAATTTGTTTGGTAGATTGTTTTATTTCTGAGTAATAAAGTCTCCCTCTTTCACTGCCTGTCATCTAATTCCATATAATTTACATGAAAACCTTTCACTGGAAGCTTGTCTCTCTGGGAGATGTCAGCACATATCAGCCACTCCAATGTCTGGAGCAGGACGAGCGTCGGTCTAGCACTGGTCTGCAGGAGGCCTTGTCCCATCCGAGCCCGCAGCCTAAGCCTATTAAGGGAGGAGTCCTCCTGGAGAGAGTGACTTGATATTTTTTAAATGTCTCTTTGTTGAAACAATACTTTCCAAACGCTTCACAATTCTCGAAAGCCAACAGAATCGGCCACAATGCATATCAATCTGTCTTCCAGTGACTGTCCAAGGAGTGATATTTTCAACACCGAGAAGAGATGGGTGCTGTGTCCATGCAGGTATGTGCATATGTGTAAGCCTGAGTACATGCGGAGCCTTCACCCCACCACACCCAAGGAAGGCCCTCTGGGGTGATTTTTGGCAATTATAGATTACCCACACTTCAAGGCTCTATTGGTTCTCAGCTCCTTGTTGGAGTTCTCCCTAACCGCCACAGGAATTTCATTGCTCAGAGCTTGAAGCTCGGCAGTGGATATCGAATCTCCTCCAACTTCGCATGTCCTGATTTATGGTGATACTCCGGACCCTGCATTCAGCTCATGACTTTCTCAAAGAGAGATGATCATCGCACCTCATTTTAAGTTGTGACAGTAAACATATGAACATTTATGTTAGAGAAACTTGAGTTAAAATTTTTCTTCTTCCTCTCATTAGTGGTAATATTTTGGGCCAGTTACTTGAATTTCTGAGTACCACATTCTTCATTATTAAATCTGTGTGTAGAAAGGAAATAAATATGAAAGGAAAACATAAAAAAATCACTTGTGCCTCTTTCTCTGCAAGTAGAGTCAGCAAGGCAATGTACAGGAGATATTATATGGGTGAGGATTTGTATGCAATAGACTCCCATCAGCTGGCTATGTATCCCCATAAAGTCCAGCCCTCATGTCCAGGCCTTAATACACACCGAACCTCTGAGATTAGATCAGTTTATGAAAGGAGAAGGCCTTCAGGGAGGTACTAAGACCACAAAACAGGTAAGCTGGAATTAAAACATGATCAGGATCAAACAGCTAGGCCTGAGCTAGGCTATGCCAAGGGACAGACCAAGGAGCCTAAAGGGCAACTTGGCAAAATCAAAGAGACTCTAAGGTGTGAATAGGCTGAAATTAACAATGTAGATACTGATGAGGCAACTGATTCAAGCATAATAAAAGAAGGAAAGCCAGAACTTACAGCACCCCACCACCATACAAGTGAACATAGCTTGGGACTAATGGCTGGCTGTGTCAATGCGAACCACACTATCCTAAGCAGAATATTTTTACAATGAATCTTCTAGACTTGAAAGCATGACCATGCTGTCTGAAAGCATCCATGCACACAGGACCGACACAGTCGGTTGACTCCTTGTTTCTGCTGAGAGGCACTGGCAGCTTTGCACAGCTAGGTATATAAGCATCTCCTTTTTCTTCCTATGTGGCACCTTCAGGGAACTCACCTTGTTAGATCTACATTTAACACGTGAGGGCACAGGGAGTCCTCAAGAAGAAGATGCCAGTTCTACTGCAACTAAGGGAGATAAATGCAATAATAGTAATTCAGAAAGCCCTTGCTATGTATATGTGCTTGTATCCCAAGCTGCAAACCCCAGCACGATGAGACAGTAGTACCTATTATGTGAGCTATTGGGAGATTAAGTGAAATGACAAACATCAAAGCCCAGAACACATAATCAGGCCCTCCTCATCTTCCTTTCTTCCCCAATGCCCAGAACTGGACCTACACCATTGGAAAGCTTCATACACACGGTTGTATAAGAAGGGATATTAAATCCAAAGGAGAGGAAAAATGGCATCCTTATACATCCCCAGAGTCAAAGAAAATCTTGGATCAAGGGATCTCAGAGGTCATGCCGCACAGTTATCTGAAACTTCAATTGGGAAAAGGAAGCCTGGAGTGGCTGACAAGATCGCCCATGGTCCAGTATGGAGAAGCCCCATCTTCAGGTAGGAGGCTCATGGCCCATGCACAACACCGCAGAACAGGCCTTTTCTTCTTCTCCTGCACAACACACGTAGCTCTTGATTCTATGCATCTAGTTTCCTACCTGCCGAGGCATCCCTACCCAAATACACTGAGTTGACAGGCCTGCAGAGTGATTCTCTTTCTGTTTGTTTTTTATTGTAAAGATGCTGTTCCATGAGTAAGGTAATGAGTCCATTTCCTATCAAGCGTTGTAACCTCCTCCTTTGTTTTTCCCCTACCATCCCTCGCCTTCCCACCTCCCCAACTCCTCTCCTGCCCCAAGTTGTAAAGTTCATTTTCAACATAGCGTCTGGTACATGGCATTGTTACAATGTGTCTACCTGTATCTTTATTTCAGCATTTTGTTATTTCCCTTCCGCTCCCCAAATTAGAAAAATGTATGTACAAGATGCAGGGTATTGACACCAAATACAGTGAAAACAGGGGTTATTCTTTAAGAATAATTCTGCAGGTGCAGAGAGCTAGGTAGGAGTATACAAGGACCATGAAAGGATCAGAGATACATTTCATAATTTATCAAAGTTATAACCCCTGGCATCTCATTTTTTACAATAAGATATTGTTTGCATAGACTATGATATGTATGTATGGAAAAGAAATGAGGATAAAATACCTCATATTCTTGAAACCCAGTGATAGTTGATATTATAGATAAATAGCAACGCATACGTTAGGTCATTCCAAATGTCATTTTATCTACTCCTTCACACGGACTATGGTGAATTGATCATGAAAATCACATAGCCATGCAGGTTGGTTCTATTACTGATTAGTGATCCTTAAGCTTGCCTATGGTAACATGTGTCCCCAAAGGGGACAGAATTATGGGAACATACTCTCAAATGTGACAGGTTGGGAGGTGGGAATGAATGATAGGTTGTTAGGACATGAGGGATCTACTTCGATGAAGGGGTTGAAGCTCTTATCTCGGGAATGAGTCAGTTATCCCAAGAGAGGATTTCATATGACAGTCAGTCCATTCCTTATCATATTGATAGCTTAATGTCATCCTCTGTGCCAGCCACCTAGAATGGCCCTGGTGCATGGTCCCTGCACTGTCACACAGAAGTTCTAAAACTCATGCCACGGGCACAGAGACAGCTTGGGACAGAATACAAAGCTGATAACCCCCAGAGAAGTGTGGTCCGCTGGGCAGTGGAGCGTCTCTGTGGTGAATGGGCTCTGATGGGCACAATGTGAGGCACAAAGGCTGATGGTGATAGCATACCCGTACCATCATTTCCCTCTTTCCAGACTTCCTTGTCTCTCACAGAACCACGTTCATGTCAGTCTTAGGATCAGCCAGCCTGCTACCCTCCTTATCTAGAAGCCCACGTCATTCTGTAATTCAGGCCATAATTTCATCTGCTGGGGCTACCACAGATTAGTGCCTTGTACAACAAAGAATTTTCTCATAATTTTTATGGCTAAAAGTCCATAATGAGGGTGCTTGCATGGTTAGGTTCAGAATAGGACCCTCTTCCTAGCTCCTAAATGGTCTCACAAGACCACTTCCTTGTGCATACAAGGAAAGAAAGAAAGGTCTCTGGTATCCTTTTAGATAATGGCACTAATCCCACTGTAAGAGTCCCACTGTCATTATTGCATTTAAGCCTAATTATCTACCAAACTCTCACCTTTAAATACAATCTCCTTAGGGGTCTGGGCTTCAGCTAGAGGGAGACAGACACATTCAGCCCATAAAACTACATTAGTGTTCTCTAGCCCCCTGAAAGGACTTTTCTCTAGCAACTCTGTTTCGAGTCATTTGCAAATCATTTTCAATATCCAGTTTCAAATAACACTAACACATGAAGCAGACCCATTCATGAATCAGGCCAGAGTAGTTTTCTCTTATGTCAGTTTGTTGTAAGGAATAATCCATAAATGAAGCCGCAGATGTGAGCTGAGGGGAGGGAGACGTGCTAGTATTATAGAGTAGAGGACCAGGATCTGGACCACCTCGTAGAACTGTATTTTCCCCTCTCGACCTACTTCATCCTGATCCTAATTGTACCACTTCCAAAGATGGTGAATTGTTGATCTGCCTCCATCACTTTATGATAAGGTGGGTCAGACAATATCTAGTTCATAATAGGTAGCTCCAGTTCTCTATTTCCTTGCCTGTTGCTTAAGTCTCAGTCTTCATCAGAGCTCAATCAAGCATTGCTATTGCTAAAATCCATATATCTGTCACTAAAAGCATTGTCTGGCTCCATGCGCTGGGGGCTTACGGGTTGCCTTCACACAGGATAGAGGCTCTGGGTTCAGTCCATGACAGAAGTATTCAGAGATGGCACACAGAGGTAAATCTAGCAAGGTATCTCTAGCAAGGTAGCTCAGTCACCCAGGTTGCGAGAGCACTCATTGGTACCAAATGGCTATGCAGCTTCCCTAGAGACTGGACTCCGTTTACATGGACAATCAATTCAAGGCCCAGAAAAAGGGCATTAGAGCCAGTTCCAGCATGTAAATGTGGCATATTCCAAAATTTCCTGGCCCTTGACATCTCGTAAATAAAGAGTGTCTTTCAAGATCAGTGTTTTCTATCTACAATCATGATGGCTCATGTAGGAGGCATGTGGCAAGGGTAAGGGTTAAACATGGGCTTAGAGAAGAGCAGACTGTTTAGAAGGACTGTACTAGGTCATTCATCAAGAAGTACATTATGCCAGAATATTCACTCCTTCGAGATCAGGAAACTGTATTTGACCTTTGGTGTGTTGATGAGGCTAGACTGGCTCAGAAAACCCAAATTTTCCTTTTTAGGATGTTTTGGTTAGGATAGGCTGGGATGGATCATCTTCCTGAGAGCTGGGAGTCACCGTGAGACCGGAGGCATTGTATCTTTCTCTCTGTAATCCTATCTAATTCTCCTCTGGCATCATGAAGATATGTTACCAAAGCATACAGAAGTCTCCTAGAAGACTAGTCTTTGCTTATGGGCACATCTCATCATCTTCTTCCTGACTGCCTGCCTTGGGACCTTCAGCCATGCTTAGCCAATCCCACGACGGCACAATCTCTAGAATACCTGCCAGCTTCTGTGATTCAGGAAGGGAATAGAAAAATCAATCTTGAGTATGAAAGTTTTTGAACTGAATATGAACAATAAAGAGAGGAGATATTCATCAGACTGACCTGGAAAGTGAGCAAGCACTTGTTTCTTCCAAGTTGAACCCAACTCCAGTGGCCTCTAGTAGAAAAGTTAGTCCCCTCTTCTAAGGCACCTGAAATTCCTTTACCTATGAGATGTCCTCCCCTCAATTTCTCTGTGATGTGATGTGATCTGTTTTCTGCTGGCAACCTTGGGTCACTTTCCTTAAGCTATGATGGTCAATTTATCTATCAAAGAAGAAGAAATATATCTATGAGTTTATTTCTCCCCCCCACAAGGTGTCCCATAACCAATAGTTAGCTGGTTGGTGATAGCTTATCAATTCCAGTTCCTTCACTGGACACTAAACCTGATGTGCAACTTGTACTTCAGGGCCCCCTGTGGATCATATTGAGGCTGAGACATCCGGCTTTCAGGTCTAACTTCTTCCTTCCCCTCCTCCAGCCTGCTCCTCCTAGTCTGACACCAGTTCCTTGGATTCTTTCCTTTAAAAGTCCTTGCACTCTACTGAGGGGCATCTGGGTTGGTTCCATATCTTAGCTATGGTAAATAATGCTGCAATAAACATAGTTGTGCTGGTAGCTTTAGTGTGGTCTTGTTTGTAAACATTTGGGTAAATGCACAAAAGTGGGATTGCTAGGTCATAGGGAAGCTCTATGTGGAATCTTTTGAGGAACCTCCATACTGCTTTCCAAAGTCGTTGAACAAGTTTACACTCCCACCAACAATGCAGTAAGGTTCCCTTCTGTCCACATCCCCTCCAGCATCTGTTGTTATTAGAGTTCTTGATTTTAGCCATTCTAACTGGGGTGAGGTGGTATCTCAATGTTGTTTTGATTTGCATTTCTTTTATGGCTAGGGATGTTGAGCATTTCTTCATGTGTCTATTGGCCATCCTTCTTTCTTCTTCAGAGAAGTTTCTCTCCAAGTCTTTAGCCCACTTATTTATTGGGCAGTTGTTTCTTTGAGGATTTGTTGTTGGGGGGTTTAATTTTTTGAGTTCCAAGTATATTTTAGATATGAGACCCTTGTCCATTGTATGGCTAGTGAAGATCTTCTCCCAATCCGTAGCCTTTCTATTGATCTTGCTAGCTATGTCCTTTGCCATGCAGAAGCTCTGCAATTTCACACAGTCCCATTTGTCCAACCTTTCTTTGATTTGTTGTGTTTCCAGGTCTCTATTAAGAAAATTTCGGCCTGTGCCAAGGAGACCTAAGGTTTCTCCTATTCCATCCTGTAATGTTTTCAGAGTGTATGCTTTGACTCCAAGGTCTTTGATCCATCTGGAGTTGATTCTGGTGCAGGGTGATATATAAGGATCTAGCTTTAGTTTTCTACAAGTAGTTAACCAATTTTGCCAGCACCATTTACTGAAGAGGCTGTCATTCTTCCATTCTATTTTTTTAGCTCCCTTATCGAAGATTAGATGGCTATAGGTTTGTAGTTCATTTCTGGGTTTTCAATTCTATTCCATTGGTCCTGAGGTCTGTTCTTATGCCAATACCAAGCTGTTTTGATTACTATGGCTTTATAGTAGAGTTTGAATGGAACCAACCCAGATGCCCCTCAGTAGATGAATGGATCAAGAAAATGTGGTATATATACACAATGGAATTCTATGCCTCCATCAGAAAGAATGACATTGCCCCATTCTTTAGGAAATGGAAAGACTTGGAAAAAATTATATTAAGTGAACCATGCCCAAAGAAGCATAGGTCCCATGGTTTCCCTTATTTGCAATATCTAGTATATGTCTGAGTCAAGCAGAAAAGGTCAGATAAGGTGATGTTAGGAAAATGAACCCTTAGATATGTATTTAAATGTTTTTTTTCTTTCATGCATTTGTTTCTAACGCATTTATAAGATTATTTCTTTGTTGCTTTGTATGTCCCTCCCCCACAGCATAACCCCTGCTTTCACTGTATTTGATGTTGGTATAATTTGTGGAGGGGAAGGGGAAAAACAAGTCGTTTAAATAAGGATACAGGTGGACCCGTTGCAACAATGAGAAGTACAAGTTGTCATGTCAAAAACGAACTTTACAACTTTGGTGCGGGGGGGAGAATTGGGTGGGGGGACGGAGGGAGGCTGGGAAGGGATGTGAAAGATAAACAAAGGAGGAGGCTGCAATGCTTGATAAGAAATGTACTCATTATCTTGCCCATGTAATTGTAACCCCTCTATACAGTATGTTCACAATAATAAAAAAAGTCCTTGCACTCCTGTCCTTGACTTGAGGTCTCTTTCTGAGAGGACTAGACCTGAGAAGCTCCACCATTGCTACACACTTCCCATGTGTGTCCTGCACTTTACAGGCCAGGGAAACTGTGGAAAGTTTCAGCTCTGCTCTCCCTATTTGGTCCAAAACCAATAGTTTCTAATCTGCCTTCAGGAGTGGAACTATTTTTTTCTTAGATGAAGCAGGGCTTGCTGAGAATCCCAGTCTATGACACAGACGAAACTCATCTGCTCAGCTGACAGATGACAGGACCTAGAGTCTCTTCAGCCTGTTCTCCTACCCCACAGCGGTTTCAAGGTATCTATTAGGCACTTAGAGATACAGTGAAGTACTACCAGTGAACAAGCATCACGCTACCTCCTTGAGCTCCCTCCAAACAAGCTCTGTTGTTCTGTGATGCAGTTCTTAACTTGGCTTCTGGTGTTGCACACAGAGGTTTTGTTGTCCACCCCCTCAGGCTCAGGAGGTGACCACCCCTTCCCCCACATCATCCCCAGGCTCCTGACTGCTCCCACCCCCCAGTGCTCCACTAATAACTCCAGGTGGCCTGGCGAGCTGCAATCTTCCTTCCTTTATTGCAGTTTGGGTTCTCATGTATCACACTGCCAAGTGTGACCGCAAGTCTTAGCAATCAAAAGCCCTCCGGCATTTGAAGTCTGAATTCAGAGGTAGCCGGTGCCCTTTCCTAGGACAATCTTGCCTTTCTGTGAACAGGATCTAGCATCCCTCATGTTTCTGACCAGCCCATTACCACGAGGGCGGTGAAGCCTCAGGAAAAGTAATTGAACCCGCTGGTGAGCCGTCACAGGCTGGCATGCCACAAGGACTGCCCACGACCCAGCTCTGCCTCCTGGGGGGCAGGAGCCATCCGATGAGGCCCCATGTTTTATAAAATGATATCTCATTCATTAGCTCATCCTGTATTTTCTGCCAGAAATGTTGATGTCTAAAATTCTTTGAAAAAAAAATATCTGTATCTCACCTTCAAAACGATGAATAATATTTTGGATATTGAGACAGGGTTGGCCTAGAATGAGTGTAGTGGGAAGATAAGACCCGCAGATGAACACTAAGTTGCAGGGGATTTATTTGGGTAATGGGACACTCAGGGATGGCTGTGGCCAAGAGTTGTCAGTCTGGGATACTGAAACACCCTTCCTACCCTCTCAGCACAGAGGTGTGTTGTCAACAAAGCAAGCTGCAGAGGACCTAGGTGGTAAAAGTGGATGAGCACAGAAGGTCGAACTCTGCATGATCCCAGTGACACATAATGTCTTAGCAGTTATTCCCAGAGCCCTGAAACATAAAATAGAAGTTGAAGGGGTAGGTCATAGGAGAGGCAGCTCCACCAGTGCCAAGTTACAAGAAGGTAGGAGGAGTAAATTCTCCTGTTCCACACACAGCATAGAAAGCTGACGACAGTCAACAATACTGTACTCTATACTTCAAAAATGCCTGATGAGAGGACTCTGAATGTTCCACTCACCACAAAGAAATAATCAACACTTGAAGTACTGGGTATGCTGATTACCATGGTTTGATCATTACACAAAATACACATGCATTGAAAGAGCACACTATGCTCAGGAAATACATACAATCTTTGAGTTAACTAATTGTTTACGTGTATCAGCACCCCACCTCTCTGGCTTGTGAGTCACGGGTAAGGATGGAACAGACCCTCTCTGCAAGATGCTAGGTACAGACACACACACAAAATTACTTTGAACTTTACATCACAGACACATACACACACACACACACACACACATTCGCACTAGACTGGCAAGAGCAGGGTGTGATGTGAGCCGAAGAAATCCAAAGAAGCAGCATAAAAGGAAACAGGCCTTGGCAAACAAGACTGGAAACTCCCAGAGGCAGTGACCTGCTCCTAGATGTCTTTAAGACTAAGGATTGTGGAGAGGTTCTGATGAGACTGCTTTGTCTCCACCACATACCAAGTCATGACCTAGAGGGTGTTACTTAGTGCTTCTAAGCATCTACTTACCTGGAAATTCAAATAATAATGAATTACTTCTAAGAAATAGTGATTGTAACGCTTTCAATGTTATTGTCTTGCCCCAAATAATCAAAAATGTCAATTCTTACATTCACACACCAAAATACCATGACTAGGTTGGGTAGTTGCAATAACAGATATGTTTCTCACAGCTTTGGAGGCTAAGACAAGACATGGACCAGATCCTGGCAATCTTGAAGATTGCTCTTTTTAAAAAAATCATTATTATAAAACTGAAGTACAGAGGAGTTATAGTTACATAAATCAGGTAATGAGTACATTTCTTTTTAAACAATGTCCCCTTCTCTCTCTCTTTCTCTCTCTCCCAGTTTGATTGCTCTCTCTTCAGGTTCTAAATAGACAGAAAGTACAAGCTTCTTTTCCTTAGAAATCCACTAACACCATCAGTAGGACCTCATTTTATGGCCTCATCTTACCCAAGGCCTTACCTTCAAAGACCCTCTCACTGGGGGTGAAGGCTTCTGTATATGATCTTGAGAGAACATAATTCAGTGCATAAATTTGAACACAAAAGTTGCTCTCATTGAAGTGTAATGGAGAATGGTGCATATGAAGTCTGGGGAAAGTTAGTTCAGAGAGAGGGTGAGTGAAGGGTGGTGAATCAGCCAGTACTAAGATGCATTAGGAGCAAATACATCCCAGTATCTATTGCAGTGTGCCAACCATATACAACACGTATGCACTGTATATATCAAAAAAATTAGAAGAAAAGATTTTAAATATTTCAAAATAGAAAAAATATATTTGAATACATAGATATGCTCATATTGTTTTGAACAATATACAATTTATGTATCAAAACATAGTGCCCCCATAAATACATGTAATTTATGCATCTGCTTAAAAATTTTGGTTCATGTCATTTTCCTTTTATTATTCTTTCTGTATATAATAGACAAATATACATAACTGTAAACATACACATTGTAATATCCTTATTGTCCATTCTACACATGATCAACTATATAATAATATTTAAATTATTATTAAACACATCTTAACAAATCATACAGCACATTTCAATTACATTATAGTTAAAAAAATGAAGTGTTGGTTTAATTGGACACCAATGTCTTGTTAGTGAAGTCATGTTTGTTGACTTGCTTAGAATAAGTGGGTCCTTTACATGTGTATTTTTAGCCCAAATTCTGTCTCTAAGAGACAATTTAGACAAGCAAAAAGAAAATCCGAACCTTGGTTTTCTGCTGCAAAATAAACATTGATACAAAAGGTTCTGCTTTATCTTCCACCACTTTCCATAAACTTGGGTACAAATGAAATGTAAATGGGGTTTTGTATGTGAGAGTATGAGGACTTGCTTCCAGTGGGAGATGGCTTCCAGGCGGGTGTGTATAGACACTGCCACCATTGTATCATCCCCTTTGCTAAATGATCCCAAGACCTAACTGCTGATGTGAAATCAAGCATTTTCCCCCTCACACTGAGTAATGAAAACAGATGTATATGTGAAGGTTTCAGGAAAACTTACTCTGGCTGGGTCTAATCCATAAATCCAACCAGAGCTTCTGTCTCCCCTCGCCTCCCCTCCCCTCCCTTCTCCTCTTCATTACTCACTCTAAGTGACACAGCCAACCGCACCACTGCCAGAGCAGGAGCATAGTCACCAACAGCAGCTGCGCCCTGGGCCCAGAGCATCATGACTCTCTTCTCTGGACAGCTGGTCTCAGGCTACTTCCATCTCTCAAGTGAGAATGATACCGAATCCTGCCAGTGGTGTCTTTCAAAGATACTTGGAGGGTTCGCCATTGACAACGCAGAATGTGAGAAGACTCCTGTCTTTCTGCCTGTCATGATCCTCGGAATTCTCCGGCACCAGCCTGGGGCCCAAGCTAAGTCAAATAGAAGCTGAGCAGGTCAGTAGAATTTGGTCCTTGTTTCCAAAGACGGCAAAGATTCTGAGTAAAGCCCTGACACACTAGCAAGTCATCTAAGAAGTCATTCATGCTTTGCTGCTTCTGGTGCTACCAGAACACTTCATCATAGAAGTCTGTAGGGTGGGGGAAGCGGTCACAGAGTGACTCATCCTGACAGTGTCTTGGAGAAGCCAAAGCCGCCTTAACCTGCCCTTTGAGGATGAGTCACTGTAATTTTGTAACTGATGGATAGGATCTGAGCATGTGTGGTTCCCATGAGCTTCTGCTCATGTTCTCCTTCCTACTTCTTGGAAACTAACCCCTCTCCTCATTCCAGATACAATCTTCCTAATAGGAGTCCAAGAACATCCCCTCTTCGAAGCTGTCTCTAGTGTACTAACATTGTACTCCTGAGAAGGGGCTCCCAGCAAGCTTCTGGCCACTTTTTAGCTCTTGTATTTTCTGTTCTGTTATAGCTCGTTGTTTACATGTGTAGGCAGACAACCTGTTTCTTTCAACTCCTTAGTTCCCCCCAGCCTTAAGTACAATCACATCTACTGTGCAGCCAATAAACAGCCATTGCATTGAGTTCTGGTGAGCCAATGCTTGTTTAAAGACAGTAGCTAAGGTTCTTTCTTAGGCCATGAGTTGAGGAGAATATACCATACCATCTAAGACGTAACCTTTGGTACCCAACATTTTGCCTTCTGCATGTTGAGTCAGCCTTCATTCAGTCTGGCCTCTGTGAATCAGCTAACTTCCCTACTTATACCTTGAAGTATTACTAGCAATATTTATTCTTTCACCCTAATCTGCTCCTAACAATGTCTGTAATTATTATAGACTACTTCTCATTCTAGTGTCTAGAACAAGATCCATCAAACTATAGTTCCATGGGCCAGATCCAGCCCACTGCCTCTATCTGTGGATTTGCAAGACAGGGCTGATGTTTAGAGATGACATTTATGATCAACACTAATATTGAACACCAAGTAAGTGAAATTCCAATCCCACTGTCTTAGTCCACCCAGTGTGCATAATGAGATAACGTCATGTAATTTACAATCAGCAGTCCTTGGAACTATTAAGGGCACAATGAAAGCATCAGCGGCTTCAAGCCCTGGTGGGAGCCAGCATTCGGCTTTAACAGTGGCCTCTGGCTGCAACCTTAAAATACAGAACATTTTCAGGGGGTGAGCAAAATCTCTGAGACCTCTTTCATGAGAGTGTGAATCTAACCAGCTCAGAGACCCCACCTCCTTTACATCATTATATTTAGGATGAACTATCCTCCATAGATTTTAAACAGAATCAACCATTCTGACCACAGCACCCTGAGCAATCCTTCTATTCTCATTTAAAGATGTCTTCCTAGCTTAATTTACTCAAGCTCTCCCACACTTTTCATTCACAATTTAAAAAAATTTAGAAGCTAGTTTTCTAATTATATAATTCTTACATATAACATCTTTGATGATCCCCCCAGGCCTGTAAAATCACCAATAATTTACTCTCTGGCTCCTTTTAATACTACTTTTGCTGATCTATTGTCCAAGCTAAAGTCTTCTACCGAGTAGGTTTTCAGCAGATAAGTGTTGAATAAGAGTGCCAAGAGGGATGGACCCCATCGAACATGCTGTCTTAGACCATTTCTTTTTTGCTGATCAAACAGAATCCATGAGATGGAGTAAATTATAAAAATAAAATAGGTTTCTTTGGCTCGCAGTTCTGGAAGCCGGCAAGCTGAATGTTCAGGGCTGCATCCAAAGAGAACCTTCTAGTTGCCCTGTCACAGAGCATAAAGCATCACATGACAAGAGACACCAGGGAGGATGCTGAGATCTCCATGTAACTAACTCATTCTCCCAGTAACAAACTTAGTCCTCTGATGACAGCAAGATCTGATGGCCTTATCCCCATTCCACTCTGCTACAGTGGCCATTAAATTTTAGTTAGGGTTTGGGAGGGACATCTAAGCAACACAATATGCCACAGTGCATTCATGGGACCAGCTCCTGGGACCTGTGTCCTATTCATGGCCCATGGAACTTCCATCACACAGTGGATTTTTCCATCAGCAAAAATACCATATTTAGCAACTGATGGTGCTGTGGGTATCCAAATCAGGATTTTGAGCCTCAAGAAGTTTCTACTTTGATGAGAAAATATGTAATCTTGAATACAAAATAAGAAATAACAGTAAACACAAGAAAAGCCTATACTGCTTCTGTTGTGAAGGTCTACAAGCCTTTCTTTTTTATTATCAAGGTGATATAAGGTAAAAAGTGCATTTCTTGTCAAACTTGTTATCCCTTCCCTCATTTTTCTCGTACTTTCCTACCCTCCCACTCCCCTACCCAAGGTGTACAGTTATGTAGTGCTGTTGCATTGGTTTCCCTGCCCCCTTGTCCTCTTTCTCACCATTCTGTTGTTCCCTTCCTTCCCTAATTCAAATAAATGTATATACAATACCAGGGTACGAAAATCAAATGACAACAGGGCATAAACCATAGAGGGAAGAACATACAAAAGAAATAAAAAATCACATAGCAACAACAAAGAAAAACCTCTTGTGTCCATGTCTTGGAGTTCATTTCGCTTAGCATCATCTTATATGGTCATATGTACATAGCTATTGAGCTATTCTGCTCATCTGCTAAGAGTATCCTAGATGTATACTAATTGTTGCAAATAAGGGTAACCATGGGACCTACGTTTCTTTTGGTCTGGCTTACTACACAGACGGATGCAGATTGCAGTTAGCCCAAAAACCAAGGGAAAACGAAGGGAAAGTCATGAGTACCCCACAATACATTTCTGCTCCTTCTTATAAGTTTTAAGATATAAATCATGTTGAACTCCTTCTCTAAAGAGTCCTTGAACCCCCTTCTAGGCACAACTGCTCTTCCTATCACCCAGACAGAGCCCTGTGCTTACAGTCACCAGATTATTTTCTAAAGGTCTTCTCTTCTTCCATCTTCTCCATTAGAACATCATGTTCCTGGGAAGAGATGATACCTTATCTGTCCAGAGTCACCTGGGTCATGAAAACATTCCTCTTAGAGACTCAGGCTGATGAGTGGAGAGTATACATGAAATCATTATTTACTTTTTCTTCCTCTGTGGGTTCATTTCACAAAATAGAGTTACTGGATCCTTTCCATGGTGGGAGGAAAATAAGACCAAATACCTGTTCCGATTAAGGAAATCCTTATTTCACAGAAATGTAATTCTGCATGTGTTGGTCCAACTAGATGGTAAGATGGTAAGATTTCTTACCATCTAGAATTAGGACTATTGGTACTTCTCTACCCCACACTTATTCTCTCCCGAGCACTCTGATGGCTTCTATGCCTTGGAATTTTATGTACTGAATGGAAGCTCTCATAGATTACTGAACCACATTATTATTATGAACACTGATTGCAAAAGTAAATTGATATCCATATAGGATGGTTCCAGTACCCCCACAGATGCCCAAATCTGTGGGTGATCAAGTCCCTTGTAGAAAATGAGGTAGCATTGCTTATAAACAATGCAAATCCTCCCATGTACTTTAAATAATTTCTAGATTCCTTGCACAATATAAATACCTCACACAATGTAAATACAACATAGTTATCATGTCACATTCCTTAATAAATAGGGACAAGAAAGAAAATCTTTGTACATGTTCAACACAGAAGAAAATTGGTTTTGATACTTTTAATGTGTGGTGTATTAACTCCATGGGTTAAGGACCTATGGACATACAAATTCAATGTGTATAGAAAGTATTTATATTAATTACAAAAATGTACCTATAAAACAACATTAAAATTCCATTTTCTCTAGTAAATTATCAAGTCTTTTTAAATTAATGCTCATTGCTGCTGTGGCTCAGCAAATCTACATTCAAAATTTTCTAGCATATCAACACCCACTGTGACCTCCTTAAATAGATGTGATCCCTGTTCCACATTCAGGGAAAATGAGGTTCCAAGAAGATAAACCCTCTCACTATTTAAATCAGCCTAGCCCTAATCCTAAATCTTCTTCATCCCTTAAGACTGTCTTCAGATATTATCTCTTTCCAGAAACTTCTCAGGATATAGTTTCTTAAGCTAGGCTAGGCACACGTCATAATCTCCTGCACATCCATTTATATTTGGAACTTGTACATAATTTCAGATTCATTTGCATATGGCATCTCCTCCCCCGGTGGAACTTAGTTCTCAGTGGGAATCATGCAGGTATAAATCATCTTATCCATTTCTATGTGCCTACCCACACCACATAACCTTACCCCTCAAACGTGAAACTGAACCAGCCTCGATTTAGAAGATGATGGAGGCAGAGAGCCACCTCCATCTTTCTGTCCTAAAAATGGAGGCTTTATATGATGCCTTATGTAGCCTTGTTCCTTCCATGGAAAACAAGCTTCTGAAGGATTAAAAACACAACCCAAATGTCAAGCTGACCGGGAGCCCACATCCTCTTCACCAGGGTGTGTGTGTGTGTGTGTGTGTGTGTGTGAGAGAGAGAGAGAGAGAGAGAGAGAGAGAGAGAGAGAGAGAGAGAGAGAGAGAGAGAGAGAGAGAGAGAGAGGGAGAGATTCACTCTCCCTGAAAAGAGCTTGTTCTGTCTTCGCAGAGGTAGACAGAAGTCCATCAATAAACATCCTATCCTCTCAGGACTGGGTGTTATCCAGAAACTTCATCCAGGCTTTAACATCCAGGCACCTAGTGGTTTTTAAGGTACAAAAGAGCATGATTGACACATTCTCCTGTTTTCCCAGTTCTTTGATATCCAGGATCCAGACTTCAACGACAATGAACTCTAAAATTGATAATTCCTTGTGGGTTTTCTACAAATAAGCCATTTTATTTGCTTTAACAGACTTAATTTCCAACCAGTTTTGCAAGGTAGACATTAGGCTTTTCCTGCTGAGGAAATTATAGTTCAGAAAGGAAGGAAAGTTGGCTTACAGTCACCAGGAGATTAAGCCTCAAGAAGTTGGAATTTAAACAGGGTCAGTCTGATTCAATGGCCAGTCTCTTGATCAGTGTGTCATATGCTGCTTTTCCACTTTTACTCCAAGGCTGAATCCTGGAAGACCACTCATAGAGCTCACCCACTGATGCTAGGCACCCCCAGTAAGATGTTTCACTCACCTCACTTACAATTCTACTCCCTTGCATCATCAGGATTCTCTACAACAGCACCTCTGCCCCTGGAAGCAGCCCTCTCCCTCCTCTTCCTCCCATCTATGACCTTTCAGGGTCTCTTCTTTCTTCAGACTCAGCACAATCCAAAATTCTCATTATTTTAGCCAGCTACAGGTCAGCACCTCTCCAGATTGAAAATTATTATAGATAGCCCCCATGCAGCTTTATTTTCTTTTCCCTGTGTGTACATTTCAGAAAATAGAGATGCAGTATTTCTTCATCTTCTCATCTTTACTGATAGCCCAGGCAGACAAGTTCAGTCTTCTTCCTGAAGTTTCTTCAGGCAGGAGCATTTCCCATGACCCTTATTTGGTTGGGTTTAAAACCCCAGATTGAAGAAAATGCATGCCGGGCAGGATACAATTCAATGAAAGAGAAAGAAAGAAAGAAAGAAAGAAAGAAAGAAAGAAAGAAAGAAAGAAAGAAAGAAAGAAAGAAAGAAAGAAGGAAGGAAGGAAGGAAGGAAGGAAGGAAGGAAGGAAGGAAGGAAGGAAGGAAGGAAGGAAGGAAGGAAGGAAGGAAGGAAGGAAAGGAAGGAAGGAAGGAAGGATGGAAGGAAGGGAAGAAGGAAGGAAGGAAGGAAGGAAGGAAGGAAGGAAGGAAGGAAGGAAGGAAGGAAGGAAGGAAGGAAGGGAAGAAAGAAAGAAAGAAAGAAAGAAAGAAAGAAAGAAAGAAAGAAAGAAAGAAAGAAAGAAAGGAAGGAAGGAAGGAAGGAAGGAAGGAAGGAAGGAAGGAAGGAAGGAAGGAAGGAAGGAAGGAAGGAAGGAAAATATCCAGGAATATAAGAAGTTCAAACTAAAGTTAATTCAGTCTCACAGGCCCTTGCTGGGGACACCTTTAGGGAAAGCTTGAAGGAAGAAAAGACAATGACTATTTCCCAAGCATCTTCTGCAATCAGGCCAGCACCTTGAGTGCTTAACAACTCCTCATTTTTAAAATGAAGGACCTCGTGTTGCTCCAATGACTGAGATATGATTACGTGAATAGCAAATACCAAATACCAATTAGAGAAATCTGGAAGTCCTCCTACTCCACGGGATTCATCCAGCCATCAGCACTTAGGAGACCCCCTATGACACTCAGGCTCCAAAGCTCAGGCTAGCTTCTGGAGAGAATCAGTAGTTTTATTAACAGCAGCAAGAGATCTGAAAGCTGAGTATTTCATCTCCCTGGCCTTCGGCCTAGACTCTAATGGAGCCCACCCCCCCCCATCCCTCTGAACTTCTTGGGTTCCTTGTTTATAACTTGACCCAATCATGTACTTATTCTTACAACTGCCCACACTTGTCAGAACCCAGCCATGTTGCCTGACCCCCTGCCCAGCCCTTGCTGGCTCAACACTGGCCTAGTTCCTGTAGGAAATTATCTGACTGCACAACATGTAGTCAGAAAAAAAGCATGCCATGTGCTATGTCAGGGTCATCTTTTAAGTCTTCCGGTGTGTTCTCTACCATATACTCAAGTGCACAACGCCAGCATCTCTAACTCTTCAGCTTCAAAAATAACTTTGGACCCTATTTCTCTACCTACATTGTCACAACAACCTTGGGTTTCTCTATATCTACTCTTCTTGTCCTTGATGGGGCAAGTGCTGTATGAACTGGGCTCTAGTCTTGTGTGAGCCCCTTGGTTTTTGTGAGGCTCTATAGCTGGGACTCCATGGTCCTCAGTTTCTTAAATTCCTTTTATAAAGAAAGGCCTGAGTGAAATAGCACTGGACTAAGACTTCCTCCAGAATGCCTTCCTAGCAAGTCAGATTGCTCAGTGGCACAATTTGCTCTAAGGCCAAGAAGTCACCAACAACAGTAGAGTACAACGCTATGTTATTATCAAGCGTATTGACAAGACTTGAAAAGGCTAGAGGGAAATGAGGGTTCGCTAATCCCAAATCTTATCATTGGCAGTATTAAAAGCATGACTTAGATCAAAATCTTTCACAAAGTAGACTATTATTAAATAACCACTCATTAGGAAAGATAGCACAAATGGTTCCTATAACTTATTCAGAAAGCTTGAGGAAAATCCAGACCTTTCTTTATTGAGACCTGGAAAGTTCTTTGAATACAAGTTACAGGAAAAACCAATACCAAGATTCTAGGTGCAGGATTTGGTTTGTGTACTACCAAGAGATTCTGGCACTCAAGGAATAGGGAGCTGGCTCAAGAAATTCCTAAAAATTAAGAATAGGACTTCTGGGCTTCACAAGCTATTAGTCAAGGACAAAGTGCTTCTGACGGTTAGGAATTCATTCTAAATACTTTTATTTTATCTAAAGAGCTCATTTAAAAATTTTAAAATCTTGAAAAAGGAAATCAAAACAGAACTTAGAAAATGGCAAAACCTCCCATGCTCCTGGATTGGAAAGATTAACATCGTGAAAATGGCAATACTTCCCAAGGCTATCTACAAATTCAATGCGATACCTATCAAAATTCCAACCTCATTCTTCAAGGAAATAGAAGAGGCAATCCAAAAATTCATATGGAACAACAAAAGACCCCAAATAGCAAAAATGCTCTTCAACAGAAAGAACACTGCTGGTGGAATATCAATACCAAATTTCAAACTCTACTAAAAAGCCATAGTAATCAAAACAGCTTGGTATTGGCATAAGAACAGACCTCAGGACCAATGGAATAGAATTGAAAACCCAGAAATGAACCTAGAGAGCTATAGCCAACTAATCTTCGATAAGGGAGCTAAAATAATAGAATGGAAGAAAGACAGCCTCTTCAGTAAATGGTGATGGTAAAATTGGTTAACTACTTGTAGAAAACTAAAGCTAGATCCTTATATATCACCCTGCACCAGAATCAACTCCAAATGGATCAAAGACCTCAGAGTCAAAGCAGACACTCTGAAAACATTACAGGATGGAATAGGAGAAACCCTAGGTCTCCTTGGCTCAGGCCGAAATTTTCTGAATAGAGACCTGGAAACACAACAAATCAAAGAAAGGTTGGACAAATGGGCTTGCATGAAGTTGCAGAGCTTCTGCATGGCAAAGGACAAAGCTAGCAAGATCAATAGAAAGCCCATGGATTGGGAGAAGATCTTCACTAGCCATACAATGGACAAGGGTCTCATATCTAAAATATACTTGGAACTCAAAAAATTAAATCCCCCAACAACAAATCCTCAAAGAAATAACTGCCCAATAAATAACTGGGCGAAAGACTTAAAGAGAAACTTCTCTGAAGAAAGAAAGAAGGATGGCCAATAGACACATGAAGAAATGCTCAACATCCCTAGCCATAAAAGAAATGCAAATCAAAACAACATTGAGATACCACCTCACTCCAGTTAGAATGGCTATAATCAAGAACTCTAACAACAACAGATGCTGGAGGGGATGTGGACAGAAGGGAACCTTACTGCATTGTTGGTGGGAGTGCAAACTTGTTCAACCACTTTGGGAAGCAGTATGGAGGTTCCTCAAAAGACTCCACATAGAGCTCCCCTATGACCCAGCAATCCCACTTTTGGGCATTTACCCAAATGTTTACAAACAAGACCACACTAAAGCTACCAGCACAACTTTGTTTATTGCAGCATTATTTACCATAGCTAAGATATGGAACCAACCCAGATGCCCCTCAGTAGATGAATGGATCAAGAAAATGTGGTATATATACACAATGGAATTCTATGCCTCCATCAGAAAGAATGACATTGCCCCATTTGTTAGGAAATGGAAAAACTTGGAAAAAATTTTATTAAGTGAAGTAAGCCAAGCCCAAAGAAACATAGGTCCCATGGTTTCCCTTATTTGCAATATCTAGTATATGTATGCGTCAAGCAGAAAAGGTCAGATAATGTGATGTTAGGAAAATGAACCCTTAGATATGTATCTAAATGTTTTTTTCTTTCATGCATTTGTTTCTAACGCATTTATAAGATTATTTCTTTGTTGCTTTGTATGTCCCTCCCCCACAGTATAAACCCTGCTTTCACTATATTTGATGTCTGTATAATTTGTGGAGGAGATGGGAAAACAAGTCGTTTAAGGATACAGGTGGACCCGTTGCAACTATGAGAAGTACAAGTTGTCATGTTGAAAACGAACTTTACAATTTTGGTGCGGGGGGGGGGGGGGAGCTGGGGGGGGCGGGGAGGAGGGGAAGATTGGGTGGGGGGGCGGGGGATACTCATTATCTTGCCCATGTAATTGTAACCCCTCTGTACAGTATGTTCACAAAAAATAAAAATAAAAATATTTTAAAAAATGAAAAAAAATAAAGAGCTCATTTAAAATATTTATCAGGCCAATGATCAAATCATTAGCCCTACCAAGAAGACTTCAATCTTGCCTGGCAATATATTCATTCCCCTTGCCTGGGGAGAACAATAAGAACTGTGCTTTGGAGTTGCCTCTGAGTTGAGCCCTTCTGGATATAGACTTAAATTTCCTTACCCATGCCAGAATCCAAAAAGGTCTGAAAGATTAAATCACATGTTCACAGGAAAACTGTGACTTTATCCAAACATCTTGGTTGGTGTAGATTTCACCTATCCCAAGGAAGGTTCTTTATACCTCACTAACCCTACTTCGCTCACTTGTCTTTTATTTCACTGCAGTATATAGACTGCACTGATTGCAGAACAGTAGTCTACATGCAATATTACCATTCCAAAATCCAGAAAACACTGACTTTTTAAATTTTTTATTTTATTGTAAAGATACTGTTCAGAGGGGTTACGGTTGTGTGAGTAAGGTAATGAGCACATTTCTTGTCCAGCATTGTTTCCCCTCCTTTGTTTCTCTTCTAATATGTTGCCCACAAAGGGTTCAGATAAAGAATTGCAGGCAAGTCAACTTAGTAATCACCCCCAAGCCAATTTGCCTGAGGCTTTAATAGAGGTATGGGAAGACTGAGTGGCCTCTGGCATGCACAACTTCATACCTTTTATAATTATACTTTATTATCTTTAAGTAGTTGTCCATTCCAAAAATCAGTCATAAGTATAATGTATCTTGATCCACATCGCCTTTTGCATCATTCTCTCCATCCCATCCAATCCAATCCTTCCCATCAATTTTCCTGCTTTCTTAAGATATGCATTATTATGAATACTTTCCACCCCTTCTTCTCTTCATTCACCCTCCTCCCTCCACTTGCTCCCACACTTTTACAGTGTCAGGTCCCTGGTATTGATTTTGTTGGACTGTGAGATCCTTTTTCTAAAGAATTACATACTGTGGAGACTCCCTTGCAAATACCGTACTTCAGGGGAGGATCACAGCTTGAGTCCAAAATTTAAAACTACTTTTTCCAGCATTTTCTTAAGTAAGTAGAACACTGGACTCAAAAGTGCCTGGGGAGATTGAGAGATCAGAAGTGATTAGGGGAGTCTGCAAGGATGATCCCCTCTTCTCTGGGCATAATCTCCTCCTCTCTCTAATAGAACCCAGAGATCAAGAACAGGACATGCTGGAGATGTTTCTTTAATATCCACTCCCAGATTAAGCAAAAAATTTACCCCCAGGGGAGAGTGAACTTATATAGACAAATCCTTGTAACTAACTCAAAACAAACACTGAGGCTGTAGTTCAGTGGTAAATCATGAGTTTAGCTAATACAAGGACCTGAGTTCAATCCCAGCACTTGGGGGGGAAAAGGAAAACTAAAATAGAAAAGATACATGCCAGTTATAGATGAAGACTCAATGAGCCAAGACTTACAATACAAATAAGGCACTAACTTCAGGGAAACAGTAACTATATGAAATCACCAGAGTGATTTTTTTCTTAAATAATAAGATGGGGGAAGAATAGTTATGAAACACATAATAGTGGAAGAAAGGAAAACAGAGCTGAAGAGATAGCTACTTGTAGGATGGAATCCACCTCACAAGAAAAGAGTTCTAAGCCTAGTTTGAGAACCTTCTCCA
Source organism: Dipodomys spectabilis (assembly GCF_019054845.1). Taxonomy (NCBI): domain Eukaryota; kingdom Metazoa; phylum Chordata; class Mammalia; order Rodentia; family Heteromyidae; genus Dipodomys; species Dipodomys spectabilis. The sequence continues at coordinate 5,387,519 of NW_024870941.1, read as the reverse complement.
GAAGATGTTAGGAAGGTACTAAGATAAGAAAAAATGAAGTATTTTTGTAGTGGATACTTAAACTGCTTAGGCTGAAAAGCACTATATTCTTACTTGGGCATATGAAGTAACCCACAAGCATGAGAAAAGCTTAGCATCATTGCCTCCATTCTGTATCTGTACTTGTTTGTTTAATTTTTAAAATGCTATTGTAAAGGTGATGTACAAAGAGGTTACAGTTATATGCATCTAGGAATAAGTACATTTCCTTTTGAACAATGCTATCCATCCCTCATTCTCTCCTAGTTTTTCTCCTTCCAACTTTCCTCCCCACAAGTTGTATAATTCAGATACTATGCTGAATTGGTTCACTCTTTTTCCTACCATTTCTGTGATTCTCCTTTACCTCCCCACATCAGATAAACTTATATATAAGACCAATGATGATTATCAACACGAACTCCAAGAAATGGAAACAAGTGGTTTTTTTTAACTTTACTATTTGCAGTTCTTTTCTTTTCTTTCTTCTTTCTTTCCTTTGGTTATTCCCTTTTGTTGCTGTTTTTGATTTCTGCACTTGTTATAAGCCAGTCATTTTATAGACATCTTTGAATCCAGGAAGACCAAGACTGATGATAATATTTTTAAGGAGAGATGAGCCTGTTCTGAAGAACAGGCTATCCTCCATGAAAAAAATAGGTAGGTAGGCAGATAGATAGATAGATAGATAGATAGATAGATAGATAGATAGATAGATAGATAGATAGATAGATAGATAGATAGATAGATAGATAGATAGATAAGTTGTTAGCCCTATTCAAACTGTTTAGCAATTATGCATATAGACCTCTACCAACCTCCAGTATTAAAATCTAAAGCTTACACAAAGATGGTATGCCCATGGCACATAATAATTGATCACCTTTCTCTACCCTTTGCCAGGTCTCCTTATTTGTCATATAGGGGCAAATGGCTAAATCTGACATGTGGAACCTCAAAAATTTAAGACTTAAAATTTGTTTCATTTTCTCTGGCGTTTTCACTCATAAATTTAATTGAAACTTTCTGGTATTAAACTATCCTTGCCTTCTTTGAATGAACTTTATTGGAACTTTGTTTCTTGAAACTGGAAGTTGTGTCAGTAATATCTATTTATTATACTGTCATTTTCTAAAATCCAAGTGTTTGAGATTTATAAACCAGTCGGGTAACTCCTTATTTTCCTATTCTTTGAAAAAAAAGGAAATCCCTTTTCCTTTTCCAGGTATATTAACTCTTTCTTAAAAATTTATCTATCAGAATATCTGGTCCTGGTAATTCTCCTCCCCCACATATATGTATATAGTATGAAGTAATATCCATTTATGTTATCTTCTAATTCATAATTTTTTTCTTCCATGTCAAGGTCTCCCACTTACATTGATTCTTTCTTTTTTTCCCCCTTACCACCATCAGGCAGTATTTCAAATATCCTCACATGTCACTGAGTGTTCCAAAAGAAAGAAAATGGCCCATTTGGATAATCTTAGGTTAGTCCAATAAGTTACCTTCTTGCAGAGGTAAGAGTAGGTACAAGAAGGATACAAGGACAGGATAGTTGGAAATTATCCTGTTGGCAACAGGATAGTTGCCTCAGTTGGCAACACTGTGACTATAACTACTGAGGTGTTCAAAGATTAGGGAAATGAATGATTATTAGATTCCACAAGTCAAAGTGATGAGGCACCTTAGTCATAACTAGAGATGCAGTCTAAATGCAACCCAATTGTTTAATCCTACGAGAAGTAAATAACTTGATCTTATTGTCATTCCTCCTAACTCTTAGTGGACCTTACATTGATGGAACCCAGGAGAAGGCATTTATGCTACTCTATATAGGCCAATTTCCTTTGCAGAAAGCCAACTGAAAACAAACCTGAAAAGACCAACAGTACACTGAATTTGATCCAAATCAAAGGAAGTATGACTGTCAGTATCACATTGAAAACGTAACTAGTTTAACATAGATGTAATGTGTGGTAGGAAACGTTTGCAGATACTTAAGAACTCCTGAAGAGAGTTTTCCTCACCTTCCCCTTCCCAACACCAAGTCCCAAATCTGGAATACAGTGTGTGTTCTGTGAACTGGAGATAAAGAAATGAAGATATATTGAAACCTAGGCATGTCACCTAATCTTCCAGTTTTTGGTTGTTGGTCTTGTTTTGTTTTGTTTAAATTTGTTCTTTTAATTATTGCTGTTGTTATTTGGTTGATTCCTTTGTTGTTGTTGTTTGTGGTCTGATTTTGGTTTGGTGAGAATAGAATGCACCATCTAAATTCCTGAGAACACTGGTACTTCTTGAATCAACGAATATAAGACTGGCTTATTCATCCTGGTGAATGAATGTTGAAATGTCCTTTACTGTAATTCAGTGTCCTGGGTATTACAGTTGGTTTATAATAAAGACTAAACTGAGAACTGGAGCCTTTGGGCAGAGCTAACAAGAGAGCCCAAATTCTCCACTGCCTAAAGCCCTCATAGCTCAATAGCTCATTCATGCCTTTGTTCATTCATAGCTTCCTCGTCCCATCTGCCCTACTGTGTCCTCCTGGGCCAAAATTTCCAGCTATTCACAAAGCACAGCTGCTTCTGCTGCAGAAATACAGTGTCTTCTCAAGAAGCCAGACAGTAAAGAAAAAGATCCTTTCAGATTCATTTCATCTGGTTTTTTATGAGTTTACACAAAATGTTCTATGCACACACCTAGCATAGGAGAGGGAATTAGAGTTTATTATGCTATCTTACTTAATTCTTACAAGAGCCTTATTGTGTAAGAAGGAGAAAAGGTATTCTTTGTCTGTGGATGAGGCTCTGAGCAGGTATAAATCATGACCAATGTCACCTAGCAAGTAAATGACAAAGCAAGGGGCACAAACACACACTTCTCCTAGTGCTAGTTTAGCACTGCCTCCTGAAAGTGTTTGTTGAATGATTCAAGGCTTTTGCTGAGCCACTTTTAGTGGCTCTAATCAAAGTCAACTCAAAATCCTCTGATTTTAATTTTTGGCAGCTGTCAAAGTCCATTTAACAGACTATTCTAGTAATAGTACTAATAATGTAGTGCTATTTAACTAATTTAAATTTAATTTGATCATACTTTAATTGAGTAACAATAATAACAGTAGCTAGCATTTTGGTGGAGTTACCTTGCTAGTTCCTGTACCAAGAATATTACTAAGATTCACTCCTACAAATCTTACAATAATCTTTTATTGTACATATTGATAACACCCCACTGTACCACTGAAAATACTGAGACTCAAAGATGTTAAGTCCTTTGGTTGAGGCCAAAATATGAGGAAACTGACCTCCAGCACAAACAATCTGGTTCCAGATTACAGGTAAGTTAAGGCTACACTTTTACCAACTGCCTTACAGGAAATACAGGACATAGCTACCTTAGCAGGACTCTACAAAAAAAGGAAAACAAGGCTTGGGGAATGACAGGGACTTCTGAAAAGCAAAATGCCACTTCAGGGGTTTGGATCACACATATGTGAAGAATCAAGATTCTCACCCAGGTTTTCAACACTGTGATAGAACATGTCCATAAAACCTTGGATGTAGAGCATGCAGAAAAAAAAATCCTATTATAACCATCAGCTTCTTTATCAGTGATCTCTTTTATTTTCAAATTCTGTCACTTTTCAGTATCTAAACCTCCTTCATAAAGTGATAGAACCATGACTCAAAACAGTGATGGGAAGGGGAAACAAAGGAGGAGGCAACAATGCTTGATAAGAAATGTACTCATTACCTTGCCCATTTAATTGTAACCCCTCTGTATGGCATTTTCACAATTAAAAAAAAAAAAACAGTTTTTCCATCCCAATCCCCTACTGATCTGCTTTGCACATCATACCTACTGTCAAGACTCAACCAATTGTTTTCAGCCCTATGTCAGCTTCTTTATAAGATGCTATCTAGATGGAAGTAGAATTCTGCAGGAGAAATAGGCAGTTTCCCCAACGGCAACCTCAATTAGGATCCATAAGTAGATTGAGCTAATCTGAAACCTTAGATGTCACCAAGCAACGGGATCAGGGAGGGAGGATCTCAAGAAAAATCAAAGGATTTCAAGTGAAAAAAATCTCACCGACAGCCTTGTGGGTGTGGTAAAGCATGTAGCTCTTTATGGCTCATCATCTTTTCAACAGGTATTTCTTGGGTGACTATAGGTGCTATGACAATGAATCTGAACACAATGCAGAACAGAGGAACAGTGGTTCCTATTGTTGGAATATGAAAGAATCACTTAGGCAACTTTTAAAATTTGGTGATGCACAGAGTCTACATCAGACCACTGCAGTCAGCATCTCTAGAGGAAGGACCGGGAAATAACCATTTATTAAATGTTCCCAGGTAATTGTAGTGTGCTTCCAGCTCTAAGATGCACTGCCATAGAAGAAAGCAACTTGGTATTCAGTGCCTTGGAGTTGTTCCCAAGAGAGCAAAGGCTGCTGGGAGGAAACAATAGACAAGCTGAACCCAAGAGTGAAGCGGACAGGCACAGGATAGGTAACAGAATAGAAAGGCCTGTCAAGAATCTTTCAAGAAAATATTGAAGTCTAGCATAATTTTATTCTATTTTTTTTATTTTTTTGTGAGAATACTGTACAGAGGAATTACAATTACATGGGCAAGATAACGAGTACATTTCTTACCAAGCATTGTTGCCTCCTCTTTGTTTCCCCTTCCCATCCTTTCCCATCTCCCCCCACTTCCCCTCACCTGATCCTCCCCCCCCAACCAAAGTTGTAAAGTTAATTTTTCGACATAACGACTTGTACATCTCATTGTTACAATGGGTCCACCTATATCCCTAGTCAAACAATTTGTTTTTTTCCCTTTCCCTCCACAAGCTTAAATTCTTGCTCTTGTCTCTGCCAGCACCTCAGAAGTCCCAAGTAACTTTGAATACTGAGTTGCAAACTCAGCATTTGGAAACGAAATCACTCTCCACTCAACCGAAGAATCGAGCCCTTCAGAGGTAGCTTGGTCCATCCTCTATTGCTACGACAAAAAAAAAAATAGGAAAATGGGTGATTTTTAATCAATACAAGCTTGTTCAGCTCATGGCTCTAGAAGCTCTGAGTCCAAGAACATGATGTATCTGATCAAGACCTTCTTGCTGCATCATAATATGGAAGAAGGTACCACATGGTAAGCACACATGTGTGTCAGCTCAGGTTTGTCTTTCTCTTTTTCTAAAGGCATGACCTTATAATGACAAGATGACCTGAAAAAGGTGACTTTATCTAATCCTAGTGACTACCCAAAGATCCCATCACCAAATGGCATCTGTACAGGAGTTTGGGACTGACCGAAATGATATTCAAACCACCACAACAAGAGCTAGCTTGTTTCCCTACAGAGAGAAGCTGGTAAATTCCAGGAGACTTCAGACCCACTGTGAAGATCCAGAGCTTAGTTTCTCAAATGTGACTTGGAAAGGAAGGCTCCAGAAGGAAGTGGTGTTGGTCATCTCTGACTCACCTATAGATCTCAACTTGAGATCTATCTCTGACCCTCGCCACAGACAGAACTTCTTTCTCCAAGCACTCATTTCACTAGAACAAATGGTTGGTCCACATTTGTCTCCCTTGAGCCTTTAAAGCCATGAAAGCAGAAATCCTCCTTTGCTATTTACAACTATCTTCCAAGAACTTACTAGCAAGCCTGCTTATAGTTAGTGCTCAATAAATATTGATTGGGTAAACAAGCAGGTGAATACAGGAAGAAATAGATGGATGGAAGGAAACAAGCAGGGAATGTAGAGGGACTCGTTTCTCTTTGCAGTATACCTGAGTTCCACCATCAGGTCCTCCATGAGAGCAACGTATTGTTTCCATTTCACTGTACCTTTGTTCTTATTCTAGGATTAACATACCAGCTTGGGGCAGCTTTAGATAGACACAGGAAAGCTTGGATTCCTTTGTGCCATCAGCAGCTTATATAAAACCACAGAGCCTCAATTTTCCATCTTATAAATTGAAAATAGCAACACCATCTTACAAGGATTTTCCAAGAGGAAATGAACAAAGCACCAAATATATTGGTATTCGGTGGAAATGCAAGAGAAAGATGTCCCCTTTACTTCCCGAATCCTTCATCCCTTCCTGCTTCTTCTTCTCTGTTTAGTTTCTTGGTTGTTTTATTGTTATTGTTGCTGTGTGTGTTTATTTTATAAATATCAGATTTTGGGAGAATAGCCTATAGTACTCTTTTCTTCTTGTCCTGAGTTCAGAACCTATTAACAAAAAGAAAAAAAATTAAAGATAAAAAAATATTGGTGTTGAGCCAGGTGTCAATGGCTCACACCTGTAATCCTAGCCACTCAAGAGGCTGAGATCTGAGGATCACAGTTCAAAGTCAGTCCGGGAAAGAAAGTCCATGAGACTCCTATCTCCAATTAACCACCAGAAAACCAGAAGTGGTGCTGTGGCAAGTGGTAGAGCATTAGCCTTGAGTTGAAGAGCTAAGAGACAGTGCCCAGGGCCAAAGTTCAAGCCCCATGACTGACAAAAAAAATCGATGTAATTGTCAATCAACTTGTATCTAAGGCTATGGTTGAGACTCGTGGCTGCCTCATTTGCTAGTTAAACAGATCTACTCATATAAAACATTGGAAGACCTCTCATCCCAACTCCAACATGCTGTGTGAATTTTCAAAAAAAATGATTTGGAGGCTGAGAAAGGATTAAAATTTCTCAGCCCTTTAACCTCAGACTTGGTCACCAGAATTTTAGGAGAAATTAAAAAAATTGTAAGCAGAAGTGATGAGGAAGCTTTAAGGTGAATAGTTGGCTTTCATTTCTTTTAATGCAGCGCCACACCAGCACTGCCTTAGATCAGGCTTCTATAACAAAATGGTACAGGCTGGGTCGCTCAAAGGACAGAAACCAACTTCCTCACAATCCAGAGCTGGAAGTCCAAGATTAGGGGGTCAGTGTCTCAATCACTGTGTCCTCACATGGGTAGGGAAGGATGCTTGGAGGAAGGGAGGAATAAAGGAAAGGAGAAAGAGAGGGAGAGAGGGAGGGAAAGACAGACAGAGAGAGTAAACTGTAGAATCTCTTCCTATAATGGCATTAATATCCTATTATGAGTTCATCTTCAAAAACATACTTAAACCTAATTATCTCCCTAGGACCCAATCTCTGAATACCATCCTACTGAGGGTTAAGATATCAACATAAGGCCTCAGTTCACCAAATTCAAGCAATGAACACCCTGCAGAATGGAAACACAGCTAACTCATGAAAGACAATTGTCTGGAATTTATCATTCACCAAAGCTTTGGGACCATTCTCTTTTTTTTAGTTATTTATATTTATTTATTTTTAATAAGTTTTTAATTGTGAAAATACTGTACAGAGGGGTTACAATCACATGAGCAAGGTAATGAGTACATTTCTTACCAAGCATTGTCGCTTCCTCCTTTGTTTTTCCCCTACCATCCCTTCCTTCCCACCTCCACAACCCACACCCCAACCTCCCACCCCTCCCACCCCCGTCTAAACTGTAAAGTTCGACATAGCATCTTGTACATTTCATTGTTTCAATGAGTCAACCTGTATTTTGGGATCATTCTTTATCCCAGCATTCCCTAGTCCATCCCAGCTCAAATAGGATCCTACCCCTTAGCCCCCACTCAGGAACTTACTCCACGACTAAGCCAAGAAACCAATCCACCCTTTCTATAAATAGATTCAAAGGGTGGAAAGAAGAGACAGATTTGAGCACACTTTGGTTCCCTTCTCAGGCTCATCGGTTAGTTTACACTGCTCCAGGGTGGGGCTGTTCTTCCCATTTAGTCTCCTTTTAGGGAATGGAGTGAAAACTTCCTTCTTAGTAGGACATATATGCTGAAAACAGAAGTGAATGCGATTTTAAATAATCACACAAACACTGCAATTTTATTCCAACATGGAGCTCAGAGTTGGAATGTTCTATAAGGTATCCTGTCCTTGAGCAGTCATTCCCACCAACCCATCTTTCTTCACTCCTTCATTTTATAAGGACTTGAGACGTGACCAGGTCTCATTCAAGTCAAATGTGAGGGTTCCTCCCACCACCCTCCACCTTTCACGCTAGACCATCTATGGGAAGAACAGCCCCACCCTGAAGCAGATATGGTACTGGCATTAGCAGATTCTAAGCAAGAATTGTTCATTACGGCTTGAGCTCTGGCTCTCAGCACCCTCCTCTTTGTGCTTCTCTGGAGCCAATTGTTCAGCCCTCATTCGACAGCATCATGTGTTTCTGACACTTCTGGATCTCTTCTCCTCCCCGTTGGCTAGGGATCTTCCAGCTCACTGCCACATCTGTTCCTGCCAAACCCTATGCTCTGGGAGAGAGAGCACTTGGCTCTTTGCAGCATTATCTCCATTGCTCCTGCCAAGCACAGAAGAAGGTAAATGACACTGTGAGCACAGATGAAATGAAGCCCAACTGCAGAAATTGTGCCACATGATTCAGAAAATAGACAGGGCAGGCAGGATCTTACATAACATTTGGTCTAATCTTATAGCTTCCACATTGAGGAAAATAAGACTAATCGAGTTTGTGAGATTTGCTCATAGTACCCAGTGAGAAAAGTCATGGCTTTCAGTCTCTCCCTGAAGAGCACAGATCAATTATATCTCTGTATATCTTATAAATATAACCATCATATATTTTCATGGTATAACTAGATATTTCAATTTGTCTCAGTATACAAAAGGATCTCAGTTAAAAATATTTCTCTTTTTCAAGTCATACACGAGGTCACAGATAGACTCTGCTATGATGCATATGATTGAACACTTGGAAATTCTATTCTCCTAGTTTGAGTTGCTCTATGTCAATCTGTTTCAATGTCAATCTGTTTCAATGTTTCACTGACTTCACCTTTTCTTTTGTGATTTCTTAGCCTTTTGGATTTCTTTCTCTTTTTCTCACAGATATCCACTCAGTTCAAAGAAGAGTGCTCAAAATATCACCGCATGCCCAGGAAATGTAGCATAATGCAGAGTGTTCATTGTCTGGCGTTCATGGGTCTGAAGGTCCAGAGTGCCCCTAGAACACAGCCAAGACATCTTGGCCAGGAAGCAAAGCAGCTGAGAATTGTTTGAATAGCTCAAAGAATCTATAGTTGAAGAGAGTTCTGTGCATCACGGGAATAACAGGATGACTTGGTTGCGTGTGTATGCAAAAGCATTGTCCAGCACTTCAACAATACGATACGCATATCACTGGCTCCAGATCTTCCTCCTCACAGTATATGGGTGACAGCAATGTCAGAGCATGAACACAGGTGTCCTCTCCTCCAGTTCATCACTCTCTGATACCATCACATCTACAGCGGACAGATCAAAGATTTCAGCTCGAATATTTGTGACCAGCTGGCATAAAGCAATTAGCTTCAATGTGCCCCCAGTTTATTTACTGCCCTAAATCCTTTATTCCATTTTACCAAATAACACGTGGTAGATGGACTGATGGACTATACTAATTAAAAGGACACTTATTTGGCCCTGCAGCCAGATTTTGGAGGTTAGTAAAAAGATTAAGTGCAGAGAGCTGAACCATGTGAGATCCAGGATTACAATCGAAGAAGAAAGACCTCCTGCATCTTCATCCTTAGTTCTGAAGTCTGCTGAGGTGCGTTCAGCTCTGTCCTCAGCCAGTGCATTCAGCTTTCCCTATGTTCTTGTCACAGTAGCCAGGCCCTGACTTACGTAGCAAGAGCACACTCTTTCAAGTGACCATGTGCTTTCAAAGCTTATTAGCTCTTTGTTCTTGGGCAAACAGATATGAACATATGATTTGGGCAAATGGAATGGGATAATTTCACTGAAACTGAATAGATCACTACCTGGTATACAGTGCAATGTACATAGTGTATGTTTTGATTTTATATGTCTCAGGAACTTTATAAAAGAAAGTTTATTTATCCCAAAGCAGTTAGAAATTTATTGTATATCCTCCAAAATGAAGAAAACTGAGGGAGGGGAAGGTGCGGGTTGCTCAGAGGGATGGTGAGGACGTTGAAAGGGTGACACTGCTCAAGATACGGGGCACTCTAAACTGCCTTATTGAATGACAACGCCTTTGTACAAGATCATCATTTTAAAACTGTTCATTCTCATGGAAAATAAATAAATTTGTGGTAGGGAGAATTGAGAAAAACGAGAGGCAGTGAGGGAAGCCACTTTGATAAAAGTACTGTACAGTCATGTGTGAAGTGCCTTGGCGAAACTCTGAACCAACAGCATTCACTTTTTAAAGAAAATAAATAATAGGATGTAAAACACGTCCTGTCCTGTGCTGAGCGTGGGTACCAGTGGAAGCAGGAAGGGTAAAGGTGGGTAAGAAAGAACCAAAATACTTTATGCACGTGTGTGAAAACAATAAAGCTTATGGAGACTGGCCTGGGAGGCAGGCGGGGAACTGAGGAAGACTGTTGGAGCCAGTGAGTCTGATCGAGGTATAAAATACATGGATACGTCAAGGTAAAACTATCTTGTGCAGCTAATTAAAGCTGATACAAAATGTGGAGAAAAAGAAACAAATTTGGGCCATAGTTTACTTAATGCATTCATTACTTTACATTCATACGTACACACATACCCATCTGTCAGTTCATACCATCAGTTTCAAAATATGAACAAATAGTCTGCAAGATTCAAAATGAGACAAATACATCCAGACCATAACTATTTTAATCTAACATCAACTTGTGCTGCTTGAGTATTTTAAATGAGATACTAGATAGGTTAGAGTTAACTACTAGCTTGGGTTTTCCATTCCTTCGGCAGAGCCTCATCATGGGAAGAAAATTCGATCCCACCTTGTGATATTGGCGTGGCCAATGGCATATGAACATCAGCAACAGTGGCCCGTGGCCTGCCTCCAGCCTCTGTCTTGAGATGTTCCCACCAGCCCAGATAGAACAGAGACATGAAACAGAGCTATCTGAACCAACACCCATATAGATCTACTAATCTCTCCCAGAACTACAGATACATGGCAGAGCCCAGTCATGTGACAGCTCCCTGAGCCATTCCTTAGCCAACTTACAATCACAGGAGCAATATCTAGTCATTATGATTTAGCCATGTTTACCTTGTAGTAACTCAATACCTCTGATGGTTAATGTTCACATGATACCTGCCTAGACCATGGAATGCTCATATACGTTGTTAAACGTTATTTCTAGACATCTCTGTGAGGGATTTTCTGAATGGGATCAAGATTTGGACTGTTATATTTTGTAAAAGAGATTACCTTCCTCAGTGTGGAGGAACTTCATACAATCTATTGAAGGTATGAAGGAGATTGGAAATAGTTCTTTCTTTCTGCAGATTCTTTTGAGCTTGGCTATTTCTTTTCTACTGTCTTTAAACTTGGACTTACTCTGGCCCTCACCTACCTGCTCCTTGGTTCTCAGGCCTTTGGACTCAGTTTTGGATCACAACTTTCTCGACATCTGTCCTGAGCCCTCAGCTCATAGAAGGTGATGTCGGAGACACTAGAAATAAAAGAAATTGAGGAAATGCATGGACAGTGAGTGAAGCCAACTCCAGGGAAAGGCCGTATGGTCTGCAAATGGAGGAATCATGTGAGGCAGGCCTACCCAAGCCCAGTGGAGCTCACATCATGCCATCTCATGCCCCGATGCTAGCCACGGGTGCCGTATTGGCTCTGCTTGGTTTGAGCCTTGCTTTGGTCCAATCATTCCTTGTGATTCCTCTGTTTCTCTTTCATGTAATAAGAATGTTTGCTCTGTATCTTGGGGAGTATGTAGGTTATTTATTTTATTTTACAGAGGCTGGTAACTAAAAGATTGTATTACATCTCAGAAGGGACTTTGAATTTGTACTTGTGAAAAGTATTGAAAATGTTAAGATGTTGGGTGTTCCTTGGAGATAGATTGAGTGCATTCTGCGTTATGAGGTAGACCTGAACCTTTAGGAGGCCAGAGAAAGAACACTATGGTTTGATGATGAAGCATCCCTCCAAGATACTCAGGTGTTAAAGCTGTTGTCCCCAGCTGGAGAGGCCATTCTGTGTGTCTCTCTCCTTCTCTCCCACTCTCCCTCTCTCGATTCCTGTCCTTCTCCATCTCCCGCCTCTCACCTCTCTCTTTCTCTCTCTTTCCTTTCTAATGCAAGGTGAAGAAGCTTTTCTAGAACTCACAACTGTCCTATGATGCTCTGCCTAAGTATGTAGAGCCAAGCAAAGATGAACCATATCTGGTAACCTAAAGTACATTTTTTATTCCTCACATTGTATTTCTCAAGTATTGGGTCTCAGCAACATAAACGTACCTAATATAGCTCCCAAAAGTACTACTCAACTTATCTTTTCTCTCTTGGATCTATAGCTTTACATAGAATCAGTAGAACCTTGATATATGCTAACTGACTAATCTAGGAAAGTAATTAAATGAATGAGTCTTTTTAGTTTATTGAAACACTGAATGGGTAAGACATTCTAGAATGTTTACAAAACTGTAGGAGCAAGGGATTCTAATCGTTGGTCATAGATAGAGGACACTGTTCTCAGAAATGCTCTTCTACTGGGTGTTAAAGCCTATAATTGCACCCTAAGAGTCTTCTGCCATAATGTAAAGATCATGTTAAGGATCACAGACATCCACAAGGTATTACACTGATGCTGCAACCATTCACCTGAGCATCAGTGAGGAAAACCCGTTCAGCATTTCCAGGAGAGCATGTATAAAAAGGGCCAGAATCCATGCAGGAGGGGAATGAAGACATGGATGGATCTGGAGTTCCACTTCTGAGGAAATACCCCCCAAAGCCCATATCCAGCCCATCACTGGATGATTTTATGATGCCCTTCCTCCCCACAGCAACAGTCCCCTCCCACTTTGTCCCCAGACTACCAGAACCATGAAACTGAGTGTCAGAATGCTGGCATTTTTTTATGAGGGTAACAGCTGGGGGTATCATGAAAAGAGCACTGATTTGGAATCAGAACCTCCAGCCCGAGCTCTGGGTCTGCCATTTCTAAAGAGTGTGCCCTGGGCAAATTGTCTCAACAACCATATATTACATTCTTCCTTGCTGCCAAGGATTATACTCAGGGTTTTCTATTTGGTTTTCCTTGTCCCCTCAAGTTTGTAAAGGAAATAATGCTGTCCTCATTTTACACATCATTTTACACATGAACACATAATGCCCCCAGGGCTGCTCAGGGACATTTCTATGCCACGAGACCAGCAAGTGGAGAGATAGAAAATCCTACACAGATGAGCTCACTCCAACCCTGTTCCTCCTGTGTGCCTGTGGGTCTCATTTGGTCCATCTGTGAAATGACAGGGCTGGAATCATCGCCGTTCCAGTGTCTCCATTTTATGATTTAATACTCACTTAGGATTGGGGCAAGTTAGAAATTACTTTGGAGCCCTAGTATCTGCCAAGTCATCATCGAAGTGCTGCCTGCCTGGGGGCCCAGTGAACAACACTGGCTGAGCATACCTGATGATGGTGATGGCACACTTCCAGTGGGAGTGGCCCCCTGCCATACCATCCTTGGTGCCCTGAGTGGTTTGGCACCCGCCTTGCACAACACATCTGGGTGTTTCTTTTGCTGCCACCAAGACCTCCATGCATATGATGGCTCAATCACTGTGATTTGTTTTAATTGAAAAGTCTTGCCCTTGGACAATGCATCTGGCCAGCTCTTACTTTACGTCCTACCTGGATGCTCTCCCACTTGCCTGAGATGATGGAGCAGGCCAGCAAAGAGAAAGGCTGTTTGGCCTCAGCATGACATTCTAAGTCACTTAGATTTTAACCTCTTTTCCCCTAAATGATTATATGCATATATGTATATGTGTGTATATTTGTGTATATATATATATATATATATATATATATATATATATATATGTGTGTGTATACATGCATATGTTATATCTCTTCTGTACTTTTTAAAACAGAAATTCACAAGTAGAAATCACTTTTAAACTCAATTTTGACTCTTTTCTTACATTTCAATATAATGGAAACAAAGAAATGAAACCCATGGCATCTGTTCTGGTTTTTACGATGTGAGGTGTGAGACTGGCTCAGATTTCACTTCCCTTTCCTTCCCACCTACAATCTTCAGACAAAGAATTTCATTCTTCTTAGTCTCAGACTAAACACCTGTGAAGTTGAATACCTACTGCACAGAAGTGAATTTTGCTTACATGTTCTCTGTCTTGGTTTCACAAGCATAGTTTTGTTGTTGTTATGGTGTTGTGTTTTTAAACTCCATCCAACTTAGGAAGCCTAACATCCCATATTTACAAATTTTAAAAAGCTAGACAGAAAAAAAAGGAAGACAGCACAACAACACTCTTACATATATTTTAATTGGTCTTAATTTTCTTTTAAAATCCATGTGAAATGATTAGCCAATCCTGTGTTACAAATAAGAAAAAAAATAGAGTTTGTCAAACTTCTCACTCATATCTGACTTCTGTATAAAATGATCAAGCTATAAATGCAATCTAGGCTGTTTCTCTGTCTTCTGGCCATAGCAATACTGCTAGGGAAGTGACTCGAGCAGCAAAAAGACGAAATAGGAGCCACTTTGCACCATGAGAACATGTCACTCTTGTGGTTGGGCTGGGAAACAATCTGAAGAATCAAAACAAGAATCGCATTTTTAATTTTGGAAGCACTTGGATATGGATGTTGTAGCTCCTAGGAAAATAGAAGACACAAAAATTATTTTCAATATTTTATGAAATCACAGCATACCAAAGTAGGAAAGGTCCAGAACACCAGCTCTCATATACCAGATTCTAAACAAATATTGGTTGGATGTCTGAATAAATGCATGCATGAACGAATGAATTGGTGAGTGAACGAGTGAGTGGGATTGAATGAAAGTGCCTAGAAATTCTCTTAAGACACTCTGTTTTTTATTTATTTTTTATTTTTTAATTTTATTGTCAAGGTGATGTACAGAGGGGTTACAGTTACATAAGTAAGGCTGTGAGTAAATTGCTTGTTAAACTTGATACCCCTCCCTCATTTTTCTCCCTTTTTGCATCCTATCCCCCCAAAGTTGTACAGATCATTTCCAACATTATTTTCTTGTGAGTATCAAGATTGCATTGATTTCCCCCTTGTCCTTTATCTCACCATGTTATTGTTCCCCTTCCCTTCCCTAATTCAGATAAATGCATAATACTCAGGGTACCAGAATCAAATACAATGACAACAGGGGATATACCATAGCAGGAAGAACATACAAAAGAAACAAAATATAACATAGCTCATTAAGAGAACAATGACAAAGAAAAACCTCTGATATCCATGTCTGGGGATTCATTTTGCTTAGCATTCATCTTTTATGATCATATGTACAATAGCACAACTATGTTCATCACAGCATTACTTACCGCAGCTAAGATGCCCCTCAGATAGATAGATAGACAGACAGAGAGACAGACAGACAGAGAGACAGACAGACAGAGAGACAGACAGACAGACAGACAGACAGACAGACAGACAGACAGACAGACAGACAGACAGACAGACAGACAGACAGACAGATAGATAGATAGATAGATAGATAGATAGATAGATAGATAGATAGATAGATAGATAGACAGACAGATAGATAGATAGACAGATAGATAGATAGATAGAAAGAATGGAATTCTATGCTTCCATCAGAAAGAATGACACCACCCCATTAGTAAGGCAATGGGAAGACTTGTGGAAAAATTACATTAAGTGAAGTAAGCCAGACCCAAAGAAACATAAGTTCCATGGGTTCCCTCATTCGTATTAATTAGTGTATGTCTAGGATAATCCTAGCAGATGACACTCTCATTCTTTAAGACACACTCTCTGAGCAAGAGAACAAATGAATCTACATGCAACTACATGGCTCTGATACTTGACCCAAAGATGCCTTTTGTTCTCTGTTCTTCCCTGGTTTCCTATTCCAGCATACATTTTGGGATGACTGGGAAAACTACAGACATTATATTGTGAAGGAGCTGGAGTGAAACTTCAGTTCTTCCATGCACATTGTATGTGAACTAGCCTTGGGTACCACCTGTGCAAACATCAGATTGAGCAAACAAGTCAGATAACATGTCTAGTGCTGATTAGACAACATGATCTATGGATGAGAAATATTCTAGCTCTCTCTGAGTTAAGGAAAAATAAATCGAGTTGTTTTTGGAAGTGGAATTTGGATAAAAGAAGGAAAGAGGTATGGCACTGCTTGCCTAAGAGGGCAAGGCTAGCTAGTCTGAGTCCCGACTTTCATTCCTATAGTTTCACATGTTACAGATTAGGAAAATAGTGTCTAACATGAAAATCTTTAACCCAAGAATGCATTGTTATCCAGCAACAGCATCAGAATGTGAAGCTGTTTATAACCTCATCCCAGAGTTAGTGCCAAAGAACCAGCCTGCTGCACCTGCTACCCACTGGCCCACCCCACTCTGCCCATCTGATTATTCACTCTGACTTCCTTACTTTTCTGAGATCTTTAGTAATCTATAGACATTCTCAGACCCACCAATCAAAGATGTCAAGACATCTCTCCAAATGGCTATCTCTTACCGCAGACACAGAGATCACACCCACAGGAAGGACCAAGCATGTTACAGGTCTTTCCCACAACGTAAGAATGAGAAGCAATTATTCACTAGGGTCTAGCCTGAAAACACATCACATTTCAGACATGCTGCAGCTCCTCTGTCAAGTCAAAAGCATTGTTTATGACCACGAGTCTGGGATTTTTCAAAACAATGACCTCAAGGTAAAAAGATCCAGCCAAGCTGCTTGTTAACAAGCCAGGATGCCTTTAAAAACCAGCCCCAACTAGCTTCCCCAAATGTGCACTCATTTAGGAAGATGTAATGGGTGTCATCAGTGGTGATGGATCTAATCCATGTCATCTTTATTTCCCGAGGGAAATATGGGTATTTCAAGTAAGAAGCAGAGGTTTCCTTGCCCAGGCTTAGAATAAATCGATGACAGTAGCTAAGACCTTGGCTTCAAGGAAGTGGTAATACTTTGGAACAAATGATACTCCCTTAATCACTCAGAATAGAAATAGACAGAGAAATTCTGAGGTTATTAAAAGGATACAATCTTGGTTGTAGCTTAAGTAGTAGTCTATGTAGAAAGCCTGAAAACCTAGGTGTCCAGGAAGATGACTGGAAAATGAAAAAACCTGTGGTGGGTCTGTTTGCCAGAAATACATCAACGCACAAGAAAGTGCCACTGTATGAATAAGGAAAAGTGGTCTCAAAATATATCCAGTTCCAGAAATATAATCATTCTTTTATTTATTCATTTGCTGAATAGAGTATCTGTCATATGCCAGGCACCTGTCTGAGTAGCTGAAGTAGAAGTATATCTGTAAACAGAGTTGACAAGAATCCCTGCATACATGCTGCTTATGATACAGTAGAGGGAGATTGGCCAGTGATACCAGATTTAAGGAATAAATTAGTTACTTGGCACATTAGTATAGCTAAGTCCCAAAGTAGGTCTAGACTCACGATAAACATGGAAAGTAAATACAGCTACAAGAAGAAATTCAGAGGTAAGACCAGACAGATGAAGGCAGGGAGCTGAAGAGAAGACACCAGGTAGTCTGTTATAATGCCCCTTAGGGTATGGTCACTAGTTCAGTGGTATTACTAAGTTATTGGTGATTATGCATTACCAATCTCCCACACCAAGAAAATTCTACTAAACCCAAAACAATGAGGAGAGACAATGAAACCTCAAACAACTAACAAAGCAGAGATGAAATTTTGAGCACATGTGGCATCATCAAGGAAGTAAGTAAACTTCAAATGTGAAAGCTTTCCTCTCAAAGGGTCTGATTCTGTATCATTGGTATATTCAACAAAACCCCCACATGGCTATCTATCTGGGAAGAGGTTTGTCTTATAAATAGATAAATAATGATGAAAGGTATGTACAAATTGAGGGTCATTTGTTTCAAAGCAAGGGAGGGAATAAGCAAAACTTCCTTGCAGAGAATTTCTCATCTAACTCTTTAAGATCTGGGAGAAGTTGGCCTAGAAGAGGCTGAGCAGGGAGAGCCAACACAGATCAGAGACAGGAAGGAACTACACCAGGCATATATATATATAGTAGTCAATGTTGTTGAAACCTAAAGTCATTACACAGAGGACAAAACAGGAAGATACATCTGGTTGAACAAAGCATTTAGCTATGAGATCTATTGAATCTCTACTCCACAGAATCACTCTTTCCCATTAAAGACCACAGCGGCCAAGGTATCTAATATGGACTTGCCTGACCTGTGGGTCTTATTTTCTACCCTCATTTCCTTTGTTCCAGCCTAGTGTCTTCCCTCCTTTAAGCACTGGTGACGAGCACCATCTCAAATCTTTGGGCTGTTCTTGGAACAGACTAGTTGATCCAGAAGTAGCATTATTAGATTCACTCTACAGTCAGCTCCTGACTTTGGGACAGGTAGCACAGGAATTGACAGAAGAGCTGTGTCTCCAGAGTTTATGGATGTATTCTGCAAATACCTAGAGTAAGACTCCATGCATGCTTCAGAAATGATAATGGCTTCAATATGGTTCTTAAGTAATTTTCAGGAAGCAAGAAATAAAGCCTACTAAAAAGAAAAAAGATATGGCCAGTGAAAGCCTCTGAACTGTCATACAAAAGAGCCAGATCTTCACTCTGAAACTATAAGGTCCATTTGCTATTTTTACAAATCCTTTATAAACATTTACCATGTGTGAGTCACTATCCTAGTAACTGAAGATGCATCAGCGGTTCAAGGCCAAGGAGGTTGTGCTATCTTGGATCACAAAATATAAGGGGGAAAAAAGAGATGATAGACCAGTGCATTAAAGTAACACTATACCACTATCCCCAATAACAAGAGATCCTTAGCAGGCTCCTTGATAAAAAGGAAAAACTTTCTCTCAGACTGACACTAACTCCTGGAGGTTCTGGTCCTGTACTTTGTTCCTGGAGAATTACGAATATCCTAAGAAACAGAGCATGCTGTGACTCTACAAGTAGGCCAGATGGAGGGCTGAGCAATATGGGTAATGGACAGGTCTCATTTCTGACTGAAATGGAGTTCTATGTCAGCAACAAGAAGTCTTCACCAGAAAACTGGACAAACACAACCTTTACTTTTGCATTGCAGCTGCCTCTGTGGCTCAAGACCCTAGCAAATCCAGGAGCACAAATAGCCTTTGCTGAGATTGATTGCTTGGTGTTTCAACTCTTCCTTCTTAAGGATTTTCTGCATTTTATTGGAAACGGTGCCTTTACATCCTAATAGACAAGTAACCAAATAAATAGAAACACAAAATGCCAGAAAGCAAACCCACACAAATAAATGAACATTTTCCCCCTCATTGCTTTCTGAAAGCTCATTATATCTGAACCCACTAAACAAGATTTCACAGTCTATATTTGTCTAGTTCGTAATTAAAGCACTCGTTTTCTCCAGTCTGGAGTCAAATAAGAAGGAAAAAGTTGAGCAAATGTTCTCAAAATTGTATTCCTCCTCAATTAGTTGTAAAATTTACATTATGACATACTCCCATTAATAGAGTGTATATTTTAAATTTGTGTTATTCTAACTTAATTAGCTCTTTGTAGTTTACAAAAAAGTAATCACAGATGCAGGCAAAGAAAAATGTACAATGTCTATGTTCACTAACTACTTAATGATTCCACTGCAATCTTCACATTAAAACAAACCCAAAGTCTAGGAATGTTGATTTTTCTGCACCAGGATCTTCCTGAAGAACACTCACCTGAATTTCCTACAGAGTACAAGGTAGTAGGGTTGTGAGCTGTGTTTTATTCATCGTTTAGTTTTGGTTAATGCATAATAATTGCATGAATTAATTGGGCTCAAGGTGATATCATTTCCCATGTATTCAGTGTACTCTGATCAAATCAAACCTTCCTTTATTGATCCAAACCCTTCCAACCTCTGTTAATTACTATTCTACAATCAAGCTAATGCTTTTTACCTTCCACATGTGAGAAAGAACATAAAATATTTGTCTTTCTATGTCTGGTTTATTTCAGATAACATGTTTTCCTTCATTTCCATCTATTTTGCAATGCAAATCATAGAACTTCACTTTTTTCTGACTAAATATTCCATTTCACAGATAAATATATGGCTGGACAGATAGATACAAAGATACATAAGTACATAGATGAATAGACACGTAGATAGATCAAATTGTCTTTAACTATCACCTGTTGATGGGGATCTAGGCTCATTTAATTATTGCAAGCTACATTTAAATAATTGTAAATGATGAAACATAGAAGATGTATCGTTAAAAAAAGAGGGGGATCTCATTATAAAGTCCCTTGGAGAATTCCAGAATATACAAACTCACACTTAAACATACAACTTCCCTTTCCCATAAGAAAGCATGGAGATTTTTCTACACAAGGCAGATAAAGGAGGTTGTAGAATTTTTTAAAGGAGCTCCTGGCTACCCTTAGCACATGGCTTTGACCCCAAAGGGCAAGTTATTTACTCAAATGCCAGCCATCCTGTCTGCCAGCAAAAAGAAGAGCAAACACAAGCTCCAATTTGAAATGTGTCCTCCAAATCATGCATGACACTTCTACTTACATACTTTGGTCAAAACATGGTCATCTGACTATCCTATATGAGAGTAATAATCTCAGAATGCACACATTCAACTAAAAGTTGCTCTTTGGAAGTGACCACAAATGAACAAGACAAGAACAAAGACAGTTGAATCTCAGGCTCTCTGGGAGCAAGTACTATGATATGATTCACCCAAGAAAAACCCACTGTAGGGCTATCAGGGTGATAAGCTTGAGCATTTGCTGGGTACAGAAAACATTGGCACATTTAAAATCCACGAGCCACCTTTCTTGGCATCGTGGAGTCCCCTCTTTGTTTCTGTTCTCCCCTTAGAGAAATTGTTCAGGTGGCAAAATAGAACAATGAAGTGCGTTCAGTTTGGGAAATGGGGAAGAGGAAGAGAGGAATGATGCAGGGGAGATGGATAAAGCTATTTTGTATCTATAAATGGATATTTCCAAATTACACTTTCTAGTACAATCAATTGATGCCAGTTAATAAAAAAAAAAAGACATGCCTGGTTCATGCCTTTTCTTTCAAAGACCTTGGCAGGCTGTGGGCAGATAAGGTGTTGCTGTCTACAGTTCAAACCCAAGCATTTCCCAGGTAAGAAAAGTATGCCTGCTTGAAGTCCAGCGTCCAGAAACCATTCATCAGCAGGCTTCACACTCAGCCCTGAGGATCTTGGGAAATTCTTCTTAAAAGAACTCCATTCTTTGTCCTTAAAACTCTTCAGCAAATATGCACTCAAGAAGAGGAAAAAGCAACAGCCAAATGTCAAGTCTCATCCAGGTTTCAGGGAGTAGAAGGGAAAATTGGACATCAAATGCTGCTTTGTTCAGACATAAAGACCTGCCTGCTACAGAGAAGCAGGGTTGGAATCGGGAATGAAGGGCATTCTCTCTGCAGGACCCCAGCCTGGCCTGCACACACTGCTGTGCTTGATCTTTGCAATCATTGTGCTAAGTCGGTTTTCCTCCTATCAAAACCAACCCTGTGCATGTATGGTAATAATGAAAGCCTAATACAAAACTAATCAGAAAATCTGATCGCCTCTTGTGTCGAGGCTTCCTGTTTCTACTCCTGCTAAGAGGCCTCGCTCACCACCAAGCAGAGCTTCCATTGCCTGTCAGATGGGATTCCATGGCTTTGCTCGGGTCCTGGCACTCTTGGAAAGATGTCGCAAGATCTGTCTGAACATCCCGTGTGACCCCAGGAATTACCGAAGCAGAATGGGGGCTTCCATCACATGAACTGTTATATGCTATAGAGAAGTCCTCCCTTATCAAAATCACGTACACGTGGGAAGGGTAACAAAATACTTGACATGGTGAGGACTCAGGACTCAACACTCCAGGAAATCCCTTGGCCGAGTTGTGAGAAAAAGTGTGAGAATCATGGCTGCAGAGTAGAGAATACGTCAGAGGAGTGAGAAAGAGAGTTCTGCTCTGCAGAAGACACAGATCACTTGATGGTAGGCCCACGAATGCAGAGCCCTTGCAAGAACCCTAGGCTGCTCAGAATCCATCCCTTCTAGGAACACTCTGTATTTACTGGTCAGGGAGGCCTGATTCCGTCACAGGCATTGAATGTGCCTAAAAGACACAGAAAAGAATCCAAACCCATGCCTGAGCTATTGAACTCACAGATTCACCTGAAAAAAAAGTTAGTCTACTACCACTGAAAACCTCAACCTCCTCCAGGAGCAATTTAAAAACTCACAGTGACCTGTACCTCTCGTCGTCACAATGGGTCAGCCTGCATCCTGCAATATCCCTTCCCCTCCCCAAATTACAAACATATATATGCAAGGTGCAGAGCACCAGCATCAAATCCAGTGAAAACAGAGGTTATACCATGAGGAAAAAACATACAATAGAAACAAAAGAATCACATAGTGCATTATAAGTACATTAAAAACACTAGCAAGAAAGAGGGGGGAAAAACACCTCGTGTCCCTATATTGAAAACGAACTTTAAAATGTCGGGGTGGGGGAGAAGGGGCAGGAGGAGTTGGGGAGGTAGGGAGGGAAGTGATGGTAGGGAAAAATAAAGGAGGAGGTAACAATGCTCACTATGAAATGTACTCATTACTCATGTAACTGTAACCCCTCTGTGCAACATTTTTACAATAAAAAATTAATAATAATAAAAAACCCACTGTGATTTCCACACTGTAGAAACAGTTGGTTTTAAAATAAAAACTGAAAGGAAAACTAGTAATGAAAAAACTCTTACAACTTAATAAAGAAGCAAGCTACCATAATGACATCATAAGGCACAGTGGATATGTCACGATTGGAAATAGCAACAACAAACCTAAGCCAGTGCAGAAGATCTTAAAAATTACTAAAATATTTAAAGAAGTTAATGTAGGAATGTAAAAGAAATAATATCTGAAAAAGAGTAAGCAGATTTGAAAATATCTAAAATAAATATTTTACCAATCAACATGACTAAGATGGACATTTCAGTTTAGAAGTTCTAATGGCATCATCCACGAACACAGGGGAAACAAAAGTAAAAAATGGGAAGAAAAGAGGGAGCTAGGAAGAGATTAAGAAAGTCCACTCTACACCTCAGAAGAGTAACAAGTTAGACAAGAAATGTAATCACTACCTTACTTATGTAACTATAACCCCTGTGTACATCACCTTGACGATAAAATTTTTAAAAAATAAATGTAGTATACACCCCCCAAAAAGAGTTTAAAAAAAGAGTTCAACTGGTAAAGACAAAGAGGGTGTGAGATTTTATTTAAAGAAACCTGAATAAGAAAGTTTCTTTCACTTGATGGATAACAAATTCTTAACAAGATGGATACAAAGAGATTTGAGTTTTCCCTGTATGTCCCTCCCCCACGGTATAACCCCTGCTTCACTATATTTGATGTTGGTATAATTTGTGGAGGGGAAGAGCAAAAACAAATCGTTTAACTAGGGATACAGGTGGACCCATTGCAACAATATGTACAAGTCGTTATGTTGAAAAACGAACTTTACAACTTTGGTGGTGAGAGGGATCAGGTGGCGGGAGGATGGAAAGGGATGGGAAGGGGAAACAAGGAGGAGGCAGCAATGCTTGATAAGAAATGAACTTGTTATCTTGCCCATGTAATTGTAACTCTTCTGTATGGTATTTTCACAATAAAAAATGTAAAAAAATAAAAATAAAAAAACCCTGCAGATAGAAAAATAATCAAAAAATGCAGATGAGTTCCAGGAAGAAAAAAAAAGCTTTAATCATCAACAGATTCCAGGAAGCAATGAAATATTATCATTGAAGTACTGAGCAAAGTAACAAGAATTCCAGAGCCAGATAAATTCTCATCCAAAAGGGAAAGAAACATTAAGACATTTTTAGATCAATTCTCATAGGCTCTTACTCAAAAACTCTACATTAAAAATTTATTGCAGGATAAATCATTTGAAGGCAAAAGAAATAAAGAAATAACAACAACTGAATAAGCAGAGGTCAACAAAATTGGTAAATCCACAGACTGGAAGAAATGTTTCGTATTAGGCTATCACACATGTAGTGCTCTGTATGACAGATTTTCTTTCTTCAAAAAACGTGTTTGAATTTTGTCTTGGATTCTTCAGCCTCAAAGTGTTTCCAATTTGTTTCCCAATTACACTCTTTTCAAAATCCCAGTGTCTCATAGGAGATAACATAAATTTAAGTAAGCATTGATTGCAAGAATAAAAATAATGAGCATGACAATTTGGATGGGCTTAAAAACAATGTAGAATTTAGATAGTAGATTGTTGTGAAGGAGGAAGGGAAAGCCATGGATTAACATTGGACTTCGTAAGAATTCCTGTCATATCTGAAGGGAGCCATAAAAAGATTGTAATAAATAAATAATGTTCTTTTTCTAAACAAAGAGAAAGAGATTTGAAAAAAAATTCAGTCTGGCAACCAAACAATGAAATCCTTAAAATGCAAAATAAAATGTAGAAATAACTTTGGACATCTTCCTAATCACAATAAATGTTAGATGTCCAGATTTATTTTTAAGTATGTTGTTTACAATGTTCGTGCTTATAACTGAACAACAAATAATGGCTAGCTAGCTATGAGGCACCAGAAGTACATCATGTAAATACATTATTTGATAAGTTCCGGTATTTGTATGTTATCTGTTTAAATCCACTACAACCCAAAAGTGCATCCATTTCAAAATAGGAAAATGAGAAGCAAAAAGATTAGGTGATTTGTCATGGGTACAAGCCATGGTTGGCTGGGTATGTAGAATTTTTCTCAATTTAGCTCGTGCAGGTTAAATTTCATCTACAGTCTGTGCGCATGCTCATTGCTAGACTGAGAATATCTGTACATGGAGCCATTATGAGCAAAACCATTATGAGCTAGATTGCTTGAGTCTGATTCTGAATCCACACATCTTCCCTATGACATAGTTTCCTCCTTTGTAAAATGGGTTTAAAACATACTACCTTCCTCATCATTTTATTGTGAAAATTTAAATAAATAAATAATACAATGAATTTTTAACCATGTAGGGCACACGATGATCTCTGACCAGATGTTAAATGCATTCGATGAGCATCCATGCTCCTCAGCATCCCATGGTCTCCCTTATGACAGTCTACATTGGGCAGTTGGTAACTCCATACTGATTTCAACTACTCTGGGTGTCCTGGTGATTCTCATCTCTTCACGGTTGTCCTAGCTAAGGACTCTAACCCTCTGCCACCCCCTAGCACCTACCATGACTGATTTGTCAAATCCTATCCATTCAATGCGTCACAGGGCTCACCCAAGATATTTATCAATCTACTCTGCATTACCCTAACTATACCAACATCTCTGAATTCTTCACCCTGACTGTTTCAACTTCTTTCTGATGAGTCCCTATGCCAACAGACTGCTCCTTTTCCATCTACCACCAGTTCAGATTTTTAAGAATATTTGTTTATTTTTCCAAAATACTAGTTTAATATCTAATCATATATGCATCTACTTTATTTTCTTTTTCTCTTTTTCAAATTTTATTTCAGTCTTGTAGTAGTTATACAAAGGAATTGCCATTCAGCAAAGCAATTCATGAATACAATGCATCTTGATCCATGTCACCCTCTATATAATTCTCCCCTATCCCTTCCAACCCTACCTTTCCTTCAATTTTCTTATTTCGAATTTAATTTTAATGTAGCATATGCATTGAATTGTATATGATTGTCTTTCCCCCTTCCTCTCGTCATCCTTTTATCCCCCTTTTCCTGTCCCTCTTCTACTTTCCAAACACTATCTTAGGAGAATAGAATTCAGCCAGATTGTTTCCTTGTTTTCACAATGTCAGCCATCCTCCATTATTATCAGCTAAAACTAAGTCTTTGGCCAGGTGCAGGTGGCTCATACCTATAATCCTAGATACTCAGGAGCCTGAGATCTGAAGATGATCATCTGAAGCCAGCCTGGGCAGGAAAGCCCATGAGACTTTTACCTCCAATTCACTACCAAAAAAACCAGAAGTAAACCTGTAGCTAAATGGTAGATCTCCAGTCTCGAGTGGAAAAAGGTAAAGGACAGAGTTCAGCCCTAGAACTGCAACAATGACAATAACCAACAAACAACTAAGCCTCTGAGGATGTGTTTGAAATTTTCCAGGAACCTCCTAGGAGCCACATTTCCATGTCTTACTGGACACTGTCCACTCTCTCTGAAATGCCTCTCCCTCCTTCTCCTGTCTGGATAGCACCTCCCTGTGACTGAAGTGACAGTCCATAGTCCACACAGGTCTACATCTATCTTTTCTACTAATTCATCTCCTTTTTGCAAAAATTATTCAATCATGTTGTTATAAGAAGAATAACACCTATTAAATTTATATTTTGTAGCTGGTCACTAGTGGCTAATACTTGTCACTCTAGCTACTTGAGAAGCTAAGACTGGAAGGGTCAAAGTTCATGAGACCCTTTCTCAACAGAGACCCGGATGCACTAGTATGTGCCTGTAATTCTAGCAAGGACAGGGAGCCTGATATAGGCAGATTGTACCCAGCAGATACCCAAAATAACCAGCAATGATCAGGGCTGGGTCTGAGGCTAGCAAGTGCCAAGCTCTAACTTCAAACTCAATACTACCAGAAATGTTTTATACTTGTCTGCATTTTTATCTAAAAGCATCCACACCACAGGGAGAAAAAATGTATTAAGAAAAGACTAGGTCTTGATGCCAGGTTGTCATATCTAGCCCATGATGAATCTGAGATCTTTCTGAAAAGGAATTTCAGAGTTATGAATATTTTGTTTTCAATCTGAATGCCATTCCTCTGATTTTACTATTTGAGTCTGTCTGTGATCACATAATTCTATGTCCTAGCTCAAAAAAAAAAAAAATCACCAACCATGTTTTTGTCAAACCAAAGGGGAGAGTCAGACATTGAACAAACCAAAACTTTGGATCATCTTTTCTTAGCAGTGCCCCTAAATAGGAAAACATTAAAATGAGTTTTACAAAGAGAATAAATAATATATGCTAAAATTAAGCTCTCAGCCTAATGTTTGGTAGGAAAAAAAAACTTCATTAGCTGTGTGTTCAGGAAACGCCAAGTAATATGCACCAATCCGGTTCAAATGGAGCACACCATCTCAAACTACTCAAATAACTGTGATGTTCCTACCATATGACATACGTTAGAGTTCAAAACTGACCCTGACTCATGAGGAAGACGAAGCGTGAGGCAGGCTGAGTCACGGTGGCTAAGCCATTGTTAAGGACCAGGTACCACTCAGGATACCGCGTGTGCATCAATCTAGGCAGCCATGATTGTGCCATACCACAAAGACAGAACTTCTCCAGAGAAGTGGGAGCCGGACAGGGTCTGTAAAGCAATAGGGGTTGTGGAAATTGGATGCACAGTTGCATATAAAGTCCTAGAAAAACTACTGGCACATGGTATGTATTTGATAATATTCATTATTATCATGATCATTTTTATTATGATGATTAGGCATGCATTGACAAGAAAAATATGAATGGATAAGCAAGGGACTATTGGATGCTAATAAGAATATCAGAGGTTTGGTAGGAAGAAAAGTTTAATTGTATATCACTTTGAGAGTTTATATTTTTAGCCTATGTTTTATGTTATATTTTTGTTAAAAATATATTCTTAGGGGCGACAATAATTAAAATGTGTTGTACCTATAAACTGGTTTGTTGAATGCTAACTCATTTTCACAAGTATTTAAAGGTAATAAAACTGTAATTTTAGAATTTTTTCTTTAATGTTATTTAATCTTTTAAGTAGTTGTACAAGTAGTTGTCATTCAACAAAATGGTGTATGAATACAGTGCATCTTGATCAATGTCACCTCGTTCATCATTCTCTCCAACCCACTCTCCCCTTAATATTCTTAGTTTTGTAGAAAATGCATTGACTTGTATAACTTCATCACTCCCCTACCTCTCTTCACCCCTGTCTCCACCCCTCCTTTAATCCTAATCCCCTACTTCTGAGTAGTTGAATTCTCATGTTCATTTTATGGGATTGTGAGTTAGCTTTTTTAAGACATTACTACACCATTTGAGTTCTCCCCTGAATCTACCATATTTCAGTTAATACACTTGTGTACACTTGAATTCCTAAAGTGCATAGATACATATTTATAGAGTAATTCTAACTTCCACCTATGAGAGAAAGCACCCATCTTTTGTCTCTCTGTGCTTGACTTACTTTACTTCACATGATTTTCCAGGTACTTCCCTTTCTTTGAAAATGATGTAATATTCTTTCTGATGGCTATATATGTGTATATATATATATATATATATATATATATATACATGCATATATATACACATAGACATATATATCTATATAATAGAATTTTATTCATGAGAAAAATTGTTTTCCTTATCTACTATAGATTAAGATAAAGATTCAAGTTTAACGCTAATGAAAAGGATTGACACAGAGAAAATAAATGTTTCTTGAATTATAATTCAGCCTGGAGGAATCTGTGGCCTGGGAAGAGGGATACACAATAATTAATATTGAACTAATTAATCATATGCCTCTGGTTATTTTCATGTCCCAAGCCACACTCAGGCAAGCAGGCAACAATTCTGTCTCTTAAGTTCTTAGTCTTTTTTTAAAGTAATTTATTAATTTATATGATAGTCCTATTCTTACGGCACACTGGAGACAGGTAACTTGCCAAACACACAAAGCAATTTGTTATATATTCAATACAAGCTCTGAAGAATTCCCACCCCACCCCCCACCCCTACCCCAGTATGGAGCTTGACCTCTGGGCCTGGGTGCTGTCCCTCAGCTCTTTAGCTCAAGGCTAGCTCTCTACAACTTGAGCCACAGCACCACTTACAGCTTTTTCTGTTTATGTGGTGCTGAGGAATTGAACCCAGGGCCTCATGCATGCAAAGCAAGCACTCTACCACTGAGCCATCTTCCCAACCCCAAGTTCTTAGTCTTAAAAATCAATTTGTCCACAGATCTATTCAATTTAGAAATGGTTATAAATACCTGCTTTGCAAATACATATTCAATTTGATACAAATAAATATACAGAGACACATATATGTATATATGTATGCCTATCTATCTATCTATCTACATATATATCTCTTAGATTCTTTCTTATTTTGCTTCAGATGTGAACCCTTTCATAGTACTCAATAGCTCTTATTGAATGAGATACTAACAATCAATGAGGGTGTTTTAAAATCCATTATGTTAAACTCTGGGTGAAAGTTAATTGTCCACTTAAACTAGATGAAGAAAGACTAGATAGCTAGCAAAACATGACATGTCTATACAGGTGTTTCTGAAAGAGATGAGCATTGGAGTCCATACCTGCATATCAGTGATCACCTTGACACCTTGAGTCATTGATTCCACTGAGGGTCTGAATATAGTAGCAAGTTAGGGTGAGTGGGGATTCACTTCTGATACAGCTGAGACACCATCTTCTGTCTTCAGACATCAGTGGCCCTATTTCTCAGGCCTTTGGACTTTACCTAAATTACATCCAATGCTTTCTTGACTCTTCAGTTTAATAGATGGCAGATTAAGGGCCTTCTAATTGGTTCCCCCACTCTGGGGAGCCCTGACTAACACTCCGTATTATTGCTCTCAATTAATAATACAAAATGAAAGCTTAGGGAATTTACATGACATATTCCAGAACCCAGAGTGACCACAGGACCCATGACCCAGACCTGATCCATTGGCCTTCTAATCCCACTGCAGCTAAAATGATACAGCACTGCCACAATAAATTAAAGCCATTTCTCTTGTTAGCTATTATCATTTGAAACGCCTTGAATTCTGCCATAAGTGAAAATGTTTCAAGTAGCCAAATCACCATTCAAATACCTACTTTATTGTTCTTTGCACTCTCCAAATATTTGATGGTGTTTTTGTAGGCATCCTATCTGAGCCACAGACCCTTCAACTCAGGAATAGTGTTCCTCTTAGGACTGCACAATACTCATACACCCAGACAACCTTGAAGACGAGTCTGCTTCCTGCCTCCTTTGGAGTTCTCACCTTCAAATTTTCCATGCTTTGATAAAAAAGCACAAATCTTGAAGTGAGACAAATACATAACACTTTCTTCTCTCTCTGTGCTATATTTCTTAAATCCAGACTTTTCACCTGGAGTCTGTCTTCGTCTGAAGCTGAATGTGGTCCTTTCCTTTTCTTACCCAAACAGAGGAGCTGAAAGTCTGGCTCTCGACTCAAATTGTATCATATTTTCTTTAGACTGAAGTTTTGCTTTCCTCTTTTCCCTTTGCTGTGAGAATGATTCCCTCTCAGAGCTGTGGATCTTGGGTGTCATGTGAATTAAATTTTAATAAGTGTTATTATGATCACCATTATTATCATTATCGTTATTAATAATGTTCTTCTTGGCAGCATTTGGAAGCTACTCCAGCAGTGACATTTGGCTCGAGGGATAATGGATCTTTTTATGTACAGGCTTGTAGACTTCATGCCTGCTGCTTTCATTGCAGAGAGAGCAATTTTCTGACATCGGGAGGCCTGTAGGAGCTGGAAAACTCTTGAATCTTGGTTGTTCTTTCCAAAGTCAACCAAAACTCTTTGAGAGGCCAAGATGGCAAGACTTTGCCAGAGTTACTGGTGGAAAAGAAAAGAAAAACCCTGGTAATTACTTTTTCATTCATGTAATCGAAGTCTCTTCTTCACCTGCAGATCCTTACTTTATGTAAATAAAATATGGGCACCACATTGTTGAAAACAGAGGTAACATGATGAACAAAACAATCTTTCCTCCCAGTCATCATGTTGCTAAGAGTCTCATACTCAAAGGAAAACCCATATGAGGCAAACACTGTACAGGATAATGAGTGCCTTGGGCTGGGACTGCAGGTGTCAACACCAGGTCAGGAAGAAAACAGTATCTCCCAAGCACATAATCACACATACACAAGCCAAATATATGAACATGAGCATCGATTCAAGCTTTGATTCCATTGGAGGAGGCTGTGCAGAGACATGGGATGAGAGCTACCATGGTGAGCTGCCGGGGAAAAGATGTAAAACACATCCTATCTGGATTCCATGCTGTCCCTTCAGCCTCCCTCACAGGGGAATCAGGAGGTAAGTGAGTCGAACCCAACATGTGAGCAAAACGATGACTGTGCTTTGGACACATGTTCATTCATCAGTAACCATTGGCTACAAGAAATGTTTCCTGGAGCAGGGAGAACTTGAACGTAGAGATGCAATCCAGCTGCAAGATCAGAGGTGAGTCTTGGCCTGAGTAACATCACTAAAAGCCAAGCTTGAGCCTGGGGATCGGGGGATCAAGCCAGGAAGGATAATTAAAGAAAAGCATGGGGGCAAACATGACCCCAAAATAGGAAGGACATCTCTCATCCAAGTTTTCAGTGTAGCCTAGGGAGACTAGACAGAGGAGATTCTATCCAGGTCAGTGGGTGCAATCCAGGACACCTGGGAAAGGTGGGTCCATCGGCAGTGGGAGGAGGGAGTTGCACTTGCGTAAACTCCCTGGTCAGCAGAAAACAGCTCAAGCCCTTTTTGTGGATTGCTACGTAAGCCCGGATGTGCTGAAAGATGGAGCCAGAGCCACACTGATTTTGTCAGGCAGAGCTGAGACAAGAATCTACCTCTACAGATTTTCAGCCTACTGCTTCTTTATTGCTCTGTCTTTGATTTATTTTCTTGTTTTGAACAAACACAACTTGCTTGGCCTAGAATAACTTGGTGTTTCCAACCCTGAGGGTCCGAGGGAAACAGCAGCATGCAAGCAGTCTCAGAGGCCCAATATGCAAATGACCACATTTTTCATGAGCCTGAGGGTTTTTGGAATCATAACTCCCAATAGTTCAATATCCTTTCAGAAAATAGCTGAATGGAAATTATATATATTTTTTTCCCTTCGGATGCTTAACCTAATTTATAGGGAATGAGTATGTGTAAACATGTTCTGATTCAACTCACCGTAAGCTACTTTGGAACTTAAAGTCAACACCATTCCCTGTGTGTTATGGGTAACTGGGAATCCTGCAATGACCACCTGGCATGCACCAGTGCTTGTAGGCTGCCTTCCAGGAGGCATTCCGCTGCTTCACGCTGCTCACATTTCCTGTGTCTGGTGTGAAATCACTTCTAGCACATTTTAGTGTACACTGTCTCACTTAAGACCACCAGCCCATAGTCAGCGAGATGTTTTTGATTCCTAATGTCAGGCAGAGAAAGTTTCCAGAGTTCACACAGCAGCCCTTGGAGTTAAACTTGGGAGGTCCAAGTCCTTCATCATGGAAAAATCTCAAGTTTCCATTCTGGGCCATCCATCTCATGGCAGTCCTGGCTACCTTGGGATATGACACCCAAGTATAGGTAGATGGGCGAAGAACTCTCACGTACATTAAATCAGGCTCCGCTGTTCCTCCGTGCAGTAGAAGTAGAGGAAACAATCATTGGAGACAAAACGTCTCATGACTGCAGAGGACCTCCAGAGGATGAAATTTTAGAGGTCAAATTTTTGGGTAATTATCCTAATGTGACTACAGCCAAATGATTATTCTTGAAAAGGGAAATGGAGGAAAGTATAAAGTGAAGTCTAGTATGACCACATGAGAGAGTTGCTCTAGAGGATGGATCGTTAAAATCATATCACCTGTGACACAGGACTTGCTGAAGGCCAGATGGCAGCCGGTCATGGAAGCATGGGATTCAGATATAAAGCTCAAGAGTCAGAGCACCAGAGGAGATGAGGAGATGGAGGGAAGAGGAAGGAGTGATCTGAGGTCAGAATCCAGATACAAAGCAATATCAAATGTCAATGTCAAAAGGAGATTTCAAAGAATGAATATAAAGTTCCCTTCTTGATTTTAAATATTCAATAGCAAGATTCATGCTGAGAGGGAAGAGTTGTTCAGTAGTTGTTGACATGCAGATCTCTCCATTCCAAATGATTGTGGGTGCGTTCTGTCTGCCAAAAGCTGACCTGAGATAGCATTATAGGTCTTGCTATTAGATATCCAAAATCTGAACTTCCAGTCCAGACTAAGCATTGTTCTACACATTGGGACTGCAAGACTGAACAAAGCAGTTACACTTCCCTACCTCATGGGGCTTATCCTCTTTCAAGAAGAGATTATAAATAAATACTGGAGCGTAATTGGTAATATTTCTGAAACAAAGAGAAAGAAAGGCAAAGTATTAGATGGGCCATTTAAATGTGGTGACAGGATAGTCTCACTGAACTGAGGTACACAAGCTAAAACCTGAAGGACGGAGGGAGTAAGGCATGTGCCATGTAAGAAAAGAATTTCAAGCTTATGCAGGTTGCTTTTGGACAACAGCTCGTTCAACTATGTAACCTCTGTCACACCTTATAAGCGAGGTTATACTTTTCATTTTGAAAGGTAGTATGTTGGGAAGGCTTTGCAGCCTTCAGAGAATTTTGATTGTGTCTGCAGCAGACTAGTTACGTAGCTGTCTGGATAAACAAAGAGATGGCACCTGGCTCGAAGGAGAAGGCCACAGCGTGTCTTTCCCTCGTTTCATGAGCTTCTAATCTGTCCCTTGTTCTCCCAGGGCAACTGCTCAGATAAGGAAGTAGTCATTACCTGGTGCCCACGAGGATATTCACACAGAATCTATATCCCAGGATTCTCAAGTCCCTTCTTTAAAATGGCATCATCTTTCCCAGTAAAGTAGATAATCCTATACACTCTAATTACTCTCTAGATTAATTGTAATACCTAATCCAACATACGTGTTACACAAATTGGTATCATGCTGTATTGTCTAGGGAATCCTGACAAGAAAAGCCTCACCAGAATATTTTCCATCCATAATTATTTGATCCACACATGTGGAACCTAGTGATATGGAATGCCAGTATGCACACGCCATATGTAAATACCAAGAATATACTGATTTTTATCCAGATTATTTCTAGTTCTCATTGGTTCAGTTGCCCTTGATTGGCAGAAGGACAAACCTACAAGGGAAAGCAGGTTGTGTGAGGGGAAGGGGTCACTGGGAAGCAACACACATGGGGATTTAAGGGGAAAATAACTTATTTGTCACAGGGGAAGATAACTGTGTTGAGTGGCCTTAAGCTTTGCTTTTATTCCGAGTTCCTATTAGCCTCAGATTTACTGTGGCAAGAAGATATACTGGCCCCAAATCAGCAAAGATAAGAGGTTTCCTGGCGAGAAATGAACAAGAAAGACAGGAAGTAACAAAGAAGGCCAGAGAAAGATTAGGAGAAAATGCTGTCGTAGCAGCAGTAAATAAATCATTTGCTAAAAAGGATATTTGGCTAAATTGCCTCACAGTATATATCCCCACCGGGCACTTTTGATCAGAAAAATGCAGAACCAAATAAAAAGAACGCCGAGGTGGAGACTGCAACTAGAGAGCCTAAGGGTTTGCTAAGGAAGGAGCCTGTGTTCCACATGAGGCTGGGCTCCATTCACACGGAGGGACTTCCTATCTGCATGACCTTGGCCCAGAAATAAATCCACTAGTCTCCCGTGTACCATTTGTAATATAGAGACCACCACCTCTGAAGTGTGCCAGGGTACAATCTCTGGTCCTCATACCAAGCTCCTACCGGCTGATTGTCTGGTGCCTCTTCACTCTTCCTATTTAGCATGAATGTATCAGCAGAGTCTTCCCAACTTGCATAAAGTCCTGTCTATGGCCCCAACTCAGGAGATTTTAAAAGGCAGAGCTGGAAACTTAATTACCAAACCTATGTTTGGAAGCTATGGCCTGAATGTATTAAACTATGTTTCCTTACTCAGACTACTTACAGGTTTCCTTATCTATAAACTAGAAAAATGATAGTTATATTAAAAGATCATGTTTACTGTTAAAAGTAAATATAAGTTGTTCTATAAACAATAAATTCCACCACCAAAAATTTTTCTATGTTTGAAGCATGGTGTAGTTTACAAAGAGGGCATTGGAAACACTGTTGTAATGTAGATATGAAAACAATAGAATTTATGTTACAGGTGAGGATCAGGGTATATATAACTACAAAGTATAGAGAATGAATAAAAAGTGCAAATGATTCAATCTGAGGTACATGGATTCGGTCAATTGGTCACTAGGCTAAATGCTTTCTTTTATGGACCTAAACCCAAAGAAAAGAAGACTTAGGTTAAGTAAAATTATTTTTACTATAAATACTTTGTCCCATGATACTACTTTACCACTAACTCTTTACCCAAAAGCAGAGGATGCAGCCAAGGTGTACCCTTGTAATAACAGAGCGGCCAGCACCCAGCTCTCTGCTCTGTCCCCAGGGCCTGGTCCACACCTGCTTCATACAATCCATTCAGCAAATAGGTTGAAGGCATGAAGCATTCTGAATCAAGAGGATAGCTCCAGCCTCCAACCTAGCAATTCTGGAATGTTGACAAGATACTAGCAACAACAGATAAAATAGTTGATCGGT
This sequence comes from Dipodomys spectabilis, assembly GCF_019054845.1. Lineage (NCBI taxonomy): Eukaryota > Metazoa > Chordata > Mammalia > Rodentia > Heteromyidae > Dipodomys > Dipodomys spectabilis. Next base: position 5,351,917 of record NW_024870941.1, on the reverse strand, counting down.
CAGGTTTATCAGGTTGTTGGAAATAGAGAGGGGGGTGGTATCTGAGTATTCAAAGCACAAATACACCTTCTGTCCAATTTAGAGTCTAACTCTTTGACTTCATTTCTTGTTTCCCACATTGATTTTGGAAAGGGTTGTTGCTTACAAAGCAAGAGAGCTCAGAGAGCTTGAAGAAAAGTTCTACTTGCTACAGCTCACCACAATATCTCCTCCGGAGACGTGTTCCTCTTTTCCTCTTCCTTTCATTACATATTCTTTCTTTCACATCTGCCTGACTCTCTCTGACCTCACTTGGACTCTTGCTGTCTGGTGTAAAATAAGAGTTACAGAGAGTTGTTCATCAAAGCTTACCTGTATTTTATAGGAAGTCATTTGTGTGATAAAATATATTATAACAATGAGCACTTAATAAGATCTCAGGAAAATATCTGCTATTATTATCATCACACTTAACCTTTGACTGAAATCTTATAAGAAGAAAATTGACTTGATGGGGGAAAAAAGTAAAAGCTAGACTTAGGTAGGGGTCTTTTGATTCTACAGTCCACACAGATCTATCTTCCCAAGCTAGTTGAGAAGACGGGAAAGACCTGGAATTTCACCCGTTCTGTTGAAGCAGGTGGAAGAGGAGATAAAGTAATTCAACCTTGTAAAATGAAGTCTGTTGTGGGAAAGCAGGCTATGTACACCTGCTGCAGACACATTTACAGTAAAAGTGGGAGCCCGACAACAGAGCTCCAGCTTGAGCCATGACCCTTGTGTACTGATTACACTCAGATCCAGACAGACAGATATAACAAGGACACACTGAGGACCCCAAGGCCTCAGAAACACAACTCGATAGGGAAGAGAAAACGAGAGCAAAACATGACTGCTTCCGTTGACAAGAATAAAGCCCAATAATCAAAACACTAAGAAAAGACCAGGACTCTATTCTAAAAACATGCTCTCCAAGAATGAGGGTCAGGAGGAAATGGTCAAAGTGGGTTCTTAATAAAGGATGCGTTTTAGTGATGATCTAGTATGTCCCAGGTGTTTTATATTAGGATCCAATTTATTTCGAACAGTTCTTCACATCAGGAACCATTATCAGTATGTAATACTCAAAGATACTCAGACCCAGAGAAGTTGAATAAATTCTACCAAGGCATTAACAGAGGAGATAACTAGAAATCCACTATCAATTCCATTCTTTGTCCATGTGTCTTAATAACTTACCATTGACTCGGTAACTTCTAGTCCAGGGGTTGGGAGCTTTGCTTCTGGGTCCGGTGTGTGGACTCACATGACTGCACTCCTGGGGAAGGGCTGACGGCTCCTGCCTCTCTAGGCCTAGCACTCCCTTCGAAGTGTCTGGCCTCCTTCCTCTTATTTGGGTTCTTGAATAATGTGAATTAAGTAACTAGCACCACAAATTTGCTGTTATTTCCTCTCAAAAGAATATAATCTAGTTATTGCAAATAAGGGAAACCATGGGACTTATGTTAATTTGTGCCTGGCTTATTTCACTTAATATAATTTTTTCCAAGTCTTTCCATTTCCTAACAAATGGAGCAATGTCATTCTTTCTGATGGAGGCATAGAATTCCATTGTGTATATATGCCACATTTTCTTGATCCATTCATCTACTGAGGGGCATCTGGGTTGGTTCCATATCTTAGCTATGGTAGATATGCTGCAATAAGCATAGTTGTGCTGGTAGCTTTAGTGTGGTCTTTTGTCTGAGACAAGCAGAAACGGTCAGGTAAGTTGATGTTAGGCAAAATGAATCCCAAGATAAGGATTCAAATGGTTTTTCTTTCTTGCGTTTGTTTCTAACATATTTATAAGATGATTTCTTTGTTGCTTTGTATGTCCCTCCCCCATGGTATAACCCCTGCTTCCACTGTATTTGATGTTGGTATACTTTGTGGAGGGGAAGGGAAAAAACAAATCGTTTAAATAGGGATAGAGGTGGACCCATTGCAACAATGAGATGTACAAGACATTATGTCAAAAAAAACGAACTTTACAACTTTGGTGAGGGCAGGGGGGGGAAGATGAGAAGGGATGGGAAGGGGAAACAAAGGAGGAGGCAACAATGCTTGATAAGAAATGTACTCATTTCCTTGCCCATGTAATTGTAACCCCTCATTACAAAAACAAAAAGCATATAATCTCAGGTCTTCAGCCACCTCTCCTGTCACACTGACCTGAGCCCTCCTTCGGCTCTCAGGTCAGGTCTCGCTTGAGTAAGTTCTTATCTTCTGCAAAGGCACTGCACTGCTTTCATCACCAAAAAAAAACTCATCGGAGTAGAATAAAAGAATACACGATAACCCCTCTGTACAGTAATTTTACAATAAAAACATTTAAAAAAAAAAGAATGCCAGGCTATCTGGGTGATGTTCTCAGTGGGGGTTGTGTCTGGAAGGCCCAGTGGAGAGAGAACCCTGCCGTCTGCAGGGCCCACGCCCCAGCTCCCCAGGCTGGCTGCAGATGCCCGCTGGGCCTGCAGAGTGAAGTTTCCACTGCACACTCGGACATGGCTCATCACGGGCTGAAATGTCTGGATATTTCAACCACGCTCCAGCTCTGTGGGCTGATGATACGTGTGAATGTTTGTTTTAACACAGAGCAGGATACATCAACCAAAGTTGTCACTTAGGATTCACTGAAAGTAAGACAAATGGAACAGTAATGAGAAATTAATGTCATCTCAACCTGACATGAACCCCATGAAGTCAGTTTCAGAACCCCCACTTGGCAGCTAAAAAGTTCTGAGACGTAGAGAAGTCTGTAACACTTAGTCAAAATCCCAAAGACGCTCAGTGACAGGAAAGGATTCTAAAATAAGACTGATCCTTGTCAATTTTTTTCCTTCTCTATCATGTGCCACCTGAAGAAGGTAAGTCACAACGTTGATAGAACATTATTCTGTTGGGGGGGGAGGTATTTTCTTAGATATTATCTGATGCAGACACCCTGACACAGAGATTCTGTGCTAGCCTAGAATGTATGGTTTCTGACAAAACCTAGACAGAGAGGAGAAAGGATCTCACTAAGGTTTGCACCCACAGTAGGTGTGAAAATGGGATGTACCCCACATGGATGTGCTATGATGCGTTACCCAGGTCCACAGAGACAGGACACACCCTGGGTGTGGCATGCAAGGAAGCCTCTCTCTGATTCCCAGGTTTCCCCCTCGGGAACTACCTTGGACTGAGGAGAGCCACACTGCACAAAGCCAAGTGGCCCCTGCCCGAGCAGCCCCCATCCGAGGACCATTCAGTGAGTGTACACAGAGTCCTGGCCTCCTCCTCTCAACTCTAGCCCAACAACTCCCCAGGACAGTGCTACAGAACCACCTTTCCACCTATCCCTCTATCAAATTCCCACTAGATACAAGTATTTTTCTTGATCAAGACTACTTGTCAGGAAATCTCCTGCACCCAGTCTTCTCAGTTTCTCTCAGCAAATCCAATCAGGGACAGCGATGTCGAGAATAAAACTAGAGGAAAGATTCTTCCATGGGATTTGAGAGCCAATAATTCACTGTTGGACAATGAAGACTATATCACATGTAATATCAATCAATACCTCCATATTCTTAAACACTGTTATGGTCAAACCTCTCCCATGAGTGTGGAAGGGAGATCACTAGCTGGTAGAATTATTTAGCTGCCTGAGAGTTTCCAGAGATAATGTTAACTCTAAGGATTTGTGTGATTGGTAGCTGCTATTGAGGTTTATTAATTGATGCATTGTAATAAGTAGTGGAAGGCTAAGGATGAACAACTACTGGGTTTGAAACATACAGAGGCTATCTGGAGAGTAGATAAGCAGCTTTCCTCTTCACAGAAGATCTCCAGAGAAGTTGAATTCTCGATCTCAGAAATCCTGTTGTGCCACAGCCAGGTCGTACATGGAAAGGGGTGAGACTCGAAGCCATATGATTAGAGTCTCAGTTGATGATCTTGAACATTTTGTATTCCCAAATTCTGTTGCACTTCAGATGTGTCTCTCTTCTAGGTGGGAACTAGTACCCCCTCTTTCTGTGAACAGGATGAAGTAGACTTTGACTTGCAAATTCATACACCCACTCTTCTCCTCTTGACTAACAGGCCAGTATTAGGTGAAATGACATGATACTCTAAGTGGAGAATACGGGGGTACTAAAAGGGAAACTGCACTATGTGGTGAAGGAAGGGTAAGATTATCTGACATGGGGCTGGGAAGGTGGCTCAGTGGTAGAGCGCTTGCCTTGCATGCCTGAGGCCCTGGGTTCGATTCCTCAGCACCACATAAGCGAAAAGAAAAAAAAGCCGGAAGTGGCACTGTGGTTCAAGTGGTAGAGCACTAGCCTTGAGCTGAAGAGCTGAGGGACAGCACCCAGGCCCAGAGTTCAGGCCCCACAACTGGATCTCCCCAAAAAAAGATTATCTGACATGTGGAAGTACAGATATGGAACTGGAGCCTGGGGGTGGCTGATCAAAGTAGGAAGGAAAAGACCACAAAGCTCTATAAGAGAATATTCATATTGTTAAAAAAATGATGGTACAGAATATTACTGACCTGACATATAAATAACATTCACTCACTGAGACAGCTGTTAGAAACGTGGACATATCCTAGGTGGACTAGAGAAGACAGAACTGCACAGGGAAATGGTGAAGAGAAAGATCAAAATGCATAATGGTGTCAACTGCTAGGGTTTGTATACTGCACAGTGACAAAGCAACCACCAATGGGCTCTCTGCTCACTGTCACAACGGGGGACACACTCCACTACCCTCGTGGTAAACACGAAGGGGAACCAGCATCCCCGGGAAGGAATGACCACCCCTGTTGCCAAGGCTCTTACAAAACAGCAATAAATACTTGGGCTTGTGATGGACTAGATACAAAATGCACACACTTGGTTATCAGAAGAGAAGTGGACACAATTATTGTACAAAAATGCATCATTAGAATGGCAGCCAGGGGGACTCACTTGCAGAAAGTGATGGAAGGGTTTACAGAATAAGATAAGGGACTGAATTCTGTCCACAGTATGAATGAGTTAGGAAGACAGTTCTTCCCTAGAACTTCCTTGAGAGCGATCAGCCTGACGACGGTCTGGATTCCAGCTTTGTAAGACCCGTGAGCAGGAAACCTGGTCAATTTACCAAGACTTCTGACAAAAGGAAATGACCTTTATCTATCACAAGATGCCTTATCTGCACGATACTTGAATCCAGGCACCCAGAGTCAGAAGTCTCTTACCATCATCCTCATTTCTCAACCTCCTACGAGTTAGACTCTGTCATTCTGCACAGCCGTCGTGGACAAAATGCTTGCATCAGGAACACACGATTCCTAATCAGCTTTGAGCCATGGCTGGAGTCCAACAGCTTCAGGTTCCCTTTGCCAAGAGTCCGACAATCAAGAAAGGGGTCAATGTCTTGACAGTGGTAATTGGCCCCAATTGTCCTGAAGTCACAGGGCTTGCCTGACACAGAGAATCAGAAGAAAACACAGTGGGCACTTAGGTGATCTAACAACGTACTGCTTGGTATTCACCCAGCCTGAGCTTGATGGTGAATAGACAAGTAATACAGCCCGAACACATGGCATCCAAGAGCTTCGGGGGTGAGGGATGGTGTTCCATCGTTCCAAGTCCCCTGGCCAGAAGATGAGCTGCGAGTGTGGCAATAAGTAGTTTTAGTCTCAAAACCAGCTGTAGTTTAGGGACCTAAAGACTTTTTTTTTTTTTAATTTTATTTTATTTTATTTGAGAACATACTGTACAGAGGGGTTACAATTACATGGGCAGGATAATGCATATATTTCTTACCAAGCATTGCAACCTCCTCCTTTGTTTACCCTTCACCTCCCTTCCCAGCCTCCCCCATCCCCCCCACCCAATCATACCCCCCCTGCCCCCCCACACCGACATTGTAAAGCTGGTTTTGACATGACATTTTGTACTTCTCATTGTTGCAACAGGTCCACCTGAATCCTTAAACGACTTGTTTGTCCCCATCTCCTCCACATGTTATACTGACATCAAATATAGTGAAGGCGGGGGTTACACTGTGGGGGAGGGACATACAAAGCAACAAAGAAATAATCTTATAAATGCGTTAGAAACACATGCATGAAAGAAACAAAAACATTAAAATACATATTTGAGGGTTCATTTTCCTAACATCACATTATCTGACTTTTTCCGCTTGACTCATACCTATACTAGATATTGCAAATAAGGGAAACCATGGGACCTATGTTTCTTTGGGCCTGGCTTACTTCACTTAATATAATTTTTTCCAAGCCTTTCCATTTCCTAACAAATGGGGAAATGTCATTCTTTCTGATGGAGGCATAGAATTCCATTGTGTATATATACCATATTTTCTTGATCCATTCATCTACTGAGGGGCATCTGGGTTGGTTCCATATCTTAGCTATGGTAAATAATGCTGCAATAAACATAGTTGTGCTGGTAGCTTTAGTGTGGTCTTTTTTGTAAACATTAGGGTAAATGCCCAAAAGTGGGATTGCTGGGTCATAGGGGAGTTCTATGTGAAGTCTTTTGAGGAACCTCCATACTGCTTTCCAAAGTGGTTGAACAAGTTTACATTCCCACCAACAATGAAGTAAGGTTCCTTTCTGTCCACATCCCCTCCAGCATCTGTTGTTGTTAGAGTTCTTGATTTTTGCTGTTCTAACTGGAGTGAGGTGATATCTCAATGTTGTTTTGATTTACATTTCTTTTATGGCTAGGGATGTTGAACATTTCTTCATGTGTCTATTGGCCATCCTTCTTTCTTCTTCAGAGAAGCTTCTCTTTAAGTCTTTCGCCCACTTACTTATTGGGCAGTTGTTTCTTTGAGGATTTGTTGTTGGGTGGTTTAATTTTTTGAGTTCCAAGTATATTTTAGATATGAGACCTTGTCTGTTGTATGACTAGTAAAGATCTTCTCCCAATCCGTGGGCTTTCTATTGATCTTGCTAGCTATGTCCTTTACCATGCAGAAGCTCTGCAACCTTATGCAATCCCATTTGTCCAACCTTTCTTTGATTTGTTGTGTTTCCAGGTCTCTATTCAGAAAATTTCGGCCTGAGCCAAGGAGACCCAGGGTTTCTCCTATTCCATCCTGTAATGTTTTCAGAGTGTCTGCTTTGAGTTCAAGGTCTTTGATCCATTTGGAGTTGATTCTGGTGCAGGGTGATATATAAGGATCTAGCTTTAGTTTTCTACATGTAGTTAACCAGTTTTGCCAGCACCATTTACTGAAGAGGCTGTCTGTCTTCCATTCTATTGTTTTAGCTCCCTTATAGAAGATTAGATGGCTATAGGTCTGTAGGTTCATTTCTGGGTTTTCAATTCTATTCCATTGGAGGGACCTAAAGACTTTTTACCCTTCCTCATACAACTTTTTGGAAGTGGAGAGGCCAATAATAATGCTGGAGGAACTGCCCCCAGGTGAGGAGAACACCATAGACACAGCGAGACATGGATGTCAGCATGGGGTGCACAACTTGTTCTGAACCACTGAAATGCTCTCAACACATTCACAGAGAACACTGGAGTCCGCCGTGAGCTCCAGGATCCACCGTTCCATCTCACGAGCGTAAGCATGGGAGAACAAAGGCAGAGCACATGCTTAGATCTCTATTGTTTTGATTTTGGATAAAGTAAAAATCTATCTTCCTGTCAGCTGCTGCTGACAGATTCTAGCCAGTCCAATCTATACCTCAGAGTAGTGCATCTCATCTCTGTAAAATAACACAGCATCTTTATAATAAAGAAAAATCCCAATCCAAAAACAACTACAACAACAACAAAACTGTGCCATTTTGTGGAAGGCGTTAACGGATGGCCAGCAAGCCAGCTTTGGGCACCATTACTGCTTGCTTCAGGAAACGGTGAGGCCCGAACGCCAGCAGCATCACTACCCAGTGTTCCAGGCTGCCTGTGCTTTACCCCCACTGCTTCCCCAGCTCCTGCAGCATATTTTTGGAGACACGGCAAGTTGTTTCAACATTGCAATAATTAAAGAGCAATCACTGAGAAAAAGCAAACAAATTAAATCCAAATGCATGTGGGATGTGGCACATTAGGAGGCTGTGCTGGTTGGCAGTCAAGAGTTTATTTTTAAAGTTACAAGGATGCATTTTCCTTGATTCCCTGGCTTCCCGAAGCCCAGCCAGTCTTGCAGAGAAGGCTGCATTTACCCTCCAGAAGGGAAGTCCTTGGACTGATGCTGGCTGTAAATGTCAGATGAACTCAAAACCTTAATCACAGGACTGTGAGATAAGCACAAGTGCGAAAGTGTTGTGTTTGCAGAAAAACAGACTCAGCCAAAACACACAAGAAAACCCCAGCAGAGGACATTCGCAAGGAAATCAGGAGAGCTGGCAAAAGCATTCCAAGTCCCCAACTCAGAACCCAGGCTTGGGGAGTCTCTGAGTCTGATATCTGATTTAATTAATTCCTGTTAAAAAAAAATGTGCCACTGCATCAGACACAAGGTCTGGTATTTTCCAGGATTGTAAATTTGTGAATAGCTATTATGACAGAGGAGCAACAAAACTAATAATTATGAGTTACCAACAACATGCTGTTCTGTTTGTGCTGGGTTTAGCACACTAAATCTATGACCAACTAGCTTTAAAGTATGAAGTGCTAAAGCAACATTTCATAAAGCAATAGTGAGGATAGTTAACAGTCTTCTACTTGATGGAATCTGAATCTTCATGAGTTGGTACATTTAAGGAGGAACATCATCTAGTGGGGCATATACCTTTAAATTTCTTCCTAAAGTTAAAATGAAAATAAGTGTTCCAATTTTGAGAAAAATAAGTTACTTCCACTCACAAGTAACAAGAGACCAATTGTTAAATCAGTATTCACACCTATTAAAAACGACAACCCTGGCCGGGCGCCGGTGGCTCACGTCTGAAACCCTAGTTACTCATGGAACTGAGATCTAAGGATCAAGGTTCAAACCCAGCCTGCGCAGGAAAAATCCATGAGAACCTTATCTCCAATAAACCACTCAGAACACAGGAAGTGGCACTGTGGCTCACGTGGTAGAGTGCTCCCCTGTAGCTGAAGAGCTGAGGGACAGCGCCCAGGCCCAGAGTTCAAGTCCCATGACCAACAACAACAACAAAGCTACAACCCATTGAGACCAAAGGAGGTTGCTCTTAGGGGAGGAACACAAAAGCGAAATGCTTCTGTGCCTCTGATCATATAAGATAACATTTATCAAAATGAATTCCAGGAAATGGGAAAAAAATCCTACGATCACTGACTTCTGTATGAGAACAAGTATCCCCGGACACAAGAATCGGATGCCCAAGAAAGCCCTTCTTGAATAGTTGTTTAATGAGTAAGAAATAACTTTCTCAGTGTCATGTGATTTCACTCTCTCCCTTCATTGCCCTTGCTCTCTTCCTCTCTTCCTCTATGCCTCACTTCCTCCTCTCTCCCTCTTTCCCCCCTTTCTTCTTTCTCCCCTGCCTACCTCTAATAACATATACCAACTGTAATTACAATAACTATAGTAGTGAGGATTCCTAAGGAGATTAAGTATTATTGTTACAACTATGTAAACAGTGGAAAGAACCTTATTTTATGCTAACAAATCAATAAAGAAAAATTGCCACTGGTTTTCAGCGGGGTCCTTATAACATGTAATCATGTTTAGTGGTTTATATTTCTTTTCCACCATCATTCTTTATTCACTCAGAAATTAAAGAATTCGACAAAAGCAAAACCACATGTCAAGTGGCTATTACAAACACACAAGGAAAACCCTTAATAATAATAAAGGCAAATAATAATGGCAAGAAGTAATAAGATCTTCAAGGTGCGTATCGAATTATAATAGTAATTATTTACAACAAATACTAATAAACAGCTCTCTAGTAGGTTTTAAGGGAATTATTTTTTTGTCACTGGAATCTTGTCACAAACCTGAACAAGGCATGCTGCAGATAAAGTAATGATTCTACAAATGAAACTAGTGGGACAAAGGGCCATTTGGTAACTTACAAAATATTTACAGCTCATAAATGACACGGGAGGTATTCAGACCGACGCAGGCTGGAAAGCTGCAGGGAAACATGAGGCTGGGGTTTAACCGGTGAGGTCTGTGCAGCCAAGCTGCTGGCTGTACCTCAGTGCATTTTCCCTTTCTCCCACTGCATAAAGCAGCCCTGGCTTTGGTGCCGATAACCACCAAGAGAAAAGACACCATGCCCTAACTTTCCTTTCAGCCAGGTGAGGCCATATGTCAAGTTTCTGGACACAGAAAAGCATGAAGATGATGAGACACGCTTAACTGATCGGGCTGTGTCATTAGAAAAGACATTGTGCCCTGGGCCTTCTTTCTGTGTCTCCCTCCACGCAGTTAAGTCTTCAGTTTGGCTTATCTGTCACCACAAGAAGATCTCCAAATACATTCATTTCCCTACAAAACACTAATTTCATGTTTCTTTGTGGTTGAATTATATTCCTGGTCTGTCTGTCTGTCTATATATTATATCTGTAAAACACTAGATATAGCATATATTTAATCTATTATAATAGGTTATGTAAGATAAGATACATATGTCAGATAGACATTTGTTATGTAATGCCTATTGTACAATATAAAATACACACAATAAACTATTCATAATATATTATATAGACTCATATATTATATAAATATACATGTATGTGGGTGTTGGTGTATGTATATATATATATATACATATATATATGTATATATATATATATATATATATATATATATATATGCAAATCCACCATGGGACCTGAACCCTGGGCCTGGGCACTGCCCCTCAGCTCTTCAGCTCAAGGCGAGTGCTCTACCACTTGAGCCACAGCACCACTTCCACCTTTTTCCATGTATGTGGTGCTGAAGAATCGAACCCAGGGCTTCATGCTTGTGAGGCAAGCACTTTACTGCTGAGCCACCTTCCCAGCCTCCACCATAATTTTCGTGCATTCCTCAGTTGTTGGGCACCTCAACTGTGAGCAGAACTGCATCAAACACGGGTGTGCAGGTGTCTTTCTTGTAAGCTGATTTACTGCCATTGGACGTACACACAAGAGTGATATGAATAATGTGGAGTGCTTAAAGTAAGTCATTTTACTTTTTGACGTTTCCATACTGAGTTCCATAATGGTTCCACCAGACACTAGTTTACATTTGTATCAACATTATATAATAAAATTCCTTTTCTTCTACATCTTACCATTTGTTGTTATTTATTTATGATAGCAATTTTGCTTGGAGTAAGATATAATCATAGCATAGTTTTGATTTACATTATCTTTGTGGCAAAGGAAGTTCAACATTTCTTCATATGTTAATTAATCATTTGTATTTATTTTAAGAGCTCTCTGTTCAATTAATTTGCTCATGTATTAATTGGATGATTATTCTTTTGTTGAAGAGCAGGAGATTTTCTCCCATTCAGGGGATTGTCTGTTGATTCTAGTTATTGTTTCTTTTGACATGAATAAACTTTGTAATTTGATGTAAGTCCTATTTATCAAGCTTGTTTGTCAAGCTGAGTTCTACTGAGAAAATACTGACCTATGCTTATATCTTCCACAGACATTGCTGTATCCTTGAGCGATGCATTTTGCTGGTTATTTTGGAAATGGAGTCTAGCAGACATTTATGTTCAAGCTGGCTTTGACTCAAGATCCTATAAATCTCAGCCTCTTGAATACTTATAATTATGGGCATAAGAATCAAGAATTTTTTAAATTAAGTTTAGGTGGTATTTGGCCAAAACCATTTGTAATAAACAAGTGAATAGGTGGTCTTCTCTAGGTCATTGTCTCATTCCAGCTCACTCTTATGAGGTATTCATATGGTTCTCATTGATCTTCACCATAACTTTAAGGTAGAGGCAAATAAATTTATTATCCATCTTGACAAACAAATTAGGAAACTGAGACTAGACAAAATTGGATTTCTAGCCTTCTCCAGCGTGGATTGACAGCAGGACCATGGCAAACTCCTCAGTTTCCTGACGTACAACCCAGGCTTTCATTTCACCAATCAACAGCACCCTAATGAATTTCAGCAGCAACAATTCATTCATTGGAGTTCAAAGGAAAAAGGAAAAAAGGAAGCAACTTGACCTCTTAGGAAATGAGAGACTTACATGCACAAACGGTTCAGGGTGAGGTCCACTCAAGATTAAAGAAGTAACTACCTTCATAAGTCACACTCAGATGGGGTGAAAAAGTTCAGAGAGAGAGAGAGTAATTTATAGCCAGCCATGAATTGTTCATCACGAAGCCCTATGATGTCGCTCATATTAACACAGTCCAGATGAATCAGCTGTTACACCCCCAACAGATGTGCACATGGTGTCAGGGTGATGAATACACAGGGCCAACATGAAGTTGTCTGCGTAACAAAATTGTTAACCACTAATTCTCCCTCTGCCCCTCCCCAAGCACCAGGGCCAGCATCACACCAGCCCAGTAACAAAGTAAGTGGCTGTACATTTTATAACCAGCAATTAGAATCCAATTCTGAACACATTAATTATTCCTAAAAGGCCCCAAGTTCTCTCCCTGTTAATTTTCCAGTGGACACATTTGCTACTATGCAACAAGTCTAGGAAAACTTCATTAATGGAGACTGCCCAGGGGCTGAGTTAGTGAGAAGGGAAAATTTCACATTTATAACTCAGGAAATGTGCTGCTGTAACTTCTGAGAACTGGGGGTAATTGGAAGGAAATTAGCAAAAGCTTCATTTAAGTCTCTGTATATTTCAAAGCAAAAGGAAAAGCTAACTTTTTTTTTTACCTGCAAATTACTTTTCCATAGCTTCTTAGATCTGAATTAATAAAAAAAAAGGGGGAGCTTTTGTTTATAATTAACATAATAATTACTTGCAAATGGCACTACATGTAATTTGGAATCCTTTTTTAAATGAATGTTTCTATTCAATATGAACCTTAAAATCCTTTTAATGTTATGTACTCTGTTTACCAGTCCATTGTTTCTTAGGTAAACTTTATTTTAGTCCAAAGTACTCAAGTACACTGCAAATTGATGTGATCATGATTCAGCTTTCTCCTCTCTGCCTGTTTTTCCTCTAGTTGCCACTAACTCTTCAGTCATTTTAGTAAGCCGAATGGACCTGACATGATTACCCCAAGTAAAGGTTTATTAAAACATAGCCATAGTCTCTCTATCCAAAAAACAAAACAAAACAAAACTCCATTCATCTCACCTATTTGTGCCACATAGAATGATTATTCCTCCTAAATGAATATGGGGCCAATCGCTTGCTGGCTTTGCTCTTAGTGTTCTCCCTACCAACTCGGAGCATCGTCCTTGGTAACAGGCAGAAGTCTTCACCGCCCCCCACCTCCCACCACAGCTCCTTTCATCATGAACTGACACCCTCTTGAGTGGCTGCATCTCCACTCAGCATAGAGCAAGAGAGTCAGGGTTCTCTCCGGCTCCTTCTTTCAAGAGTGTACATAGTCAAAATCCTGAGAGCCTGGCACGAGTTATTTCAGAGCACTTTACCTCAAGACCATTCTGATTCAAACACTGTGCTCCTTGCTAGATACAGGAATTGAGAATCGCAATAATGACCCCTCCCGCACCTCCATTACTGAAGATCTCACAGCTCACCCAGGACCCAGTTGGGGTGCAGATCCAATTCTATCCAAACCTAAACTTCACAGTAACACTTGAAGAACGGACCTGATTCAAGGATGATCTTTCCTCAGAACCCCGTTTCAATTTCAATCCCTCTTGGACCTTTCTGAAAATACATCTCACATTCTAAACAATCTCAGCCGCTGAGGAAGTGAACACGAGGCGAAGGTCTGAGCTGGACTAAAGATGAAGGGCGTGCTGGTGCAGAAGCAGGTACGGGAGAATGAGCCAAGCAGGCTCAAGGAAAAACAAAACTGGTTGCTTTAAGATAGATTTTTCTGAAGCTGGCTTCCTTATGGTAAAACTTCTTGGCTTCCTACTTTTATTCTCTTTTTCTTATGGTAAAACTCCAAACTGAGTAGAGATGTTGCTGAGTACTCTAGAACATGTACAGTTTCTTTAAGTAAGAAGGCATGAACAAATGTTATCTAAACAAGAACACAGCCTTGAGAATAGAAAAATAAACAGTGTGGGCTGGGAAGGTGGTTCCGTGGTAGAGTGCTTGCCTTGTATGCATGAGGCCCTGGGTTTGATTCCTCAGCACTACATAAGCAGAAAAAAACAGAAGTGGCACTGTGGTTCAAGTGGTAGAGTACTAGCCTTGAGCTGAAGAGCTAAGGGACACTGCCTAGACCCAGAGTTCAGGCCCCACAACTGACCAAAACAAAAAGTTTTGATTTTAAAATACATATTAGGTACTTTCTAGCAAAAGTTCAAAAGCTCTTGGTCATTTAGTTTCTCAGTGAAATTTTGTCCTGTTGAGTAAATTAAAAATGATAATGCATGATTAGATGTTTCTCCTCCTTCTAGCACAGAGTTTATGTGTGCTCAGTGCATGTGGATATTTTTCCTCCCTTTCTTCTTCCTATTCCCTTGCCACTAAGAATTCATATAACGAATGGAGAGAATGATGAGCAAATAAATATATGAAAATGGAACCAGGTAACTTGAGGGGATGGGTGGAAGTGGATTAGATGAGGGTTAGAATAATGAAAGGGATGACATGCTTCAAGGAAAAGAAGAGTAACCTAAGCACTGGACCAATGCAGCGCCAAGGGTCATACCTAGCAAATGTCTTTTCATGCCTTTGTGACTGGAACAAACGGTGTTAATAAAGTCCGTTCATTTTGAGGACTTCCATTTTCTTACCTTTATTTATTATGCAAATTGTTATTAAAGGGGCTGGAACGTGGCTCAGTGGTAGAGTGCTTGCCTTGCATGCGTGAGGTCCTGGGTTCGATTCCTCAGCACCACATAAGCAGAAAAAGCTGGAAGTGGTGCTGTGGCTCAAGTGGTACAGCACTAGCCTTGAACTGAAGAGCTGAGGGACAGTGCCCAGACCCAGAGTCCAGGCACCATGACTGGCAAAAAAAAAAAAATGGTTATTAAGATTACTCTCTATAACAGTGCTGGGACAGCAGTGACAAACAGACAGAAAGGGCTGATGGTTTCATGAAATCTAATTCTGGTGTGGAAAGCCACAGCAAGAACTAAATGCCCAAGTACAATACTGTGAGGCAGTGACTCACGCTAGAAATAAAACAGATAGCCAGGATGTGGAGCAGCAGAGGAATCCAAGGTGAGTAAGGTCTTTAACATCACCAAGTCTCTTTTTTAATAGGTGTCCATTTAATTGGCAGATGGGTAACTTGCTATACATTTTGTAGTGAGTACCTGGGAAATGTTGATTCCCGGGCTTTTATGGCCTTGAATTGGTGGAGACACTGTTGTGTATGACTGGATGTAACCATAGAGAATGGACCTCTGCAGGATTAACTGGAGAAATGATCTGTCTGATGGTTTCATTCTGGCTTCCAGGATCAGGATTCCTTGGGAGTCTGTAACACAGTGTCTAAGAAGCACTGTGCTAGGAGCGGCGGGCTCTGACTGCCAGGCTCCCTGGGTGCAGGGGGCAGGGAAGGATAATAAGCTGCAACAGATAGAGGTCCAGGATCTAATGTTGTTCTGTCACCTCCCATAGGGCAGGATATTATGCACAGAATTACATCTTCAATTACCTTGTCTGAGTGACAAATATTTTTTTAATCCATGGGTAATTTAAAGCTTTTAAAAATGTTTTCACCATTTTTCTTACTTCCATCAAACCCTTGGAGCATAGTGCTTTTTGGATGCTGTGTTTCAGAATTCCCAAGGAATTTATGATGCCGGTTTTGATTCACTAGCTCTCAAAGATTTTCTGATAAGCCTTGAGTGACACTAAGCCACTGCTCTACAGACTCAATCTCCCACAACAAAGAGCTAACCAGTTCTACTCTTCACACCAACTACCCCAGGAAAAGACTGGTACACAGACAGCAAAAGGAAGACACAAAACAAAACAATCTCTTCTTCTTGAGGTTAAATGCCTGAAAAACAAGTTTTCCTACCTTCCATCCTCACTGAGAACATGATTTCTGAAAGAAGATTGAGGGAGGAAAAAAAAGGACAAAGTAAAGAGAAGCAACTAAAGTAGGTAGAAAGTAAAATAGAGGAAGAGATATCTGAGAGATATGGCTTGGATTTTCCAGACATCTCAAGATCCCTTCCTATAAGATATGCATGAACATTGAGTCTTTTCCAATGAGTTACATCAGGGCCAAATGTGCCAAACCTCTGTGTTAGTATTAGTATTAATTCACACACACACACACACACACACACACACACACACACACACACAAACACACACAGGAATTTGGCCCATAGTTATAGAAACAGAGGAGTTCAAATTTTTCATCCAGTGATGAGGGAAAATGACAGAAAGGGTAACATTGACTGAGATTCATTGTACTTACAAACTAACATGTTTAATTGAAACTATCAGTACAATAAAAAGACAGACAGACAGACAGAGATAGAGCACAAGCTGGAAATCCAAGGGAACCTATGACATAATTTGAACTGAAGGCCAGACATTCAAGGATACTGATGAGATAAGTCCAGAGTATCTGACTCCAATGGCAAGATAAAACTGATGACCCAACTCAAAGACAACAAAGGACAGCCAGTTTTACTCTTCCTTTGTTCTATCCAGGCTTTTAACAAATTGGATGGAGTTCTTCTGCATTGGCAAGAGCAATGATAATCAACCAACTCAAATTTTACTCAAATCTCATACATTAAAAAAAAATCTTTAGATACACCCAGAGATAATGATAATTTAGTCAAAATTAACCATCACACACCCTGGAGGTTACCTGGTGAACTTCCTTTTAACAATACATTGCTTCTCTTACTGTCTGGTGAACATCAGCTAGGACATTGATTGACCCCTCTTCAAACAAACTTCCACACGCAGCAAAATCACCCTTGCTACCATCTCCTGCATTGCTGAGGTACTTTAAGACCAGGAGGAGATGACAGAACTCAAGATTCCACGTTGGGCAGTCAATCAGGTAATGGGAGTATTGGAGATAAGGAAGGTGATGGTTCCATTGGTATGGGTGTGATGACACTGGTGGCAGCTGTGGTAGAGTTGGAAGCAGAAGAGAGTGATCGCTGTAGAGGGACAATAACAGTGCAGGTAACAGTGGCGATGTTCTTTGCTTGTGGAAAGAGAATGATCATAATGGTGATAATGTCAGTAGTGCTCATGATGGTAATGTGGAAAACTATGGTGGTGATGACAGTGGTGATATTGGTGGCATTTGAGAAGGTGATAGATTGACAGAGAAAGCTTCAGTGTCATCCTTGAACAACCCTGACTAAATCCAGTTTAAAATCCTCAATCAGCCAGACTGGAATGTATCACCTCAGCCACAGCCATTGAATGAGGATAATGAGTCTGGATGCAGCTTTGTTTTGTGCGTTATGTGAGAATGTGGCCAGCTCAGAAGATACAGGAAGCATTCTGTGTTTCATCATTACAGATCTATATGACTCGACCACAGAGAATCTATGCTTGTTTGTCTCACTGATAGTTGTTTAGAAGCCAGTAGCCTCATGCCTACAACTCTTTATGTGGAACTTTCTCATTCCAGATTGTCTAATTATTCCCTTTTTCCAAAAATGCCTTTTTAACCCAAGCTCCATACAGGACTTCCTCTGTTCACTTAGCCGCGGTGCCAGCCCTGCCCTCCCACTTGCTGGTTTAGACGTCAGATCTGATTATGCTTCCCAAGGGAAAACAAAAGGACTCTCCTCCAAGTTTCCTCCATAAATATTCAGCACACAGAGATGTGAGGAATTGGTTGTAACCACCCTAAAGCTACAGAGTAAGAGAGAAAAACAGAAAAGGACTTAGTTTTTTCTTGTCATTCTTGTGTGCAAAGATGTAACAAAAAAAATCAAACATATTTCAGAAAGAAGTTTCTTCACTGAAAGTTCACATGCCACAACTTTCAAAGCACATGAGCATGTCGGATGGAAGACAGGAAGAATGACATTGCCTAGGTGCAGCTCTCGAGGGACTCGGGATGCTGAGGCCCTTATCGAAAGCCAGTGAGCACCTCCATCAGGGTCATTGGTTGACAATGACACATACTGGGACCCTGATGTCAGCGCTCCTCTCTGGATGTCACCAGCACTGAGGTCAGGAGAGAAGGGGTAAGGTGACGTGTCTGTCACATGGCAAGGAAACAAGTTGAATTCCTATCATAACCCCAAATACTGTCCCAGACACCTTTTTATCCCTCTTCCATTCATCCATGTGTATTACTATTTACTTTTCATTCGCTGTATATAGACCACATTCTAAAAACTGCAAAATATAAATAAAGCAGAGAGGGACCTCTACCTTGATATACAGAAAGACCACACAATCCTGAAAATGCCATGCTGGGTATCACTCACTTCCAGTCATTGTCAAATGGTACCAGAATGTCTTCAGTATTCAGCCAGCTATAAAGGAAATTTCCCTCACTCGACTGAACAAGTAAAAACAATTTAAGTTAATATCATAGAAGCTATACTGAAGCATAAATATCCTCCAGGTCTCAGCAGGTTAACACAGGAGCACGCCTCTCATTCTTGCTGCAGACACACAAGGTCAGGTGGCTATTTGTGACATGCTTACAAGTGGCACCCCAGAGTCACAGGCTGTTTCTGTTTTGTGCTTATACCTGCCAGAATGCATGGCTACCAAGAGATCACACAAAGGAAAAGAAGAGCCCCAGAATCCTACGGGATGCTTCTTGGGGTTCAGCGTCTAAACTTCCCATACACACACCAGCCAGAACCTCAAGGTTTTCCCCCAATGGAACCAGACAGATGGTTATGAAATACATTAAGGAACACATAGTGTGCAGTGAACACCAGAGTTGTGACACACCTGTGCCCTAGGAATCTCAGTTACAACTTTCTCTTCTATTCTGACCTTTATAACTGAACATTTTTCTAAAAATAATTTCCAAATTTTAGCGGAAACAGAAGAGCCACGTTTACCTAAAGATGTCATGCTATAGGTAAGGCATGCTAGGTCCAGAGAACATCTTGAACAGGTGCAGAATCAGAGTGTGGAGAAAATGCACACTATTCCATCAAGACTACAATCTAATATTTCACCATCATTAAAGCAACCTTGTTTTGCAAGACCTGTTCTTCCCACTTTTTTTCCCAACAAGACAAAACAATCAAATACATGGATGAATGATTAGTAATGCAGTCAATCTCTTAAAAGGAAAAACTACCTAAAAACAAAGAAATGAAGCATGAGAAAACACCCAGTATAGACTCTCCTGTGGGAGAGAAGGTGATTTAGGAAGTCAATGACCGGAAGAGGGGTGGAAAATGCTTTCCCGCTAACATAACAATTTGCAAGCGTTTAATTACAGCTTGATTTTGCTGATTGCAATTAGAACATTTTCCTAGTTAGGGGGATAACATGTCAAAATCCCAATCGAGGTTGTTAAGTAGGCACTGTCTTCGATAAGAAGTCTAATGAAAACCAAGAATCAACTTCGCCCACACTATGAAGGTGGAAGGAATAGTAAACACCGCCTCTAATATCTTTAAAAAGAAAGTTAACTTCTGTCCGTAGCCTTCAGTCAGTAAATCTTCTCCATTATAGAGATGATGAAATAGAGGCCCAGAGAAACCAAATATAATACATGCCACCTGAATTCTATGTTAATTACCTTAATAAAGAGAGGGAGAGAGATTTGTCTATAGTGGTACATGTTTTTACTTTTTCTTAGCATAAAATAAGCTAGTCTTGGCTCTCATTGAGATAGAAATCTGAGGGAATAGACAAATAGTTGTATGCATATCTGTAGATGTATATATATCTACATGCTTCATATAACATATTAAGATAATTCCCTATTGATCCTTTCCCACATAGGTCAGATCACAAGGGCAATGAATTCATGAGAATTCCAGCTACCTAAGGGCACAAGTCACAAAAATCTTGCACCTAGATGGACCCCCACGTAAGCAAAGACACTCTCCAAAGAGTCATATTCACAGCAGCATTCCTCATAGTAGCTACAAAGAACTACACAAATATCTATGAACCAAAAGGTATGTAAATCACAGCATGTTCATCCAGAAGAACATCTCATCACAGTATGAACAAATTACAAGGACACAGAACATGGACACATCTCAGAAGCTGATTAGTGAAAGCAATCGTCCCTATGCATACCGCACATGCCATTTATAGAAAGTGGGCAAGCTACAGTGATCAAAGGAGTCAGATAATCACACAATGAGGGGAGCAGCAATCAGTGGGAAGAACACATCAGGGGCTTGTGGAACCCTTAAAATAGTTATGATTTCTTGTTTTCTTAATCTTCTTATACTTGTGACAGGATGATTTTAGTCTACAAAACTCCATGAAGTTGTCCACTCTGATATGTGCACTTTTAGGGGCAAATATTGTATACCACTGAGAAATTCTCTAAGATTGAACTAGAGTAAATGAGACTGTGGCCCACTTCATCTCCTTAATATTCTCTGATTTGCTTTCTTGGTCCCGGTCTAGCCAGAGCTCAGATGGCGGTAATATACCACACTCTCTCAGACTAATAGAACAGAGGACGTTTATATTCTCATAACAGATCAGTAGCCTGATAAACAAGTGTATTATTGAATGTGTGTCTGCTTTCCTGCTTATTTTATTTTTCACTCCTTCAGCATAAAGACCAACACACCCTGGGTCTTAAGATTCTGCTCTGAAGAAGGCCCATCAAGTTCTGATTAGCTGCAATCGGGAATGAATCTTTTCAATGAATGAAAATGAGGCAAGCTTTTATGGGCCTATTACCCGAGGGCATCCAGTGGTATTTTTATTCTCCATATTTGACCTTAAAAATGTTTTGTAGTTTGTCAAGGATATAATTTTCACCCAGTCAGGCTGCAGGAGCAGCTAATTAAGTGGTGTTTAATGACATTTGTTCCTTAAAGGAGGCCTGATTAAATGTACCATGTAATTTTTTACCAAATCAAGCAATTCACCCAATTTTCAAATGTGCTTAATAAGCCAGGCCCAAGTCATTACAGCCTGCCAGCTGTGTGACTGATGTACCAAGCTGGAAACTTGAAAACTTGCTTCTCATTTCCTACTTCTGCACCTTCACTCACCTGGAATCTTCTCTTCTCTTGATCCATAGCTAGCTTATTCTAAATGGCCAATCCAAGGACACACTTGTTTTTCTAGAATTGTTTTCCTATCTGGAGTTTTCTCCAATGTTTCCTAGGCCATCTCTCCATCCTTCAGACTTCTAAAATTCCTGGTAAATGTACCCTATTTGTGAACTTACACATGAGAAAGATTTTTCTTTTATCATTTAGTCAGCCTTCTGCATCTCCAGCTGACCCTTCTCTGCAGTTTCTTATAAAGTGCAGATGTCTAGGCAGGATAACAAAAATACCCATATAATTCCTCATTATCAGATCATCCTCATTTTTGGTTAAGCCTCCCCATTCTCCTTCATCCTTCAGAGATAGCTCAGAACCCTGAGCTATCTTCAGCAAAAATCCTATTGGGTCAGTTTAGCCAAAATCTCTATTAGCCTGTTGTTTCCTCTTACTCATTTATCACTCATTGAGCCCCAATCCTGTTCTTTGGGCAGAAATTTCCATCTTCCTGTACTGTACCCAATCTCCTGCTCTTCCTTGACCCTTTGTGATGGTTTTGAATAAAGTGCTCCTTCCTGAGCTTTAGCAAGTTCTTTTTCTCTTTAATGTGCCCAAAATTATCTATGTGTTTCTAAGGATCCTCAATTAAACTATAACAAATGTGAGTTCAGAAATAAGGATAAGAAATGAGTTCTCCAAACACTTAACTTGTCTCAATGTTTTTGTGTATTGAAACCTAATCATCAGTAGGAAGTAGAGACTTTAATAAGCATGCATGCTTAATGATATGTGAATAAGCATTTATTCATCCCACCCCAAAGAGTAGATCCAGACAAGAAGTGCAGCAGAAATGAGTCTGTTTGCAGATGGGCTTACAGTTATCTAAGTCAGGAAACGAGTACATTTCCTTTTGAACAGTGTCACCCTCTCCCTCGTTCTCTCCGTTTTGCCACTCCAGACCCCTGAAGTTGTACAGTACATTTCCAACATACTGTCAAGTGGGTTTCACTGCTGACTTGGTTCACCCTTTGTCCCACCATTTCTGAGCCTCTCCTTCCCCTCCCCAAATCAGATAAACTTACACATAGAACAAAGAATTTAACAATAAAAAAAACTGACAGAAAGGAATTAACCAAAGAAATGAAAATGAATCATAAGCAGTACAATAAAAAACTCTTGTTTCCATTTGTTGCAGTTCATTTTGATAAGCATCATTTTATATGATCATATGCACATAGCTATTGAGCCCTTGTGATCCTTTCCGAAGAATATCCTCCTTTGTTCTCACTGTGTGAATATTTAGATTGCTGTTAATTATGTCCAGGTGTAATTATTTGTCTTTTATTGTCCATTTAGAAAAGCATCTTGTCTCTAATCCTGTTGTCTCTTGGGGCAGGATGGCTCTCCTGGATTTGAGCTTGCTGGCAGCACAGTTTTTACTTGTGGTCCACCCATTCCCTATTAGTTGAATCCCCTTCTGTTGTCTTATTTACCTACTCTGATTATATGGGGAAATTTCAGGTGAATGAACTTTATGATTGTCACATGAACAAGCTGTAAGCAATTTTTCAGTCAAGGTCAGATGCCTGTCTCACACATGAGCTACTGACCTTATTTTCCACAAGTGGAGCTCTCAAGAATGAGACTAATGCCCATGTAAGGGGCTGAAAAGACTAAATTCTCTTCTTCCACCAAGTGAGGACAGAACTAGAAGGTGTTTTCTCTGAGCCAGAAAAGGAACCCCATCAATGCTCGAAAAGAATTGTATTCATTGCTTTACTCATGAAACTGTAACCCCTCTGTACAGCATCTTTACAATAAAACAAAATAAAGGAACCCCATTACTAGACATCAAAGCTACTGGTACTTTGACCTTAGACTTGGAGCCCACAAAACAGTAAGAGATAATTTTTTGTTGTTAATAAGCTGGCTCATCTATAGTATTATATAAACGCTCAAGGAGTTAGTTATACTGGGTAAAGAAATCCTTTAAATGTGCTATATTATTTAATGTTCCTAATAGCCTTTTGCAAGTGAAGAAAATGAAATACAGTAAAATCAAGGTTGTAATAGAGGTTTAATATATAGTAGTCTCTTTTTACTTTATACGTGCCTCATATGCAGGGACACATTGGTCTATTTACTTGTGTCCCTATGTACCTAAGGATAGTTCTGGAGCATAGTTCTGCTGGCATGGGTGTGTCTGTCTGCTGCCTTTTGACCTCAGGTGAACCCGACCAACCAGAAGATACCATCTGGGATCACTGGAACTAATTAAAATGATGGACAATTGGCAGCCATTTTTCCCACCTCACAAAATCAGAGGAGTCCTGGTGACAGAACATGAGGCCGTTTTAAATACCTAAACCACATAATGTTTAGAATCTGTCCGTTAAACAAAAAAAGCACATACTTTTCTCTGTCATCCTAAAATTTTTTGCTGCCTGCCATTTGTGTTAAGAGTTTTTCCAGTTGCAACAGAAAGAGCCCTGGCGAAATGCCAGTTCTCCTGCTCTGTACATATTAGACATATGACCCAGAACACACAGAGAAACCTACTCTAGTCCTTTCCTGGGATAGAGTGTGTTCTTGGCATAAGTCAGCCCAAAGTAATACAGTAGACCCTTCATAACCAAATGGATATGATTCCGAAGACATTGCCCTTGAGGAAAAGCTACACATGGATGCTTGGGATGTGTAGGGTTCAACACTGACCTGCAGGGGCTTGGATCGTTTTTCTCAACCCTGCTGAACTTCTGCTAAAGACATGCGGCCTTCCAGCAAATCTCGAATGTTCACATTAACTTTTAGCTTGCCTCGGACGCATCTTTTGCTTCTTAAGAGGCACATTTTCACAAACTTAAAGGCAGGGGAAGCGCTCATCAAGTTCCAAAGCGATTTAAACCCAACTGACAATAGCTCTGGCCTCCTCTAAGGCACAAGACATTCTACTCAATACTCAACCTCTACTCGAGTGTGGAAGACCTGGTGAGCGTGGCATTGGCCCTGTGCTGTGGGCTGTAGAATGACCCATCCCCTCACCATCGAAGCCCAGAACTAGCTGGCTGTGAATCTGTCAAAGAAACTGCTGTCAGTGAGTGCGTGAGGGCATCAGTATTCATAGATGGCACTACAACCGCCCTTACACCTCAGCCCAAGATGTTTTGCCCTCTGGCTGTGAAGTCAGAATAAGTGGGAGCTCCCAGAAAAACACTCAGGGTAAAAACACTCCAAGATAGAAGAGCAATGAGATCACAGGACCCCAGGGATCCTGCACATACTTAGTTACCTGGGCCTGGAGGTAAAGCAAATAAGGTCAGAGAGGCAGGCTAAGGACAGATAGGAATATAAGGGCATTCTTTCTAAGAGGCAAGAAAGCCCTTTTCCTGTGGTCCCCCTCTGCCAGCCATGAACCAGGATATCAACCCACAAAGTCAACTTCTGCCAGGAGAGATGGGCTGCAAAGTCATTTCCCACCAGTAGTCACAGGAAAAGAAACCCAGCTTTCTGAAAGAAAACACAGAGGAAGACAACATGAAATGTGAATATATTCTCCTGGTACTTTCTTGTGCTTTTAGAAACAGACAAATTTACTTCTCAATTGTCCTGCTGTATTGGTTATTGCCTGCCTTTGGAAGCCGCATCTGGGCCAGCTGGGAAGCAGGCTGCCTTCAGGAAAGCAAGGGCTTCTTGCTCGGGCAGGATACCGGCCAGTGGAAGCTTGATTTCCCCACAGAGCCCTATCGCTTTGACTGCTACTGATCACGACAAACTGAGAAGAGTAAAGCAGGGACATCTGTTCTTTTTCTGTCACTGAAAGCCAGCAAAATCCTGCAGCCAAAGAGGTCACTCAAAACCAATGCAAAAGTAAGTTCCAAATACAGGAAGCCCTGGTAGCATAATCATCAATCCAAGCTCCATTCCTCCTTCCATTGAGATGTTGATGTGTCTTAGTTACAAATGTATATGAAGAGCAACTTCACATACATAATCATACCTTCGTCCTGACGTTGTGGCATGCATAATAAGATGCCTGTGTTCAAATTCTGTTCTTTCCACTTGTCATCTGTCACATCTTCAATGAATACTTTTTTCCAAATCAATACATTTTTAATGAGAAGCTACTTATGTACCATCATCTTTCACCTAAGTTGGTGTAAAACTCTCCTAGTGAGCTACCCAGATGCATTCTGATTTTCTCCATCTGTTCCTTCTCATTCCACCTCCTTTCTCTTCAGACCTACTTCAAAGACCAAATCAAGTCTCAACGTGACTTACATTTTGTCAGACAAGTCATACCTCATGTCTGCTTACTCCCTTGGTGTAGTGTTCATTCCACCTGGAGCATACTGATGCCTTTTCTCCTTCCATCAGACCTCAGCTGTGGGAAGCCTTCACTTATCACTCTGGCTGAATTGGATGCCACTTCTCCAAAGTCACCAATCATGACTCTAAAAATGCTGTAATATTTTTGTCATATATCTGAACTCACTGACCTCTATAAAAGAACCTATCTATGTTCCTAATGCTTAAGATATTGTTATTAAAGCTTACATTTCTAGATGGATGGATGAATGGATGGAGTGGTTGAGTAATGGATGGATGGATGGATGGATGGATGGATGGATGGGGCAATGGGTGAAGTGATGGATGGAGTGGTGGATGACAGGCACAGCAATAGTCTCTTGGTATACAAGAATGAAATAGAAGAAAGCCTGTATCTTTTAGAAGCTTACAGCAAAATAAGAAACTACAAAGCCAGGCACCAGTGGCACGGGCCTGTAATTCTAGATACTCAGAAGGCTGAGATCTGAAGATCATGGTTCAAAGCCAGCCCAGGTAAGAAAGTCCATGAGACTCTTCTTTTTTGGGGGAGGGCTCTGGCGTGGGGCCTGAACTCTGGGCCTGGGCGCTGTCCCTCAGCTCTTCAGCTCAAGGCTAGCGCTTTACCACTTGAGCCACAACACCACTTCTGGCTTTTTTCTTTTTGCTTATGTGGTGCTGAGGAATCGAACGCAGAGCGTCAGGCATGCAAGGTAAGCACTCTACCATTGAGCCACCTTCCCAGCCCTCATGAGACTCTTATCTCCAACAAATTACTAGAAAACCAGAAGTGCTGCTGTATCTCAAGTGGCAGAGAGCTCACCTTGAGGTGAAGAGCTCAGGGACAGCGCCCAGGCCCAGAGTTCAAGCCCCCCGATCGAGAAAAGAAAAGAAAAGAAACCACAGATGGAGGGTGGGTGATGTAGCCTCTGTCAAAGAAGCTCATGAAGACTTCTTGAAGAAGCCAAACCATGAGCTGAGTCTTGAAGGCTGAAGAGTGATGAGTGGATGAGCAAGAAAAGGAAGGTGAGGCAAAGGTCACTCCCGTGACTCGAGAGATCAAAGACAGATGGAGTCCTTGGTATTTGTGGAAAAATAATTCCGTAAAAATAAAGGTCTATACATGTGAGGTTCACAGCTGACATTCAGGCCTATACAAGTCAGGATTGAAACACAGATCTGATGGCTACATGGAGGCTAGAGCTAGGGGACGAGAGGATAGCAGCCACACAGTACATATGATACAAAGGACAGAGTCTAGGCTGTTTAATTAAAGGACAGAACGAGGAAAGGAGAACAGGGATAGAAAGTGGAAAAGGAGGGGGAAAAGGAAAGAGAGAGAAAGAGAAATAGAGATCGTGGAAAGGAAGAAAAGAGGGGAGGATGCTTAAGTGGAAGACAAGCAAAAAGTGGGAGTGGGTACTCGCCATTCTGCTGTGCCAGTTCAGTAGAGAGAGCACAACCTGAGCATAACCTGTGAGTGAATCACAGAGGGCTTGGTGGATGGGACCTATAGCCACCACACGGGAGAACACTGAGGAAAAGCTGGTATGTAATAGACTCAGGGAAAATCCATCCTTCTTTCAAGATTGGGAGAACTGGAGGGAGAGAAAAAAAATTAGAACTGGAAATGTAGGGACAAAAGATACTGTTGTTTGAGAATTAGAAATGCTTGGTCATCTTTATAAGCTGAAAGGAAATCCTAAGGAGAGAGACAAGGGTTGGGATTCTGGGGGAAGTGACCAGCCCATAACATAGAAGCATGTGAGACAGAGACACATGGACGGAGCCCTGGACTCATGTAGCCAAAGCACTTAGCTGGGTGAGGAGTTGGGTGAGAGAGGAGCCGCATGCAGGGTGCTGGCAGGTATGGAAATAAGAAATGAAAGAATTCTCATCTACCTCTCTGAGCATTAACTTCTCTCAGCATGTGCTTCTACCTGGTCAAACATGGAGGAAGTATTTCCAGCCTGAAATGGATGTGGATAGGAGACTGCCGTCCTTGTAGCCTTTCCTCGCTGGGACCCTGACAAACGCACGTCCAGGAAGCTCACACACGCCTGGAGAAGTTCTAACGCTTTAATTTAATTCCAGGGAAGGAAGAAGATTTGACAATGATGGGCTATTTCAATGCCTTTGTGTCAAAAAAATAATAGATGGAATGAGTCGAAGTGACTTTTAACAGGGCCTTCTTCAACTCAGAATTTAAGCTCTTGCAGCACCTGGCTGTGTGTGACAGGTCACACCTGGTGAAACACACAATTTTCAAGTCAGAATATGTTGAATATGGTTCAGTCTAATAAGCATCCTACCACCATACCCTCTCCTTTCCCCAAAGCGGCACCAGGCTGTGTTCTTTGCCACCCTATTCCCATCTTCCCCAAAGTGCCTGGCTAGCCCCTTTCCATTCTTCTTACTACACTAGGGCATCATTTCCTCCAGAAACTTTTTCTTCTATTTTTTTTTTCTCAATCTTGGGGCTTGAACACAGGGTCTGGGCCCTGTCCCTGAGCTTTTGCACCCAAGGTTAGCACTCTACCACTTTGAGCCACAGCTCCACTTCTGGTTTTCTAGGGGGTTAATTGGAGATAAGAGTCTTATGGCTGGGCACTGGCGGCTCACGCCTGTAATCCTAGCTACTCAGGAGGCTAAGATCTAAGGATCATGGTCCAAAGCCAGCCCGGCAGGAAAGTTCCTGTAACTCTGATCTCCAATAAGCCACCAAAAATCCAGAAGTAGCGCTGTGGCTCAAGTGGTAGAGCGCTAGCCCTGAGCTGAAGAGCTGAGGGACAGCGCCCAGGCCCAGAGTTCAAGCCCCATCACTGACAAAAAAAAATGTCTCATGGACTTTCCTGCCCGGGCTGCCTTCAAATTACGATCCTCAGATCTCAGCCTCGTGAGTAGCTAGGATGACTGGTGTGATCCACCAGTGCCTGGCTCCTTCACAAAGTTTTCTTGAACACTGTGTTATTTACTGATTGCATTGCTATGTAAGTGTGTTACTGCAAACTTAGTGATTTGAATCAGTGCAAACCTACCATTTCACAGTCTGAAGGATCAGTTGCGCAGGCAAGTTTTACCTGGGTTTGCAAAGCCACAGGGACAGTGCAAGTCACGCTTGAGAATTTTTCTCAGAGCTAACCAGGGAAGCATCTGTTTCCAGGCTGTGTAATGGCTGACAGGACCCTTTTCTACCTGTTGTGTTAAAGGCCTTACCTTCTGGATGGCTATCGGGTCCCCCTGTATTGCCTTACTCCAAACAGTCCCTCGTGATACAATCATTTGTTTCATCAAAGCCAGCAGGAGAGAGTCACAAAACACGATGGCGGTCACTTCTTACAGGAAGTAAGAGATGACACTGATCCTCGTGGTGTTATCCTTCAGGGGAGGCAGCTGCAGGAGAGCAGGAGTGCAGCAGGGCGGGGCGGCTGAGAACCCGGTGTAAGTGAAGTTCCATTGCTGGGACAGAACATCCGACAGAAACAACTTGTGGAAAGACTGATCTGAGCTCCTGGCTTCCATCCATTCAGTCCATGGTCAGCTGGCTTCATTGTTCCTGAGTCTGTGTTGAGGCCTAATATCAAGGTGGAGAAGAGAAGCATAGTGTATCCAAGCTGCTTCTCTGGTGCCTGCCAGAAGAGAAAGAGACAGACAGACAGAGACAGAGACAGAGAAACAGC
The DNA here is from genome assembly GCF_019054845.1 of Dipodomys spectabilis. Classification (NCBI taxonomy): domain Eukaryota; kingdom Metazoa; phylum Chordata; class Mammalia; order Rodentia; family Heteromyidae; genus Dipodomys; species Dipodomys spectabilis. The sequence goes on along the minus strand of NW_024870941.1, from coordinate 5,322,716 downwards.
ATGGTTGAAAGTCTAAAACAAACCTTCCCCTACCAGGCAAGACCTCCTAACAACCATTTGCTGAAGACTGCATCCTTATGTGTGAATTCCCTCTCAATGGTGGTACCTCCTGAGGACCAAACCTTTAACACATTGAGAGATATTTCATATCCCAGACATAACGTCATCTTGGAGTTTATCTCCTACAAGGAACAAGGCCAAATGGGGTCCCTCCTCCACTTCCCATCACCCCCAGCACATCTCTAAATTCTAAAACAGGGGGATAATCAGTTTATATGCATTCTACCCTATTGATGGTCCAGCTTTACTGTGGAAGGCATCACGACTTACTGCTTACATCACTGTAACCAGCCCCATGTCTGGCACAGAGCATCTGCTCGATATGTACTTGGCAAATCGAGTAATTAATGATATTGCTACTATACTGGCAAGTCCCAGAAAAACCCAGACCAAAAAGCATATTACAGACCCTATCTATGTTCAGTAAGGGGCCTGGATATGGTAAACCCAATGATTATATTCCACAATTAAATCACAAATTAAAATTGAATGAATAAAGTAATTAAAAGAAACTTCAATGCCCTAATGAGCAGAGATATTAAATGAGATTGCATGATACCACATCAAAGACTGAACCTGGTCTCTGTGTGAGGTGTGTATCTTCATTTCAGACTTAAACCACTTGGCAATGAGCCACTCTGCAGATGGGAGTTTTGGAATTGGCATTGCTATATTTTATCATTAAAAGAAATAAAGAGAAAAGACAAAAGCTTGAGGATCACAAAGGGGAAAGAGAAAGTAAAACTGAAGGAAAGAACAAGGGAGAAAAGGTAAAATACTCAAACAAAACATTTGGTACTCAGAGTCAAGATGCTCTGGATGAAGCTAGGGTTAGACGTGGTGGTGCATACCTATAATCCCTGCTACTCAAGAAGAAAGGTAGAGGAATGGAGAGTTAAGACAATGCCTGGCAAAATTAGCATAAAGCTCTATCTGAGAAACAAAACTAAAAGCAAAAGGACTGGGAGCATGGCTCAAGGGTCGAGTGCTTCCCTAGTAAGTGTGGGGCTCTGAGGTCAAAATGAATAGATGAGGCTTTGGGGGCAGGTGGAGGAGGAAGGTAGAAGGTATAGATAAAACGCACATACCTGCCCAATAAATAAGTGGGCTAAAGACTTAAAGAGAAACTTCTCTGAAGAGGAAAGAAGGATGGCCAATAGACACACGAAGAAATGCTCAACCTCCCTAGCCATAAAAGAAATGCAAATCAAAATGACATTGAGATACTACCTCACTCCAGTTAGAATGGCTAAAATCAATAACTCTAATAACAACAGATGCTGGAGGGGATATGGACAGAAGGGAACCTTACTGCATTGTTGGTGGGAATGTAAACTTGTTCAACCACTTTGGAAAAGCAGTATAGAGGTTCCTCAAAAGACTCCACATAGAGCTCTCCTATGACCCAGCAATCCCACATTTGGGCATTTACCCAAATGGTCACAAACAAGACCACGCTAAAGCTACCAGCACGACTATATTTATTGTAGCACTATTTACTATAGCTAAGATATGGAACCAACCCAGATGCCCCTCAGTAGATGAATGGATCAAGAAAATGTGGTATATATACACAATGGAATTCTATGCCTCCATCAGAAAGAATGACATTGCCCCATTTGTTAGGAAATGGAAAGAGTTGGAAAAAATTATATTAAGTGAACCAAGCCAGGCCCAAAGAAACATAGGTCCCATGGTTTCCCTTATTTGCGATAACTAGTATATGTCTGAGTCAAGCAGAAAAGGTCAGAAAAGTTGATGTTAGGTGAAATGAACCCTAAGATAAGTATTCAAATGTTTTTTTTTCTTTCATGCAATTGTTTCTAACATATTTATAAGATAATTTCTATGTTGCTTTGTATGTCCCTCCCCCACGGTATAACCCCTTCTTTCACTGTATTTGATGTTGATATAATTTGTGGAGGGGAAGGGAAAAAACAAATCGTTTAAATAGGGATACGGGTGGACCCATTGCAACAATGAGATGTACAAGTCGTTATGTTGGAAAAACGAACTTTACAACTTTGGTGGGGGGGAAGCATCGAGTAGGGAGGGCGGAGGAGGCGCTATGGGAAGGGATAGGAAGGGGAAACAAAGGAGGAGGCAACAATGCTTGATAAGAAATGTATTCATGCCGGGCGCTGATGGCTCACACCTGTAATCCTAGCTACTCAAGAGGCTGAGATCTGAGGACCACGGTTCAAAGCCAGCCCGGGTAAGAGAGACTGTGAGACTTCTATCTCCAATAAACCACCAGAAAACCAGAAGTGGCGCTGTAGCTCAAGTGGTAGAGTGCTCGCCTTGAGCTGAAGAGCTGAGGGACAGCGCCCAGGCCCAGAGTTCAAGCCTCACGACCGACCAAAAAAAAAAAAAAAGAAATGTATTCATTATCTTGCCCATGTAATTGTAACCCCTCTGTACGGTATTTTCACAATAAAAAGAAAAAGAAAATAAACAGATACGTGAGAAAAAAAAACACACACACACACACACACACACATACCTCCCGAAGACCTTAGCCTCTCAGATGCAGAGATATAAAACCTGCCTGTGTGCAGTGCTACCCTGTGTCAGGATCGATGCTGGGGTTACAGATCTGGAAGTGACGAGACAGACAATGTCCCTGCACTCACAGCTCCGCAAGGCCTGCCCAGGGTCAGACACACACAACCGCCATAAGGAGATATACCCAGCCAGGTGCCGGTGGCTCACACCTGTAATCCTAGATACTCAAGAAGCTGAGTTCTGAGGATGGTAGTTCAAAGTCAGCCCAGGCAGGAAAGTCCATGAGACTCTTAACTCCAATAAACCACCAGAAAACTGGAAGTGGCGTTGTGGCTCAAGTAGTAGAGCTCTGGCCTTGAGCTGAAAAGCACAGGGACAGCGCCCAAGCCCAGATTTCGAGCCCCCCAACTGACAAATAAATAAATAAATAAGATCTACCCAAGAAACATATGTGAAGACAATCAAATGCATTCCTTCTCCGCACTAGTTTTACAATCTCAGCTGACTCGTCAGCCTCTGTGATCATCAATATTTTTAACCATGCATTATGGCTACCACGTTGTACTCATCAAAGTAACATGAGTTTTACAAGAGTTAATAAAATGATAGTAAGTGACACAGACCATGGCGTTGAAGACACTTCCAATGCTATTGCTGGAGTCCTATTTAATTGTTCAACTGCAGTTCAACTTTAGGAGTCGACCATTGCATGTGGTCAGTTTGTGTGGGTTAAATTATGATACAGTGTTTTGACAAGGAGTATATGTAGCCTTGCTGCTTGACCCAGATGCCTGTTCCAAAAAGGAAATCACCAACCATTTATTTTACAAGCCCTGGGGGGCTGTGAAATTAAATAGTTTCCTTGTTGATATTCAGCCATGGTATCATCAATCCCTAGCTATTCATGCAAAAATTGCTAACAACTTTGTTGATTCAGAAACCCAAAATGAAACATTTGGATAAATCAGCAAAGAACTATGTCTACTGACATGATCCAAAAGGGAGAAGGAAAAAGAAAGAAAGAAAAAAAACCAGCATATCATGAGACCTAGTTCCTGGTAATAAAGTGCCACTGACTGGTTGTATGATCTTGGGAGAAGCATCTTTCTTTGCTGGGTCAAAGTTTGTTCTTTTTAAATAGAGTAAATTAAAATATATGCTTGGATAGTTTTCTCATTTTAATGGATGGTTTATAGAATTATTTATTCTCCTTCTGGAAAGAAAAAGAGAGCTGGTGAGGTAAAAATAACCAGTGCTGTCTGCCAAGTAATTTTGGTTCTTTGCTGGCAGATATGTGATGGTATGTCTATTTCCACTCCTGACCAAGTTAGAGCTTCCCCCTCACTTGTCTTGGTCCATGAACTTGGAGAAGTAGCAAGGATCACTTCCTGTCATGAGCTTTATGAGTCTGGGCACAATTCTTCCCACTTCCATTTTCCCCTCAGACATAGGAATAAGCACTTTGACAATATTTTAGATGCCAAGGGAATTGAGGAAATGTGTAGGGTTGGGAGAGATGGGGGGAAATAAAAACAAGATGAAAGAGTAGACACCACTCAAATGCATGTTGAAGTGAAACCCTTCTGTACAACTACCTAAAGATTATGTATTAGATGGTAGCCGCTCCACCAGTCTGTCCCTGAGTGACGAAAGTAACACACACTAACACACTGAGATTGTTTCTTTGTGACTTCGGCACAACCCAGCTGGTCCATATGTTGTAATGAGCGAGAAAACAGCGCAATCCCATTCCACAGCCAAGATCTCTGCTCAGAAGAAGAATCAGGAGCTCAAATCGCTTTGAATTCAGTGCAAGTGTCCTTGTCAGAACAGGTCACCGCACTATGGCCAAGGGGCACTTGCAATAATTCTGGAACATATGCACAGGTTTTTATCCACCAGCAATTTCTGAGACTGAAATGCTTTGTGTGGGGTTGATGCTGTAGTTAGATCTAGGAAGGCAGATGTGGCATCAAGAAGGGACACTGGAGCATCCAAACCATCTCTAATAGGTTGGATAGTGTGTACATGCCCTGACCATGTCAGACTGATTAGTGCCTGGTGGGAGAAGGCATGGGAGCATCTCCTGCTGGAATGTGAGAGTCAGTCACCCTTGGGAAAGATAACCTTCTCTCAATAATAAACAATAGCAGGCAGTAAGGTGACTTTGCACCGGAGGACAGAGTGGTTGTGAGAGGGGTATTCATCTTTGCAAGAATAAGGCCAGTGCCACGTGCCTGGGGAGAACGGGGTGAATAAATGGTAGCAGTGGAATGTAGGTTAGCTCCTGAAGGAGAGCGTGTCAGGAAGGGTTATGAAACACCAGAGGAAGTGACGGATGAGGCCCTGTCATCGGCTCCCCTTGAAGCTCACCAGAGAGGAGGTGGAAAGTCTTTCTCAAAGTCAGCATGGAGGAACAATCCCAGAGCTCGTCAAGCTGGAGCTGGGATTGGGAAACCACAGGAGGTACAATCAATTACACCCCCCTTTCTGCCCAGGTTCTCCACAAACCGAAATCAGATGAGTATCAGGCAGGTGGAGGGCAGGATATCATCTGGTTTTTGATATAACAATCGGGGTTGGTGTGGGATAGTTTTGAGTCAAGGGTTAATTTCTCCTGCGTGGCAAACTTCAGCACAAGACCAAGCTGTCCTCAGCCCAGACGCTGGTGGCCGGGGGCAGCTCCCCACTGCCTGCCTGGGGAGCACCCTGCAAGCGTCTCGTGTTATTTGTTCATGTGTTCACTGCTGTCCAAAGGAAAGTAAGGTCACAGCTGAGCTGACCGTGCCTCCTTTTACCTTACCAATCCTGGAAATCACTTCTGTGGCTGAGTGATTAAAAATCAAAATAAGTCTCATCCAATGAGCTCCCCAACACAGGAAGGACATCAAGTGTCAGAGAGCAAGGAATCCCACCATAGCACCAGACGCTGCATCCTCTCCTTCAGTCCATCAATCAGTGTGCTGCATTGAACATGGTCATTGCTTTATATTTTACAACCCTGGGTAGAAGGTACTCATTCTGTATGTGACTCACAATGAGAAGAGAGGGACTGAGAGGGTATTACCTGGTGAAGGTGGAAGAGGAGTAGCCTCCAAGCTTTCTTCTACCACTTTTCTGTCATTTTTTACTTGTTTCTATGCATGAGTCCAGCTGAACCAATGGGGAAGTCTTACCAATAACTTGTCATCATTTAGGAACTCATATTTAGATTAGATGTATTCTCAACCCTAGTAGCCATATGGACTGTAAAACCCTCATAATAGTTTTTCCCCCCTTTTGGAGAATGGTATAACCAGTGTGGAGAGACACAGAGCAAGGAAAGAAGAAAGGTTCCCGTATGCCAGCACTTCACCTTTCAGACCAAAACGTTGCCGCAAGAAAAGAGGAGGGATTTGATGAGTGGTAGGGAGTGTGATCTGGCACTGTTGACTCGGTCCTCTCACGACTCTCCTTCCACTTACCAGAGTACAGATACCCAGGGACCCAAAGTGAACTCAAGTCAGTGCAATGTCCATTCAGCACCGGCCGTGCCCAGGGTGGGGAACGGAGCATGCATAGCCCCAGCTGCAGGACCTCACACGTGTCCTGTAGAGTATCCTTCTAGCAAGGTAAATGATCATCGTGGCAGCAAAACAACCTTGCTGATGGTTTTTTTTAGTCATATAAGAAAATAGATGTGTGAGAAAGCTTTGAAAGTAACTACACAAATGCCAACACAGTGTTTGCAGTTTGGGCAGTTTGTGCATAGTGGAGTGTGTCCACAGCCGGTAGATATTATTGATCCTGTGTACATTTACACCATCTACCGCACTGTGGTCCAGGGTTGAGGTGTCTCTGCCTTCATTACATATAACCTTGTTGTATAAGACTTGAACATTTCTTTTCTGTCTCTTGTATTTTTATGCCTTTCTAATTTGTGACCAAGATACCTTCCACACAAGGCCCATGGCTCTGGAGAACACCTACTTCATGAGCCTGAGGGAAAGGCCCCAGGGCCAAGCAAACGGAAAGAAGAGCAAGGACCTGATTTCATCTGACCTACTCGCTGCAGTGCAATATGTTTTGAAAATACATTAAATACTTTTCCAAAGGGAGAGTTTCCATTTTAAGTTAATAAACCCCCTCAAGGAAGGAAATGGAGCAGAGCATATGAACAGCTCATGACTGAAACATTTTTGTCCAGGATTTTTTTTACTGCCCAAATGTAGAGATAACACAGTAGGAAGAAAAAAATATATATTTGTAAAAGGATATGTTGCTTCTGCAAGTGAAAGAGTACACACTTAACATTTTTCTGGTGGCTTCTTTAGTGCCTACAAATGCAGATCTAGCCAGTCACTAAAGTACCACTTACTGTGCATCTGAAGCGATGGAAGGAGGAGGGTGGGAGATACTGAGATGGACAAAGAAGGAACAACTAAGACAAATGCAAGGTTAAGTGCCTGAGTTATTGGTAGAAGTAGGAGCCAAACTCAACTTATGAGGACCCCTGACCCTGCCCTTCACTCTGTACTTACCTGGACCCAGCAAAGAAGACTCCTTCCACCACAAAGCCCATGTTTCTGCACAATGCAGTGGGCTGGAAGCCGGTGTCGCTGCTGAGTAGAAGTGTTATGGGAAAATCAACCCGAGGATTCTGACTGAGGGTACAGGGTGAAGGGACTGGGAAGGAGAAGGGATTAGTCTGAGAACTGAATAGTTAAAGGAATCCTCACTCCATGGTCAACGGGAAATCAGTTCCAGTGAAAGACCTGAGCAGATGCCGGGTCCTGAGATGACAAGGGGAGTATGGGGAGACTGGGGCAGGGCCAGTGGGAGGCAGTCATAGGAGATTAAGGGAGGGATGGGCTCACACGGCTCAGAGCAATGGTCATGCTCTGTCTTCAGTGCACAGCTGAGCTGGTGAGCACGTGAGGTCCAGGCGCCCAACCAGTGTGCGCCTTGAACTTTCACATATGCTGACACCCTCATTTCATCCTCAAAAATCTGACTGAAGCTGGGTGCTGGCAGCTCACATCTGTAATTCTGGCTACTTGGTAGCTAAAGAATCACAGTCCAGGCAGAAAAAAATTGATGAGACCCCTTCTTAATCCATAGCTGGGTACAACGAGGGACACCTGTGATCTGAGTTCCAGCGCAGCCCAGGGAAGAAAAGTTCACGAGACTGCTGCTTAGTGGAAGAAGGCTGAATCGACACCCTCCCATGTCAGCAGCCACAGGAAGCTAAGAGAGGCCAATGCGCATCCAAGCGGGACATGAAACCCTAGCTCAGACATATTCCAGAAAACTAAGTGGTTAGAGTACCTGCTTAGCAAGTGCAAAGCCCTGAGCTCAAACCCTAGAACGGCTTAAAAAAGCTGATTTATTGATCAAGAGTATGTCCTGATTTTTTTACATCTTCTATCACGCAAGAGTACATCTGAGATTGGGTATCTACGCTAAAAGATAGGAAGGAGAGAGCAATTCAGAGAAGACAGATTCCTAATAATAAAATAGTTCTTGTCTACAGATCCTTACCTCCCATGTGGGGACAAGATTCTTTGAAAACAAAAAACCCTGCTGTTCAACTATAAATTATTACTTTGACTGAGACACATAACTTGCCCTCACACCTGACAAGCTAAGCAAAGAAGTTACCTACAGTGACATACTAGGATGGAGACAAAGACCCCTCACCCCACCTTCTGCTAATTAGTGCAATGCTCACCATTTCCCAAAGCGTGCCTTTGTGTAGTCCTGCATGGCATAGAAACATCACCCACAGCCTCCTCCCCAGGCTCCATGGCCTGTCAATCTCCTCATCCCTGAGTTCCCTAGTGTGTGTTTGATTACAATGTATTAGGTAGGGGAAGGAATCTCTCGTTCATTGAGTGAATAGAAAGCCAGTGTTGGTGGCTCACGCCTGTAATCCTAGCTACTCAGGAATCTGAGATCTGAGGATCACGGTTCAAAGCCACCCCCGAGCAGGAAAGTCTGTGACTCTTATCTTCAATTAACCACCAGAAAACCAGAAGTGGAGTTGTAGCTCAAAGTTGTAGAACACTAGCCTTAAGCAGAATGGCTCAACAACAGTGTCCAGGCCCTGAGTTCAAGCCCCATGATTTAAAAAAAATAAAAGGAAGAAGAATGAATAGGAGTCAATAAAAACATCTCTGCACCCCAAAGAGTACTCATAATAAACCCACCGTGCCACCATAGTTGCTGCGTTTGTTTTTCCATTCCACTGTCAAATGCCTACAGTGGGATTTAGCACTTTTTCCAATATGGAAGCTCTCGGCGAGGTGGTCGTGTGCCCACTCTGCCCTCTGGGCCCCCACCTTATATGCACAGCTCACCACCTCTTACCCTATTCCTTCCTTTCCTCCGGGGACCAAGGTGTGTAAGCGAACACCTTCCCCTCCTGTAAGTCACAACGGAGGCAGGCTCATGTCTTTATCACCTCCGCTCTCCACTCTTCTCGGAGCAATGTGCTGTACATCACTGCCTCTTGCTCTGTACACAGTGTCACGCTGGTGTTCTTCCAACCGGAAGCCATCTCAGAAACCAGCCCCACATCTCCTGCAGAAAGCGTGTATACTGAAGCCCTGGGAGAATGAGCTACCGATGTAGTCTTCCATACATTTCCCTGTTCATTCTTAGCCCTCTCTCCTATGTGTCAGGCCCTCTTTTCATGATCCACATGTGAAAATAAGGACACTGATGATCAGAGAAGATGAGCAATTTGTCAAATGTCACCAGCTTAGAAAGAAAGGGAGCAAAGGCCACCAAATTAGTCCAACAAAATGCTGCACTATTCACTTCCACTCAGGGGAAACAAAGGAGGAGGCAACAATGTTTGCCCATGTAATTGTAACCCCTCTATATGGTATTTTCACAATAAAAACAAAATACTCCCACTCTCAGTCATGGCTATGATGGTCCCAATGGAAAGCCTATCATTCGTTCTCAAAACTTTATTTTTTTCTTAATATTTAGGCCAGATCACTTGCCTTAAGGTAAATGAGATTCTTTGGCTCCTCCAAAAAAATTAGGTTAGTGTTTTACTGCATAACCTTTTGCTAAAGAGATTTCAGGGGAATACTTGGAATGAAAAGCAAACAAACCAACCTTGGAGAATCATACAGAGGAAAAAAACAAATCAAGTCCACCATTTTCAGGCTGTGTTTCCCTCTGGTGTCAGCAATCCGCCGTTCGCTGCTCTGTGTGAGGAGGAACTCCTCGTTAACTAGCTTGGGGATATGCGGTTCTGGCATGAAGCGGAATTTATTTCAGTTCAGATTTGTGTTTTCTGCAGATCAAGGTTTTCTTTACAGATTATGTTTTGCGTTTAAGAAGATGATAAAACACAAGATGATGATATGTTTTGTGAGTTGTTGTTGTCTTTTTTTTTTTTTCTTTCCACTGGGCCAATGTTGAAAAAACCAATCTGACTCTCTGCCCCCATCCTCCATGGCTGTAAAATCACAAATCAGGCGTAATGATAGTGTTCTCCTTAAGGATTCACTGAAGCATTTCAGCCAGCCTGGTGTACCAGTAATGAAATTTGCATTGTGCTTACAGGACTGTTTTATTGATATAAATGGACGTTTGTACCCAAATGACTGAGAAGCTTTTCCCTAACAGTAGTGCTGAGTATCATGTTCTCTTTCCGGGACCTGGAAAAGAGACAAAGCCACCAGGGGCCACTCTGGTTGACCATGATCATGACAGAAGGAGAGGATGAAGGCACTGATGTGGATGTGGATGCTCAATCCGTTCAGTGTCACTAACTTTTGTTCTCCTCCCTGCCTGCCCATTTCCTCTTCCGCAGTTTGCATACTTCACTCCATGTGGTCACTCAAGCTCCCAAAAGAATACATGCACTATGAAGCTTATCCCCCACAGTTTTGCTGGCTCACCTTTTCCCCTAGCCTCTGTGTGGTCCTGCGTGACATAAAACATCCTCTTTCCTGAAACCTGTCTATCTCATCTTCTAGCTCATCTTCTCATCTTCCCTGAGTTTCACGGTGCATGTTTCATTAAGATATATTATTTAGGGGAAAGGATTTCTCCCTCATCAAGGGTGAATAGGAGGCAAGCAAAACACCCCTGTCCCCAAAGTCTTAATAAGCCCACCATTCATTCCATCAGAGTTGCTATGTTGGTTTTTTTCTCCCCATGGCAGTTTCAAATACTTGAACAAATCGACTTGAGGATGACAGGTTTAATTTGACTCAAGGCTTCAGAGGTCTCTGCTCATGGTCAGCTAAATCCAGTGTTTTTAGGCCTGTGGCAAAGCAGAGTATAGAAGAGCTGCCCATCTCATGATAGCCAGGAAGCAGAGAAAAATCGATGGAAAGAAATCAGGGCAAGATACAGCCTCTAACTATTTGTCTCTAGTGACCTATTTTTTTAAACCAGGCCCCGTATTCTACGTCTACACTATCTTCCAATAATGCCATCAATTAGATCAGATGTATCGCAGCCTTCATGATCTAATCACATCTCAATGATTAAAAAACTCACCAGCTAGGAAGCAAGCCTTCAACAGATGAGACTTTGGGGGAGCACTTCGTATTTAAACTCTCAACAGTCACATTGACAGAGAGCAGAGAGTCAGATTGTCCTCACCTGCTTTTATCTTGTCAGAATCTACTCAGCACCCAAGTCCCGTCTACAAATAGTCTGTTCATAGAGAAAACAATGGGCAAATGGGAGCATGCTCAGAACACGATGATACACTGCCAAGCTGGACAAGACCAGAAAGAGGTTTGGGATCACATGCAGATGGCACTCCTGGGCCCAGTCATGAGGTGAATGGGATGAACCAACACAGCCAACCAGGACACTGGGGTTAGCGCACAGTACAGAGTTGTAGCAGACATGTCTGGTTCCCAATCCCGCCACGCTTGCCTCACCTCAGCTTCTGCAGACTCATCTCCAAAGGGCTAGCACCTGAAACTCCGTTCAACAAACAACCCTGAATGGACCGGAGTCACTTTGTGTGGGCGAACTAAGAGCCAAAAGTTTATGAACTTGGAGTAGCTCATCACCAACTCGTGGGTTTGAGGACAAGGAAAACCTCCTCACCTTAATGCAGGACAAAAATGATACATGAATTAAGTTCAGAGCTAGTCAACTTATATAGCAAGTTAACTTGCCCAAAGGGGCAAACTCAGTTCACAAATCCACCTGAAGCTTTACAGATGTTTCTGGAGCTCCTTCATGAAGGCTTCCTGAAAATACTTCCTTTATAGCTCACTCACACACAGATCTTCAAGAAGCAAGAGGAACGTGCTCACTCACCATCTAGGAATAAATCAAGTCAACATCAAGACCTCAGGTAGACATGAATGGGCCAACTGGTGGAAACCAGGAAGGAAGTTCCAGGAATAAATGAGTGAACACCAAAGACGGCACACAGATTTCTGTGCTCAAATTAGTAACCTGGGGATCTCATCCATTGTCACAAAGAGCTGACAAGGTTTCCAGAATGCTGAGAAGGGAAAGAGGTTATGCTGAAAAAGAACTAGCAAAATGGAAATGGAAACTGCTCAACTTCATTTAAATGTATTCTGTGAGAATTCAACATGATTGGAAAGGAAAAAAATCATGGTTACTGGATTCTAAGGCTTGAACAACTTCCATCAAGAGGAAATGTAAAATGTTCTCTGGGATCCTATAGGAGTAAAAGAGTCCATGTGTAAAGTGCGGTGAAGGTGCGCTTGGGCTTGGCTTACGGACTAGCACGTGGCACCGATGACTTTTTAAAGGTGGCGTAACTCTTTCAGAAGCTTTGGTCCCTGAAAATGGACCACAGTTATGATGGGTATTATCGAGAGCATAAAAACAATCTCCCCAGATCTCCACCACACATGAATCTTCATCTCAAATATATGGATATGGAATTAGATACCTTGGAAGTTCCATTCAAGTGAAACTTAATAAATCATAGTTTCTTCTTTACTCACAGCCTCACAGAGGTCTAGAGCAAATAGACTAGCACTTCCAACCAAATTTATTTCCCTTGGGCCTTTCACCACTTACAAAAAATTTAGCAGGTTATAAAAAATGACATCAAAATGAAGAGTTCACAAACAGCAGTGGATACAACTTTAGTATATTTCAGAGCTCACAAAGAATAAGAATAGTTGAATGATCAAGGTAAGAAAACTGATTACTTTGCTACTACAGAGCACTAACAAACATTAATTTAAAAAGAGATATTATTCTCCCCAGAAAAGTTCACAATATGATACCAAGTTTTGCTGTGAACAGCTAAAAACATGATCACTGGTTGGTCCACCAACCAGTATTTGAGAAGCTGTGGCTCTGAGAAAATATTTCCCCTAGAGTGCCACCATGTTGATGTCTTTGGTTTTCATTATTTAAAGGATGCATTTGGGTAATAGAATGAGCTCTCTTCCAAATGTTCATGGCTGAATGTAACTTTCCAGCACTAATAGAGTCAACAGCGCTAGGATTCTTCATGCCCTGTGCTTTTAAAACATTTTTACACCCTTATGTCGATGGATGTTCACAGCAAATATATAGTGGAAGGTAAAAGTGCATCCTTATTGCAAGCTTATAGGTGATGCAGATTGTATGATTTCCTGTTGACATGTTGTTGGGGTATCAAATGTATAGTCAGGAGACTCTCCCCTTGTTGAGCTACGTCTGCTTAATGCATGGATACACTTATTTGCAAGGTACACTTGCCCTAGAGAAATGACTTTATGACGAGAGAGCATGACCTTTGAGATGATGGGAGCTGTGCCAGTCAGAGAAAGAGGACAGGAGGCAGAGAAGCAAGGTGTTCTAGCCAGAGAAGCAAGAGAATCGTCAGATGTGCTTTCCAGATTCGGGTTCTGTCAGAGAAAGAAAGGCACACCACGTATTCTAAGCATAAAGAAAAGGAAGCAGGTGGCAGGTCTACCAGCAAAAGAAATCAGTGTTTTCAGAATTCCCAACTTTTTCCCAGAGTGGAGACATGTGAGAAACACTGGAAGGAAAGACCTGGAAGGGGCACACACTTGCATTAAGCAGAAACTGCCATCTGGGCTCATCCATCTTTTAATGCATTTTTCATGTAAGTAGCCACGCTATCTCTGTGGGTTTGCCTCTTCCCGCAGTCCTCCCCCACCACCAGTCTCCAGGAAGGTCCCGTTCTATTTCCACTCTTACTTAGAGTCAAGTGATCCTCCCCTCTCATGAGCACAGGGGCAAGTCCCCAGGCCCACCCCATCTTCTTCCAAAATACTTCCACAGGCCAGACTAAGGATATTTTACGGACAATTCTGATCAGCCATCCGAACGTAAAACCTCTCATAGCTTCTCTTGTCATTATAAAACCCAGAGCCCCTCATCCAATTCCCCAGGGCCATTTGTGCCTAAAGCTTCACCCCCCTCCCCTCACCCCACAACTTGTCAAGCCCAGAGCCTTGCCCTGGCTCCCTTCCTCCACCCGGGCTCTCAGACACGCCACGCTGCTCCTCAAGTCAGGGTGCGTCTGCTCCAGAACCCTGCACACCTCTGCAAACTCATCTCCCGGCTGTCTGCTCAGAGATCACTCCCTCCAGGGAAAACTTCTCCAGCCCTAAACTCCATCGGTGGCTTAAATCCCCCTCCACACCCATCACTCAGAGCACCAATGACTTCTTATCCTTCACTCTCTCTACTGGGATAAAATCTTTGCCCTATTTCCACCCCAACCCAAAAATCACCCCCAAGGACGCAGGAAGCATGCCTAGATTCCTTCGTTCTTGCAGTCCCAGGGACAGATGTAGCACTGGTGCGTTGTAGGGAACAGTTCAATGACTTTTTTAATAATGAGAAAATAAAATTAATAAAAACACCATGAAGAAAAACATATCATGTGTGACTTTTATCTCCAGTTAACTACCAGAAAACCAGGCATGAAGCAGTAGCTCAAAATGGTACAACACTAGCCTTGAGCAGGGAAAAAAAAAAGCTCAGGGAAAGCACCCACATCCTGCAACTGACCAAAAAAGTCATACAAAGCTGATGTCTATTGATGTGTGTTCCATACCCATGGATCCAACCAATCATGGATCAAAAATATTTCCATAAACTGTCTTTAAAGACATTTATGCCTGTAGGCATTTTTCCCTATTACTTCATAAACAATGAGTTATAAACGATTTATATACAGATCTATCTATCTATCTATCTATCTATCTATCTATCTATCTATCTATCTATATATATCATTTGCGTTTTAAATTGTGCATTATATATAGTTGAGGATGATTAAAAGGATATAGGAAAGTGTGAGTAGGCTATATGAAAATGCTGCATCATTTCATGTATGGAAACCAAGCAGCCATGATTTGGGTATTCGTAGGGATGCTGAAGGCGAAAAGGATACAAAAGGAAAATTGTGTGGTGAGCAGCCTGACTGGCTCACGGTGGTGAGGAGGACACAGTGATGGCTTTAATCCCTCAGCTTGGCATTCAGAGGAGGAGGGGGACAAGGGATGCCCGTGCGAAAGGACATAGCCTGGGGTAGAAGCAAGCCGCCACAGCCTTCCAGGAGTAGTTATGGCGATCTCAGACTGAACAGTGACGGAGTGTGCACGGGACAGAGCAGAGGTCCATTAGGTGGCTTGAACTGGCAGAATCCATTTGTCACCTGCCAGCCACAGGTCCAACGGGAGTGGAGTTGGGACATGAGCTGGACCTGGAGCTCAGGCGGGGTGATGATGGCAACGAAGGAGATAAGATTATGAACAGGAGGAGGTGAGAAGTGCACATTTGTTTCCTAGGCTGCTGTAACAAATTAAAATAAACTAGGCAGTTTAAAGCAGCAGAAAATGTCCTCTCCATTTTTGAGGTCGGAAATCTGAAAGCAGCTCAAAAGAGCTGGTTCTCTCCACACCTTCTTATAGAGGGTATTAGCTGGGGGTCTCCAGGAAACAGAGAGAAGAGAACATAGAAGAGAAGAGAAGAGAAGAGATACACAGATCTACATGTGTACTGCATACACATATATACATACACATGCATATAGAAGTATACATATATGTAGATGTGGAAACAATATGATAAGAAAAGACCGTATAATTGTAAAGGCTGAGAAATGGCACTACCTACCCTTTGCAAAATGAGAATTTAGAAAGCCCAAATCCAAAAGTTTGACGGCCATCTGAGCCAACAGTCAAAATTACAGTCCCAAGGCAGGAGAAGATGGATGTATGCACGCTGGCAGTCAGTTCTAATCATCCCCCCGCAGCGGAAGGCCATCTGCCTTTCTGAGTTTACTGATCAAATGCTGAGCTCTTCCAGAAACGCCTTCACAGGCACCTCAGAAATATTGTTCCACTGGTTACCTGGACACCTAATGGCCTTCCACGTCCAGCTTCAGGGAATACTTCATTCCACACCTGTTTCCTAGTTTCCCATGACCCTGGTAATTATCATTGTTCCTTGATCTGCAAGTCATTGCTCCAATCACTGTCTCTGTCTTTATATCACTTTCTCCCTTCTGTGGCTCTGTGTTCCAAACCTCCCTCTGACTTCCTGTCAACATGACATACCTATGTCATTACATTTATGCCCATTCTTCATCCAGGAAGCCCTCATTGTGGGATTCTGAACGTAATTTTATTTTTCCTACTGAGATCACTGGTACAGGGTTGGGGCTTAAGATTTGGAGGTGTCTTCTTGGGAGACATAATTCAACGCATTACTCAGGAGATGTATACAGGTCGACTGTCACGGATTTGTTATGCCACATCCTAAATTAGACATGGAAGAAACAACAGATTTCTGAAAAAGCACAATCCAAGTGAACTGAAGCAAGGAGGTTACTGTAAACCGCCCATGAGACACCACAAAATTCCATAGGCATCACCATACTCTGCCCCAAGTGCAGAAACACTCCGGAAAGATGAGATCAGACCCTTGATCCCCAGCCAATAATACCTGTACTCGTCACAGTCATCGTATGGCTATGTTTGATGCCTGATTGATATCCACAATAAATCTGGCAGGAGATGAGTCACTCACCCAGCTGTTGGAAGAGTGTCCCATGTTGATAACTAGAAATGTTCATAAACGTTGGCTCAACTCTTAGGTACATGCATCTGTTAGCCAGCCATTTGTTCACAACAGCATGATTTTCTGGGCAGTGTAGGCCAACACAGCACTATGTAAAAACAGAACTGCAGATCCTCTCTCTCCCCCATGGGAGAGAATTCTCATGCTTGGCACTGCTGACCTGGGAGTAGGCTGAATCATTCTCTGTGGTATCAATGGGCTCTGTGCATTGCGGGACGGGGGGGGGGGGGGGGGGGGGGGAGGGGGGGAGGGGCTTTAGTACCTTTCTGGCCTTGACTTAGGAGATGCTAAACAGCACCTTCACCTCACAGTTCACTGAAGATATCATAGACATTTCTAAATATCCCCTAGAGACAAAATTTCCCCAAGTTGAGAAATACTGCCATAGGATTATAGCGGTAGGCATGACAAATTTCATAGGTACAGTATCCGTAGCCCTGACCACACCAAAGAGCATTGGATAGAGGGTCTGGAGTTTCCAGGCTGTGCTTGGGGGCGCGAGGGTATGGAATGAGGCAGAAGGTAGTACTGGAGGTTCTAAGAGACCTGTGGGGAAAAGAAGATTAAGGGCTACTTGTGAATTCATTCAGAAATCTTTCTATTTTTAATAAACTTCATATTCACAGCAGTACCCAAATATGAAAATCCATAGAACTATGGCTCAAATCCAGCCCTATTGCTTACAAACTCCTGCAAGAATCCAAAGTGAACACCAATTTAGCAGCCTAAAAATGCCTCCAAGTATTCCCAGGGTTAGGCTGACGCCATGGACATCCTTAACAACAGACGGAGTTAAACTAAACACAGCCTACAGTGCTTAAAGCATGCGGCTCTGTACCGAGCTCGGCTCTAGTTACCTTCTCATTTCCCTACGCCATGCGATTTCAATGCCCAAGGACGGTAATTGACATCTCAATGTCTTCCCCTTTGTCACTCCTTTCTAAATATACATTCTCTTCAGCAAAGTTTTCAGATTGACTGCTTCTGACAGACAACACAGATTTCAACATTTACACAGAAGTTGTCTGTCAAAAAGAAAAGAAAAGAAAAGAAAAAGAATAGGGGGGAAAATGTCCTATTTTAGGATGTCTCTTTGCTTAAAACGCAGGCAAGAGGGGAGGGAGAAATCTCTCTCTTGTGCAGAGCAGCTATTTATGCCAAGATGCACAGTCTTGCTGGAGAGGTTGCTAAGCAACTTCCTGGCGGCATGTCAGGGAGCAAAAGGAAATGGAAAGGAAAAAAAAGACACCCAGGCCTGGGCATTGTTGGACATTCAGAGACCAGCCTAGGACACCAGCCTCTCCCCCCTTCCCCTCCCCCCGCCCCTGCCCCTTGACAGCTAGGACAACCTCTGTGGTTAATTTGCATCTCTGTGGCCTGCGAGCCAATCAGAGAAATTCCACCCCAACGCCAAGCTTGGAACATAGCCACTGTTTCTGACATTTTGTCTTCCTTCTCTTGTGCAGGAGAAGCAGCTGAAGCTTGGGAGTCAAAGCTCAGTTTCACCATCTGTAAAATGGCAGCTGTAGAGTTTCATTATGCTGTCCATACCTCTACATAGCACCTAATGATGCCCACCAAATTACACAGAAGTTTTCTGTTTCTTGTCTGTGTATACCCGAGGGTTCTGCTGGATACTTTACCCACTCTCCCATTCCATTGCGACCTTCTTCATGTCAGCACGCTGGTCCCTACTCTCTAAGTGAGCCAGGACCTCTAAACCATGGCTTCTCACCACTGACCAACATCAACTTAACTCAAGCAAAGCCTCCTTTTTGGTGGCTCTGTTTCCAGATGACTAATCTACAGACAGCAAGCACAATGACAGGGATTGGAAACGATGATGACACACTAAAAGCCCAAGATAATCCATGTGGGAGGTCAGGGATGGGACCCGGCTTTTGTGCTCACTGCTATTCCAAGTTTAGGAGTAGTTACCAATATTTGTCTGGCTGTAAAAAGTGGTGGGCATATATAAAATAAAACCCATTTCAGCCAAGTTGAAGTTTCCTATACATATCTCCAGGTCATAAATTGTCTATTCCACGTAAGACAAAGCCTTCTTCCATCAACTCAAAGAGTCCACAATCAGTTATTAAATACATATTTGGTACCAGTTACAGTGAAGGATGCTAAATATTATGTATTCATTTATTCATTAAATTTAGTCTTTTGTGTATTCATTCAATAAAAGGCATCCTATAAGTCATTGCCTGCAAGTTGTTAGAAGTAAATATGGGAGCACAACTTTGGGCTCATTAGTTTCATGTCTGTAATGGATTGTTTTCCCCTCCACACATGGACCGCTGGTGGCCTTCATGAAAATCTGAGTCTCCCATCTGTGCCGGCACACAGGTGCTGGTGTGGGTCTCTGACCACAAAGGAAACAGCCAATTACTTCTGGTTCATACGACTTGAGTTCTTTGGCTGTTTTCTCCGAGTAATTTATGGAAATTTTGTTTCACAAAGGCGAGGAAGAAAGAAGCAACTCTGAGGCACCCATGTGGGATTATCTACATTTGCTCACTCAATCCTGGCAGCAGCTCTTAGGTAGGAAATCATACCCCTGTGTGTATACATGGGTGAAAACCGAGTTCACAGAGAACCACTTGCCCCCAAGCTAGTCACGGTCAGAGCCAACATGGAAGCTGGAATTGTCTCCAAATTCCTCCTAACACAGTAAGTTGTACCCAACACCCAGCAGACCTTGAAGGAAAGCTCAGAATTCCAAACACACAGAATAAGAAGAGTGTCAGAAACAACCACCCTGACAAAGGCAGGATGGTGTTTCAAACACAGAGTGTCTGCCACAGCCAAAGCAGAGAGGAACCGTGGAGGTGCATGGCTTTGGGGCAGAGCGAGGAGTACCTTGAAACCCTGTGCTCAGCCTACAATGCCATCCTCCCTCAAGTACTCAACAATGGCCATTCCACATTTTCTCTGTTGCAAGCCACACCTAATTTCCCAGAATGGGCCTAGAAAAGTCTATTCATTTCACAACAGTCTCAAAAGAGACCCTTGTCTGTTTCCATAGTGGTTCCCACTATGCTCTATGCCAATCATTGTGACTCTCTATCAACCGAGAGCAACTTGAACACAGATGTTACTGGGGATCACCCCCAAAAGCCACCCCAAGTTTATGCTTCATTGACATGAGGTGCTTACTCCACACTCCAGCATCAAGTGACACAAGGAGTCGGTGACATGATTAAAAAAAACCATTTCTTAATTTCCTCTAAAGAACAACTCAGAATCCTTGGAGAAGGCTGACCTACCCCTTGAATGTATACTCCTTGTGGAAAATCCATGGCAGGGCATGTAGTGAAGAAGGTTTTATTGAGCCCAAAGTGATTTGGAATGTGTGAAGTTTGACTCCTCTCTGGGAATGACAACCCCCTCAAGACAAAAACAACCCCTAAAACAGGAGGTGTCCCTGTCAGATTTGGGGATCAAAGAATCTAAGCTGTGGCCACTAATTGGCTGCTCTTAATTATAGTCCTTTTTTATGCTAGGGAGTGGGAAAGGGAGGCAAGGAGAGAGGAGATTTTATTTTTAACCAGTGCACTTTCTTTGAAAAGTGTGGTCCCCATTTACAGCAATAAACGGGATTCATGCCAAGGAGAGGGGGCTGACTTATTAAGTACAAATAATTAGGTCCTTAGTTCCTGGAGTTGGGAAAAGGAGAACTCTGTGCGGCACAGGGGTGGTGAACGCACCATTCATTCTGAGTTTGTCATCATTTAAAATGATAATTAGTGAGAGATAATATGCCTGGGTAGCCAATTTCATCTCTGATTATTTGCTTGAATATGGTAATTGTGTGGTTTGTTTTGCTCTCCCTTCAGTATGCTTCCTAAAGTCCTTGTGATGTTTTAGGGGGGCTGGGGGACTCATTATTATCTTGCAAAGTAACTATGGAAATATATAATTAGACATTATTCAGGGTAGAATGACCCAGGTTGCCGGATGTCGGTTCAGTACAATGCAGTTAAGCATGCAAGGAGGCTGTCTCTCAATATCTGCAGGGTGCTATTTTCCTACTGACTTTCTAGTTCCACTTTGTGGAGTCATAGCTTGCCTATGGTCGACCTGTTTACAGGGCCTAGCTCTGCCCTCTCATCAGCTCTTACTTCACTGAAAGTTGGTGGAAGGGGTCTTAGGTAATTTCAAATGCATTGCTAAGAGCTTGCATTCTTGCAGAATTACACTATTTCTTTATTGTCATTGGCCGATCTCCTCTGGACATTAAATGCTTGAGGCTACAAAGGATAGAGGTGAACTTAATGCAATTTGTCCTCAAGTAACTATTTATTTTATATCATTGATAGGATAAAAATACCAGAAGGGATGGTAATGTACTTCTGATGGAATATTGGTGGTCCAGGAGGTTCCAGGCTTCCAGGAAATTATTAGGGCATATCATCTGACAGCCTACAAACAGTCCAGGATGATGAAAATTAGAAAGCTACAAAAAGATGGAGGAAGAATAAAAACAAAAGAGTCAAATTACAGCAGAAGGCTACAAAGCACAAAGTATAGACAAGAATGCTAAGATTTCAGCCAAGCTGTCATGTAACCTCAGAAATGCTATCCATAAACTTGAGGCAGGTGCGCAGATGAGAGAGGTCAGCACGGGACACTGAATGTGCTCCAAGTGTGGTCTTTCTTCCCAGCTCCCACCTTGTCCCCATAATACCAGTCTCTATCTCCCCTGATCTGCCTCCCATGTTCCAGCCACTTCTTATTGGTTTAGAACACCCCATGCTTCTCAAAATTATAATTTTATTATCTTTAAGTAGTCATACAAAGATGTTACCATTGCACAAATCAGTTTATAAGTACACTGTGCCTTCATCCATGTCTCCCTTTTCATTTGTTGCTGTTGACTTTGTCATTTCTTCCTTTTTCATGTTTCAAAAAATTGATCTCATATATTTATTACATGCTCACTGTTCTCAGTGCTAAAATTGTACTTTTCATTACAGGATGAAGCATGTTTTTCTTTCATTTTAACTATTAAAATCTAAGGTTTTAAAAGTAGCATATTAAAAATGTATGTAAAGATTACAAAATTGCACTCGAGATGGCTCCATTTTTTTCAGATAAGCCTAATCTTTCTTTTAAAAATAATTTAGAGCTGGGCACCGATGGCTCACACCTGTAATCCTAGCTACTCAGAAGGCTGAGATCTGAGGATCACGGTTCAAAGCCAGCCCAGACAAGAAAGTCTGTGAGACTCTTATCTCCAATAAAAACCACCAGAAAACCAGAAGTGGCATGGTGGCTTAAGTAGTAGAGCATGCACCTTGAGCTGAAGAGCTCAGAGAAAATGCCCAGGCCCAGAGTTCAAGCCCCATGACAGCCAAAAGATAAAATAAAATAAAAAATATATATCCAATTCAGCTAATGAAAGTAAGCCTCAATAGATATACTTAATAATAATAAAATATCCTTATAAGAAAACAAATTGATTCTAGAAATGAATTCATTCAACTTCAAGCCAAAAATCTTAGTGTACTTCTACCAAAGTTTTCAGATTCTATTTTACCACATGTATCTTTGTAAATTTTTAGTATTTTCTCTATTCAGAATTTCTTTGCCCTCCTTCCTTGTCAACCTTTGAACACCCTTCTCAAATGTCACATGCCTCACAAACCTTCCCAGTGTGGACCAATTCTCCAGTAGCTTCACGAGTCTAATATAGTACTGAAGAAGTACAATAGATGCAGTATTGTACTTACCCAGCACATAGTAGGTGCTCAAGACATGGTTGGCTAATTAACTAAGATGGTTCTTTATGGTATATAGGATTCCATATGTTCACAGTGTTGAACTGAGTTGGTATAAGTTTTATTGACATGGGCTCAACCAAGTGGTCTTGAATTAGGATAGAGTAAACTTAAGACAAGGATAAATGGGAATGCTTCTCTAATTAGTGAACCAGGCTATAAAAAGCTCTGGCTTTCACCTTTCTTACTAAATCCTTCTCCACATACTTTTGAGAAAAGGCAGCACAAATGCCAATACTGACTATTTCCTCATAAAGTCATCAAGGCCTACTAACACAGATTTTTAGTGCTTGCTCCCATTTCCTAGCATATGGCACCTAAACCCTTGGAATCTTTAGTTTAGTAAGAGGATCTCTTATACACTAACTATAGCCAGAGACCAGGATGGCATGCTAGCAGCTAGACACTGGAAAGATCAAGGGGTGAGTATAGGGTTGGGACTTTTATTCCCCCACCCTCAGCCTCTAGAGAAAGGAGAATAGCTGGTCAGTAACATAATCATGTCTAGAGAGTGAAGCTTCCAAAGGAAACTAAAACACAAATAAGACTGGGACCTGTCAGCTTTGAGACAGTTGAACATGTGGGGTTCTAAGGGAGGAGCTGGGGAGGGTGTGGAACTGCCCAGCCTTTTCTCAGCCCTCATCCTGTACATCTCTGCACTGGCCATTCCTCTGTATCCTTTGTAATATCTTTATAATAAATGGGGAAGTATAAATAAAGCACCCCGCCCTGGGTGCTGTGAGCTGTTCTAACAGATTACTCTAATTGGATTCGGTAATCATGGAAACCCCAATTTATGATCAATTAGTCAGAAGCACAGGTTTCCAATGCTTTCATTTGTCCTTTGAAATGTGGGCAAGGCTCAAGGACAGACTTCTCAACCTAGGGAATCTGGTGCTATCTCCACTGTGGCGTCAGAGTTGACTTATAAGCCACTGGGCTGGTAGCCGTTACAGAATCGGTTGTAGGACAGTGCAGGGCAAGGAGACTCCCCAGATGTATTTGGGTGGCCACAGTGATGAGATGAAAGATTCTTTGCTGCAGTCTCTGTGGGACAGTTGAAGAAAGAAATAGCTAGTAAGTAAAAAAGAGTCACATAGGATTTTCATGTCCTGAAAAAAAATAAATACATGTTAACTTCAAGCACTGTTTAAGGAGAAATGAAAAGTGGATAGGGGTAGGAAATAAAACTGTGGCCAGCCTTCTAAAATGATGATTCGTGTCTGGGTGAGGTTACACATGACTTACCATCCTGTGCTGGTAACGTTTTATTTTGTTGTCACAAAGTTCTTGCTCTTTACAAGTATTCTACCACAGAGGAAGAAACATGGGTGGAGATGATTTAACCCTTAGTGGCTATCTTCTAAGTGCCCAGGACTGTTCTAGTGCATTCTACCACACTGGACTTCTACATGAGTATCCCTACCACCACACACTTTTTAAAACACAAAACTTACTTTTTAAGCAAAAGGAAGAAAAAGCAACACAGCCTTCCCTGCAATGAAGTTCAGGAACCAGATTATGAGCCCCAGCCCGTGGTAAGGGACACAGCACCGAGCATGCGCCAGGCTTTCTGAGGCACCACGGCGTACCTGCCTTGCCAGACATCACTGTCGGCATGGAAACAGCATCTCTCTCCAGTTCTGACGCTTCCTGCAGGTCAGCACCATGAGCATAATACCCAGAAACCCCTGGAAGTGATTTAGAATCCACACCTCCAGGTTGTACTGAAAGGAACTCTCCAGAATAATCTAGAAATGACGCTAAGGTGCGAAGGAGGAGAGCTCTCAGCCTGCTTCTTTACCTCCTCAGTAATGTGATTTATTTCCTCCACCCCTGGATGAACATATTATAGTAAACATGGAAGACATCAAGATCCACAGCGAATCTTCTTCGGTAATCAAAGGGAAGGGGCCTACCCCACCCTGGGCCCATACAAGAGAAGAAGAAGCAGAACAAGAGCGATATGTGCTGGGCCAGGAGGGTATCCTGGCTGTCTGTGGTAAGGAAAAAGGGTGGGGCCAAGGTTAGAGGGGTAAAGGAATGAAGGGGGGGTAATGAGAGAATGTAAGCAAGAATTCATCCTAGATAGCACAGAATTGGGAAACATGAGGGAAGAGGTGGGTGAAAGTGGGGTGAAGATATTGGAGTGACGGTCCAGAACAAGGCGCACTGTGTACATAAACTGCTTTGTTAAATGGCGAAAAATAATCATAATTGTTCAGTACATAACCTAAAATTAAAATTCCTAAAGATGAGTAGTAAAGTGAAAAGTCATTAGGGCCAATCCTTTTGCTTTCTAGACAGAGGCCTGGCAATCTCAGAGCACAGCATGATGAAAGAGCGTGATCCATAAAACAAAATTAACAAGCTGGGCATGGTGGCTCACGCCTGTAATCCTAGCTACTCAGGAGGTGAGATCTGAGGATCATGGTCCAATCAGGAGGCTGAGATCTGAGGATCGTGCTTCAAAGCCAGCCCAGGCAGGAAAGACCGTGAGACTCTTATCTCTAATAAAACACCAGAATGCCAGAAGTGGTACTGTGGATCAAGTGGTAGAGAACTCGCCTTGAGCTGAAGAGCTGAGGGACAGCGCCCAGACCCAGAGTTCAAGCCCCATGACTGACAAAGAAGGAGGAGGAGAAGGAGGAGGAAGAAAGAAATAAATTAACAAACACCTCACCATTAGGCTCTTCTAACTTCCAAATGCAGTCCCTCACATAACAAGTTGAGCAGAATGACAGACACAAGGTGAACTAGTAGAATTATTATCACCAGAAGTTACATCTCAGAGGTTTGGCTCAGGTAACTGAGTGACTTATGTATGGCTAAGAAGTAGGGTGCAGTTGAGAAGAGGACATTTGGGTGCAGTAGAGTGTTATTATTTTCTACTACATGATGTTGGAGAAAGCCACATGTAGAAGGTTGCTGGGGAAACATGTGAAATTATGACATTATAAGATAGAGCTTTGGAGACAACTGCAATCACCGAGAAGTAGCATGTCTGTAAAGAGCGAGGCTGGACCCTGCAGAATATTTGTATTTAAGTGGGCAGAGAAAATAGCACTCACAGAAATAGAACAGGTTGCACTGGAATTACCAGCAAAGACAATTTTGGAAACCTCGAGAAAGAAAACAACATCAGAGAAGTCCATGTATCTCAGGTTTCAGAGTTAATGGCAGGCAAAGAAGGGAAAGACATAGCCGACACAGAAAGATAAAAGAAAACAGCTAACCAGAGGAAGCACTGGATGAAATAAATGACCTGCTCTAAAGGTGCAGAGACTTAAACACATTAATAGGCAAGAGGGAAGAAGCCAGTGGAAAGAGAATTGGGGAATCAAAGAGCATCCCTTAATTGACAGAATAAAAACCTTCTGAGTGGGGAGAATTTAAGATCTCTTCCCTTTAGCCAGAAGCTGAACTAGCTTTGCTTGGAGCTAATTGAAGGTTTCCTACAGTCCCTGGCCTGATCAGATGAAGAAGCTATCCTAGATAATCAAGTTTTAACTCTGAACCTTTCAGATCCAATACTTGTAGCTGTTATTAATGCAGTCTCCCACACTGTAACCTAAATTCTGAAAATGAGGAAGAATGATCCGCTGTCCATCTCATTTCTACTAACGAGAAAACTGTGATCTGATCATTTCATCCCACTTAACTAAGGTGATCGTAAATACCATAATAAATTAGTAATGGAGATAGAAATGATGTCCCAGGCTTCTGAACTCTGGCTCAAAAAACGTCTATTCAATGTATACTGAATGCCTAAACACCTCTGTCCTTGTGACTAACACAAGATCATTTCCACCAGGCCTAACTGTCCTTTCCTGTTTGCTTTTATGTCTCTTCAAAAACATTAACTACAAATTTCCAAGTCTTCTCCAATGATGACCAGTCAATTCTCACCTTTCCAGCATTGAGACTTTTCCATCTTTATTTGCTTAAGCCATGTTAGCTTAGCAACGCTGATAATTGTGGAGACGAAACAGGATGGAAGAAGACACCACCACCTGAGACCTTCCTCTGTCATCATTCCCTACCCATGAGCATCTGGATCCTTTCCTCTACCATACATTTTAAGTATTATACAGAGAAGAAATTGAATAATGGTTTCCCTTGTGCTACCAATTGGCTGATGTCTTTTTGCTTTACCAAGTGGAAATGGTGGGTAGACAAGAAGACAGACTTCTACCGCTGGAAATCCTGAGACTTTGGTGGCCCAAAGTCAAGTGAGTGGGTAGACTGCCAAATACAATGACTTACATTTCCAAACCCTAAGAGCTAGGGACCAATGGCTCCCTGTGTTAGAAGCTAGAGACACACAGCTTCAGTCACTCCTGTTGAAGGTTTATTGCTCTGGATTTTAACCTCTAATGATCCCATAACTTCACAGAGCTCATACAGGCTGTGGGTGGGTCTCAGGACCCACAATAACAGCGTCATAGTCCAGGGCTAAGGTATTGAGAACCCTAGCCCTTGATAGTAGCCCTGAGGCTTGGCAGCTCACTGGAACTCTTCTTCCAGCAACCAGGGCCTGACGTGCCTTATCTTCAGTTCTTCATGGCTTTGGTGGTATCCCATTGCCTCTGCCATTGTATTTTCTCAGATAAGTCTGTAGATTTCCCTGCCTAACAAAACTCACTCTGCCAGAGGCGCTGAAATTTAAGGAGGCGAAGAGACCTCTGCACGGTGATATGCTCAGTCAGCAACCTCATTGGACCTTAAGCCCAGACACTTAAATCCCTAGCCAAGAGCCTTCGGTTGATGTCAAGCTTTAATGTACCACACAGTGTTGTCAGACCCCTCTGAGCTTTGTTTTGGAGATGTAAGGCCCTTCCAAAACTTTTCAAGGAAGGACATAACAAACCACCCACTGGGATTTGACACAAAGAGTGAATAATAATTGGCAAATACCAGGGCTGGGGAAAAAGTCTCTGCCCTGCAGATAGGAGTTTCTTTCATGTGGTGAGCTCTGTCTATTTCTAAATTTAATAAATCATGAAACTTTGACTTCCAACAGACACCTTAAAATAATCACAGAGTCTACAAAAATGCCAACAGATGCACAAATTCAGTTTCTTCTTGCCTGACCCATCTCCAAGCACTTGGCATACATTGAGCTGATCAAAAAAAATCCATGAGAATATATTTCATTTGTGGAAGTAAATTTTTATTTTATTCTTGATCAAAAACAATATAAAATAGTGTAAAAAGGGAAAGACGAGCAACACAAAGATTTTATATCAAAGGTTTATTGGATTCTTTCATTTACAAAAAATAAACCATGACTAATGGATTAAAAATAGAATGGCTAAGGGACTGAACTTAGGTTCTCCAAGAGCCTGAACTTACAAAGAGGACTTCTTAGTTGGTACAAAAGCACAAGAGGCCAAAAGAAGACAAAACATTGATTCCAACTCCAAGTCTTCCAAATGTTGCTGTCTTGTTTACCCTCCACGTTCTACAAGATTTAGAGTTGGAATATCATAATACAGATAGAACTTCCTAAGATGGGCCGTGTTGTGAGTGAAAACAAGACAGTCAACTGACATTGCACTGCTGTGTCCCAGGCTCTCACAGTAGGATGGAAAAGGACTGTTCCACATTCCTCTGCCACCCCTCCCTGTCCACCACCTGCCCTGGACTCCAGCCATCCCAGCTACAATTTGCATCTCTCAAAGACAAACATGATGTTCACCCAACCTCTCCCAAGTTTTGCCTAGGTTTGCTCAAACCTAGCCTAAGTACTTGATCTCACTATGACAATGGAACTAACTCCATGAAAGCCCCTGAATCTATTTACTTTGTGTCTCCTGCAACAGGCAAATGTAGATGATTTGAAAGCTTGGATCCCAGTCCAACCAAGGGCAATTACTAACAAAAAAAACTGTGATCATTTCATTCCAAGGATGAACGTAGTTGGAGGTCTTCCCGTCAAAGGATGTACCCCTGACCAATACTGAGACAGGCCTTGCTCTCTCTTTACCTCCCTCTCTCTCAACAACTTGCTATACACACTCCCCCACCAAGATTTGCTGCTTCATCAAAAGCCTAAAAGCAAGGGGACCAACCAACAATGGCCTTAAACTTCCAATATGAAGAGTGGGGAAAAAAATTGCTTTAAAACCAAAGCACTTTGTGATAGTAACAGGAAGCTAAATAACACATAAGGGCAAATAAGGAAAGGATGAATGAAACACAAAGACTCCACATGAATAAAAGAGGAACTAGACTCGAAGGGAGCTTGTTCTAGTTCTTAGCAAAATAGCAATGATGAGGGGTGCTTGGAGAAAGCGTTTAGGAGCAAAGGTGGAAGAGGCACTCTGGCTGGAGAAGAAGAGGCTTCACAGGCAAGTAGCACAGGAACTGGTCCTTAGAGGATACCTGGGCCCTGAATAACTGAGCCAAGCAGGTGTGTATGAAGATTAAAGTTAATATAAGCAAAACACTGCGTCTGTAGCAGAAGTTAAAAACTGGCAGTTAAAATTAATTAACTGAATTATAATAGATGCTTTGGAGAGCTCAAATAGCACATATTTTTAGAACGATTATGTCAAAGTTCAATAAGTTAAGCCCCAAGAAACAGGTACTTGGCAGGGAGGGGGGGGGATAAGGGGAGGGATCAGACAATGAAGCAGGGACTAGCATGCAGTCAAGAATTCAAAATACACCTGAAAATTAAGAAATCTAAGGGTAGAGGTGGGTCAAAGGGGATGAGATGGTTGAAGGAGGTGACACCAGTCAAGATGCATTTTATTCACTGCTTTGTTAAATGGCACTTCCCTTGTACAACTACTTAAAGACATTTTTAAAATGGCACTTAGCAGTGATAACTCTGCAGCTAGCCTAAAATATATACAACAGCTGTTAGTGTTTCCATGTTATTTTGTTTTTGCTTCTTCTGTTTTTAGACTAGAGCTGCTGGCCACAGGAGTTTGAAATGGGTATGGCTTACGAACCCCAAAGCTATCACATTAATGGCTCTTGCACAGATGGGCGAGAGGAATGTGGAGCCCCTAGTTTGTTCAGCTTTGGGCTTAGCATCTATTCATGGAATGGTTGACTAGGCCCAGCCATTGCTGGTGCTCATCTTCTGCTCTTCATGGCCTGGGATCACCTTGGAGTTATCATTTTCCCACTGGATTGCTCCAAAAGGAATGAGCAACCCTCCTTTCAGTTCTTGCTCCTAAAAGACACCCAAACATGACATCCCATGAATTTTCATCTCAGTGACTGATTAATAAACAAGTCTAAAAGGCTCTCACTCTTCAACCAATAATAAAACAGGTTATAGATTATTTTTAACCCACATAGATTACAAGGTTCCTGCATCAGACTCGGTTCTCAACTTGGAATCAGTGAACACTGACATAAATCTGTTACACCTGCTCAGTGTCTCCTTCCATACTGTTCTTCCAAGACACCAGCATGATCTTTTTTTTTTATTGTGAAAATACTGTACAGAGGGGTTACAATTACATGGGCAAGATAATGAGTACATTTCTTATCAAGCACTGTGGCCTCCTCCTTTGTTTC
Organism: Dipodomys spectabilis; assembly: GCF_019054845.1. Lineage (NCBI taxonomy): Eukaryota > Metazoa > Chordata > Mammalia > Rodentia > Heteromyidae > Dipodomys > Dipodomys spectabilis. The sequence goes on along the minus strand of NW_024870941.1, from coordinate 5,292,762 downwards.
CCCTTCCCATCCCTTCCCATCCTCCCCCCCCCACCCCCTGCACCAAGGTTGTAAAGTTCATTTTCGACATAACAACTTGCCCATCTCATTGTTGCAATGGGTCCACCTGTATCCCTATTTAAATGATTTGTTTTTCCCTTTCCCCTCCACAAATTATACCAACATTAAATACAGTGAAAGCAGGGGTTATACTGTGGGGGAGGGACATACAAAGCAACAAAGAAATAATCATAAATGTGTTAGAAACAATTGCATGAAAGAAAAAAAAACATTTGAATATATATCTTAGGGTTCATTTCCCTAACATCACCTTATCTGACCTTTTCTGCTTGACTCAGACATATACTAGATATTGCAAATAAGGGAACCAGCATGATCTTGAGGTAACACAGGACTGTTACAGCACTGAGCTGCCTCAAAGCCTCCCTTGGCACACACCCTCCTCCACCATTGTTTTCAGCTGGAGACTTTCAGAAAGGCACAGCAAGAGAACTGGTCCCTGAGATCACAGGTTCAAAGTTGTAAACATAGTTGCTTACCAATGAAACTAATCAAATCAGTCTATGAAATGGCCTTCAGGAATACATCAATACAGATGTTCAACAAATAAATATTCCATAACCTGATTGGGTATATTTGTTTTATAGGACATTATAAAGAAAAATAAATATTTAAGCCATTTGTAATTGTTTGTTGTTTATTGTTCATTTGCACCAGGTGCTTGCCTAATTCATTATGTTTTGTATGTCTTTAAGTCTCTCACAATGAACTAGCTTGTAAGTTTCATTAGTTTAACCTTTTTCTTTAGGTGAAGTGGTTGAAGGGTAGAGATCAACCACAGTTCTGATCATTATCTAACTATGATTCCTTATGAAGAAAATTCACTTCATTTTTATAATTTCTAATTTAATGTTCCAAAATTTAAATTCCATCCAAGCTCTTGCTTTGAACCATCATATATGACATGTTTTTTAAGTAAATTTTCTCCAGTTATGTTTCCTTGGTACCAGCTGTTTTACTTTACAGAGTACTTCTTGTGATTTATATTTTGTAAATATGTCAATTATCTGTTGGAACTTACTGAAAAGCCCTGGGACAAAGCTGTCTTCAGTCATTGTATGTATGGGAACCCGTATACTAACTTTCTGTCCACTTCTGTCCATCTCCATGTTCATTGGCTATATCCTATCTGAACACAGTGCAGCCTTTCCAATGCAACTGACAAAATAGCCACCATCAGCTTCAAGTCTAAATCCTGAGGACGACAATAAAAAAACGTAGTGTTGCCATTTTAGAAAAGCCAGGATTCTACCTAACGGTTTGTAAACAATTAGGCTTTTCTAATCACCAGGAGGTATGAGGCATCACCAAAAGATTTGGAAGTGGAAAGGAGTGCTCCAGATTATGAGATGCCAATAAGAAGTGGTTCTTACATACACACCACCAACCACCCCAGCTCCGGAACCACCATTCCGATAATCCCCACACTAAAACACTTTAAGTGATCGAACGTGAGATATTTTAATGTGCAAGATCAGCTAAACTATAATTATAGAGCTCAGTGTATTGTAGATGAAACCACAATCTTTTCATCAAATGAGAAATTAAATAAGCGATAAAGTAGTAATTCTCTCCCACAGAGATTTATCATTTCCGCATCAGACTGCACATTGCCAGTCTTGATGCCTGGGCCTGGCCAGTGAGTTTGGATGTTGTGATTGGTTGCAAGTGGTTGTGATTTGGAAAATAAATCTTCCCCTAAAGGCCTTTATGCTCAAAGCTTGGTCACCTGTCCATGGCACCGTTGGGGAGTAGTGAGGGCCTCCTGAGAGGAACCTAGGTTACTAGGAATGGGCCCTTGAAGGAGATATCTGAGCCCTGGCTCCTTTGCTGGCTCCTTTACTCCCCAGTCACTATAAGGTGAGCAGCTCCCTCCACCACATGCCCCTGCTAAGAAGCACTGGGCTACCACCCACCCAAGGTACTTAAGGCTAAGTGACCATAAATGGAAACCTTGAAACCAAGTGCCAAAATAAACCCTTCCTCCTTTCCTATTTAACTTATAAAAGTCAGAAACGTTCTCTTTGTTTAAAATCTTTAAGTACTTGTACAAAGGCGTTGCCATTTAACAAAGCAGTTTAGGAATACAGTGAATCTTGATCAATGTCCCCTGTTTCAACATTCTCACCCATCCCTCCCCTATGCATTGCACTCCTCTTAATTTTATAGGGTATATGTATTGAATTCTTAACTGCATTTACTCTCCCTTCTGCTCTTCATTCATCTACTCCTCTCCCCTTGACCCCACCCCACCCCTTTCAAGTATCCCCTTCTTGGTGTTTATTTTAGTGAACTTTGCCTTTGCCTTTCTAAGGCATTACACTATTTGAGTTCTCACTTGAATCCACCATATTTCAGTGAATATATTTGCATTCATTTGCAGACATTCAGCATATTTACCTATATGTTTATAAACTAATTCTAGCTTACCAAATGATATATAATACCATTCTTTCTAATGGATGAAGAAAATTCTATTGTGTACATATACGACATTTTCTTGATCCATTTATGCATTGAGGGGCATCTGAACTGATTCCATACTTTGACTATAGTGAACAGGGCTGCAATGAACACAGTTGTGCTGGTGGATTTATTGTATTCTGGTTTCTTTTGGATAGATGCCCAAGAATTGCTGGAGCATAGGTTTGTTCTATGGTTAGCTTTTTGAGGAACCTCCATACTCCTTTCCGGAGTGGTGGAACACCTTTACATTCCCACAGTGTATGAGGGTTCCCTTTTGTCTATGTGTATGCCAGCACCTGTTATGATTTGTCTTCTTGGCAATGCCCATTCAGACGGGGGTGGGGTGGAATCTCAATGTTGCCTTGATTTACATTGCCTTTATGGTCAGAGATACTGAGCATTTCATCGGGTGTCTGTTGGCCTTTTTTTCACATATATAAAAAAGAAAGTTGAAGATACTTGCTAAAGTTAAATAACTTCTGTTCATTTGCCTAGGGGTGCTAATGGTATTGTTTCTGGGCTTTGTTGCTTTATATCCTTATGTTTCAGAGAGGACTGTGTGCAGTGGGGTAGTCCAGGGAGGCAGCTGAGGCTGAGGCTGACCTAATCTTAGACTGAGATCAAAGTTGCATGACAAGCTCTCTGCCTTCCTTCTCATTCTTGAAATGTTCATTTCTTTCTCTCTCTCTTTCTCCCCCCTCTCTCTTCCTACCCTTCCTCCATCTTACTAACTGAATAAGAAATAGTTACAGACAGAATGCCCATTTCCTATACATAATTTTTCAGGATGTATTTCCTTAAAATAAGGATGCTCAATTATACGATCATATAATCATCATCAGAAATTGGCAAATTAATAACAATGCCCCTTATAGGAAAATACAATCCCAGACCATATGTAGCATTCCATAGTCCCATCTCTTCAGGCCACTTTACTCTGGAAGGTTTTTTTCCTCTTATTTAATTGGATTTATTCAAGGTATTTGTCACCAGGGTGGAAAGCTGACACATGTCATATGATATATTTTTCCCAGTCCCCAAAGCATTTTGCTCTTATATTCCCAGAAGTCTGTCTGTCTTTAATGCTAAAGTGCTTTTGTCTTGCTCATTGCATCTAAAATGATCTCCTGATTCAAAACAGGGGACCAAACTCACAGTCTCCAGTTTGCTAAGCAGCAGGTATCGACATGCATTTTCCCAATTTTCCCAGAAAACTGGCAACATTCCACTCCTAGATCAAGGAGAAATGTGCACATTGAATGGTAATCCCTCTTTTAACTACTTAAAGATAATAAAAACATAATGTTAAAAAAGAAGAAATGTGAACTAAAATTCAAGTTTAAATTTTAAGAGCTTATCCTTCACCAAGCAATGCAACAATGCCTAACCCCAGCCTGCATTGTAAATACTATACCTAAGGGATGTAGCAACTTCCAGAACAATATACTAGTAACACTGCAACATAAGCATAGGCCAAAGTGAGGACTGAGATTCAGTAACAAGCATCTGAAGCAAGTCATGACTACCCACACTGTAGGCCTCAAAAGGAATCTAGACTGTGTTCACAGATGTTCAGTGCATCTGCAGTTGTAAAAGCAAATCAAACAAGAATCAACCCAAATGTTGCCAACAGGTAAATAGCTGAACAAATTTTTGTGCACCTATATTAAGTTTTCATTAATAACAGAAGCAAAACAACTAGTATACATTAAAACATGAATGAATCATAAAACAATCATAATGAATGAAAGAAGACAGACAGAAAGGGAAATCATGCATACTGAATGATTCTACTTGCAAAACATTACTAAAAATATCCAACCTAATGTACAATGTCATAAAGAGGTAAATGGTTGCTCTCAGGTGGAAGTGGTGAGGGAAAGGAAAGAACAGACGTGAAGACTCCTTTGGGGATGCTGAATTTGTTTACTAGGAGACTGTGGCAGTGGTTTATGGGTAATACACATACATTTTAGCTAAGGGCTCTCAAGGAAGGTGGTGTAGAGGAATATTTGCTTCCTAACATTTGTGGAAAAGCACGACAGACCTGTCTCAGTGTAGACAGTCATTCTCTGAATAAGTCCTGCAGTAGTCTTTATCAAGTCTGCATTGAAAAAACAAACAAAAAAAAGCCCTCACACACTTTCCTACCTGAGCTCAGGTTGGATGGTTGTCATCCATGAAGTTAAAGCTGGGATCTGATATACCGGTGGATGGATCCCTTCAAGTCCCTAGTGGCTCATCCACCCACCTTCTTCAGTGGTTTCTCTGTGCAGTGGTCAGGAGAAAAACTAGGAGGGGATTCACACTCTGTCTCTTGGGCCCATCAGGGATGGGCTCTGAAGTTCTAACATTCACTTCTTTTCTCCTGCTGTGAGCTGAACAGATCTGCTGAGCTTCTGGGGTGCTTGGCTTATGCTGGATCCTCTTTTCCTACCAAGTGCAACTCTACTCGGCCACCTCCAGATTGTCCCTCCATAAAGCTGTAATTCAGCCTGGTTGTAGCCTCGGGAACTCCATCACCCAGAGCGTCACTGGCTGGTTTTGCTCCTCTTAATAAGCTAGACATACATGTCACAATTCTACAGTCGGCAAAAGGGAGAAGAAAATGAAAGAAACTGGCTAGGCCATCACATGAGTGACCTGTGTGAGACATAAGGTTTGCTTTCCACACGGGTCTAGATTCAGCAAATGTGCTGCACCGTCAGGCAGCAGGGTGTGTGGCCATGCCCTGGAAGGAAAGAAAGGCTGAGCAGAAAGACATCCAGCCCTCAGCCATATTTAAAGAGTCTCTGGAAGGAAAGAAAGGCTGAGCAGAAAGACATCCAGCCCACAGCCATATTTAAAGGAGCCTCTGGAAAAGTTTTTGTTTAAAAAAACAGAGAGCAAGAGATATACTTTGAGGAGTCAAGGAAATCAATATTACATTCTGTATTTCCAGATAAAAACAGCCAACTCTTATGAACTCTGAAAGATGACAATAAGAGAATCTATTACATCTGAACACTTAACAAGAGGGAAGGTGACAGAGAAGAGGACAAAAAGAAGAGGTGCAATAACATTTTAGGTGACGGAAGGCACGTGTGAAGGTACTAGGCCTGTGAGAGCAGGGGACCCTCACCCTGAGCACCAGTGTGGGGCGTTGATGGGACACAAGCTGGCACCCAGTAGCTCGCCAATGTTGGTATACATCTAACTTCGCTTGGAGCAGCAAAATACCAACACAAGCAATAGGTCACGGTTGGTTCACACTAACCATGATACTCAGACTTGCTTGCTTTCTAGCCTTTTTCCTGGAGAAGTATAGCCCTACAGCTCTGTGGGTAGTAACTCTAAAGGAGAGGGAGCTAGTCCTGGGAAATGTTTTTCTTAATCAAGAAAGTAGCACATGCACAGCTGGGACCACAGCCCACCCCCTCGCTTTATGACTACACTATGGTATGATAGGTAGAATTGCAGGCATGATTTTGAAATCTCAGGGAAAAGATCAAAAGGCCTGCAGAGACACCCTGACACCCTTAGGTCTGTAAATCAAGTGGCACTGTCTTAGAGACATGATTCGTTTCGGCTTTGGAAACAGTCCTCACGTTTCTGTCGCTGGAAGTACTAGACTGAGTCCCAGTAGACTCAGAGACTGAGGAAGCAAGACCACCAACACTAGAGAGAGGTGCGGGACTATCACAGCGGCAGGACTATCACTGAGTGCCTGCCGTGAAGCAGACCCCAAGCCAGGAGAGCAAAACGGGAAGGAGCAATCTGTGCTTGCAAGTCTCTGCGAGCATATGCCAAAGGAAGAGGAGCACAACACACCACAGGACGCCCTGGCCAGGTGCAGTCACCGTGTAGTATTTGGAAAGACCCTGGGTAGGAATTAGTGGTAGTTGCAGAGAAAACAAAGCAAATAAAAATATGAGGTATGCATGAACTCCCAGAGGGCTTTAAAGAGGAAATAAGATCATTGTATTTTTGACAAAATATCACCCACAGTGAATGTGAACTGTGCCAGCACTCCTCCGAGGTTTGCGTGAATGGAGAGGTGCTAAACTGCTTCCTCCACCCCACCGACAATTAAAGTCAAGAGATCCTGGAGAGTGATAACTTTAGTCATAAGAGAGGTGATACTAAGAACAGTTAAGAACATACAGGAAACACATATCCAGAATAAAGACTCGTGGGGAAGAACAGCACTTTTGTTCATCTATTACTCGAAACTATTATAGATATGTGCATAACTTTAATGAATGTTAGTTTTGTAAAAAAAAAATCTCATCTGGCTGAGGTGAGCAGAAAAACATTCTTAGAGTAAATAGTTTCTTTGATGGGCTGACGTGAAGGATTGTTAAACTTGCGCTTCCTCTGACGGATTCTTTTTGTAAAATTCCTTTTGGCAGTACGAGTCTGCAAGGCTCACACTCTGTCATTTCAGCCGCATGGAGGGCCATGTCCCACTGTGGCCTTGAACTTACGCCGCATTCATCCAGAGCACCCATGCACACCGACAGTGAGGTGGCTCTCTCCTGCCCGCTGGTTCTGTTTTCATCAGTAATTACATCCCGTGAGGCCTAGCTTCCAGAAGCTACTTTCAACCAGCGTGAAGGAGGACAGCTGAGACATCTCAATGGCTTCACACTCGCCTGGACAATTCCAGTGACTTCATATCAAGGCATCAGCCCTGCTCTCCCCACACAGCCAGTCATCTGCACAGCCATCAGCCTGGGCTTTCCAAATGAAGGCCTACTATCCTCCTTCTTCCTAACTCCATAAAATCAGAACTCAAATCCTAACTGGTCAAAAGGAGAAAAGAGTGGTGGTTGTTGTTATTATTATTATCTTCAATAGCTGTACAACAGAGATGCCAATTAACAAAGCACCTCAGGAGTACCACATCGCTTGATCCATGTCCTCATTTTCAACATTCTCATCCATCCCTCACATATGTTTCAGTTTTCAGTCTATGATTGGTTTTAGGTCTGTGGTGAGGCCTACATCATGACAGAAGAGGAAAACTGCTGGGAATGGCAGACAGCAAAGAAGAGAGAAAAGAAGGTGGGGGTACCAATATATCTTTCAAGACCATGCACCCAGTAACGTCCTTTCTCTAGCAAGATCTTCAGTCTTAAAGGTTCCAACATTGCTCAATAGTACCATCTTCTACGGACCAAGTTTTCAGCACATGAGCTGTTGGGGATAGGTAGGATCTAAACCACAGCCTTCTGTTCCTGGCCTCAAATGCAATGTCCATCTCAAGTGCATGAAGCTCGACTCCAGGGGTTTCCAAAGACTTGAGCATGGCTCAAAACTCCTCATCCGAAGGATCATCTAGGGCTGGGATGTAGCTCAGTGGCAAAGCACTTGCCTAGCAGGTGCAATGTCCTGAGTTCAATCCCCAGTACCTAAAAAGAAAAGACCAAAAGAATACAGTTAAAAAAATTGTAAAAAAATAAATAAATAAAATGTTATCTAATACAACTATTTAAAGATTGTACATATGTGTGCATGTGTATACGTGTAAAATGTATATATACTATGTATATAAGTTATATATATTTATATATAGTTTACACAATTATAGGTAACTATTATCTATATAGATGGATATTTATAGATATCCACTTTCTATCTAGAAATATAGATATATATATGTATATCTCTATAAGCCTATATAGAGATATACATATAAATGTATCTATCTATAAATCTATCAATATGTAAGTATAGATGTATAGATATAAAATCTAAGTCCTAAACTAAACTCTTAACTGTGAGCCTCTGTAAAATCAAAGGAAAGTTAAGTAGTGTTGAGACACAGTGGGACAGGGTCGGTCTTGCCATTCCAAACAGGAATAGGAGCATGACACGATTTCAGAAGGCCCTGGGCAACTCCCAATCTGGAGCCTCGCTGGACGCAGCCCACATGACTCTGTCTCTGAGACTCTCTGTGCTCGCTGCTTGTGGCTTTCCTCAGCAGACCCTGTATCCCTGAGGTTTCAGACTTCCAGAGGGCCCTACTCCATCCTCATTCTCACAGCTTCTACCTCACCTCCTCAGGAGGTGCTGTGACCTTGCAAACCCATCTCCAAGCCTCCAAAGTCTTCCTTTAAAATGCTGATGGAAGCCTCTAGGGCACTGTAAGTCTTGCCTTGTGCATTACTGCAAAACCAGCATCACCTGGGTGGCACCCAGGGCTACAGTGTGTCTCCCTGGTGCCAGAGCGGCTCCCCTCTGCATGCTTAGATAGCTGGACAGGGGGAAAGCATTCCAGGAAAGCCAGGCATTCAGTCATCTTACGGAAGACCACTCTGGGACGCTCTTCTCAAAGCCTGTGCTGAGTGCAGTCTAGTGAATGCCTGAGCAAATTCAAACCATTCCTCTTCCTTCCACGCGAAGACAGGCTTGCAGGTAAGAATACCTAAAGGGTAGCGGGGAGACTTTTTGGAAAAGCAGCTGTTAAAGGAAACTGTGGAAAGGAATGTAGAGACTACAACATCCCTAGAACATGCTTAAGAAGGAGAATGTAGTCTTAATAACCACTCACATTTGGGAAAGTGGTCCATGTGGGAAATGCACTGTTTAGAGATGGGAAATATCATTTGGAGGACAGTAATGAATTTCATATCATAATTATTAATATAGCACATTAAGGTTGAAGTTATTGATAGTCATAGTTTTACAGTAGTAAGTTTCACAGCTGACTCAGGAGACAGGTTTGGACTGGAGAAGTGAGTCATGTTTTGCCTCTAGACATAGTAACGCCTTATTAAAAAGTTGGCCTAGTGTTTCTGGATGTAGGAATTGATCCTAAGGGAATCACTGACTAAGCACACAAGGTTGTTTGTACAAAACTGTTTGCTTCAGAATCGCATATAGTATTAGAATTAGAAATAATTAAAGTTATGTCATGAAAAAATAGTTATAATATAGTATGGAGTGGTAGGGCATGCTTTAATAGGTTATTTCATTTTTGCTTATGAAATGCTGCATTTTCTAACCTATTGTGTGTTTGCATACACATATAAACTCCTCCATGCTTATAAATATATGCGCAGAAAAAGCCTGGGGAAGTGACACACCCAAATTCTAATAACAGATAGTTTTAGGCAATGGCATTTGCAAGAAAAACATAAACCTATTATTCCTATATTCAGTTTATAGTTTACCCATTTGGTTTTGGGTTGATCATTAAAACCTAATTCTTTAGACTTTTTTTTTGAAAAACTGGGTTTTTTTTTTATTGTCAACGTGATGCACAGAGGGGTTACATGTACATGTGCATTCAATCAGAAAATAACATTGTTTAATTAAAAATCACATTTAAGCTGGGTGTTGGTGAGTCGTGCCTATAATCAAGAGGCTGAAATCTGAGGATCATAATTCAAAAGCATCCAGGGCAGGAAAATCCTTCTTACCTCCAGTTAACCACTAGAATACTGGAAGTGGAGCTGAAGCTCAAAGTGATAGAGCATTAGCTTTGAGCAAAAAAGCTCAGAGACAGCACCCTGGCCCTAAGTTCAAGCCTCACAACTGGCAAAATAAAGTGTCATATTTAAAATACTTAGTAAAAACCCACTTTTTGCCAAAGTAGAAGTAAAAAGGAAAGACATAAAATACTTTGTCCAGTAATTAGACTATGAAACATGCTCATTCAAACCAGTTACCAAGCTGGGTGTCAGTGGCTAACGCCTATAATCCTAGATTCTAAGGAGGCTGAGATCTGAGGATCACAGTTCAAAGCAAGCCTGGGCAGAAAAGTCCGTGAGACTCTTATCGCCAATAAACTACCAGTAAACTAGAAGTGGCACTGTATCTCAAGCAGTATGAGCGCTGGTCTTGAGCTGAAGAGTTCAGGGACAGCACCCAAGCCCAGAGTTCAAGCCCATGACTGACAAAAAAAAAAAAAAGTTACCATTACAATTCTTTAAGAGTATGAGGAGGAGGTCAAGAAGAGGAGGTGGGTGAATAAAGAAATGAAGTAGAATGCAGTCAATGCTTATCATATGAAACTAGAAAAGTTGAAGGGTGGGACTGAGTTGGGAGGGATGGGAGAGAAGGAATGGAAGAAGAGGTATCCATCAACACACGTTGTACTTACCAACCGATTTGTTCAACGGCAGCCCCATTGCGCAACTACTTAAAGGTAATGCAACATATATAAATAATTCTTGTTTAAGAATGTGAAAGGAATTTTTTGTTAAAACAATGAACTTACACCTATTCTTCTTCTTTTCTGGTCACTTTAACTTATTAAACAATACAATTTACATGAACTTTGAATTCCCAGCACCTTGCAGTATGCCTGGCCCATTGTCAGCACTGTGTAGGGGAAATTGTCAGTCAATAAATGAGTTTCCTCAGATATAATTCTTCCCAAGAACTTGGAAAACAAGGGGGGCGGGGTGTGAGGGACTACAGGGGTACTGTGCACCTGTATCGCCACATCTCTGCATCAGCCTTGGGATGCATCCACGCTGTATTTGCAGATCCCTTTGATCTCAAGCCCCTTGATGCCATTACATCCTCTTACTGATGAGGAAATATAGCTTGTGGATGTCAAAAAAATTACATCAAGTCATCCTTGGACAGCTAGCCAGTAGTGGAAAAAGGCTGATTCTACCTCCACCTCTCTTTTCTTCTACCCTCCAGTTTTGCCTGCCAGTGAAGTACCCTAGGAATTTAAGTCAGACTAATCCTTTATATTTACAGTCTTCATAATCTCAAGCCACAGAGATGTGTGTCCAGTGGTTCAGTGGCTCGCTGATTAGGAAACCAGTAATGGGGTAGAGCAGCAGACCTGCTCAGACAGAGAAACTGGATGGATTTTCATCCGTTCCCCTGAATTGTCCTTTTCACCTCTCTAGAGGCTTAGCACTCAGAGATGATGCAGAGAGGCAGTGGGCTTGGAAGGTCAACGGCACTAAAATGCACAGAATCTTCCATTAATACCCTAATTGTTTTTATCACCCCGTTTTCACTCAAACGTCAGACTTAATCTCTGCCTTTTGCCTCTCCCAGGTCGCAGATGTTTAATATTCTGGACTAAGACATAATGAACCTTTTTATGTCACTGTAATACTTAGTCTCTTTAAAACATGATTAGCTTCATTCATTGTGCATTGCAGGGATGACTGAAAACTTTGGAGATGGGATTCCATTAGGCAGATATTATTACCAAGGCAGGTTGAGTGGGAAATTAAGCCAGGTTGCAGAGTTCAGTGGTGATAAACTACACTGCCAGCCTGGAGTTGATTGTAAAACTCCAGTTTTTTATTAAAAAGGGAGAGAATTGGGTATTAAGGACTTTGAAAAGTTACATTTTTCCAATTTTGTGAAAGTTTGCCTCTCAAAGGAACAAAAATTTTAATGTGCTAATTTATTGCTTCCTAAAATATAACTTCAGTCTATGTTCTCTGAAACAGTGGCTTCCATCTTAACTGGCTCATTTGGCCAAAATAAGCTCCTACATCAATAAGCAGGCAATTGTTCATAAAATACCATTGAAAATGTGTCATTGCAAATAGGAATGCGGATGGATCAGTTATTTCTTGTTCTTTTTCTTATTCCTCATAGGTGCTCATAAAACACATCCACTCTCTCTCTCTCTCCCTCTCTCTCTCCTCTCTCTCTCTCTCTCTCTCTCTCTCTCTCTCTCTCTCACACACACACACACACACACACACACACACACAGACACACATACATACATACATTAAAGCAACCCAACATACTCTACAAGCAAGAAAACTGAGCCAAACATATTCCAGAAGTATTTGTGCAAATTTCACAAACAACATTTCAGACGTGATCTATCCTATCAAGAATTTCACTCTTGAGTTTTGTCTACAGCTTTTTTTCTTTTATTTCTTTAACCATCTTAAGTTTGATACACTCCACCAAGAATTAAGTTCAGTATCTGGCAGCCGCTATAAATTAGACTACCAAATAATGGTTCGGGAAACAGGATGGCACAGCTATGAAAAAGAATAAGTAAAGCATTTTTTATATAATTGCCAAGGGAATTACCATCATCATTTGTCAAAATAGCTAAAATGATACTACTACTACTACTACTACTAGCAACATAAATATTGCAGACTTGGGCCTCTGCCTTGGGCCAAATAAAGGGATATGTAAAATCCAGTCCATTTTTTTCTCTTTGTTGGCCTTTTTAAAGCCATCTTCCTTCACATTCCCATGACTGCTAACAGAGCTCAGCATCTCCTCAGCTCTCCCTAACCTGTCTGCAAATGCCTCCCACTGGCCTTCCCACCTCCACGCTGACCACAGGCTCTCTCCACGGCTCATTGCCTTCAGTCAGTGGCTTTCATTGTGACTATCAAACTTCCCCAGCTTCCGTAAGCTCGGCCTCCTGCTTGCTCTACCAAGTAGGTGACCTTCCTCCTGGCTCTGGAGCTTGTATGGCTGTGTGTGCACCCTCCTGCCTCCATTCTAGGCTCCTGGAGATGCACAACGCTGTGTGTCCTTGATTGCCTGCAAATCTCTGAGCAATAAAAGAAGAATGGACAAAAACATGCAATGGGCTGGAGTGGACAGTAGTATTTCCCCCATGGTTTTCTTCCATCTTTATTTATGGAATGTTTTCCATGTAGGAGACATTTGTGTGCATCCATACATGCAATTGATCTCTTGATCTCTTAGTATTCGTTTTCAGCCATAGCATATGACTGAATTCTTTTACTCTTTTTATTCATGTTACCTATTTTCAGATACATAATCATCACATAGTGAAGGTTTCATTTTTATATGTACAGTTCCATATACCCCTCATCTAGCTACCATTACAACAAAATATATTGATGATGAGTATGCATTCCTGTTTATTTCCCTGACCTTCCTCATGCATGCTGACACCGCCTTCAGAGCAAAGACATATTATTTACCAAGTTGTGAAAAATTTTGTGAATTGTCAAGCTTTTTGGAATCAAGAATATATAGTCATCAAGATGCATTATACTTACAAACTGATTTGTTGAACCAAAATCTCTTTGTACAACTACTAAAGATAATACAAAAAGAAAAGAGACCATTTACCCAATTCTTTCTAATGCCTCCTCAGCATCTATGAATATCATGATTGTTTTTCTCAGGTATCTAAGCATGGAGATTTAAACACATTGCTTCATAATGGAACACTCTTTAATTATTAAAACAAATACCATATCGTCATGTGTTGCCCTTTAATGTGTTGTCATATTGTTTGTTAATGTTTCATTTAGGATATTGTACTATCTGCATAAATGAGAATTTCTATAGTTTAATTTCTGTGTAATATTTTTATGTTTTGAATTGAATGCTACATCCATGCCCAGGAAGAAATTTGAGAGCTTTCTTTTTTTATTGGTACTCTGGGAAAGTTTGCAGAGGACTGAATGTATCTGATCCTAAATCTGGTACAAGAATCCAGGTGACGTACCCAATTTGGCATTACTTACTGATACAGCAGGTGTTCAATCCCTATTTCTTCCATACGCACTTTCCTCTTTAGATCCTTCTTCCTCTCTTCTTCATCGACTCTGGAAATGTTTAAAAATAAAGTTTCCTTCCTATCTTTCATGTTATGTGTACAGATGGGGGATGCGCTTTTGATGAGTCTTAACTTCTTCTCTTTCCATCATGATCCTTTTTTCAGATGAGATCCTTTTATTCTTAGTTGGATGAACTTGCAGCGTGTTTGTTCCAAGAACTGACTTTCAGTTTGATATTGACCAATTTTGCTCTTCTTGCTTTTCTAATTCATCAGCGTCTGCTTCTCTGTTTACTCTTCTATATTTATTTCTGCTTTGCCCAGGTTTTTGTTATTATTGTTGCTATTATCCCTTTCTAGTGTTTTGCTTTCTATACTTAACTTGTAAACTCTTATTTCTTTTAATTTTCAAGGCAAATATTGAATGTTTTGAATTTCCTCCTGAGCGGTGTTTGCACAGTGCCCTAAAAGACCTGTTATTTAACATTTCCACTAGCAACACATTTAGATTGTCTGTACTATGAGATTGTAGATGCTCTTTTAACCTACAGTTATTTGACACATATTTTTCTACCTCTAGGAACAAAATAATATTTCTGATTTTTGTCAATTTCTAGGTTGATTGGTCTCAAAAGATAGCTGAATTATTTCCACTTTTTGCAATTCATTGGTTCACCTTGAAATTAGTATTTGCTGAAGTTTGGTGACTAACCATGAACCACTTTTAAATTTCAGCACATAAAGTTTAACATATCAACTAGAACTTCCCTATCATTTTACTTGGCTCTCTCACCAGTTTTCCTAATTTTTTTCTTTATGACTTCGCTATCAGAACGTTAACATGTGTCCAATTATTTATGTCTCTTATCGTCAAGTCTCTGTTTCTCTGAGTGCCTCTTACTTTTTTTATCTTGCAAGGGTAGATAATGTTTTGCTGTTTTGTTGTACAGAAGTAATTATAATTCCCACAGTCTTACTGTCAAAGTCCTTCTTCATCTTTATATGCTGTTCTCTTTGTTTCACATAATGTGCTTTACCATGAATTCTATTTTCTCTGTCTTTATAAGGATTATCTTTGTTACATTTCCCTGGCATTCTTCCTTTATGCTTTTATTTTTGTCCTCCTAAGTCATTATTATCTTAAATTTTCCATGGTCCAGTTTCATCTGTGTCCTCTAGCTTTCCCACTAGTGAAGGGAGTAGCTATAGCAGCTCCCCAGCACCATTCTAGCTGTGGACCATCAGGTGAGAGCTGCAAGACAGGGCAGTAGATCCCCTGCCTCTGTGTGCAGGTATCTAGATCTAGAAGAGCAGAAATCGAAGAAAAGAGTTAAGGCATCCCCTCTACCCCTGGACCTGGTGAGATGAGGGAATCCTGGGCTTCATGCTTCTGGGATAACATAACATTTGGGAATCTTAGGAAAGATAGACAAGGTACTTTTCACATGGGAAAGACTTCATTTGCTGTGCTCAGAGAGGGATATGTGCCATTGAACCGCAGAGAGCCACTCAGCCAGTCATCTACCCAATGTTGTTCAAAGCACTGGTAGACATTTGGATAGTTTTGTATTTTCCTTCTTGAAAACCCAAAGTTCAAATATTGGGCAGGATTCTAATTCTCATTTTGAATTGAAGGTGAGACTCTCCAGTTGAGAGAGGTGGACTACTCACTACAAAAATGCGACTCCCATTTACTACCCGAGGTTAAATACTTCATATCTGATCCCATTGAAAACATACAGTAACTATTGGAGGTGAGTCTTACTATTATCTCTAAGTTCAATATAAGAAAAATGAAAGCCCAAAGAGGTTAATTAACTGGCCCATAATCCTATCACTGATAAGATTGGACCTTTTTAAAATTGGAATTTAGGTCTGTCTGATACTAAAGCCCATGTCATTAACCACAATATTCTAATCCTATTCTACGTTGTGCCTGGGTCTCAAGATTGAGGCCATTTTTACAAATTATAAATTTTTTATCATAATTATTATCTGAATCTATTGTGGTAAAAAGAAATCTGAGATTAAGCATTGTCTTTTGCATTTTGTAGTAGAGGTAATTAAGACAAGAATATAATGATTTGGATGTAAAGAGTATATAAACGTTTGTTGGGCACCTAAAGTATGTAGGTATGGTCCACAGGTACTAACAAATGTCAGCCCACAAAATCTTCTTTGGAAAACACAGTGTAAAATAGAACAGCCCTCATTTTATATAAGAAGAGAGAAAGATGGGCACAGTGGCTCATGCCTATAATCCTAGCTACTCAGGAGGTTGAGAGCTGAAGACCATGGTTCAAAGCCAGCCCAGGCAGGAAAGTCCAACAGACTCTTATCTCCAATAAACCACTAGAAAACCGGAAGTGGCACTGTGGCTCAAGCAGTAGAGCGCTCACCTTAAGTTGAAGAGTGCAGGGACAGCACCCAGGCCCAGAGTTCAAGCCCCACAATGACAAAAAAATGATAGAGACAGAGACAGAGAGGCAGAGAGAGAGAGAAAAAGAGAGAGAGAGAGAGAGAAAGGCATAGGGAAATTAAATTATTAGAACAAAATGTCTCACCCAGGAAGCAAGTGGCAGGACAGGAAGCCAATCCTCATGTGTCTCATTCCAAGGCTGCTATACCATGAAAATACCTTGGCCTCAAAGAAAGAGAAAGGGAGGCAAGGCAAGTAGCTGCCTCATACCCAAAGCACTGACCCATCCCTGACCCCCATCAACTCCCCTACGCCAGCCGGTGACTCTGCCCCTCTCATCGATGCGGTCATCCTGTCTAGCCCTTCCCTTCACGCATGTGTCACTGTGTCATAGAACACAAATATCCTGAAGCCTCATGTCTCATCTGAACAAAGGGATCCATAATCTATAGCCTAAGAGTATGATGGGGAATAATTACAGATGTGATTCTCATCAGTTAGAGGGTAACAAACCACTTCAAAGTTTGGCTTGATACGGTGATAAAGTGGATTATCGTGACTGCTAGCAGTGGATGGCAAAGGTTCCGGATGGTTTATGCTGAGTGGGAATCTGCTGATATCTGCAACCATCTTTCAGCATCTACAAGAGCTCAGTTCTAAGACACCCTGAAGACACCAAAACTCACAGATGCTCAAGTCCCTCCTGTGAAATGGCACAAGATTTGCATTTGACCTACTCATACCCTCCTGTACAGGACCACACAACATTAGCAGCATTGCTGTGAGTATAAGCCCACAGCAGAACAATAAACAGCAAGTGTGTTGTGAAGGAAAATGCGTCTTTCCTACATGCCAGCATATTTTGTGTATCTGGCATAGGCACTGACCTTCGTCGTGAGGGAGTGCCCTGATTTGAGATGAACTAGAAAGAGCAGACAGCCAGAAGAAGCTGATGACCAGCTCCTACACATTCCTAAGCAAGTGAACAGACGTAGAGGAAGAGAATTTGGATTATACAATAAGTATAGTTGAATGTCATGTTGGAGCACTTTTAAGGCATTTGAATTACTTTTGTATTTCACATTAAATGCACACATTTTCAGAATTATGGATTGTATCAAAATTCAAATTTGATTGAAAGGAAATGTCTTAGTAAAAGCCCAGATAAGTAAATAAATGATCAAAGCCTGGCAGAACCTTGTATTTGTCACAAAAGAATTTGTCCTATTTTTGCGATTAAAAAAAGAAAAAAACTGGCCAACATGTAAACTGCATTCCAGCAGGTGATTCATCCAATGGACCAAATGTAGGTGTTACTCTATCACTGCAGATTTCATATTGGAGATCATGTATTACTCTTTAAAAATAAAATCCTGCAAGGAATTTTAATATTTTTCTAATTTATTTCAGAGTCTGTAACCTATAATTTTGTGGAGTCTTTAAACACCACAGAATATCATCACAGAATTTGAAGTCTGATGTCAGTCACAAAGAGAAGGATATGAAGTAAAGTAGGCAGAAATATAAAATCAACATGAAAGCCGAAGAGATGGCATAGATTGTGAGAATGGGGACACTTGCAAATAGAAACTAAAGCCAGGAAAGAGCAGAAGATGAGAGAGAAAGGGAATGGTGACTTGCACCTCCCATGGTACTGAGACTTGGCTCAAGAGCAACTTCACTTTTCTGAACCCATCGACTTGAATGAATAAATTCTGTGATCTTTCATGATGATCTAATATAGTGTTGGAACACACATCCTTCTGTACATTTTCAAACGCAGATATTTTTTCCAATATTGTGAACAAAGTAATATTTAGAAAAAACACAAAATATATGATGGATGGAAAAGAAGCTGCTGAACTAGGAGTTTGGATTTTTTTTTAAAGAACAAACTCTTGGTGTAGTGCCTGTGCTATGTGAAGTTATTGACTGATGTTGGATTTTAAACTGTGTCATATCAGATGGTTCATTAAAAGGACCAGATAATATTGCTCCAATATTGAAGATTCTACATGGGATAAAGAAACTTACATCTATGGTGAATATTGTCAATTACTCTTTTAACAGGAAAGTTTGTAAGAAATTTGGCCACTGCTATCTAGCTCTGATCAACCTATTCAAAGCTAAATCAACATCAGTTGGCCTACCGTGCCCTGTCTTTGTGTATTACTCATGATCACTTAATGAAAGCACTAGCAGAAAAGTAAAATGCTACAACATGTATTATGGGCATGTCCTCTTTTGCTTCTTTGAAGAAAAGCTGCCTTCATAGTGCTAGGGTTGTTTATAAATTTGGTATTCTACTGCATCAAATGTTTTCTTTTCAATTCAAATTGTAGGCATGTTATTTTATATACACATGCCAGTTTGGATTTTTCTTTAAAGAGTTTAAGAATTGTAAAATGTTTAGGCCATTATAAAGCTATTCAAGACTTGACTATAAGCATAAATATATTTAAAAGACACTGGCATATATTTGTGAAAACTCAAAAGAGAAATCTGAGCACAAACAAAATATGTTAATGTATTCAACAGATTGGTAAGATAGCATTTTAACTGTAATTTGAAAAGGCATTCTGGAATGTTTTCATAAAACAAATAAGAAATTACAGGTTCCAGAATTTGGATGCTCATGATGAGTTCATTCTTTCATCATCTTTAAATTTATGTATTAAGAAGATAAGAGGAAATTTAATTAAAAATTAATGAAGACAAAATTAAAATATGAAGAGAAAAGGCAATCAAAATTATCTTGACATTTCGAAGCAAAACAGAATAAAAACGATGCTCAGATCACACAAAATATGGTCATTCATTAAAAGAAATAACACACAGGCTGTTTTTCAATCAATATGAAGCAGAGAATCATTCAAATGTATTGGAAAGATATTCACATTTCTGACTGATCTGAAACAAATGCTGATATCAAAGACAGTCATATAAAACTCAAAATGCATTAGTACAAGAGAATCATATTTATAAGCCGGTTAATGAGTGTCAGTAGTTCAAAGATGATTTAATATCTAGTCATTTCATATAAAAAATTTAAATGTCCTGAAATCTTATAGGTCCAAGGTAGCAGAAGTTTGGTAGAGTTTTTTGTTTTTGTTTTTGTCGGTCATGGGGCTAAATTCTGGGCCTGGGCGCTGTCCCTCAGCTCTTCAGCTCAAGGCTAGCGCTCTACCACTTGAGCCATAGCACCACTTGAAGCTTTTTTCTACTTATGTGGTGCTGAGGAATCGAACCCAGGGCCTCATGAATGCAAGGCAAGCACTCTACCACTGAGCCACCTTCCCACCCAGTTTGGTAGAGTTTTACCAATGTTGACTGCCATCCTAAATATTTACATAACACGTCCACCAATAGCACTGAATATTGAAAAACACTTTTCTAACATACCACACTAGGAGAAAGAATTTTCTGCGTTTTCTGGTCTCTCAGAAATGGTTGTAAAGCCAGGACTATGCAACAAGGGAATAAAGTGCGCTGAAGGCTCAGTGTGATGGCCCTCCCCTAGAGTCTCAGCACTGGGGGAATGGAGGCAGACAGATCAGGGATTTGAGGCCAGCCTGTGTTAACCCAGCTAGTTCATGGTAAGTCTGAATGACACAGAAAGAATTTGCCTTAAAACATATAGACAGTATGCAGCCAAAAACATAGAGAAAACCTGCTCCAGCAGTACGCCCAGAAAGTAATCTTAAAATCGGTTCTTGTTTTTCTGGATTTTGTGAGATTATTTTGATTTTGTAGATTTTTCAGTGCATATAGCTTTTTTATTTCTCTTCCTTTTCTGTATGAATAAGAAATGCAGTGTTTCTGCACAATCTTATATACCCTGTCCTAATCAGGCCTACAAGGCACAAGACCTGCCCGTAGGACAGGAGCTGAAACAGAGAGCTCTAATGCCCACCCCAGAAACACCTACTTGGGCCACCATCTTGACAGCCTACCCCCCGTTGCCGCCTGCTTAGCTCAGAATTATGGTTTTTGTCTTGCATTTAGAAATGCTTAAAATGATTATCCTACATTGTGGGAATCTGCCCACTGTTCTCTCTGTCCATGGGCAGGTGGATTTCCTGGCTCAGGGAGAGCTCTCCTGTGCCTCGAGTATGCTGAGGGAGACGGGGGAATCACTATGTATCCATACCAGCAGAGAGAGGCCACCCATAACTGCATATGCCTGCACCCGACGGGCCGGGTGGGGACGTAGGAAGTACACCAAAGACAACGGCCGGATTCTGAGCCTTCTTGCCACCACCGCCACCACCTCTATCACAGCATTTCTAGATTTCCCTCCCGTCCTATGGAAGACGGGAACAACTGTGACACTTACCTCATCTATTCATATCCCTGATCTCGACTTTGATGGAACAAGGTAAAATTGTTGCAGGGACCTAAGGAGAATGGCACAGAGTGTTTATAAGACCGTGACTTGGAGTGAAATAATGGGGGCTCTGCTCTGTCCTCTCCACACTATCTGACTCCCTCCATATTTCCCACCAAGCCTGATGCTCCCTCTCCCCAGGTCCTAGCTTCCCCTACCACCTGCTCACACATCGTACTCACCATTGGTTCTGGTTTAAGAAGCTCAGCTAAGCCAAGTTCAGATTTCTGACCTTCTCTTGAACCAAATGCCTGTTCAGAGCTGATCTGCCCTAAGACTCACACCTACGGGGCTCCAAACCCTTTGAACTAGGACCAAATCTCACAGAATTTGAGAGTGATTGTGTATTTCAAAATCCTCTCCATACGTGAAAGGAACACACATAAATGTTTTCTGGGTGAATTAACTTCACAGAGAAAAAAATGAAATGTCAGCCAGGAAATTCTTCATCTCCAATTCCAGTTCTTTTACTCACCCGCTGTGGTGTCTTAGGAAATAGTCACTAACTGAGACACCTAAGTGCTGTGGTGAGACAGCAGTGAGCTGCTCTTATTTGAATAGGTGTGCTGTGGACAATCCAGGTCTGTACTGATAAGTCCATGCCAAACGGATACTCAGATGTCTGTAATCTATCCCCCATGAACATTGTGCCAGCAATTTCCATTCTCATGTTCAACTCATGGCCAAAGAAACCCCACTCAGTGGAACCAACCAAGAAAAAGAGAAAGCAGAGAATAATGCTTTTTGACCCAAGTAATCTCCTTTTCAAGTTTTCCTAAGAAATTCCAACCATTAAAATGGACAATTCCTTGTTTTTGTTGTTCAGCTTGTGTTTTCCTTCGGCAGTGCTAGGGTTTACACACAAGGCCTTACACTTACTCAGCTGCTGCTCTGACACATGAGCCATGCCTCCAGTCTTGCCTTTTGGTGGTTTCGGAGATGGACTCTAATAGACTGTTTTGTCCAGGTTGGTCCCAAACCATGGTCCCAAATTATGACTTTAAATTATGATCCTCTAGATCTCAACCTCAGGAGCTAGGAGTGAGCCATTAGTGCCTGGATCAATCAACAAGCCATTTTTTATTTTCTTAATTTTATTATCTTTAAATAGTTGTGCTAAAAGGTTTCAATTCAGGTGGCACTGGTGGCCCATACCTCTAATCCTAGCTACACAGGAGGCTAAGATCTGAGGGTCACGGTTCAAAGCCAGCCTGGGCAGGAAAGTCTGTGAGACTCTTATCTCTAATTAACTATCAGAAAACCGTCAGTGGTGCTGTGGCTCGAGTGGTAGAGCCCTTGCCTTGAGCTGAAGAACTGAGGAACAGAGCCCAGGCCCCGAGTTCAAGCCTCACAATCGACAAAAAGGGGCGGGGGGTTCAATTCAACGTGCCCATTTATGTGAACAACGTATCTTGAGCAGTGTGATATCCTCACACAGGGACTACATGCCCCTACTGTTGTTATCCCCATTGTTCACCCATTTCTCCAACCTCCATCCTCTATAAAAACATATTCTGGTTCCCTAACATTCATTCTGCTAAATTTTCGGTTAGTTGCTCTGAGGGATTTGAACACAGAAATACACCACTGGGTGTACACACTTCAATCAGCAGGATCACAGATAGCCCTGTATGCTTGCTGCTTTAAAAAAGACACTGGACTTTGTACTTGCTAGGTAAGCCCCCTACTGCTTGAGCCAAGCCACTAGGCCTTTTTATTTTTGGATCTATTTCAGGTAAGGCCTCCTGTTTTCCCCAGTGCTGACTCAGACCACAATACTCCTACCTTGGGTCACTCAGTCCAATTCATTTATTGAGATGGGAGTTTGCTAATGTTTTACTCAGTCTGTCTTGAAACCACAATCCTCTTTATCTGCATCATCTGAGCAGCTGGAATTACAGGCCTTACACATACTAGGCCAGGCTTAAGTCACGGCAATTCTTAAAAATGAATTTTAATGAGCATGCTCTATCTATTGTCTCTCCTACTTAACCGTACTTTTGATGTCTTAGAAAATCTTAGCCATTCATAGCTACCCATCTTTTCTTCTCCCAATGCCAAGTCCTATGCCTGATACATAATAGTTGCTCAAATAAGGTCAAAAGAAAATTACACATGGCAAATGCATCAAAATCCCTGCCCGTGATCCTGACATGAAGGTGTATCTGGACAGCCACGACCATGAACCTGGCAATGGGCTTCTCAGAAGGGAAGCTTTAGCAAAAGATTTCTTTAAACACAATCATCCCACAAATGGCCACTCAGCGAATAAAGCCAGGATATTTAGTTACTGTAATTTAGTGCCATCTGGTACAGAGAGTCCTGAGAAACTGGAGGCAATAAGATTGCTTAGAAGCATGTAGAAAATGAGCAGAATATTTCAGGAGTCTTGATACCTTGAAAGGACTGTTCGTTTCCATTTTACCTTCTTAAAGCTCATCTCCTAAGCTCCTTTCTGATACAAGCAAACATTTTGGCCTTTCTTGACCAGTAGTGAGCCATGAACATTGGGATATTTAGAACAAAGAACTGGAGAGGAAAGCTTCCAAGTATCTCCCTAACGATGAAGTGTCCAAGCCAACAATCGGGTATCCATGGTGATCCCTATCCGGGTCCACACCAACCTATCCACTTCTGAACATGATTCCTCAGACATGCATTTAATCTAGAACCTTAGCAATAGGTATTATTTTTCCATGTTCTAACAGCAAGAACTTAATTGTAGGACACATTAGAAAAGTGACTCAAATTTAAACCGATATAGGAACCCATTAAGTCAAGAGGTGCAAAGATTGTGTCATCTGTATGTAAGGCTAGCTCTAATGATATAGTCATTGCATCAGAGTGTTTCTTAATCTAGCATTGCTTCTGCTCGCCTTTATTCCCAAACAATCTCTATAGTAACAAGATGATTCCAGCAATTTCATATTCAGGGGGTCCTTAGAGCACTTGGCATCGTAAGATGACAGGAGCATTTTCTTGACTGTACTTTCAAAGTTCTGGGAAGAAATGTCATTAGCCCAGTTTGGGATATATGCTCAACCCTGAGCTAATTATTACGGACAGAGAACACTTTCAACAGGCCCCTGGAATCAGGCAGGGACTTGGGGAATTTCTTCCCACAGAGGCCATGCTGTTTCAACAGGATTAGAGTAGAGCAAAAACTGGAATGTTCTGGAGACTGGAAGTAAATGCTGACCTCATTTACAGAAGTCCAAGTCAGCCAAGAGTTACTTCTTTTGTTTTGGCTTAATTTCCTCCAAAGCTTAAGCTCTGTTTTACGCAACATCTTGGTGCTGAAGTAATTAGATTGAAAAGGCTATAGCATTTTTTTAGGTGAGGTTGCATTTTATAGACATTTGATTTTGCCAGGACACCAAGTTAGACATCAGCATGCTGTTTCATTTGAGTGTGACTGTTGCAAGTAGACACAGTAGCAACCTGGCCCTCCCACGCTTCCATTCATTATGCCCATGTTATAGATGTGGATAGAGAAGTCTAGAGAGGTGAGTTAAGTCATCCACCTGAGGTCCGAAGTTAGCATATCAGAGAGCTAAGATTCATCCGTCCCTACCTCTTGACATTGGCTCTAGGAACCAAAGCATAGGGGTAATACCATCTACACATACACTACTGATCCACTATGAGCAGAAATGCACCCGCAGGGGAGGGATGAGAGTTACCGGGCTGCCTCTGTCCGCTAAGCAGAACGTATGACTGGGACACTGAATTGCTGCAATTGCTGTAAATGATGCCTTCTTTGAGCAGGAGACTGAATGGCTTGTTTTTGCCCCCTTATGGATCGAACTTTAATTAGAGCCCTGTCCTGAAGCCTCGCCCTGTGCAATTGTGAGCATTTCACTGGCCTCTTCTGGTAGAGGCGAAAGCATGACCCTTGTGCTTCTCCAGGTTGGTTAAGGGCAGGTTCCGGGCTGAGTGGCCTGGAATATATGCTATGATGTCTGCTACTTCTCACTCTGCCTCTGGGGTAAAATCACTGCCAGGAGAACCCTGCCCCTCCCCCACAACTCTCCCAGCGTCTACACCTCTACAACACACTTTACAGCAACTCCTATCAAGACATGGCGGAATTCCTTGCCACCTGGAAATTCTGCGCTGGCTTGTGACGCTTTTTTCCATGGGATGTAGGAAAGCTAATCAGCTCTGAATCCAGACAAAAGGCCAGACTGGGAGGAAAAACCATGTGAGAAGAACAGCCTTGCCCAAACCACTGCTATGCCAACAGGCTGGTAGTCCTGGTAAACCAGCCCAGGCCAGATCAACAGGGCAGTCCCCACAATCCTCGCTTCAGAATACAATAATGATCCAGCAAGACCAGAGGGAAAGCACAGCTGACCTCGACACCCATTCACAGCACCTAAGCTGTAGAGCTTGGGGAAAGGGTTGTTGTATTTTAATAACTAATTCATGCACTGTGATGGTTAGCCTGGGGTCATTCAGATGCCACGCTAGCCCAGGTCTCCATGCCCCTTTGGACATATATGAGTATCTGATGAATTTTGTTTCTTACCAAGACCACCCCCAGTCCTGAATCCTGTCACTTTCTCTCCTCTGCTTCCAGATGAGGTCTTGTCAGGAAGCACGGTGGGATCAGAGACGTTACAATGCCTCAAGCCTTAAACTGGAGGGCAAAAAGTATAAAAGATGCATCCCCAACCTCAGAGAATTACTCATCCACTAAAGGAAAAAAAAGCCTCCATAAACCATGGACCAGTAATTGCTGTTCTCTGCCTTGTGCAAATGTTAGCAATGATTTAATAACATTACACTCTTGTATAGCTCAGTACAAAAGTGGAAGCTCTCCGAGAGCAAAACCACCTCTAGATGTTCAATGGGTTACTAATAATCAAGTTGCGCTTAGACCAGAGTTATCAATTTTCTAAAAGGATAGAGAGCACAGGCAGCTAACTCGTTAGCTAATTCAGTGGGTCCAATCATGTGAGGTCAAGGAAAGGTAATCGGCACGTTTATCAGTAAGGTTATGAGAGGGAGGGATGAGTGGACGAAGGCACTTCACACATTATGCATGTTGGTTGTCTCTCTGGAGAAGTAGCTGAGTCTCAGACAAGCCATTCCACTGGCGCCCTAGCACATGCCCCTGAGCTCACGTATCTTGATCATTTTCCTTGGTTTTCCCACTACAAAATAAGATCTTAGGCGAGAGGACTGGCATAAGAATCAAGCACCATCATTCGTTTCTCCCTTGAAAGGACAGTCACCTAGCATCCCTAAAGCACCACTCACTGGCAGCTCAGACACAAGGACATGCCCCTTCCAGCCAGGGGGGCCATCTTCCTGAGGAGGGAGAGCAAGAAGCTTTAGGCACACTTCTCAATGCATCTGAGTAAAGTGGAGGCACAGCCCGAGGACAGCAACTCACACAGCACTCGCTCAAATCTCAGGCCACCTTGGGCTCCACCAGAGACACCAAGAAACGTATGATGGGGTGCTGACCTTCGTCACCCACTGAGTCCTGCTCTGAGTGGCCATGTGTAGTCTATATTGGTTTTGGTGGCTTATTTTCCACCTTTCTCTGTGTATGCTTCTCATTTACTTTTGTCACAGTCCATGGTGTTTTCCCATTACCTCGTAGCACAGGGCTGCCGCAGCGGTCGCACCTACGACCCCAGTCACCCGGACTGAATAAGGCGGAGCACACCTTAGACTCCAGCTGCCTGCTAATAGCGCCCGCTCCGAAGAGCAGCCAGCCGACCGACCTGCCACAGCCGGAGCACAGCCGGCTCCTCGCAGGCTCTCCACTCGCTTTGTGATCCCACAGAACAGGGTTTGACGCTCTGAAACTCCTTGCATCAACTTAATATTTAACTTCTCTGGTTTCAACCACTCCAACAGAAAGGGAATCAGAATGCCTACACCACTGAGTTTAAGGCTCATAACTGTGTTTTCTGAGCACTTACAAGCCCTGCGTTGTTCTAGATCCTTTTTAAATTATTGTTTTAACTGCACAGATTTATGGGGGTGATCATTTGATGTATATATACATATATATTAGTATATAATTATTAAATCAGGTCAGTTAACATTTCCATCTCTTTTAAAAGTTCTAAATAATATTGTACATAGTTACAAAGTAAAGTGTGAGATTTTGATAAATATGTATATATATACATACATGCACAATACATACTAGTCAATCATAGTAATTAATGTTTCTGTCTCTTTATCATCATTGCTTTGTAGGTGACACCGTTGAACTATTCTAGTTACTCATGAAATCGGAGCTTGCTTTCCCACTGTAGTAGAACACTAGAGTTTATTAGTTTTATGTAATTGTAATTGGTACCTGGCATCCAGTCTCCATCTTCTCCCTCCCATTCTTCTTTAGGTTGGATGAAATAAGGAAGACACAGAAACAACAAACACCACATATTTTTTCCTCATATTTAGATGCTTTCAAAAATTAATTCTGGCTTACTTCACTTAATATAATTTTTTCCAAGAAACATAGGTCCCATGGTTTCCCTTATTTGCAATAACTAGTACATGTATAGGACAAGTGGAAAAGGCCAAAAGCTATGTATATATGGCTGTATAAGTTGATGTTAAGTGAAATGAACCCCAAGATAGGGACACAAATATCTTTTTTCTTCCTTGCTATTGTTTCTAACGTATTTATAATGTACCATATAATTTTTTTGTTTCTTTGTATGTTCCTCCCCCACAGTATAACCCCTGTTTTCACTCTATTTGATGTCGGTGCCCTGCATCTTATATAGACACTTCTCTAATTTGGGGAGGGGAAGGGAAAAAACAAAATGCTTAAATAAGGATACAGGTTGACCCATTGTAACAATGAGATATACAAGACACTATGTTGAAAAATGAACTTTACAACTTGGGGGAGGGGTAGTTGTGAAGGTGGGAGGGAAGGGATGGTAGGGGGAAAACAAAGGAGAGGCAACAATGCTGAATAGGAAATGCACTCATTACCTTGCTCGTGCAACTGTAATCCCTCTGTACAGCATTTTTACAATTAAAAAAATACAAAAAATTGATCTGAAGCCCCACACTGGTACCTTATGCCTATAATCCCAGATACTTGGAGGCTAACAATGAGAGGATTAGACTCAAGGCCAACCTGGGCAGAAAAGTTTGAGGCCACTTCGTAACACATAGATGGATGCAGCACTCTGGGCCTATTGCTCTAAACTGGATAGGAGTCTGAGACTGGGAAGATCCAAGTTCCATGCCGGCCTGGGCATAAAAGTTGGTAAGACTCCATCTCATTGGAGAGAGGGAAGCTGAGCACAAAGTAAGGATCAGTCTTTCCACCTGACGGGAGGCCTAAACCAGGCAGACCATGGCTCAGGAGTACATGTGAAGGAAGGAAACAAGACCCTGCCTTATAGCCAGTGAAGCAAAGGGCATGGTGCAGGTAGTAGAACACCAGCCTAGCAAGCATGCATCCCTAGTTCAAACTCCATAATAGTCTAGCCTAGCAAGCATGCATCCCTAGTGCAAGCTCCATAATAGTCCAGCCTAACAAGCATGCATCCCTAGTGCAAACTCCACACTCGTCCAGCCTAGCAAGCATGCATCCCTAGTTCAAACTCAACAATAGTCCAGCCTAGCAAGTATGCATCCCTAGTTCAATTCCACAATAGTCCAGCCTAGCAAGCATGCATTCCTAATTCAAACTCCACAATAGTCCAGCCTAGCAAGCATACATCTCTAGTTCAAACTCCACAATAGTCCAGCCTAGCAAGCATGAATCCCTAGTTCAAACTCCACAATAGTCCAGCCTAGCAAGCATGCATCCCTAGTTCAAACTCCACAATAGTCCAGATCAAAATAATAACCGGTGCAGATAAGGCCTAGCGGCATGATGTGGCAGTAGTGTATGTGCCTAGAAAACATGAGGCTCTGAATTCGAATCATAGTGCCATCACTGCCACAAAAAAGAACCAGTTGATTTGAACGTACAATAGCATTCTGTTTTAATATTAATGTTAGCTATTATTCATTTCACTTAATTAAATGAATATTATCTAATAAATTAACTATTTGAGTAGTTTGGTTCTTATATTAGCTATTGGCATTCCTGTAGGATAGCTGGAGAATAGGGCAGAGAGAAGTTAGCTAACAGAGCAAGCAGTCACTAGCCAGGTAGTGCTAGAGTCCACACCAGGAGCCCCTCCTCACCTCTGCAGCTTGCCCACACAGAGATTCAGCAAGTTACCACTATTCGTCTCATAGTACACAACCTAAAAACAGCAACTTCAGAGGTACCTAGCTAAGAAAGAAAGAAAGAAAGAAAGAAAGAAAGAAAGAAAGAAAGAAAGAAAGAAAGAAAGAAAGAAAGAAAGAAAGAAAGAAAGAAAGAAAGAAAGAAAGAAAGAGAAAGAAAGAAAGGAAAAGAAAAGAAAAGAAAGAAAGAAAAGGAAAACAAATGTTTCTTGGGGTCACAGTTGGGTGGAAGCTCCAATCTACACGAGTGGTATGAGAAATAAGAGAATAGATTATGCTAAACTGAGAAAGATTGGGAGCCAGTGTCTCCGTGAAGCCAGCGAGGCACCTTTGACGGATGGAGATGTCTTTGTAGTCGTTAGAAGAGTGATGGACTGCGAGGCACTCCCCTCGCGACCTGCTGTCCGCGTTGCCGTCCAAACAACCACGGACTTTGAATCGCAGTATCTAGATTTCAGCTTTGCCAAGTCCAAAACTATTTTAAAAAGTCTGTTTTTCTGAAACTCCATGCTCTTCTATAGATATGTGTAATACATTATAGTTCCATTAATGGTTGCTTCTGCTGAGGATAAAGAAAATGTTCATTGCTACCATGATACAATCTGCTTGGGAGATGTTTCTTAACCTGAAGCTCGCAGATATTACCTGAAACCATTTATTTTCTATATCTATCAAAATGTACAGTGGATATCACTCTTGAGACAAGCTGACAGGCCATTATTAATCAGGTAAACATGAGATGCTTCTCTATTCTTGAGGTTACATTATTCAGAGGAGGAGATTTAGGTTATCCGTTAGGCTCATCCCACTTTTCAAAATCTAGATAAGAAGCCGGGCACCGGCAGCCTCTCAGGAGGATCTGAGGATCTGAGGATCACAGTTCAAAGCCAGCCCAGGAAAGAAAGCCTGTGAAACTCTTAACTCCAATAAACCACTAGAAAACCTCAAGTGGTAGAGCACTTTTCTTGAGCTGAAAAGCTAAGGGACAGCACCCAAGTCCAGAGTTCAAGCCCCATGACCAAAAAAAAAATCCAGATAAGGTACTAGGATGAGGCATACTTTTTATGATATGAAATCATCTGCAATTACTGATCTAATTAAATGTCCTTTTATGACTCACAATAGAGCTGTATGAGGACAGGGAAGCCTTCCTTCAGTAAAGAAGGTATATAAAAGGGTTAAACTCCCCAGTAACCTCCCCATGGGTCCTAACAAACCATGCCTCCCAATATTCCTGACCTTAGACAACCCTTGCCCGTTGGGTACAGAGGGCAGAAGATAGCTTGTGTGATACTATGCATGGGAAGGTAGACTGTCTTCCCAAAAGTAAACTGGGTGTATGTTGAATGGAAGTTTAAGAGGAATTTTTAGGAAAAAGACACCCTGAGAAAGAGGGCAGCAAGTGCCAAGAGATATCAGGCCAAGAGCATGCAGCCAGATATCTTCATTTGCAAGGGGTGGTCATAGCAAAGTGACACAATCTGGGTGATTTAAACAGCAGAAAGGTTCTAGAGATGAAGTCCGTACAAAGTGGGTCAGTAGGGCTGGACCCTGCCAAGCCTGTGAGGAAAGGATTGTTCCTCTCTCCAACCTTCTGGGGTTGCTGGAAATCCTTGAGGCTCCTTTGCCTGTGAAAGCCTCACATGATCTCTTCCTTCCTCCACACATGTCCTTCTCCTTTCTTGGAGGACTGTGTCTGAAGCCACTCTGTTTATAAGGACAGCTATGGTATTAAATGAGGGCCACTGTGAGCACTTCACTTGAACTTGACCACCTCTAAGAGGAACCTGAGTTACAGGGAGTCAGCACGACATCACATCTCTCCAGGGAGGTGTGAGATGACACAATTCAAGCCCTTACAGACGATTCACAATGGCAGGACTGTAATGTCCATGAAGAGTAGTCAAGGGACAAGGGACCATTGGGGCAGCAAAGGCAGCAGAAGCCATACTAAGACCTTTATGGCCAGACTTTTTGGCTTTTTTATGTTCAGACTTTAGGACCAAAGAAACATGAAGAATTTTCAAGCAGAAGAGTCATGTAGAAGATCCTAGCTTCAGAATGGATGGCACACTGGCCACCTGAACTAGGGTAATATAGCGGAGGCTGTTTCAAAAGTCAAGGTGAACTTCACACAGTGCATAAAAATTGATTTGATGTGGTTTATGAATCTACGTATGAAAGGTAAAGCAATGGAGACTTGAGAAAACATAAAAGAATGGCTTCATGACCTTTGGGTAGAGAAATAATTTCTAAATATGCCACAAAAAGAACTAGCCATAAAAAATGGTTAATAAAATTCATTAATTTGGGGGGAAAGAGGGAGAAAAATGAGGGAGGAGAGGCAACAATTTTAACAAGAAATGTATTCACTGCCTTACTTATGTAATTGTAACCCCTCTGTACATCATCTTGACAATAAAATTAAAATTTAGATTAAAAAAATAAAATTCATTAAAATTAAGTTCTGTTCAATTGAAGATATCCTTAATAAGTAATAAAGAAAAATGGGCATGGTCTGAAGAAATATGTTTACATATATGCACATATATACATATAAATGTATATATACACATATATATGTATATATATGGACTCATTCAGAATAAATATTTGGAGTGAGGATTTAGAGCAGCAGAATCTAAGTTGGTATTCTTGAGCCTGGTTTTGATCTCTAGTTCCCATCACCCCCCCCAAAAAAGCAGAATATATAAATAATCCCTGGACATCAAAGAGTGATTAATCCATTTTTAAAAGATTCAAAAGAAAACCACAAGCCTAATGGCAACAAGAGCATTGGTTAGGATGCGGAATGCATAGAACTCTCCCTCACTGCTGGCAGGACTGCAAATCAGTGCCACACCACTTGTCAATACCAGCTAAAGCTGATACTCTGGGACCTGGAAATTCCACAACTGGCTTTGTCCCTAAGAGAAATGAAGATCTGAAGTTGGACACAAGAAAATTTGCAGAATTATTTTAGCCACCCAAAGTGGAAATCAATAAATATTCACTAATTGTAGACAGATAAATCATCTTGGGTGTGTGTGTGTGTGATAATATACCTTATATTTAAGTACACCTGGTATATTTTATGTATATATACATATATACACACCTTACTAACAGACTTCTCAGTAATAAAAATATATCTGCTCAACACCACAAGTAGGATTGATTTCACCGAGGTGTTGATAAGAAGGGAAAAAAAATTAGGCCCACAAGAATGCATCCTATGTATTTTCATTCCTAAGAAAGCCAACAGCAGGAGGACATCCTTGGGTGAGAATGGTTGAGACAATCATCCTTTTGGCTTTAAAGCAAGAACGTACAAGGATGGTCATTAGAGTGTGGACGTTTGTCTCCCTTGATGAGGAGGATATGCACGTGTAGACAGAGGTAAAATTGCATTGAGGGAAGGCCTCCGGCATAGCCTGGGTAAGTCTGTACCGGGGCAGAGGGAGGGGCTTGGGAAGACCACTTGACAGTTCACTGGAGGAGGAAACCAATGAGGCTGAGACCCATCCGCTGGAGAGCAGTGGAGACCAGCAGAGAGTCAAAGCTGCCTCTCTGTCCTGTCGACAGCCACATGGGAGCAGAGAGAGACTGGGGGAGGCTACAGGAGCCAGAACGAAGCAGGAGCTACCTGGTGGCTGTGAAGATGGGGGGGGGGCGGGGTGCTGGGAGAGCTTGCTTAGGAGAAACGGTGGTCAGACAAAGAAAGGAGAACTGGAGAATGAAGACCTCTGAAGACCATAGTAAGAGGTGGGAGCAGTTATTCCTGACGCACCCATGGCTGGAGGAGGGAGATTCAAATATCATTCCTGAATTTCTGTGACAGTGGGAAGAGTTAAAAATCAATCCATCCATCCATCAATCACAGTAGCTGTTGGGCATTGTGGTATGAGAAAAGGCCCCAGAGTAGAAAAAGAGCCAATCCAGTCAAATCTTCCTCCTAGACAGGAAGAGGTGGGGCAGAGGGAAGAGTAGTTGTTCTGAAAATGCACAATACTGCATTCTTTCAAGAGAAACCGCTCTCTGAATCTGAAACCCACTTTATCACAGCTGTCAAAACAGACTCAGGCAGTACATAATTTATAACCCTGGGGTGGCGATGGCTGGGGGGTGGGGAGGGCCTAAAAGATTGGTTTATTTTTCTTATTAATATTTATTGCTTAAGAAACAGCTCTGCCCCCACTGGACCAGAGTCTGGGCTTAATTTGAAGCAGACACATTTGATTTGTGCTTCTGAGCCTCTATGGCTGGTCCCTCTGCTGACTGGTGGGTGGCACCTCTCCATTGTCAGTGCTGGGCTGTGGCAGGGGACACATTGAGCTCCACTCCGAAGAGTTGGTTCATGAAGAGGAAACAGGTGAATTTCAGAATCCTGTGTGGGCAGCAAATGAACTCAGTGGGAAGAGAAAAGCAGGGGAGGCCCAGACAGGCTCCAGGGAAAGAGCTAAGCAACTAGGCTGCTTGTTGAAGGGTTGGTGAGACTGAAATGAAGTAGAAGAGTGTTTCAGATAGAGGGAACGGAACATGCAAAGGCCAGGTGGCATGAATTAGTGCTTTACTGTGGTAATTGATGCTGTCCAGGATGCTGTTAAATGTGTGTGTGTGTGTGTGTGTGTGTGTGTGTGTGTGTGTGTGTGCGTTTTAAGAATAGTAACTGCTATTGATATTGAAATGAATATGGAGACACGAAAAACCCATTGTGCAATTAGTCCTTTCTAGAGAGTTGAGAAAAGGTTGAGTCAGGAACAAAATAGATTTGAACCCTGTGTGTGCAAAGGCACCCTGGGAAGGTGGGGTGTGGGGTCCAGTGTGGGGCGGGGCCTCTTTCCCGGCTTCCCTTCTCCAGGTTTGTAATGTGGAAGCACTAAACGTAAAGTTCTGGGCACAGAGACTCATCACCTTCCTCCAGGAGCTCAGCACACCCGAGCAGGAGAAAGCTGGTGCTGCTTTAGCGGTGCCATCCACACTTGAGGACAGAGTCCAGACAGGAGGCTCCTAGACGTGGACACTGGGCTCCTGAATCCATCTTCTCCATCTCAGTCCTAATCTTGTTCGTACTCCCGGCACTATAGAGAAAGGAAAGAGCCAAGAATAGACCAAAAGGAAACGAGAAGACCAGACTCCAGGGCTGTAGAATCACTCAGACTCTGGTTCCATCTGTGCTCTTAACTGCTGTGCTAGGCACTAAGCTACAATCTTTCTCATCTTGCTTGTGATTTGCTGTGGTCCATCCTGCGGACAGGCTTACTCGCCTCTAGTATTTAGGTGAGGGGATGAGAGCCCAGGACAGTAACTTGCTGGAAGCTAGCGACAGCTGTCTCCGCCAGCCTCTGCGCAGCACTCACAAACGCTGAGAGACGTCAGCATTCCCTTTCCTCTAAAGAAGTCAGGTGCTCACCTTGTCCGGGAATGGGGCGTCCCCCTCTCGGGAGCTCCTAGACCAAGGGATCTGCTCCCTTGTTGGCCTGCACTCCTATCCTTCGCTTTTTTTGTTTTAATTTTCCTTTGCCAGGAGTCCACAAGGTCAGAGGCAAGGCTTCTGTTTTTAGGTGTGGTTTTGTTTTTGAGAAGAGCTTCAGGACATTGCTTTTAAAATCTTTTCTGGGAGAAAAACATCGGTCCTGGTGAAAAACATCTTCTTTGAGTGAGAGATGTAGCAGCTGTGGGCTCTGAAGGCTCTGAAGGCATCAGCTCCCAGGCCTCCTCATCGACGCCCTCCTATCCCCAGGACTTAGGAGAAACCCCTCCCAGCCCAGCCCCATCGCGTTACATTGTGGCTTGCAGACAAGGGGACTTCAGCTCTGCCCTTCACATTCCCAGTGGGTATCTACGAATCAGGACCCCTGAAGAAAAGCTTAAGAGGAGTTTAGGGTCAGGCAGAGGGGTGCTTCCAAGGGAAGACAGTGTGGGTGTCCACATGACGCACTCTCACAGCAGTGGCTTAAATTCTGTCTCCAAGAATGAATGTCCAAGTTCCAATCCTCTGTTTTTCTGGGAACAGGACTTACTTGGAAATAGCACCTTTGCAGGCATAGTTAAGGGTTTCTAGATGAGATCAAATGGTTTTCAGTAGACCCCTAAGTCCAATGACAAATGTCTCTATGAGAGGATGGAGAGAAGAATTTGGG
This sequence comes from Dipodomys spectabilis, assembly GCF_019054845.1. Lineage (NCBI taxonomy): Eukaryota > Metazoa > Chordata > Mammalia > Rodentia > Heteromyidae > Dipodomys > Dipodomys spectabilis. Next base: position 5,257,579 of record NW_024870941.1, on the reverse strand, counting down.
ACACAGGGAGAAGAAAGCTACAGGACAGAGGCGAGAGCAGAGTGACATGTCTACCAGCCAGGAGACAGCAGGGAAGCCTGCAGTCAGCAGACGCCAGGGGCTGCCGCAGCCTCAGTGCCTCCCCCGAAGCTTCCCAGGGAACCACCCTGCCAACACCTTAGCTTTGGACTTCTGTCCTCCAGAAGCAAGGAAGAATGACCTTTACTGGTTTTAAACACCCTCCCCCCCTCCTCCGTGTGTGTAACAAACCAAAGCAGAGTCACGTGGGCCAATTCCTGCCTCTCTTTGGCTTCCCCGGGCCTCTCAGTCAGAGCAGAAGGATGGGCTGGTTCTTTAGTGATGCACTACATTAACTTAGAGGTGTCCCGCACACAGCTCAGGCACCCAACCTATCCTCAATGCATACAGGGGCCAAAGAAAGCCCACCGGGGATCAGGAACAAGCTTTGCCTCCTCTCTCTTGTTAGCTTTCCATGTATGCTGGTAGAAACATGGCTCACTTTGAGAACAGTCCCCAGTCACATGACTTCCTTATACCAGAGCCTTCTCTCCCTGCTCCACAGACCTTCTGGAGTTCCTGAAGTTCAGGGCAAAGACTCAGCCCTGATCCACAGCTGGGCAGAGTCCTAAGATGAGGTCCTTGCCTGTACCCCAGGACTCTGTGCCAAACCCACCTCCTGCCCCAGGCAGGAGTTGTTCAAGCAATTCAAATCCCCAGGGCTGAGAGCTCCTCAATTCAATGGGGCCAGACACAGAACTCACTGTGTGGAGGTGCAAGAACAAGAAGAACACAAGAACAAGAAGGTGCAACGGGAAAAAGTCAAGATGGCTCCACCTCCCAGCGGCTGCTCGTGAGCTGCTGGGGCAGAGGTCTTGGTGGGTCTGCTGTAGCAGGGATGGGAAACCTGAGGTCGGCAAATTAAGATCCGTGAGCCCTGCCTGCTCACTTGCTAAGTCGTCTATTGGGACACAAGAATGCCCTTAATTTTCCTTGTGTCTGCCTGCTGCCTCATTCAGAGGCTGAGCTGAGTGATGTGAGGGAGGCCTCCTGACCCATCCTGACCCCTCCTCCAGCCTGAAACACCTCCTAGCTGCCCTCTACAGGAAAAGCTTTGCCTCCTCCGGATTAGAACAAAAGCAAACCCCTTTTCATTCTTTCCTGGAGGATCAATTGGGCCCCACCGCATCAGCCATTGTCACGACAAGATGACAGTGAACTCTCTTGAACTGTCCCCCAGGGGATGGCTGAAATCAACACAGACCCTTTTCATGTGAGGTGGGCCAGAAGTACTGGGCAAACAAAGACAAAATGCAGGGAGGGGAGCGACGAGGACACCTGGTCCAGCTGTGGCCAGCAATGGTTGCCTGTGGCAGACACCATGGGGATGCATCTGGAAAAGGAAGCTATAAATGGGGCGGGGAGCAGGGAGGAGCAGAACTGACAGGGGACACGGTGGCTGGGATGAACGGACTTCAGATGGGCTGGACAGGGCAAGGACCATTGTCGCATGATCACTCTGCTGCCCCAGCTCCTGTAACACCCCCTCCCCCACCTTCCTGCTGCAGAGTGGCAGGCATGGGGTCCAGCCGAGAGGGCTCTGCAGAGTGTGAGCGTGGGCCTTGTAGAAGCCTTCCCAGGTAAAAGACATACAACGAGGTGATAGCGTCATGGCTCAAGAGCCACAGGTGCTCTGAGCACACCAGCTCAGCCTGCAGGACTCCGCGCTCTCCACAGTCCTGACTCGCAGCTACATGCTTTTATCCATAAATACATGAGCGCTACAGGTGTACAACTGAAGTTTGCTGACCCTCAAATCCATGGTAAATCATTTCCTTGCTTAACATTGGTCACCAGAGAAAACTGTAGAGGGTGAAATATCAAAGTATATTTTTATACCCTACGGGCAGGTTCAAACTGAGGTAGGACAGAGAAATGTAGCCCCTGCATAGAAAAAGCCAAAACAAATTAAAGCAATAAATCTGGGACAATGACAAAAAGCAACCTAATAGGGCCTTTTAGCCCAGGAACACTTCGACCAAAGAGCTGACGCACATACACAACACAAACACAATGCACACACACACACACACACTCCATGCACGCCCATCCCACCCTGATACACAATCATCACTAGTCCCATCCCCGATAGCTCACTCTTTCAAGTACCAGACAAGTACGAGGGAAAACTCCATGAGAATTAGAGGTTGGAGTATTGATTTGATTTTGATAATGTGTCTTGTTTTCATCCAAGACTCCAAATAACACGCGAGTCAATTTTCTGATCTGTAAAGTAGATGTAATGACGCTGGCTTTGTGACTATGCCAGGCACTTAGAAAATAATTTGGAAACTCCACTGGAAGATTATAAAACTTTTATAATTACCCAGTGTTTTCATCAATATCATAATCGTTTTTATCAAATTGAGGACCTGATAGCAGACATGATAATAACATATTTATAGTTGTTAGCTTATTAACCATCTGTGTAGGCACTACATTACAGGGTAAAGATAATAAAGTCCTCAGAAACAATGACTTGTTGAGATCAAGTCCACAGTGGTCAGTTGCACACATTGTGCTCTGCTCAGTTCTAGACACTGCTAACCTTTATCTGCGTCACAGTTTGGGACACTTTCCCAACAAATGATAATAAGAGGTCTTTAAGGAGTGGCCTGCAGGTTCTTAGACTCTGAGAGGTACTTTGGGGGCCAGTAGAAGAGTTGCTCAGGAGTTAAATTTAATTCTGACCAACATAAACAAATCCAAGCTTTTTCCTGCCCCATCCATCTTTCCCTGCTGTGTCCCACACCACTGTCCATTCCTCCTGTGACTTGGCTTGAAGGATTAGGGGAAGGCTCTGGGCCTCCGTGGTCCCTCTGTGATAGGCCAGCAGCAGGTGCCAGCAAGAGCCATGTCAGTGGGTCCTGTAGGAAGGCCATGCTTGGGGGATGGCATCCGAGGGCAGGGCCGGGCACTGGACCAGTGAGTCAAGAGCTGTAAGCAGCCCACATGCACTCATCAAACCTAGAACCCTGGTGGCTTCCAGCAGGAGGGTTTTTTTTTTTCCTAACCCATAAAAAATGGTACCTGAATTAGGGAAGGGAAGGGGAACAACAGAATGGTGAGACAAAGGACAAGGGGAACCAACGCAACAGCGATATCCATGAGACAATAGGTTGGAAATGATCTGCACAACTTGGAGGAGGAGGTTTGGCGGGAAGCGAGGGAAAGTAGGAGAAAAATGAGGGAAGGGGTCATGAGTTTGACCAGAAATGTACTTCTTACCTTACTTATGTAGCTGTAACCCCTCTGTACATCACCTTGACCATAAATAAAAATGGTAGCTGATAGGTGGGTGGGTGATGTGGGAAAGGGGGGAGGGCAGGCAAGAGACAAGGAAGGGAGAAGAAATCCTGTGTTTTCCACAAGCAGGGCTTGGTGGTGAAGAGCTCAGCTCAGTGTTCCATCCTGCCCTCTCGGCTCCCTTCCTTGCTAACCATATGGCCCAGATATTGGTCTAGGTCTCCCTTTCTGTGGGGGCGATAGAGCTTCACCTCTCCCGACAGTGGGAGGCATGGTGAGTGAGCGTGGGTTTTGTGCTCACAGAAGCTTGTAGCCATCCACAGCAGCAGTGTGGCGGCTGAGACACTCATCACTGAACAAGGACAGCCTGGATGAAGATGGTCAGCAAAGAGAGGTCTCAGCTGCTGCCAGCCTGGAAGAGAGGCCCGGAGCCCAAGTCTGCGGGGAGCCAAGGCCCCAGCCAAGATCACACACGATGGATTCGAAAATGTATTGGTGTGAGCTCCTGATGTCTACCTCCAGCTTCTGACAGAACAGAAGCCACCTGCTCCCACCCAGGCCCTCTCAGCCTCCCCTCCAGGGTTCCCTCCTCAAGACAGCCCCTGCCAGGTCTCCACCCAGCAGCTTCTCTTCCTGGTCTCTTCCCACCCTCATTCTACCCAGAACAGCCAATGGCCCCGTCTTCGTGGAAGTACGCATAGTCAGGCAAGTGAACAGAAACTGATTCCCCTTCCGACTCCATCAGCTTCCGGCTAGCCCACAGCAGCAAGCTTTCTAAGTTCCCTAACTTTGAACCTCCTTTCCCACCTCACGGAGAATGGGGTGCAGACTCCACAGTGGCTGGCTCTGGGCAAACCTCTCCACCTCTGAGCCCAGTCCTTGGGCAACAAGGAGGAATGTTAATAGTCAATGAAAACTGGATTTTTAAAATATCAAAACACTGCCTGAGCCAGCCCGTCAGTGGCTCACGCTGGTCATCCTAGCTACTCAGGAGGCTGAGATCTGAGGATTGCAGTTCAAAGCCAGCCCAGGCAGGAATGTTTACGGGACTCTTATCTTCAATTAACAACCAGGAAAGCAGAAGTAGCGCTGTGGCTCAAAGTGGTAACGCACTAGCCTTGAATGAAAATGCTCAGGGACAGTACCCAGGCCTGAATTCAAACCCTACAACCACCACCACCACCACCAACAACAACAACAACAAATGCTGCCTGACATAGGACCAGCATAAATCCATGTGCTGGGCTAGTTTACACATGTTCTGTAGACAATCCTCACCTACTCAATTATTTCTCTTTTTCTTTATTTGCTTTTCACTCAATTATTTCTAGTCCACAATTTCAGAGCACCTACTATACAGCAGTCCCTGAGGGAATCTAGGGTGAGCAGGACTATGGGCTTTGCCTTCACATGGCAGTCCTAGGGAGAGAATAAACTGATAGACAAATAACCCTGGTACACCTAGGTAAGTAGCTGACAGCAGCTACTTCGCTTATACTGCTGCATAACAAGCCATCCTCTAAGTTCTGTGTGTCCCAGCCATCAGCACTAGTTGTCATACTCCATGTTTCAAGTACTGGCAATGAGGTGGTTGATCTATGCTGAGCACAGCTGGGCTGGGCTCCAGGTTGAAGATGAGTCCTCGTCTTCTCCACATGTCACTCATCCTCCTTGGGCCAGCTGTATGTGGACAAACTCATCCCATTGACAGATGACCAGAGATCAAGAGGGAGAGCCCAGCTAAGCAAGCACATGTAGGGAAACCATGCAGGGTTCAGCATTAACATCCCAGTGGCCTAAGAAATTCACATGCCCATGCCCAGATGCCAGGTAAGGGATCTGCACCCACTGTAGCCACTTGAGTCTAGCCAGGGATGTACCAAGATGGTGCCGACTGCCTTGGGAATTCAGACCTTAATTGTAGGTGTCGTGGAGGTGAGGGAACAGAGCAATGAAGGAGCAGAGCTTGGGAAGGTCGTGCTAGCTCTGATGTGAAAGATGGACTGGAGGAGGGAAGGACCGGAGGCAGAAGGCCTCTGACCACAGACCCTCTAGAAACTATGAGCCTTGAGCAGGGGGGGCAGGAAGGATAAGCACTTGAGAACTTGAGGCTGGCCAACACTCGGTAATGCTGCCAGCCAGTCCCAAGAGATTTCCAATAAGTGAAAATAACTCCCTGAGGTCATTTGATAACCTCAGTGAGACAGGTCAGGAAGGCGAAATGATTTTTCTAAGACTCCATTAGTGAGGAGCAGACGACCGCTGGAGTGAGCTTTTTTTCCCTTTCATTCCTCACCAATGGGCTCCCCCAGATCTCCTGAGGACAGCCGCACGGCACATGCAAATTATTAGTTGCCATTTGAGAAGTCTTAATTATCTGGATCCATTGGAAACCGTGTCAGTTATTTGAAACCCAGAGGTCGATAGCTCCGATCAATGCGCGGCCATTAAGGCCCCACACGCTCAATACCAACAGCCCCGGCTCTGCACACAGAGCGCCTAATGCCTGAGGACCTTCATTCTCTGCAAAGAGAACAGAAAACTCTGCAGCTGGACAGCCTGGCCGCCGAGGAGGCTGGCCGTGTAAGCACAGCTGTCAGGAGAGGATGGAATTAGATTAAGATCTTTCATTTTAGATGCCTGCAAAGTTTTTCCTCCTCTATCCCCTTTGGAAACCTGTTTATCTTCGATGCAAGCCACAGCTGTAGGGTGTTTTCATTGTCTCCCTCCCCGGCCTAGCAGCTCCTCATGATTCCACACAACCTTGCCGGGAAGGAGACACGCGGGCCCCTCCCTGCTCCTGCCACTGCCCCTGCTTGGCTGGCAGCCCTGCCCGGTGTCCTCCCTCTGATGTCTCAGTCTGACTCTGAGAAAGGGCTACTAGTGGCGTTCCTCTGAGAGTCTCCATCTCAGGGGGGAGCAGCTCAGTGGGGTTCCAGCCAAGTTCTTGGGACACTCTGGCTCTGAAGCCCCAGTTAGTCCTTTGTAGATGACAGTGACGCTCTCCTAACTGCCTCCCCCCCATACACAGAGCATGCTCTGTGTGGCCACCCAGGTGACCACTGTCAAACATCAAGTGAAGGCTGTATTGCAGGTGCTGTAATTCATTCAAACGAGGTGGGCCTTAAATCCAGTTATCAGTGCTGTGCTTCTCAGAAGCAACGCAGAGATACAAGGAGAAAGCCAGGTGAAGACAGAGGCAGAGTCTAAGTGCTGAGCCACTAGGATCATGGGGTGGACAGCCAGAAAGAGCTAGAAGAGGCAGGACCATCCTCCCCCAGAGCCCTCCAGAGCACCATCCTGATGACTCTTTGACTTCTGAGTTCTAGCCCAGCATATAAACCTGATGACACTTGAGGGTGTCATCTATCTAGTGCCTATCTATTTTGTCATCAACAAGTGAAAGGAGGAGAGCAAAGAATAATTATTGACATGAATGACATTGGAGAATTTTCCAGCTCTCCCTGGAACCACATTTTTCTCTGTAACAAGGTATGACTAATATGTTTATCCTCAGAGGGATGTGTTCTATGATTTCTTATGTAAAATATTGGAAAACCCCTAGCACTGCAGCTGGATGGCCCTTAGGCTGTTCTTCTAGGCCAGGCAGAAGGCAGATGGCTATGGAGAGCTGGAGTGTCAGCGGAAAGCAGAGCCAAGGCTTTTCATGCAAGTTTGGGACCAGCCAGGAACTTGTGGAGAGAGAAATGAGGTGCTCTCATGGAACAAAGAAGTGCCAAGGTGCCACACAGTGTGTAAGGGACCCATCTATGAAGTTGGAGCTGCCCAAGAGCCAGGAACAAAACAGCCGGAAGTAGGTGAGGAGTCACAGATTCTGTCCACACAGCACAGATACTGAAGATCCAGCCCTATCTTTGTCTCAGGGAACAGGAAGGAGGACGGGGGAAAGGCCATAGGAGACCTTCCAGCTGGATAAAGACCTCTACAGCAGGACTTTGGGAAGTCCATACATCCTTGGCTGAATTCAGCCATTGTGCCACAGCCGACTGCATGGTAGCTGGGAAACAGGATCTCCTAGAAGGTCATTCCTCCCTGTAACACAATGAGAATTGTATGCTCTCATGGGGAGGGAAGAAAGGCAGAATAAACACAGGTAAATGACCAGCAGACTGTGTCTGGGGCAGTTTCTGTCCGGGTAGCTCTTGTCAGACACTATCTTGCCTTTGGTGAGCTTAGCCAAAGGTGACTGGAGTCTCAGAAAGGAAGAAGTAACATGCCAGGACCAGACAGGGCCAGGGCCTCGGTGGAGAGTTCAATCCATTAGTCCAGTGCTATGTCCAAGGCTATGTCCCTAGGTTGACCAGGACCAATGGGGAACCTCAAAGGCCTGTGCTGCAAATGGAAGAAAAAAGGCAGGACCGTGCAGTGCTTGCAGCCTGCTGGCCGTAGTGGTTTATGGGAAAAGGGAGATAGGAAGGTAATATGCAGGCTGTAGAGAGGGGTCTGGTCACCGACGTTCCCAACACAGAGCTGCACTGAGGGTAGAGCTCATCTGGAGCTGGAGATGAGGCTAGCCCTCTGGCCGCACCATCAGGGTGACCCGAACCCATCAGCTCCGTGCCAGAGTATAGAAAAACGGCATGCCTTGACACGTTTTTAAATAAGCTAACCCTAAATGCCAGTCAGTGAGGTAGATGCCACTAAAAAATAAAAATGGAAATAAAAACCTACAATTTTAGGAGAGCTAAACCGACACACCAATAAGCCCTCTCCTTTAGTGAGCCCTGCTGGCTGGCCTCCTCCAGGCCTCCTAGCCGCGCCCCTTTCTGCATCCCTACTGCTCCTCCTCCACCTGGCCCTCCTGTCTGTGTCGCTACAATCCCTACTGCCTCCAAGCTGGGACCCTGGCCTTCCTCTTCCTTGCCCTCTACCAGCTAGTCGGAGGAGTGAGGGCTCTAAAACGAGCAATGCATGCCTCCTGGGAGACCCTTAGCAATGCAGGTCACCAGGCCTCACCTGGAGAGGGAAACTCCGCATTAAGGTCTCGGCGGTCCCCAGGTGGGTCCGTGTGCGATATGCCTTGAGGAGGGCAGTCCTCCTGCGTGCCAAGCACACCAGGCCTCCCCAGCCTCTGACGCTGGGCGTGACCCTGTGAGACCTGCTCCCCCAGCCCGCCCCTCCCCCGTCAGTCTCCTTTCCCTCCACTCTCCCTCAGGCCTTCCACAACCAACACCGTGGGCTACTAGCCGATACTGCACGTCTCCACATCTCTGGGAGAGGAAAGCCAGGGCTCCCAGAACGTGGGACAAGGAGGAACGTGGCCAGTGAAGGGCCTTTGGGTCGCCCTCTGCGGCATCTAAGGCCACAGCGAGGAATCCAGCCAGCCAGAGACATTAAGTCATCCTACTGAGACCCCAAGAGCAGTTTTTCCAGCTATGAAATGACTGAGCTAAGCTTTCTAAAATGCCTCTCCCCAGGAAATCTAGAAGATTCTACCTTACTCATGAGGGGACTCTAAGTACCCTGGGTGTTACCCCTGGGCTTTCCTGCAGTGCCTACAAAATACCAGCCATTGCTGCCTGTCACTGAGGTGAAAATATGGCTGGGTGTAGGAAATTGATTTACTCCCGGAGAAAGGGATATTAATCCAACTGCAAATTCTCTTTGCTGAGACACGAGGTGGTAAATTTCAGCTAGCCGGCAGCAGCTCTGATTCAGCATGAAATATGGTGCTTATGTTTGTACGTGCATGCGTGTGCATGTGCGTGTGTGTGTGTTTTAATAAAAGGAATTCTTTTTTCAGATTCTTAATTGACAATCACATTTTCCCATCTAAAAATCCTTCCAGATGATGAGATCGTAAAACACGAAGTGAAGTGCCTTCTCCCTACACTTACTGACACTTTGGAACATAGTTCCTTGAGTGAGCTTTCCTTGGTATACGTGGTCAGAATATCCCCATGTTTTTGAGTATCAAAAGGAAATTAATTCAACCAGAATAATTTGTCAAACTCAACTAAATACAAGGTGGTTGAGAACAAGGGATAACAATAGTAACCATTCATAGTAGTATGATTATCACCTCCATAATTTACTGAGTGCTCACCACATACCAAGCCCCTTATATAGCTATCTCCTCAAAAGCTTAAGCAACTCTGAAAGGCAGGCTACTATTATCTCTATCTTACTGAGAATGGCTAAAGTACCCCAAGAAGTTAAGCAATTCATCTGTGATCGATCAGCCAGATTTGAACCATTTTCTGCTATGCCACATAAGATAGAGGCATCTGGTTGACACATTTCCTCATATGCTAAGGTTGTGCAGCTGGTTGTATCTCTGAGGAAGTTTTCACCTCAACTCAGCTCAACCTGCATCCACCCGTTCTTTACTGTTATGGGTTTCAAGGAAGATTTGTTATGCCTCGCCACAAGTCACTGCTGTCCTCAGGTGAAGACGAAGTTTTTTGTGCCATCTTGACTGGGCTAGGATTGCCCAGATAGCTGGTTAAAACATTAATCTGAGTACCTTTGAAAGTGTGGTTTGTTGTTGGCTTTTTTTGGAGGGAGGCAGGGGAGTAAAGAAACACTTGATTAAGTAGACTGCACATGGATGATCACCCTGGAAGACCACACTGTGTCTTTGCAGGACCATTTCAGCCCTGTTGTCTCCTGTAATGATCATTGCCTTTGAAAACCTCACATGCGATGGAAGAACAGTCAGTCTCTATGTGTCCCCATGGAGGGAGGAGAGTGAAGAACAACAATCCAACCCAAGCACGAGGAGTGAATGCCACGCTCTCCAAGTAACTTCTTAAAGTCCCTCTCACTAGATCTGAAGGGAGAGAAGAGTCTCTCCTTTAATCTAAATGGTGGTAAAAGTAACACAAAATCCACCATATTACCTCTCTTCAAATACATTTTCTTGCTTTCCCTGTCAACCTCTCCCCTTCTCCATCTTTCTCCCCTGCTCTTCTCTCTCTTGACCCTCCTCTTCCTTTCCTGCTTCAACATCTTTCAAACCCTCTAAACAAATGTGAACAAAGGATAGGTATATGAGCTGGGTTGTGTTCACCCACCCACTCCCAAATAAAAGGATATATTGAACTTATTCTCTCCATTGCCTTAAAAAGTTGCTGTTACCTGGAAAAACTCTTCACAGAGGCAATAAAACTGAGGTGATTGAGGGAAGGAGAGAGGACATAGATATTCACAAAAGCAAAGATCTGTGTGAAGATGGCAGATTGAAGTGAAGAGCACGCAGGCCAAAGAATGTCAAAGATCATTCGGAAGCCACTAGGAGCTAAAAGCAAGGAAGGCTCTTCACATGTTTTAGAGGGAGTATTGCTCTGCTGACATCTTGTTAGCCTCCAGAACTGTTTTAAACAACTCAGTCAGTGGTGTATCTTACAAGGTGCCAAGAAAGTAATGTATCTGATGTACCATCTCTATCTAGAGCTCTAGAATGGCCACAACTTTTCTCACTGTAGAACTGTTGGATCGAAAGCACTTCATGTTGCCATTTTTGTTACAGATGAATTCATTCGGCTCACATTTATTCACCAGATACTGAGACCCATGTGGGGGCGGAGAGGACACAAGGGACACAGCCTTGTCCCGGCGCAGCTCGTGATTTCTCACGGAAGACAGATTCTGAGCCACAATTACAAGTGGAGCGAGGGACACAGGGAAACCTGTGGGGCTGCAGCAGGACCACCTAGTTTTGGGTGACAGTTTGATATCACAACACCACTTTCTTCCTCATCCTTCCCCCAGCCTAGCATGTCAAGCAGCTAATGGATATCTGCAGAGGAGAGAAGACTTGCACCCACCGAGAGCTAGGGGTAGAAGTTAACTCAATGAGCAGAGTCTGGTCAGCAGCCCTGCTTTCGTCCACTCATGCTGTCATGACAGATCCTATGAACTGGGTGGGTTGCGTGGCCTATTGCTCACGGGTCTGGAAGCTGAAGTCTGACATCAGAGGGCCAGCATGGTCGGGTCCCGGTTTGGGGGTACCCAACGGCATCATCTCCAAACAATCCCACACAGGGGTAAGGGTTTCAGCAGAAATCTGGGAGGGCCCCAAAATGTCACCCATTTCAACTGTAGACACTTCAGCCCACCTGACTCAGCCTCCACAGTCCTCGGTCCTGGCAGCTCACCTGCCCGCAGTTGCCCAGACCCAGGGCAGCTCTGAGAGATGCCTGAGGTACTCTCCTCCCACAGAACAGCCACACACTTGACTCTGGAGGAACAGAGACGACAAGCCAGGACTGCACTCCCAGCCCTGACTTTCTCCGGGTGAGGATGTGGAAGGCGCCCTTGGAGCAGCCCTGCCAGCCGCCACAGAGCCTTTCTCCAAACCTTCTCTTAGTGGTGGATTTCCATTCATCCACCTCACTCTGTGGAGACCTGGGTATTAAAACCAGAGTCATGGCAGCTCCACACAAACGGGTATGAGACCTGAGATGTGCTTCGGGGCAGCTCTATGGGAGCAGGACACACCAACAGGAAGCTGGAGGTCAGCTCTAGGGCTGAGTCAATGCAAAGAGGAACTACTAACAACCATCACGCAAGAGGATCACTGCGCAGGTCCTGGCAGCATTACAAATGTAAGGACAGTATTAAATATTTCAGCTATCCCACATGAGCCCTCCAACCTCAGTGTCTGAGGGTCACTTCACTCTGAAAAACTGTCCAAGGATCAGACATCATAGAGGGCCGTGCCCAGTGATACATCTGTCTGTCCAGAGCACATTAGAAGGTCCTAAGATGGAGAATGTAATAACATGGGGAGGTCATCGCAAGGGAGAGGCTGTTGGGAAATGCTGGGCAGCGGTGGAAGGGGCCGGAGGTTCCAGGACCCGCACCGCAGGGTGGCGGGGCTGTACGGCCTGCGGGAAAGTGAGCTGGGGCCCTGAGGTGTGGGAGAGAGAGAGCATGCTTGCAGAGTGAGCATCTGGGGAGAGAGTAGGCCTGATTTACGAATGAGACTCAAATGGCAGAGCTACTTGCCAAAATAGATGGCATTTATGACGCCTCAAAACACTCAGAATCTCTAAAATCCAGAATAATTCTTATAATCCTAAAATACTGGATCCACGATGCCTCATGATCACATGATGCCGTCCGCCCAAGGCTGTGACTGGCCACGGTTTCCCGAGCAATCACCACACACCACCTTCTCCTCTCATGAAGGGAACCGCAGATGCTTCGAGTGGTGCTGGAGTCTTCGCCAACCCAAACAGCAAGACACAATGCAAAGTAATTAATGGCCAGCTTTCTACAGAAGGGAGCCCGTTGGATTACAGAGGGCAGAAATCCTCCACAGCACATATAAATCACAAGGATCCATGCAGAGTCCTAAGAAGCTACTGTCCTCATCCCAGCGCTGTCTTCTAAAGGCTCTGTGGGGAGCACTGTCTGTAAAGACAGAGCACCAGCAGAGCAAAGCAGGGAAGGGGCTGAGAGTAGATTCCAGACTGCGCATCCTAGAGTACACATTACCACACTCACACTCCAGCTAGGAGAGCGAGGGGAGAGAGATGATGAGAGACAGAGGCAGAGACAGACAGACAGAGACAGAGACAGATAGAGACAGAAACAGAAGCACAGCCCCACACTGCTTCCCTTCTGCAGTGAACCCACAGGATAGAATCAAGCAATCCATCAAGGAGGAAATTAGGACACTGAAGTAGGGAATTGAAAATGAAGCTGAGACTGACAAGAAAGTAGACGAAGTATGAAAAGAACCTCTTGGTTTTTATGCATTTATACATGAGAACATCAGAAACACCACTTCTGAGAGAACACAGTCACATTTGCACAAGTAACTGCAGAACTAGAAGTCAGGGATGGAAGGTCAAGATGGCACCAGTGATATACAGGCATGCCCCGCCCTCCTCACACACCACACACACACTCACACACACATACTCACACACACACACACCACACACACACACCACACACACACCACACACACACACTCACACACACCACACACACCACACACACACACCACACACACACTCACACACACCACACACACACACCACACACACACACACACCACACACACACCACACACTCACACACACCACACACACACACCACACACACACACCACACACACACACCACACACACTCACACACACCACACACACACCACACACTCACACACACCACACACACACACCACACACACACACACCACACACACCACACACACACCACACACACACACTCACACACACACCACACACACACCACACACACATACACTCACACACACCACACACACACCACACACACCACACACACCACACACACACACTCACACACACACCACACACACACTCACACACACACCACACACACTCACACACACCACACACACACACTCACACACACACCACACACACACACAACACACAACACCACACACACACACACACACACTCACACACCACACACACACCACACACACACACACCACACACACTCACACACACTCACACACACACCACACACACACCACACACACACACCACACACACACTCACACACACCACACACACACACCACAACACCACACACACACACTCACACACACACACCACACACTCACACACACACCACACACACACACACACACCACACACACCACCACACACACACTCACACACACACCACACACACACCACACACACACACACCACACACACACACAAACACACATACCACACACACTCACACTCACACCACCACCACCACCACCACCACCACCACACACACAGCACTAAATCCTCTATGGGACCTTCTTTATGGGCAACCAGGTGGCTGTCTCCAACCTCCCCCACCCTCAACCCCACAGGCCAAGCCTTCCCTCAGGAGCAGAACAGCCATGAACTCTCCGCTTCACCAAGGACCCAGGAATGGCTCCTGTCCTCACAAATTCCATTGGATCTGATCTCTCCTTTTCCAGAACCTTCCTCCTGCATCTTCCTGACTCCTGCTCCGTCAGCGCAGACAGACTCAGACCTGCCTCTGCTTCCCCTTTCTGTCTCTGTGGTTTTGCCCGTGGTGTCCTTCCTTCACTTTTATGAGCGTTTATTGAATGCCTTCTGCATGCCTGACCTAGAAGTAGATAACGATTGGACACATTCCCCTGGAGAGACACACATGCATAGAGACAATCGAAAAGCCTTGTGCGGAGAAGAGTCGGTCTGTTTAGGAGGGATCCTGAACTGGATTACTAAAGACCAAGCGGGTGCCGTCCACGCGGGGCTGAGGGCCTGGGGAGCGCGCCACCCAGGACTGCCACAGAGGATCAGTGAGATGAACACAAGGACTTTTCATGCGATGTGGTTGACCAAGTGTGCAGCAAGTAGGAAGGAAGCCACATGCTCACTGTCAGAGGATTTAGAAACACAAAGGGGTGATGGCTACATTAAGCTCTCTGGAAGTGGAGGAAGAAGACATATCCTTGAATATTCACAATCCCTTTGCAGATAGACATAGATAGACATGGAAGATAGACCGGTTCCCTTCCAGTGTCCAGTCTGAGCACCTGGTAGCAACCAAACTCTATTAATACCGAGCACACCTTGCACACCAGGCTTGGCTTGTAAACACCATTCTGTTCTAAAAGTACTCCAGGCTTGTTAATGAAAGACCAATTCCAGGGCTAAGGCAGGGAACCCACAGAAGTGGCCTCGGTCTTACGCAATGCATAGAGAGAATGATAAAAGAAGGTGGCCCACAAGGTGCAGAAGCAAACGGAAAGATTTGCTGACCCATTCTGAGAAATCAGGGCATCCAAATCAGACTAACGGATTATAACCCACAGAATACGAGAAGCAACCCCAAATCCACATGGACAAGGGCAAGAATGAGCAGGCTGGGGGAAGTGTTTCTAGAAGATGGCATGCTTTGAAGGTCGCCTAAAAACGGTTACAGCTGCCAAGGGAAAGGCGTTCCCCAGTGGAGCAGGTCGCTCGGGACACAGCAGCTCAATGCAGGATTCGGAGCAAAAACAGGACTCATTGCAGCCATGAGCATAGCATCATCCAGCAAAAGCTGCCTGCACCATGACTGATCTAGGAGACACATCAAGAAGACCTCATCCGGTGGCGAGATATATCCTACAGAAGGACTAGCCTGATCCTTCGAAGGATGCCGAGGCCGTGATCAAAGGACTTGGCACAGAAGCGGCAGGAAAGTCTGCTGCTGCTGACCACCTGGAAAGCCCAGGGTGGATTTGGATGGATGCCATGTGGTTTTGCAGAGAAAGTTCTGTGTGCACCGGCAGGTCAGAACAGACCCACATGGTTCCAGCTGTGTATCGGCTCTCCCAGCCTTCTATGAGCGGAAGAAACCAGAGGGGCTGGACCGATGGGGCTGGGTGGAGGCGCTACGCAGAGGGCTGGCAGCTAGGCTCTGGGAGGGGTCAGCAGAAGGAGCTCCAGAGACCATCACTGCTAAGACTTCAAGATGGAGCCCAGGACCCTGCCTAGCTGCTCAGTGCCTTTTCCAACTCTCGGTTCATGAGAAGGAGTCTGATGCTCTCATCCAGTACCAGCCTCCTCCCTGTTGTCTGCTTGATGCCTCACACCCTGACACTACAGTGCACCCCCTTGGGCACAGTGCCAGCACGGTCTGGGAGCTGGACAGAAATTCAGGGTGTCGAGCTCTGCTCAGCCGCCCTGGCTCAGAATCCTCATTTTGACAAGGGCACTGTGCGCTTTCTGCACATTGGCCTTTGAGAAGCCTTCGTTTCGGTGGCTGAATAGCCACAGTGCTGGCTCCAGAAGCTTCTCTGACTCCCTGAGCTCAGGGTGGACAGTATGGGGGCAGTTGGGGGGGGGTCGTTACTGTTTGTAGGGAAGAGGATTGAACTCCGAGCCTAGGAACTTGCTAGACAAGCACATCCCTGCCTATCTACACCCCAGCCTCCGTCATGACCATTTTAAGGTTGAGGAATTGCGCTGAGGCCAAGGATGGGAGCAAGGACCCACCGCTGGATCTCCTTCCTGTCACGCAGGCCCCCGGCCACCTTGGCCTGTCTTTCCACCTCGGCAGGTCAGAAAGCCCCACCAGAGATCTATCCCTGTCCCAGATGACTCCCAGATCCCTTGAGGATGAAACATGTGGCTGTGGGTTGCCCGGTCGCCCCTTGAATAAGGTCACCAAGGAGCCAGAGACATCAAGAGGCCAGCAAGGGGCTAATTGCCAGGCAGAGAAACTCCCTAATTGCCTAGCGACTGAAGTTTGCTGAGAGCAAGGGTAAGGAGATGGGCTAATTGATGTTCTTGACATGGGCTAATAAAACATCACAGCCTCTGGCAATGATTGCAGGATTGGCCATGCCCCAGAGCGAAAGGCAGGCACTGGCTCCCAACAAGCGACGTGTGCAAATCTGTCACCCCAGCCCAGCTTCAGCCAGCAGCAACGCAGCCTGAAGCCCACAGTTCAGGCTGGTTGCCTTTGCTTCTCATCTGTGCTCACCATGCTTGCTGGCTGACAGAGCCTGGGGAAAACTGTACTCTTTCTAAACCCCACTTTTCTCTAAAATGTGTTTAATGATATAGATATCAGTCCTTTGCCCAACTCAGTTGCTAAGCTGTTTGGGGTTTTTTGGTGGGGTTTTTATTTTGTTGTTGATTTGTATGAGATATTCATGTAGATAGATAGATAGATAGATAGATAGATAGATAGATAGATAGATAGATAGATAGATAGATAGTCATAGAAGCATTATTTCCAATAATCAAAATATAGAAACAACCTTTGTCTAACAGGAGATGAATGTCTATAAATTGTAGTAGATATGCAATGGACTAATACTGTCTTTTTATTCATTCATTCATTATTTTTATTATTATTTTAGGAGGTTGTACAAAGGAGTTTCACTTCCACATATCAGTTTATGAGTACAAGGCAGCCTTGATCAATGTTGCCCTTTGTTAAAATTTAATTTTTATTGTTACTATAACGGTGATGGACAAAGGGCGTACAGTGATGCGTGCATTTCTTTTTGGACAACGTCCCCCCTTCCCTTGCTTTCTCTCAGTTCCCCCCCTTCCCCACCCAGAAGTTGTATAGCTCATTTTCTGCATAGTGTCCACTGAGCACCTCTGCTGCATTTGGTCACCCTTTGTCCTTCCCGATGACAGATAAAAGAACTAAACACAAAGGAAATTTACAAAACAGCAACGAAAGAAAAAGAAAACCTCTTGTTTATGTTTGTTGGAGTTCACTTTGATAATCATTATATGTTATGATCAGAGGCACACAGGCATTGCCCTGAGAGTGTCCTTTGAGTCCTGTGTAATTTCTCACATCCCTGTGTATTTGAGGCCTAGTTTCTGAGAGAAAACATGGCCCAGTTGTCTCTCTGAGCTTGGCTTACCTCACTTGACCTCATTTGTTCTAGGTCCACCCATGTCTGTTCAAATGAAATCGTATCATTTTTTCTACTGGCTCTGGAGACAATGGCATCGCTTTCAGGGCTCTCCCCACCCTTCCCAGCCCCACCCAGCCCCTCAGCTTATCAGGCTGTTTTTCCACCTGTGCTTTGACCGAACGGACACACCTTTCCATTCTCCATTCATCTGCCCACCCCTTCTCTGTGTGGTCTCCTTGCATAACACAGTTCCCAGCTTCCTGGTATTCATTTTGTGAAACTCTGAGTGAGTTCTTGATAGAATGTGCATCATTGCCATCTCCCCTACCTCGCATAGAAAGAGGAAAAAATTGCTATTAGAGACCACATAGATGGAAGGAACCTGGAAGGTATTAGGCTAATTGAACTCAGTTAGACATAACAAGATAAATACTGCAAGATGCCACGTCCATGCTGAACGTAAAGGAATCAAACACATAGAGAAGAGGTTACCAGAGGCTGAGATGAGCAAAAGGTGGGGATTTTGACAGTCATGACTAAGTGGGAGACCAACTATACAGTATAGTGACCATAGTCAACATGTAAACAACAATGCGCTACATTTGAACTTGGCTAGGAGAGTAGATTTCTAGCTGTTCCGTTAATTAGTTTGATCCTGGTAAACACCACACAGTGCATTCACATGTCAAAAACATACTATACACTTTCATATACATAATTTTCTGCTTCGCCTCAGAAAAAACTGGAGGAAAAAATTTCAATGAACAATACAAATATCACAGGAGAGTGGAGTGTCTGTTAAACCCCACTGATTTAACAGTGGAGACCTTAGGGTGAGATGCTCTTAACCCTTGACGAGCCAGGAAGATTCATATTGTCGGGAGGGGTGGGTGGCCACCATGGCTGTGGAGCTGTGGACAGAGCTATGTTAACACAGAACTGGTGGGCAGCACTGGGACAAGTCGGGCTCGTTGCCATCAGCCTGGAGGGAAAAACCAAAGTGAAAGAAAGATGAGCCCAGCCAGGAAAGCAAGCACCGCTCTGTATGGGGATGAGGACCACATAAGGCTTTGTCTCCTCCCTGAGCCTCCCTGGCCTCCATCCCTCCTGTTCCTAGTGGGATCTAGACTCACCGTCACGGGTCTTCCCCAGACGTGTTCAACTCAAAGGCTCCGTCTGACTCAGGTGGGGCTGCGGGAGGGGAAGCCCGGATGCGCTGATCAAACAAAACATTCATAGTGTGAGGAAGCCACTGAAAATGAACCCAGCAAGGGGGCGAGGAGCTGGGCTGGTGCTGTCACTGGACGTGGTTCTGGCCTGCAGGGCGGTCATCTCTGCAGTCCTCACCCCCTCGTCTCTGGTCAGAGCTGTGTGCGGACTGAGGGGGAAGGAGGGACGGCGGATGAGCATGGCAGCCTTACACACCCTGATGGGCAGTCAGTAGTGAGTCTGGAGAGCCAGTGGTGAGCAGGAGGGAATCGTACTGGCTTGTTAAGGGCATACTGTCTGTGGATGATGGGAGAGCTCACGAAGATCATGACTATCCTAAATATCTTACTTTGCACATGGCATAGAGGGGCGATGATAACATTATAAAAGCCAGATTGTTCCACAATAGTGCTAGTATGAAAAGGCTTGTAGACTTAGGACCAGATTTCCAGGACGGTGAAAATGAAGATGAGAGAATATAAAAAAAAAATATCAGTATGTCACAAGGATTTTCTTGACATGATGAAAAGCAAATCAGGATCTGAGAAGGCCTACACATCCCAAATAGACATACTATTATGAAACAAGACCAATGAAAGCAAAGATGCTTTTCAAAATGTCCAGAGACAGGAAGCAGATTGCTTTGAAGAAATTACCATTACAGAACACTTTGACATTTTGGTAGCAATAGCGAAAGGCAGAGACCATAAAATAATATCTCCAAAGCAGACATAGATGTCACCCTAGCACTGTATGTCCACACGTAGGCCGCAGAACCCTGACATTTTCTGTTAAGTACAGACTGAGAGCTTTTGTCTCCAAGGGCTGAAGGAAATTCAGAAAGAAACATTCCAGGCAGAAGAAAAATGATCCCCCTGAAGTCTGAAGTGGCTTCAGAAGAGATGGTGATCAGCTAAGTGGGTAAATTCAAAGTTATAGAAGACTGTCATTATCCAGCAGGATTTATTTTTTCCATTTGTTTATTTATTCCACATGAATCCTTTGAACTTCAAACTTATAAAGAGAAGGAAGTCAAGTTTTGTATCAATGACATAAGCATCCAAAATAAATAACCAGATATGTTCAGAAAGCAAGAAGTAGAAAGTCCCACAATTCTGTGTGAGGATTTCCCCAAGTGGATAGGTTCCGACAAAGACTCACAACCTGCGCATCCTCACTCTCTCATGCCATAGGACAGAAACCAAGCAACGGGTAGTTAAGGGGACCAGGCAAAGTGAAGGGATATCAGGGAGATGGGAGAGACCAGAGCCCAGCCCTGTGAGATGGTGAGAACTTACAGGTACGTGGCCTGGAAGGGGATACTGACACAACACTGCAACGTGTCACGGCCGCAATACCAGCCAGGGCCGTCCTGCCCTGTGCTGTTGGGGCTGGAAAGCAATCAGTACCTTGCACAGCAACTTCCAGACAAAGACAGCAAAAATGGTGATAATGTCTTACACTTACTCTTTATTGGAACATTTTTACAAAATAACTAATGATTCATATGTAGACGTTCATGCACATACTTTTGACAGGACATTGCTTATAATAGGAAGACGATGAAAACAAATTGTTATGCCACATGAACTCAGTGAAATGAAGCCAGTACTGATGGTTTATGATGGTAGAGTAAATAATTGAGATGGAAAGTTATGATACTTGTATAATTATAACTCATGGACGAATCCTGTGAGGAAGACGAAAGTGAATGAGAAAATATTCCCCAGGGTACAGGGTTATCTCTGATACGGAGACTCTAAATTATTTCCATTTTCCTACTTCTCTTGTATATTTCTGACATTCTTAAATATATATATATACATAATTTTTGTAATAAAAAACAATGAATACTATCACAACCTTGTCATAGTTCATCAGACATGTCCCTGGTATGAACAGAGTTCTCAATAAAGTACCAAAAGATAGCTTCTCAGGCTCTTCTTCCTCCTGCAGAAGGGCTGAAACTCCAGCTATGGACTTTTTTCCTGTTTGGAAAGAAGCATCACTTTATCTTGTGACCTACCCCACCCTGCTCCCGTGGAGCCTTTGGATTTGCAGGTCTAGCGGACGTGCGGGCACTATGGGCACTGCTCCCCCAGATCCCCCACGCTGGGACCCAGGTGCCTCTCTGCTGCCCATTGCATGATGCCATCTTGTTGGGCCTGTAGTGGATTTCTGATCATCATGAAGATGCACCTTCAGGGCTGATGGGCTTCAGCTGAGAGTGCTTTCAGGATGAGCATATTTGCTCAATACCCAACCCTCAAATCCTACCTTGCTTTACTGCGCTGTTCTATCTGTACCTTTTCATTTGCTTAAAAAGTGAAGGCATACAGCCCCACAAAACCGCAACTGAGCATTGACGTTCCCTCTCCTTACTTATAGCTGCAGGTTGTAATTCACATGGAAACTGAGATTGAAAAGTGATTTGGGGAATTCAGCTAGAGCTGAGCCAAATAAATAAACAAAAACACAAGTCAATGCCGTTTTAAAACACCGTGACTGTTGGGGCTGTTTCTGCTGATGGGCCTTTTTTGTGACACTGAGAAGCAGCGTTTGATGGGCTTCTCCCTCTCTGCTCCAATATCATCCTCACACACAAGCATCTCAATGCTGATATATGGAAGCCACAGTGGACTAGAACAAGTACAACTCCAGGGTGGCCACTCTGGTGCCTAGGGAAAGTTCCAGTACAGCAATGACATTGGCTGATCTTAAGGAAACATCACCAGCATGCTTGGATGGAGAGACGTGTGGGCATTATTAGAGGGTCAGTTAAGATTTGAACAACAGAAAGAAGGAGCCTGTAAGCACTTTCTAGTGTGCACACAAAATTCTAACACCCTCCAAGACCTAGGGAAAAGGGGCTGAACTAATAATCCTCTGTTTTAGATATTAAGCCTCTAAAGGCAGTACAAGATGTTACAGCAAACAGAACACAGAGGCATAGACTGGGCCTCTACCTCTACTCTTCCCAACCGTACACAGATGCACATAGAATTTCTTTTCTCCTTTCTATTTGGGATGTTGAGCCATTGGCTGGTACAGTTGATACCATGGAGCCACAATGTGACCAGGGGACTGAATCCTCACTTCTAGTCAGCCACCGCCCAGACCCGGGCTGCTCACCACATCCTCATGGGCGACCCGCGTGGAAGCTACAGAAGCCACAGCTACCTACCTTGATTTCATTTTGATAAACTCGTCATGGTTTATTCTTACAGTAAGAAGTAGTTAAATACATGTCCAGAAGAGAAAACAGTGCTATGATAGGGAAATCCAACACCTAAGCCGAGTAACAAATGCAGACATATTGTTCAGGAATAGAGGGTTATATAAATAAGTTACCCTAAGCATATATTAATCACAGTGGTCTCTCTCTGTCTCTCTTTCTCTGTCTCTCTCTTTCTCTCTCTCTATCACACACACACACACACACACACACACACACACACACACACACGCAAGCAGCTCTGGCCAGGAGGGGTAGAATATCAAGCCAGGGGAGCCATCAGGGGCTGGCTTGGTAGATAGGATGATTTTTCTATGGGACAGGAAAGAAGTAGATAAGTATTCCCACATCCTAGCAGTTCCAAGTTTTCTTCTGTTCTAAAGCAGTCCTAAAACTCCCAAAGATTGTATAACATTCCTATCAGAAATGATTGGGGCAAAATGTTAAAATCTTTCTTAGAATTAACCAGAGGCCCCCTCCTCTTTCCTGTGGCGGCCCGACTTCTAAGATGGCCCTGAGATCCATCCTTCATGGATGCACACCCAAGTCCTTCTGATGCCAAACAAAAGCCTGGATATTTCCAGTTCACTACACGCTGTGCAATTCTGTAACACAATTGTCCTATACTTCCATTGTTTGCTTTGAAATGCTGTTCACAGTTCCATATTAACCTGCTGACAATCATATTTTTAACTTTTGGCAAGTATCACAGGGCCTTTGTGAAGAGCTTCCTTCCATGTGGAAGC
This sequence comes from Dipodomys spectabilis, assembly GCF_019054845.1. Lineage (NCBI taxonomy): Eukaryota > Metazoa > Chordata > Mammalia > Rodentia > Heteromyidae > Dipodomys > Dipodomys spectabilis. Next base: position 5,234,720 of record NW_024870941.1, on the reverse strand, counting down.
AGAAATGTTAGAATTAACTGCGTGGTCATTCCTGGTGGCACATCACTGTTCACAGACACGCTCATGCCTACTGAGCACTTCTGTCAGGCTAGACCGTTTAGAATATGGGGATCTGAGTCATTCCAGAAACACAAGGTCCTAGTCTTTCAGGAGCCAAAGGGCAATGGAAGAGAAAGACAAGTCATTCCACAATGGATGTGGGACATTAAGTAAATGACAGAGAAAGAACAGGAGCTCCAGGATTCAAATTAACCCGAGTGAGGTTAATTCACAGAGGGGGCCCGGAGAGAGAAGAGCCTGGAAAGGCAATGAAGAAGGGCAGTCAGTCAAGGCCCAATCCAGACAAAAGCAAGAGATGCAAAGATTTCGGTGATCATGCAGCCAGCCTGGTGCAGGTATCTGCACAGAACTTCCCAGGCTACCAGTGAGGCCAACCCAAGAAGCCACAAGAATCACTTTGGCTAAATTAACTCTGTGTCTTCTAGAACAAAGGTCAGTATACTTCCTCCGTACAGAAGGTCTCTACTTATTTATATTGGATTCATGTATTTTGTGATTGTCTGAAGCCATATATAGTTCCGAACTATGAACTCTCTGTCTGCCTCTCTCTCTCTCTCTCTCTCTCTCTCTCTCTCCCTATATATATATATATATATATATATATACATTTATACATTGATGTACTTCATAGTCACATTTTAGTTAATGGTAGAGGGCATATATTATGGCAGTCCCATAAGAGTGTATCACCCAATGACACTGTAACCATCTTCATTTGCATAAGTATCCTTTAATGCTGACACAGTGTCAAAAATCACCTAAAAATGCGTTTTCCAGAACCTGTCCCTGTTATTAAGAGCCATGATATGATTGTGCTGGTTTTTTACTTTATGCACATACCTATGAAAAAGGCTAATTTATATATTGCCTATAATAAAAGGTTAGCAACAGCTAATGAAGAGTAAAACATTACAATGACACAGTATGACAACGTTTCCAGCATTCGTGCTTTGAGGTTATTATTAAGTGAAACAATTTTCTTGATCAGAAGCTCTATGGATGCGATGACAGCTGATCTGGTCCTGGGTGACTAATGGGGAGATAACCTATACAGAGGATATGGAGTGGTCCTGAAGCTTTTGAACCTGCATTGAGCCGCACCAGATACTCTGAAGATAGAAACTTCTTAGCCTCCATAACCACATAAGCCAATTACTCTAAAAAAATCCTTTCTCTTCTCTCTGTCTGTCTGTCTGTCTATCCATCTAACCATCATCCATGCTTTTGGTCCTTTCTCTGTAGACAACCTTACCCAGCACAGTTAGGCTAGGGAGACAGGGAAGCATGAGACAGTGCTTTCCCCAAGGGGCTCACACTTTAATTGCAGAGCCAGGCGCAGAAGGGGCTCACTGGTAATACAGCATCAAACAGGCACTGGGGAAAGGTCCTGCTCCCTCAGCAGAGGCCGGATGCATTCCTCATACAAGTGGCCATAAAGGAATACTCTGAGTCCAGGGAGTGGCTGGAGAGCATTGGTGTCTCAAAAGATGGCCTAGGCTTGCATTCTGTCAGGACCGCTTGTCAGCTGACCCAGTTCTGACACAGAGTCTCTCTCTGGCCTCCTCTGTGCTCTTGGCTAGTGTGGTAACCTGCCTCCTAGGACTGTTGCAATAGAGTCAGGTTGGGAAGGTTCAGGGTTCATGGAGCAGGCTGTGCTAGCCAAGTGGAGGAGGCCAGGGCACACGTGCTCAAGCAGGTGGATCACCTAGGAGAACGGCAAGCACAAGTCTACGCTTCAGACACTGGAGTCAGGGTGCATATCCGGCTGGGCCCCTCTACTCCTGCCTTGGAGCGCGAGCCTTCTCTTGAAAAGGGAGCCGCAGCTGACCAGGCAGGTCAAGGCCACATCTGTGCATGACCACAGCCTGCTGGCTCGGGGAATGGACACTGTGGGACTAAGAAGGAGCTAGAGACCCTTTGCTGTTGCTTGGAGTCCCAATCTGTACCTTCCCCTCTGTGCAGATGCTTCCTGTACCAACCAGCACATGGGACGTCGGGGACCTCCGTAAACGGCATCTCACAAAACCCTGAAGAACCTCCAGGCTCTGGTCTCCCTCCCCTAGCTCAGGGCCTCTGGCTAGGGCATCCTTCATCATTACAGCCTAGTTGTCCTGCCTGCCAGGCCCTGCCTGGGAAGCTTCAGAGAGCAGTAGGACTCCGACTCCTGGATCGATACTAAGCCTTGCCTGTATTTTCTAATCAGAATAGCTCCTTGACACTACGTCCTGTCTTCTTAAAACACACGGGCTTTCTGAAGGGTGTGCAGATGATGAATTGGGTCTTAGGCCTGCCGTAATCAAGTCTATGTATCTTTATAAGGCAAGAATAGAGCAGTAGTGGCCAAAATAATGGGGTAGGACTGTGCCAAGCACCAGGAAGAAAGTCTATCTGCTCGACTCTACTGAGCACGCAGCTAGGTCTCTGGCATGAATGCTGTGCAGAGGCCCCTGGTGCATGGCCAGTTGGGGAGGGTGAGAGACAGAATCCAGCCCTGCTCCCCCCCGGCTCACCAGTGAGGGACCTAGACTTCCTCACACAGAGGAAAATGAGGATAATGATGACACTTGGCCCACAGAAAATCAGGATCAAGTGAGGCCATTCAAGAAACTCTTAGCTCCGTGCCCAACTTATCATCAGGGCTGGACAAGATTTCTTTGAGAGAGAAAAGAACACACTGTGGAGGTCTCAGGAGCGAGCAGCCTGGGATGTGCACAGCCAGCCCCTGGGTCTGTCCATCCTCCCTCACCACTCTCTCTGTGTCCAGCAATGCAGTGGGGATTTCTCAGGTGAGCTTCGGCAGTTTATTCTTCCATCAATCTTGCAAATAAATGTAATCAGCCACCCTGTGACTCAGGCAAAGAGCAGCTCAGGAGGTGACTGGCCTCAAGCTTCACAAACAAGTCCCCCTGCACTGGGGTAGATGGGCCTCCTGGGGAAATGCAAGAGTTAGTGTGGATTTAGGCTGGAAGGCCAAGAATAAAGCACATGGGTGCCTGTGGCTGCTGTAGACCATAGGCTGTTGACAAAAGAGTGCCACTCATTCTCAGTGTTGCTTTGTTAGGTGCAGTGCAAATGCTTGCTGAGTGGATCTCCTCTGAGGCTCCCCATTGTGATTCCCACCGCACCCACGGACAGGGCCAAGTCTAGGACTTGAGTCACTCTAATGGGTGTCCTAATTCATGCAACAGGTCCAGCTGAGCCACCACGGGGGCGCCCAAGGCGGTCCTGGCCTTGTTGATTTCTGTTTGGAGCCTGGGAGCCAATTTCATCAGCATGAGGCGTGCGTGCGTGCTGCGGCTGAGAGCCTCTGACCTCGTTTCCTCTCGCGCAGGTCCCCAGCCTTGCCTGTTCCGTTGCTATTTTGGAGAATACGACTCTCCCTGGGAACACGCTGCTTTTTATCTGTGGGAAAAGCCAGCAGGAAGTTTCCCTCATCGAGCAAATGCTCGTGTTTTCTGCCTCCTTCCACTCTCTGAAGTCTTTTTTTTTTTTTTGCAAAAAAAATCTCAAGAGCCAATTCCAATGTGCAGACGGCGAGGGCGGCGTGCATGGGCTCCGCGCAGTGCCCAGTCCGAGTGTGGAGTTTTTCATCTTGCAAATGACCATCCAGTCAGATTACAAAGAGTTCTGGGCCAGCCTGCAGTCCAGCTCTAATTTACAGGGGAGAAAACGAACACTTAGAGTGGGGGGACTTGGTCAACATCATACCTAAAACTACAAACAAAGCCTAGGCCGTGTTTCTGGTGAGGGACCGAAGTCCAGGCCGCTGTCACACCCTCCATCCAGTGACTCTTGAAATAGCCTCCCCTCCCCCGGCCCGGCAACATCCTCTGTCTGGAGATTCATGTTCCCAGACCCTCCAGACACACTGAATCCGAGCCCTTGGGGTTGGCCCAGCATCTCTGTTATGAGAGCCCACGGTTGATCCTGACACAGCTCGAGCTGGAGAACCACTGCTGACAAGGATGCTTGGGCTTCTCCATCACTACGACAGAACAAAGTCAGGCCCTAGCTTCCCACTCTGTTGCTTTGGGCCAGTGCCCCACAGTTCCTCATGGTAGAAGAGCCTGGTGGAGCAAAGCTGAGACTCACCTCTTGGCAATCAGGACTCAGTCAGAGAGAGAGAGGAGCTCAGGTTCCAATATGCCCTGCCAGGCACACCCTCAGGGACCTACACTCTTCCCATCAGATGCCAACTCTTGAAAAAATTCACCACCTCCAACAGAGCCACCTGCTGAAGACTAAGCCTTCAATACATGGCCCTTGGGGGACCCCTAAAATGCACATCAAAACAGTCTGCTGCAAGTCTACCTGGTACACCAACCACCACCTATGCCCCACCTGTACCTCAGCCACAGCCCATCTGACGTGGTTATGCCGAGAGCAGCCACTGGGTGCAGCCAGCGCGTGGGAGGGGTTCACATTCCTGTGGCTACCCCATCCATCTGGCAGGGGCACAGATCCAACACTCCTGCCCCACCCTCAAAACTGTGGGCCATGGGTCCCTCAGATCAGCTCTGTCCATGATCACCCAACCATAGACACACAATGGCTGAAGACCCTGAGTCTCTTTAGATGAAGGGGTCACCTTGGGATGGAAGTCATGTGCAGAACGAAGAAACGAGAAGGGGCTGTCTCACCCCGGAGCCCATCCTAGATGCTGGAGTCCTGGGATCTGCTGCAGGAATCGCAGCCCTGCTGTGAAAGGCTGGCAAGTTCTTAAGCTCAGTGGGCTTCTGTTTCCTCATCCACAGGGTTGGGGGTGGGGGGGGGGGGGGGAGGAAGGCACGGGAAGGCTGTGAGCTTTGCCTCCCATAGACAGTGGTCTTCAAGATCACCTGGATGATGGGACAGCTGAAGCACCGCCCATCCCGGCTCACTGTCAGTGTTCTTCAGCACTGGTGGTGCAGCCGTCTTTCCACACCTGCAGCAATGTTCTCAGGGTCAGTTCTATGCACAGAGACGCCAGCGCAATGTAATTTCTACTTCTGCCAGCGCTCACTTGAAGTGTGACAATCACAATAGGTGAGTGGTTTGGACCGCGTGCTTTTGGGCACGAGGAAGTTTGGGTATTTCTGCTTGTTTTCATCTTCCACACACAGCGGGGCTGCTAAATGAGGCTGCAGAGGCCTCCCCTGAGCTCACTTGCCCCGGGGCGGGGGGGGGGGGGGGACACACATGGAAGGTGTGTCCAGTAGCACAGTGGCCCTCCTCCAATGCCTAATGGACTGTGGGGAGCAAGACACTAGACGTACCCAGCTGTGACTTCAAAATGGGAGCTCCAAGGAGGTCCTCTGCTAGTCACTCACTGGGAGCTTTGAGACAGCAGTGAGAAAGGTCTTGTCCCAGCCCCTGCCTGAGGAGGTTCAGGAGGGATTCCCAAGCCAGCAGGAGAGCCTCAGGCCACGCAGGTAAGGCAGACAGGAGCTCAGCAGAGATGGTGAAGAACAGCCATGGAGCAGGAGGAGAAGAGGAAGGAGCAGGGCGGGTGGATGGGAGCCCCAGCCACCGGACATTTCCAAGCAGAAGAGACAAGAACCGCAAGGAGCCGCTGGCGGAAGAGCCCTGCCGTTCACCGGGCTTTCCAGTGGAAAACACAGCAAAATTACAGAGGGAACTTCTTGGAAAATGCGGATGGCATGGGCTTACCCGGGCTGAGCAAGCGGGCGCCTCCCTGAGCAGGGCCGGTGGAGGAGCTTGGCTCAGGGCAACTGCCTTGGCCACTTCTCCCCTCCGCGCCACCCCTGCCTCCCTGTCACATGGAACTCTCCTGGGAACTGCCAGAACACTCCTGTAGCTGCCAGTTACCAACCCAGCCAGGACGCCGGGGAGAGGAGCCACGCCAACACCCCCAAGTCTGTCCCTGCCATCTCCCCTACACGAACCCCCCCCCCCAATGTGGTTCCTCACCAAGCAAAGAGCCATGCAGACAAAGACCACCATCTGCTCCCTCAGAGCCCTCTGTCTGTCTGCCTTGTAGCTGAAGACAGCATTGCTCCGGGGACGCTTTTGAGCAATGACATAAACACCAATACATCTGCAAACGTCCAATGTCAACTACTAGGAGTCTGGGATTTGTGGGCGGCAATGCATTCTCCAGACTCCATCCTGAGGACAGCTGAGAGCACCGGACTGAGCAGTCCTGTCGGTGTGTTACAGCGCAGACGGGACCAGGGGCTGCATGGACATTGCCAGCCACAGCGATGGGCAGAGGCCGGGTGCTGCAGTGCTGTCCCCTCTGACCGTAGCTGGCACCCTCCGTGTCACTCCCGTGTTTCCTTCTGCGTTTGCTCTGGGCACCCCGGAGATAAATGAGTCGCTCAGAGGCAGGAGCAAACTTCCACTCAGGCTTTTCTGCCTTTCTGCCTCTCTAAACGGATCTTAACTTTGTAGAGCCCCCATCCACATCACCCCCCGCCCCGCCTGCTTCTTTTATATGTGTTTTAATATTGTAAGACTTCTCAAATCCCTCCTAAGGGGTAGAGAGAATATAAATGATAAATGAATAAACACATGAATAAATAAGGAAGACACAAAAGACTTTTCCAAAAGCAATTTTTCATCCCGTCACGGTGTGTGTCAGTCAAGGCAAACACCATACGCATCTTCTCACCCACTCATTCCTGGAGTTCAGGCCCTTACTCACAACTGTGAGTAGAAAACACCTGCTATGTGCCAGTGTACCAGGTTTGGGGATGCACCTGAAGATGTGACAGTGGCTGAGACTACAGGGGGGCTCTGTGCTCCTGACCACTCCCTCCTGGAGGGAATCCCTCCTGAAGGGAATCCCCAAGTCCGGGTTCCACAAGCCTCAGCAGCCCATGGAGACGCTCAAAGCCAAGGGAAAGTAGACAATGTGTAAGGTGACCCCCGCCCAGGCCTGGACTGTGCCCTCATGGCTGGATTGTGTAGAACCTCATAGATTCCGCTGTATTAGCCTTGAGGCCTGGGAGCCAGTTTTGCAGGGAATGGCTGGAGAGTGGATGGAGGCCGCCTTCTCCCAAGACAACTGCAGAGGTAGAGGCTGCCAAGAGGGAATGCGAGTGTGCAGAGAAAACGCAAGGAGAGTGTGGCCCTCTCCTCACAGACAACCCACTCCGGAGTTCGCTCGACTCGATATCCGGGCATGGGGTGTTCTGAGCTGTTCCTGGGGTCCCTTCCTTCACGGTGGTCAGCTTAGCAGTAGAGATTTCCCAGATCCAAAGCTGAGCCTTATGGGATCTTCTAACTGTAAGCCAGGTGTCCCAGGACAGAACCTTCTGGAGTGTGGGAGGCCTGCATCTGGGGTCACATCAGAGAAGGGAGCACCTGCTATCATATCCCAGAGCCTGAGAGTCATGGAGCTTTTGAGCAGGAAAAGGCCTGCAGAATAGACTTGTCTGGTGCTTGCCCGTTCAGGAAGGGGTCGTCTGCCAGGCTTGGCACAGGAGGGAATCCTGGGTAAGGCCCAGATCCCCCGAGTGGCTCCAACTCCACCGGTGCTCACATGGGTACCTTTCCCAGAAGACTGCTGGCCTTGTGCAGCCAGAGGGAACTTCCGCTGTCTCTGATCACTAGGTAGTCAGGGAGCTGAGGTAAGATCTGGCTTACCATGCAAAGCCAGAGCCAGTGACAGCTCAGGTGTCAGTGGTGTGGAGACTGGAAGACCCCGCCCTGCTAGCTACAGTAATGCAGTGGTCCTGCACTATTCTCCCTCCTCTCTTCCCCAAGGAAGGAATTTTTTTTTTCTCAGATTATGTATTCCATTAAAAGACTGTATCGTCTATTCCCTTTTGTATCCAGGAGTGATTATGAAATAGACCAAGAAGATATAAACCAAAGCATGGAGACAAACATCCAAGGAAGTTGCACAAGAGGAGGCTGACCACGGAGAATACTTCCAAACCAAAGGAGAGCTGAGGCTAAAGACCCCCCTGGCGCATTATTAAATGCAGCATTTAACGTTCAGTTAAAGCTGAGTTTTAGATAAATAGAAAATAAGGGTTATTATTTGGTAAAATATATCACAAATATTGCAAAGGACATGATATAATTAAAGACTTTTTTTTTTGCCTATCTGCTTACCTTTTTATTTACTAAGTCTGGCCATGCCGGCCTAGAGGCAGTGGATTTCCACTCTGTCAGGAGCTCTACTCATTGAGATGAAAGTAGAGGCAGTGGCTCTGTATTAAACATAGTGTTCTTCTCTCTCCGAGAATGCAACCTGTAATCCAGCCTTGCTTAGAAACCCAGGACTCTAGCAAGCATTCCCTATCAATACCACAACCGTCATATACCCCATTTTTGCTTCAGTGTACAGGTACCCCATACAATAGCCTTGCTCAGGGCCAGAGAAGTTGATCAGAGTCTCCATTCTCCACCGATAGTGATTGGCTGAAGGTCTGGCATGTGACAGAGTCTGTCCAATGAGAACAGTTGTAGAGTCTTGGCTTGGGTAACCAGCTACAGTGATTGGCTGGGAGACGGCATGTGATCTAGGGTCTGTCCAATTAGGATGGCGTTTAGAGAGCTGGCTGGATAAGGATGACATGGGCATGTCTTGAGACCCTGAGAGGACGAATCAGTACAGGGATGGAGATACCTCAACAAAGCAAGTGGGAGAAAAGCTAGTGATTCTCTGAACTTTTCTGCTTGCTTGAATCAGTCATTCCCTGGATGAATGCCTTCCTCATTCTGGGTTGTCTGACTATTAGAAACAGAAAACAACTAACTGAGAAAAATCTCAAAAACTGGGGCAGTGTGAGTGGAGGCCCAGTGGTAAAGCACTGACCTAGTGAGCATAAAGGCCTTGGGTTCTATCCTTGTTCAAAAATGAGAGTACTGAAAACCTGTCCTATTGCAACATAGGCAGTGTTAGAGTCACTGTGGACCTCCAAAGACTCTGGCTTCCCTAACACATTGCAGGACTCCAGGGGATACATGGAACCTCCCAGCCTCCTCTCAGCAACCAATCACAAAGCACACACATCGCCCAGGCTCAGGGTCCATGCTAAGCGTCTGTCACCCGATCCTCATACAAACTCTGAATTTCCATTTCACGCCCCTGCTCTACAGATGGGGTCTCAGAGCTCCCAGAGGTGATACAGCCTACAGGAGGGCTCCAAGGTAGGCCTGGGTGAAGGATGCTCAACCTCAGCAGTCCTCAGCTGGGGACCTCAGGAAGTGCCTTGGAGGACATTGCTCCTCTGACCTCTGGGTGAGCCCATGCTCCCCTGGATGGAGCTCCGAAGTAGCAGCAGTTTCCGGCGCTTGGGTCTGGGCTTCCCGAACGGGATGATGACTGTCCAAAGTCCTGCGCCACACAGTCAGGTGACATCTGCAGTCTCAGGCTAGGCCTTGGAAACAAGGGGCTTCCGAGGGCTGATAAAGGGTCCAGCAGTCCCTTGACCAGGTGTGTGCATCCCTGGCTTCTCTCCCTCCTGTCTGCTCATCAGACAACTGACCAGGTGGCCTGGGGCAGGGTAACAGAGGGAGCTGTGGAGTGGATCGGTGTGTTCCCCTGAGCACTGTGTCTGGAGCCCTGCCTGTCTCTGCAGCAGAGAACACAGCCCCGTGTGGGCTCACGCTGTCCCCCCCGGCTCTGCACACACAGGGCTCATGCTGCCCACAGTCAAGTTCCAGACCCTGGGCACAGTGGTGAGGAGCTCCTGTTTTTATAGAGGGCCTTCCTTCCCAAGTACGAGGCTCAACACATCCCTACCCGTGTCCCTACGTGTGACCCCAATGCCGGGATGGGCTTTCCATTTCCCCTGGGCATTTTCCGCATACCGCCAGCTGGAGTTCAGCCATCAGGCGCTCCCCTCCTCCACGATGGCTCATGGCCCTACTGTCTGCCCTCAGCTGCAGACCCCCATGTCCGCAGAGGAGAGTGGGAGCCTTCCTGTGTGTTATCCCACATCCTGTGAAGTGTGTATTTTGTGGACATTGAGGAACTGCAATCACCCTCGATCCTTTTTGCCATGGCCCCTGAGAAGCTCAGAGGCCTGGTTTAGGTGTGCCACCCCCCCCAGGCCCGGCTGAGGTGTGCCAGCCCCCTACCCCCACAGGCCCGGCTGAGGTGTGCCACCCCCCCACAGGCCCGGCTGAGGTGTGCCACCCCCCCACAGGCCCGGCTGAGGTGTGCCAGCCACCCCCCCACAGGCCCGGCTGAGGTGTGCCACCCCCCCAGGCCCGGCTGAGGTGTGCCAGCCACCCCCCCCAGGCCCGGCTGAGGTATGCCAGCCCCCACAGGCCCGGCTGAGGGGTGCCAACCCCCCCCAGGCCCGGCTGAGGTATGCCAGCCCCCACAGGCCCGGCTGAGGGGTGCCACCCCCCCCACAGGCCCAGCTGAGGTGTGCCAGCCCCCACGACCTGTCTTCTGGTGGCGAGGGATTCCCTCCACCCCATTCACTTGTGCCCATCATGTCTGCCTCTCTTCCTTTTGTTCTTCTGCACATGCAGTGAGGTGAACACTGTCCCAATCCTTCAGTGGGACACAGTTAAACAAAGTGCAAAAACAGGTAAATTAAAATGATAAAAATCCACCATCTTCTAAGGACCCAATTACATAACTAATAGAAACAATGCATTTTTCCAGAGACACAAAGAGATCATGAGCTCTCTCCCCACAGAATGTAAAATGTTGTTAGTGGTTAAGGGAAATGGAAAATAAATTGCCCTAGCTTCTTCCTACCACTCAACTCCTGCAGAGCCTTCTCTTAAATAAACCTAGACTCTCAGCAATTCCAGGTCAGAAAATCAACAATTACAGAGGTTGTATAACTCGCCTAAAAAAAAAAAAAAAACCTAGCTAGTTGACAGAGTCAGGAAATTCAAAACAGGGCAGACTAACTCCAAAACCTGAGCTCTTCCCACTACCTGCCTGAATTCTATGAATCAGTTTTCTATTGTGGTTATAACGAATTACCACATACTTAGTTAACACACCACAAATTGCTATCATAAAGTTCTGTAGGTTAGATGTGCCATGTGGATCTAATGGAGCTACACGCTAGGCCGCGTCCGGGGTCTGGGAGGCTGGAGGGGAGAGTATTTCCTCACCTTTCTCAGCTGCCAGAAGCTGCCAGTACTCCTTGGCTCAAGGCTTCTTCCGATGTCAATACACATCAGCACAGCACACCTGCCCTCTCTTTGGCTTTCTCATCTTCCTCTTCTGAAGACCCACGTTATTACAGTGGATCTGTAAGCATAATCCCAGTCTCTGCATCTCAAAACCCTTCCTGTAACCTGCAAATTCCCGTGTGCGGTGAAAGCGATATATTCCCAGCTTCTGTGGATGGGGTGGGGTGGGAACATCTTCAGGGGAAATTGTTCTGTCTACTACAGTTTGGGTTTTTTGAAAAGCTAGGACAAGAACTTGCAGGCAAACAGTTTACTCCCTGTGAGAGAATGAGGAAGTGAGAGGGAAGGAGGAAGGCCAAAAGGAGGCATGTGCAGAAGTGGTTACGTGGACCTCTCCGGGCTTGCTCTCTCTAGGTTGTCCTGAAGAATTAGCTTAAGTCCACTGCTGACTTTCTGGGCACAGGAGGCCAGTGGCTTGGTGAGGTTGGCAGCCATATGCCATCCCTCCTTAGCTGACAGCCTCCCAGGACTCTCCCCTCTGAGCATGCTGTCACGCAGAGAGTTTTGACATGATGTTGAGGGAGAGGGGGCCCCGCAGCTGGAGTCCCTGGGGGAGAGGGTCCAGCCCTGACAGACCGCTTTTCCAACCTGCCATGTCCCCTCCACGGCCACCCCACGGGAGGTCCTGAGGCCCCAGAGCCATGAGGTACAATGGATTCAAATAGGTGTGAAGCGATTCTTCCCTTTTTAATCATGAGACCTGGGGTCAGCTCTCCTGGGAGTCAGGCCGGCACATGGTTCCGGGTTATGGTGGGAATTGAATCAGAGGCCGTGCGCTCTGTGTGTGTGAGGCCTCCAGCACAACACCTGCCCTGGACCGATCGCCTGTGGTCCTGCTCCTCTCCTCACCACCTCAGCCTGCTCCTCCTTGTATCCCGTCTGCTCTCCACACTCGGCTCACAGTTACCTTCTCCACCCTGAGTCATCAGAGGTGCCTGCTGAGCGCAGGTGCCAGCCCTGCCGGCTGGGCAGGGGGAGGCTGGACAGGGCGGGAGGGCATCCCAGGGCACAGAGCCCTGGGCAGCAGGGAGAACATCTCCAGGTCAGCAGTCATGAAGGTGCGGTGGACTGCAGGGCTGAGGGTGCAGGTTACAGGGCCGCACACAAGGGCAGGCTGGGTTGGGCATGGCTGGTTCAATCCTGAGGGGTGCAGAGGAAGGCTGGCCCAGAGGGCCTGGAGGCCGGGACAGGGAGCTTGGACTTCACCTGGAGAGCACCCAAAGGAGGGAGGTGGTTGACATCTCAGGAAGGGTAAACTGAGTAAAGAGCTGATTAAGGAGGGTCTAAGCCCAGGGTGGAGACTCTGAGAAGCCTCAAGAGAAATGCTTCCACTGTAGTTAACGCACAGAACAGTGCAGCCTCCAGCTAAAGACCGACAGGCAGCTGAGCATTGGTGCTTAAGGGGCAGGGGCCTGGGAGCGAGGGGAGGCTGGGCTCTGGTTTCTGTGAGCTGTGCTGGAACCTTGGGTGTGGGAGGAGGAAGTACTGCATGACAGCCATCGCTAATGCTGACAGAGGGCCTACTGTGTGCCAGGCCTCAGGGCCTACTGTGTGCCAGGCCTCAGGGCCTACTGTGTGCCAGGCCTCAGGGCCTACTGTGTGCCGGCGCCATCTCAAGGACTACAAGCAATTGTGACTATGCTCTTTTTCTGGCTGGTACTGGGGCTTGGATTCAGGGCTGGGTACTGTCCTTTAGTTCTTTTTTTTTTGCCCCCCACCCCCACCCTGGTTAATTGGAGGTAAGTCTCCTAGACTTTCCTGCTCAGGGTGGCTATGAACCTGGATGTTTGGCCTGAGCCTCTGGGTAGCTAGGATTGTGAGGGTGAGCACTGCTGGCCAGCGTGTCAGCATGCTCTCACAACTTCCTAAGCGAGGCCCTACTATGGTCTCCATCGGCAGGGGAGGCACTAAAGCACCAAGTGCCAAGGAACCTGCCAGCTGGGAACCAGCTAGCAAGACGGTCCCGGGCCCAGCCGCCCACACCACACTCCTGCCGTGGCCCCCACGTGGTACGGGGAGAGCGTGGGACTCCTTCACGCGGCAGGAGTGATGCTGTCATTTCTGGAGTTAAGGTAGAAACGTCGGTGGAGCCGGGCGCCAGTGGCACAAGCGTGTCATCCTGGCTACTAGGGAGGCTGAGATCTGAGGATCGCAGTTCAAAGCCAGCCCGGTTGGGAAATTCCATGGGTCTCTGATTTCCAATTAACCCCCAGAAAACTGGAAGTGGCGCTGTGGCTCACGTGGTAGAGCGCTCCCCTTTAGTTGAAGAGCTGAGGGACAGCGCCCAGGCCCAGAGTTCAAGCCCGTGACTGACCAAAAAAAAAAAAGCCAGTGGCCTCTGTCTCCCATGTCCCCATCATGGGCTCCCCTCCCCTGGACCTGCCCTCTAGAGCCGCAGCCGGGATGGCATGAGGGCCCTCGGGTGGGCTGAGGGGAGAAAAGCGAGATGAGGAATGGAGAGCTGTTGGCAGGAGCCATGAGTGGCTTTGGGAGACGGCGGGCCCGAGAGGCCCAGGTTCCCGAGCGCCAGAACATGGCCGCCGTCAGTGTGTTTTCACTGCCGACTTCTAGAATCATTTGGTAACCCGCACACCAGGAATCAGCTCCGGGGAGGACGGGGTGACTGCTGCGGCTGCCTGGGTGTGCTGGCGTGTTGCTGCCGTGAGTTAAGGAGGGGAGCACGCTCTGTGGAAGGAGGGGAGCACTCTGTGGAAGGAGGGGAGCACTCTGTGGAAGGAGGGGAGCACTCTGTGGAAGGAGGGGAGCACTCTCTGTGGAAGGAGGGGAGCACTCTGTGGAAGGAGAGGAGCACGCTCTGTGGAAGGAGGGGAGCACTCTGTGGAAGGAGGGGAGCACTCTGTGGAAGGAGGGGAGCACTCTCTGTGGAAGGAGGGGAGCACTCTGTGGAAGGAGAGGAGCACGCTCTGTGGAAGGAGGGGAGCACTCTGTGGAAGGAGGGGAGCACGCTGTGGAAGGAGGGGAGCACGCTGTGGAAGGAGGGGAGCACTCTGGAAGGAGGGGAGCACTCTGTGGAAGGAGGGGAGCACTCTCTGTGGAAGGAGGGGAGCACTCTGTGGAAGGAGAGGAGCACGCTCTGTGGAAGGAGGGGAGCACTCTGTGGAAGGAGGGGAGCACGCTGTGGAAGGAGGGGAGCACTCTGTGGAAGGAGGGGAGCACTCTGGAAGGAGGGGAGCACTCTGGAAGGAGAGGAGCACTCTGTGGAAGGAGGGGAGCACTCTGTGGAAGGAGGGGAGCACTCTGTAGGAGAGGAGCACTCTGTGGGAGGGGAACACTCTGTGGAAGGAGGGGAGCACTCTCTGTGGAAGGAGGGGAGCACTCTGTGGAAGGAGGGGAGCACTCTGTGGAAGGAGGGGAGCACTCTGTGGAAGGAGGGGAGCACTCTCTGTGGAAGGAGGGGAGCATTCTCTGTGGAAGGAGGGGAGCACTCTGTGGAAGGAGGGGAGCACTCTGTGGAAGGAGGGGAGCACTCTGTGGAAGGAGGGGAGCACGCTCTGTGGAAGGAGAGGAGCACTCTGTGGAAGGAGGGGAGCACTCTGTGGAAGGAGAGGAGCACGCTCTGTGGAAGGAGAGGAGCACTCTGTGGAAGGAGGGGAGCACTCTGTGGAAGGAGGGGAACACTCTGTGGAAGGAGGGGAGCACTCTGTGGAAAGAGGGGAGCACTCTCTGTGGAAGGAGGGGAGCACGCTCTGTGGAAGGAGGGGAGCACGCTCTGTGGAAGGAGGGGAGCACTCTGGAAGGAGGGGAGCACCCTGGAAGGAGGGGAGCACTCTCTGTGGAAGGAGGGGAGCACTCTGGAAGGAGGGGAGCACTCTCTGTGGAAGGAGGGGAGCACTCTGTGGAAGGAGGGGAGCACTCTGTGGAAGGAGGGGAGCCATGGCTGGAGGTATCTGCAGGCTGGAGGGGGAGCTGTTTGCACACTTCTAGGTGGGGTGGCGGATGGGACACTGGGACGCAGGGCAGATATAAACAGCCCTGGAAAAGGCACGCTATACCTGCTGCCATGTGAGAACTCAGGCGTACGAGCTGCTGAGTCCCACCGCAGGGAAGCTCAGACGCACCGAGGACAGAACGCTCAGATCACCCTTCGGTGTGGCAGCAACAGTAACAGTCACAACCCTGCAAAGGCAGAGCTTCGCGCATACAGCTTTAGGGTCTAACGTTACGTTCTGAAAAAAGCCATCGGCTCACATTCTGCAAACCGTACGTACAGCATTAGGGTCTAATGCAGCGACCAACAATGGGAGAAGAGCCTTCTGTGGGTACTCTGCAAGCCATAAGCAGTTGCTCAGATCCTTTAACACCAACAACGAGCATGGATATTTTCAGCCTGCCACGTGGAAGTCGGCTGACAAGGGAGAAGACATCAAGAAACTTGACAGTTTCTTCTCTGGGATGGGCCAGGGAAAAGTCAAGGCACATTTCCAATCCAGAGGCCTCTTTTGATCTATTCTGTGCCAAAAGTTCCTCTTGCACACTCGCCCCCAGTGCCACAGGCAGGCGGGCACATTTTCTGTGCAGACCCTCCAGGCACCGGCTAGAGGTCAGGCCCTGGCTAGAGGTCAGGCCCTGGAGTGGTGGGAATGCAAATCCCTCAGATCAAGTGTTGTCCTGCACCCTGCTGGGTCCCAAATCCCTACGGTGGAACCTGACAGCCCATGTGACCGCAGCGAGGGGCAGACATGAACGGAATCCACAGCCTCATTCAAGGCGCGGGCAAGCTGCCTTGTCCCCTTCCACCAGGAGGGGCCGGAAGCCTCTGGCACTTTGGACAGTGGGCAGTGCACTTCTGCTGTGCACAAAGCACCTGGTAGTTTTGTTGTAGCATCCTCAAGGATGCGCACAAAGGCTGTGAGGCCCGATGGCAGGACAGACGAGGAGATGTCTGGCCTGTGTATGGGGTAGGAGTTCCTGAAGCAAGATCTAGAAGGGTAAGTACGCTGGGCTAGACAGGGAGCTTCGGAAGCTCTGTTTCCCTCGGCTTTGTGTCCAGTTCTGGGGCCAGGTGCTCACCCTAGCGATTGTACATTTACTGTTATTTCCTAGGTTACTTCCCAGCTGTCTGAACTACAGGTGAGAGGTATGGAAGAAGCCCCGGGGAAGAGCAGGGCTAGGGGTGGGGCGCTGGGATGGGGTGGGGCATCATCTTCCTCCACTCCTGGTGACGTAGACACCCCTACCCCAGGCCCTCACCCGGGCAGTGCCTCTTGCACTGTGAGCGGGCAGGCTGACCGGCACAAGGAGAGCTGTTGTCCCGTGTCCAGTCCTGCTTTCTGTCTACGCCCATCCTGGCTGTGCCCCCTGTGTATTTAGTGGAGGCCAGCACTGTGCACAGACTGCGATGGCTCAGAACTCGTTCATCTCAAGTTTACAGCCTCTGCAACGGCTCCTGAGAACGAGGTCCCAGGAAGGGCCGACGGGCCTCACTCCTCCCTCTCGCCCGCTCCCCCCCCCCGCCCCACGTCCCTGACCACTGCGTCCATCTGCAGCCCAGGAGCCCCGCTCGTCACCCCACGGCAGCTCTGCTCAGCCTTTTCATCTCACTGACACAATTCTACGTGTGGTAATGCTCCACGCGTCTGTTCTCTCCTCTCCACACACAGCACAGCTTCAAAGGACATCTCCAGTCTAATGGCTTTCAAGCCTCCATCTCCAGCTGCGACCCAGCCCCTCCAGATGAGCAGCCCGACTCCACGTCTCCCCCCCTGCCATCTTCCCATGTCAGGGAGAGGCAATGCTCTTCTTGCCGTGACTGCACCACCCTTTACCTTCCTCATCTCTCAGTCTAGTTGCTCCCCTTTCCCAGTGACTTGAACTCTGGCCAGCCCTCTGCACACACCGCTGCTGCCCCCCCTTCCCCAGCCTCATTGTCACCTATTCTCAAGGTCACTTTGCCAATATGACTCTACTGGAAACAATACACACTGGACCACCGTACTCTTCTCAATTCTTCCCAACCACCCAATAGCGCCCAGTGAAGCCCAAAAGGACTCCCACGAGCTCTGGCCTCCAGCTGGGGTTGACTTCAGGGCACTCTTCCTGGGCTCTCTCCATGACTTCCGCACAGGCATCTTGCTGCCCCTCGCACACCCAAGCATGCCTCCACTGACTTGGACAGGTCCCTGCTACAATGTCACCCATTCCTCCACTGTCCCAATGAAGCACGACCCCTCCAGCCCCTCCAGTGTGCTCTAGTGTGAGCCCGGCTCACACCGCCTGCCCTTCTCATCTGGGCCTCATGGTCTCCCAGCACAGAGACAGTTCTCCTCAGGATGGATTTGCTCTAGATTGTGCTGGGCTTTCTCTCCAGTAGTGAGAAGTTCTCAGTGCGCATTCAGTGGATTAAGTGCTGCAGGCAGTAAAGTAAGTGGCCACAAGTTAGATATTAAGAATGAGGTCAAGGAGAAGCTGACAGACAGATGAGCTGGAATTTTACACCATGGGATTTTACTTACAACCGGTATTGGTGACTAGGCAGGGGAGAAGGCCGCAGTGTTCAAATTCTTTCCTGTGTGCCACAGTTGGTCTTATGGTCTGAAGCTTCTACCTGTTTAAAATTAATTCCCAACCAAAGGGCACACAGAACCTTCCGGGGCTTGCCGGCGCTGGTTCTCTCGCTCTCAGGCCGCGCAGGCTCTCTGACCTGAGGGCTTTCGTGATATGTTCTTCTGAGGCATCTAAAGACCCGAACCTCAGGAGTAAAGAATTATGTCTTCAGGAAGAGATGAGCCAACTATACAGTTACTCTGTGGCAACGTAATGTCTGAAACATAGTGAACTGCAAAGAGTAAATACCTTGAGGAAACATGGCATTTTAAGGTAAGAAAATGGAAATGTAACCGTGTGTGAGACTCTCCTTGAAGTTCCGAGACCAGGAAACACATTAAGCTTCCAGCAAATAGAAAACACATCTTCTGGTGTGTGCTGAGTAAAATCCCAATGCACCAGGCAAGCAGGAAGAGAGGGCAGAGCAGCACTGACCACAGGGGTAGGGGCCTTTGCGTCCCCCTGCAGTTTCAGAAGTGAGAGAGAACATGGCGTTTTTCTATCAGTGGCTGTCTGCTCCTCCAAGAAATCTTGTGATGCGATCAGCCTCTCATGACACAAAATACTTTTGGCCTAACACCTTCACATTTATTGTTCCTTAAATGAGATGGAAACATCATGCGTCCATCTGCTCTAGCAGTGAGCTGTAGCTGAACATGGCCCTCAATTATGCAAAGTGTGGAGCTGTCCTGCCGTAATGACCTTTATTCTTCTAGGTTATATTAAAGCAGAGGAGATTTCAACAGGCAGCCTTTATTAACCAATATGTCATACTTTTTTTTTGTTATTTAGGAGGCAACAAAATATGATTGTTTTTTGTCTTCTTTTAAAAAAAAGGAAAAAAGGCCCCCCAAATTAAAAAAAATCATAAAAACATTTCACCAAACAAAATCTGTACAAAAATCAACAAAAGAAATTACGATGATCTTCAAGTTCACAAGTAGACTCATTTACTAACAAGGCACGTGGTGAGTTGACTATTCTTAAGCAGTCCGTACACAGAAGGACAGTTCCTGAAAGAGAGGAAAATGAAATGTTTGTACACAGCAAGACAAGATTTAGGCAGAAGAATTAGGCATGCAGAAGTTTAGTAAAAATAGGCTTTCTATGGAAAAGAGGTATGGTGGGGGGCTGGTGGAAGGGCTTATAAACTGATAAAATGTGAGTTGAAGCCCCTTTGGATAGCTACTAAAAGATAGTAAAAATTATAATAAGACCAAAAATTTAAGTTAAAGTCGAGGACATCAAATACTGTGGTCAGTATTATTAAGGGCTGTCTTTTCTGATGTTTATAGTTTGGCTTCATAATGACAATGCCTGTATTACATGAAACCTCCATATTCAAATATGCAACTTCAATGGGTCAAGAACTGTCCTTGCATTTTGTGACATGAAAACTAAACTTTCAGATATTTTTTAACAGTAAAGCTTATTAACGAACACAGGAGAACTTGATGTGTTACAAAGAGCAAAACTGTTACTTCAAAACCCAGGTGCTAACCAGATGGGAAATCCCAGTAATGGTGAAGCATCAAGGTGCACACAACACTGTTCAACATGCAGAAGTAACTGTGCAGGGTGCGTGACTCCCTGGGACCCGCCTCTTCCTCTCTCTCCAGAGGCACTTCTTTGACTATTTCCTGGCACCTTGTGTTCTAGCAACTGCTCTAGGCCTCCAGACACATGATACTCAGTCCACCATCCCCACACCTGGTCCAGCCTATTGGCGCCAACCTTGCTCTCCTCCTATCTGCTTGAAGTATTGTGTCATCTCTGCCTTTATCCAACTTTTTAGTCCTGCAGAGTTGCAGAGACAGCATGCTTCTCACTTACAACATGCATATATCTTAACAGGTTAAGCATATTAAATACAAGTATCTCTATTGACCTTCAATCAATAAATACCTGTTTATTTTTGTGCTGGTATTGAGACTTGATCTAAGGGCATCTTGATTGACTTTTGGGGCTAGAGGCTAGAGTTCTACCACTTGAACCACACTTGTACCCTCAGCTTTCTGCAGCTTAACTGGAGATAAGAGTTTTGCACACGGGTCTGCCTAGGCTGGCTTCAATCCTAATTTCTCAGATTAGAGCTTCTTGAGCAGCTAGTATTACAGGCATGAGCCACAGGACCAGCCAATGAGTCTATTGAGATAACCCAAAGATTTATCTCTGGAATGGCTTCTGACTAAGTGCTTTAAGTTTTATAAAATATAACAGACTTATCCATAACCATCAGGGAGCTTAACAGGGGATGAACTACCCACACAATGTACCAATGTAACTAGCAGATCAAAATTAGTCATTAAATATTATCAGCCAATAATCTTGGGTAGGGAAAGCTCTTCTGTTGAAGAGGAGAAGGAGGGTATGGAAGAACTAGTGAGATCTGGATAGGAGGAAAAAAGGTGGCAAAAAAGACAGGGTGAAGGAAATGGCCTGTTTCCTCAAAGATGAGAGGTTCCTCAGCCTCAGGAAAGCAGCCATCTGCTTCAGTGATTGCATCAGCAGGGCTTGGCCAAAGGCTGTCACCCAGATCTTCAGACACACATGCTAAGGTTAGTAGTGGTAGGGAATTAAGATCAACTTTTTATTGTACACACTTAGGAAGATTTCCGATTTTCTACCATACACATGTATTCCTTATTAAATAAAGGTCATACCTGCATGTAAAGTTCTCATTTCCAATGAGAAACCAAATCAACCCTAGTGCTTGTGTTTGAAGAACAACAGGGCCATTTGTCTATTCTTGTGCTCCTCACTGAACACCTTGTCAGTCCCTGCTAGGTATGGGCCAGCACTATGCTAGGAGATGGAGGCCCAAGCCCAACAGGACACAGTTCTTTCTTTGAAGTTCGGAAAGTCTTATATAAACACGTTTGGTGGAAAGCCGCCTGCACAAGGACACTAGCCCTAATGGGTCACACCTGCATCTGCTTGCTCGTGCTCCCTGAACGCCCTGCTGGGAGGTAAAGGAAATGGGGAAGGTGAAGGACACAGTCGGTCGTGGGGACTTCACACTCTGTCTTGGGCCTGCCCTGGGATGGCCCTGCTTCCTGGCCACCGTGAGGACAGCAACTCCACCATGGCCCCCCTGCCATGAGGGATGGAGACTTCTGAGATCTTGAGCTAAAAATCTCTTAAATTGTTCATGTGGGGTACTTTGCTATGGGGAAGCGAACTGGGCTAACATAGCAGCCAAGTATAGAGTACCTATTCCAGATTATTTTTGATATATGGGTCATAATCCTTTCCCCAAATCTCAGGAAGCTATGAGTTCTTGTTGTTTTTTTTTTAAGTGTACAAAATTTCCATGAATTAGATCAGAAGACCATCTGGGGCTGACCTTCTGCCTATCCAAAACTGCTGACTGAAGAAGCTTGAGCAGATGGCAGTGAAGAGGCCTAGGTCTTGGCTGGACTAAGCAACAGAGATGGGCCTGCTCCTAGGACTACCGGCCATCTCCAGAGCTGTGAACGCAGGGAGATGGTTCGCTCAGAGCTTCGTCAGGGATGCAGCTCTGTCAGCATTTGGGTTGTAGCCCACGGCACTGCAGGATGAGCTTTTTACTGCACAAGCCACGGAAGGAGGAGGCCTACATTGATTATCTGACATGTCTATTTCTATGCAACAGCAGCACAAGTACTAAAGAAAAAAAATAGCCAAAAAAATGGGGTGAAGAATGCAGTCAAGTATTCAATGTATATCTTACATAATTAAGAAGGGTGCATGAGGGAAGAGAGGTATGAGAGAATGGGTGAGAATGTTGAAAGGGTGACATTGATCAAGATGCATTGTGTTCCTAAACTGCTTTGTTACACGGCAAGTCCTTTGTACACCTAGAGATAATACAAATACATTTTTAAAAAGAGGAACCTCCAACACCATTATATGTTAAAGAGAGATGGTATATATTGCATTTGTTTTCTGTGCAAAGAAGCCATTAGAAACACACACACACACACACACACACACACACACACACACACACACACACACACACTCCCCAAAGAACACATTTTGGTCTACTGAAAGAAAATCATATATTTCTCATTTATATTATAGGTGAATTCTGTTCTGATAATCAAATTTTGTATCTCACTTTCAGGTTATAAAACTATTATAATATCCTATCTTTTAAAGTCTTACAAAGTAAACAGAGAGCCAGTCGCTCATGCCTATAACCCTAGTTACTCAGGCGGCTGAGATCTGAGGATTTTATCTCCAGTTAACCATTAAAAAGCTGAAAGTAGAGCTGTGGCTTAAGTGGTAGAGTGCTACATGGTCTGAGTTCAAGCCACATGATTGACACACAAAAGAAACCAAGTCTTATTTAAAAACTACACAAGAGAAGCATCATCTTCATGGCACTGCTGCAGAAAGGGAGACGTGCCCAAAGGCACAGAGTCAAGTGTAAGGGCTCCAATGTAAACACTGGAAAAGTCAGATGGGATCAGCAGGGCCTGGGTTGTGTTTTTCAGAACAATGAACAAATACCTGAAAAACTAGATCTGATTAATGATAATCTTTCTTTTTAGACATCTTCGTAGATCTTTAGATTAAAAACACTTATTCACCAATCAGGAGCAGTTGTTCAGCCTGTAGTCCTAGCTAGTTGGGAGGTATGAAGCCAGCGGGGGAATCCATCTCAATCAACAGCTGTGTTCAGTGGAAGGAGCCTGTCATCCCCAGAAACAAGGGGAAGCAAGCAGAGGATCCCAGCTCAGGTTGGCTGAGGAATCAATCTAGACTATGTCTTAAAAACCATGTCTCTAAAAAAAACTATGTCTCTAAAAAAAAGGAGTTGGAGGCTTGACTTCAGAGTAGACAACCTGCCCTGAAAAGCACAAAGCCTTGAATTCTATCCCTAATAATGTACTCCCTCACACACAAACGATGCCCAAATTCTCTGCAACACCTGTTAGAATATTTATCGTGTAAAAGTAGTCATTTGTTTTGCAAAATCCAGAAGCACAAAAATAAGCCCTACTTAGACAAGATCAGAATAGTTATTTACTGCAAAGCACATCCTATAAGCCTGCAATCCAGCACTCATGGGAGGGGCTGAGGCAGGAGGGTGGTAAATTCTAGGCCAGCCTGAGCTACAGAGAGACCATCCTCAATGTTATATCCCCTCAAAACAAAATACAACCCTTCCTGCTTATCTGTGTCATTTTAGCTGGGTAAATATGTGAGAGTAAAAATTTGTTCACATTATACATTAAGTCTGGCAAACAACATTTTTCAATTTATTAATCTGAAAAACATTTTCATAGTATTGATGAGAGGTTGTATTTTTCTGGAAGCAAATGATCTGAACTCTTTAACTACTGAGATGGCCGGCAAATTAGAGGTCCAAGATCCAAGTGCAGGTAAGGAGAGGCAGTGCAGAGTCTCCCTGGGTATTATCTTCACCTCCCAAAACAACTCAGAGCACTGGAACCAAAGAACGCTTACCTTTGCTTGCTCCAAGTCAGAACCAGTTCCTCTGACATCCCAACGTGGCTGACATATCCTAACAAAAGAAGAGATCTTTTTACTTAAACAGAAGAAAACCCTCAAAAATAAAAATTAAACATTGAATATAATCTACAATTAAATCTTAAGCCAAATGATTAAAGAATAACTTTATTTCCTCTTTGTCAGTTTTAAGAATGCCCTCATTTACTAACCAAATACTGTATTACAAATAACTAGTTATGATGTTTTACATTTGTTTAATAGGGAATAATTGGCCCCAATTAAACTGGCTAAACTAAGGCTTTTTAGATTACTAAAACAAATTAAACTTTTTAAAATGAGAATTTAGGTGATCTTAAAACCTTTCTAAAATGGATAATGAAACTCGCTAAGTTGTAATCTCCCTGTTTTTATTAGTTATATTAAGATAAATTAAGTGAGATTAAAATCTTATTTGATTTATTTACCTTTGAAAATGAAGACCGTTTAAGGGTTACACATCCTCAGCCTTGGCGAGTGCGACCTCAATTAGTCAAGTCAGAATGTCTTTAAAAGCTTTGTGCTATTGCTTCCAGCATGGAGGCCAGGTGTTCATTAAGGTACCAAAAGTCTCATAAAAAATCCAAAGTTGCACTAGTGAAAAAACGCTCAACAAGATGAAAACTGATCACATCTTTTCCAGAAAATTCAGTAGTTATTTTTAAACCAGCTTTTAAACAAGATTTGGTTTGGCGTAATTTTAACGGGCCAATCACGCAGCTTGATCCCATTTGGACTCTTTAAACAGCATTTAAATCTACGGTGAGCACATTGTGGCACATTTAATTTTATACCATTTTTAAAATAAGTTGTACAATGTTTAGTGTGACCCTTTTATGACAAGCATTGTTAAAGGAATTCTTTCCCTGTTTACAACTATTTATGAAGGCCTTTTTAAATAAGAGAAACATGAAATGGTTAGCTCACACACACAAAATTTCTTTCAAAAGTTTATTTAGTATCAAGCAAGAGGAGACTTTGCTTAACACTACAGAACATTTCAAGACTTGAGTTACAAAAGAATACCACATTATTTTCACTTGAAACTGGCTTCCCTTTTTACGCATGTTGGCAAGAGAAGAAAAAAAATACTAGCATATGGCTTAAAGATAAAATAACTAAACTCTATGGAAACCTTAAAAATGAAAGGTGAGGCTTATGTTAAAAGAATGGATTAACATATTTAGTAACCTATCTTTTTGTTTAACACTAGTTAATCAAAGTTATTTTTTTTCCTTTTGATGACCTATTTTTTCATATACAGACTAGAAATAACAAAATTTTACATGTCTTGTTTTTTCCTGCCCAGGTGGATGTTTCAAACAAAGTAGTTTTAAGTTCCATCCATTCAGGTTTTAAGCATTTTGATTTATTTAAAAAGGGATTGTTCATAGAAAAAAATTACTTTGAACAGTATACAGGACGGGTGGAGATTGGCTATTTCACAACATCAGACAGTACAATCAGTATCTGCCATATGGCTGGTCTCTGTAGATGCCCTTTGCCGTCCTCACTGAAGGTGCTTTGTGTCTTGAGTTAGTCCACTCCTCTTGCCCTGAAATTGGTAAGACGAATCACAATTAAATCACTGCATGGATCCCACCGGCTTCATTTATCAGAATCCGACTTCACCCTAAACTAGCAGTAGATGTCATACTGAAGTTACATATCTCTGATGAACTGATAAAAGAAACAGGGAATGCAAAAAGGTATTATTTTGTTGGCAAAACTATCAGCATGGGAAGGAAAGCAAGCCTTGTATGTGTGAGACAACCAACTTGGAGAGGACTTTCCTTTACTACTCACTCAATTCAAGCTCCCAAGCTCAGGGAGCAAATTCAACTGCCTCCTCCAAAATGTGAAGGGATTTATGAGTAGGAAAGAGAAGAGAGAACCACTTACATTTCCCCTAACAGTGAGGAAGAAAATTAACACCAGCAATGAGGGGGGGTGGCGTGGAGAAAAGGAAGAAAGACCACAGAGCACACTGGGAAAAGCAGAATTGAGAAGGAGCCTCAGTCTTCACAGACTCTTTCATAAAAAGACTCCGAAAATTATAGGGTTAGGGCTAAAATGGTGCCTCCTTGACATTTCATGAGTAAGAAACAAAGTTAGTAGACAAAGGTAAATCCATCATCTTTATCTCCTGAACTTACATCTCTAGGCTCAGGACTTTTACAGAGTTACCTACAGGTTTTGGATACCAAAGAGTTAACTCCCTGCTGCAACATACAGCAATCTAAAAGCCACATGTCCATAGAGACCAATTTAAAAAGCTGTGAAAGAAAAAAGCTTAAAATGACCTCTTCTTTTGATACAAACATGTAATCACCGTCATTCCCTCAAGCTAACTTACATCAATTTAAGTTTACAGCATTCAGTAAGGCAATGCATTTCTCTTAAGTGTTTGTTATGAATAACAAAAAAAAAAAAAAAAGAATCAAGGTAGGTTATCACAGCTTTGGGCAGGTGATACAACAAAATGCACTTCAAAGGAACACCGGAAAATGGTTTTTCAGTTATGTTCAGAGAAATGTCATAGCATCCATTAACCAGGACCCTGATTCACTTGCAGTGGGCACCAGACAATCTCAGAACTCTGTAGCTGATTGAAGCTTCATGCTCTCTGATCTCTTTGCCCTGTGGCAAAGGCACGTCTTACCATCATTTTGTGGCTGCAGCCAGTTCTTTTAATTAAACCTGCCATCCTCTACATATTGAGAATTTGGACATGGATTTCCCAGCGTCTCTATCTGCTTCATTTGAATTAAGGAGAGGTTAGATGTCTCCATGTAAGTTACTCAAGACTGTCCACTCCCTGTTCAGTGCTGTTGTACTCTTTATGGAATGACTCTCAGTGTACATTTTTCAAAGTACTTGAGACTGCGAATGAGTTAAAACATAAAGAAGAGGTGGGAGAGAATCACTTCAGATGGGTACTCTCAATTTCTTCAATCTGCTTTAGTATCAAGGAACAAAGCCACTTCAGGCTATCAAGTGTCCGTAGTTTTGCAAATTATTCTATTAAGTAAGAAAAACAGCATACAGTAATCAACCCCACAAGGCAATCCACGTTTGAACCAAAACTCATGTATTTGTCTACAAGTCTGCAGTTCTCTTTAAATGTTATATTAAAGGACCTCCTGAAAAGAGATAGATACATATAAAGGAACTAAAACAAGACTGCTTCTTCAGTCTAAATGGGTTTCCAGCAAAACCTATGAATTTCCCCTCAGTAGGATCGTGTGGTCATTCTGCCCTTCACTCACCATAGGAATCGTATGTCTCCTCACTGAGTCCATGTCCATAATCATAGTAGTCAGCTCCACTGCGTGAACAAAAGAAAAAAAAAAACCATACATTAGCACAAGTGATTTGGCTATGCGTTAAAATCATACCCAACCAAATACCCCTAAGCTAAAGACACTAAAAACCAATAAAGGTGTTAAAAATAAAATCAGTTCTCACTGCAGTGACGGAGCACCAAGACAGAAGGACCCTAGATGCTCTTCACTCCCAGACTTGCCACACAGCACACAGTAAGTATGTCTGACATCTGAACTATAATTGGTTAGTCACCAGTGAGCCTGAAGACGCATGGGCTTCAGGGGGCCTGCGGCAGTACTAGTGCAGGTGCGAAGAACCAGGACTGGGTTGAGGCAGCAGTGACTACTTCCCAACAGATGGAAGTGCATTTCTTCCCCAAGCCCAATCTGCCTACTATGCACCTACCAACCAAAGAACTTGGTACTGGGTGAACTGTAGGAATTTTACTTTATAATCTTCATAATAGGGCAGAGACACTTTATGTCACTGGCACTATTACCATCATGGTGAGTGAACTGCACTACTGGTGTGAAGGCACCCTGTTATATGCAGAGATAACATGTGAGAGCGGTCTTTTGGGGGAATTCCAAGTTTTTGGTGAAGGGTCTTCTCAAATCACAGCCAAATCCATGTTCTAACATATAATATCCTTGTGATAGCAAAAAAAAGAGGTAGCCAGTTATTATTAAATCCTGGGGATAAGGCAAAAACAGGCTTAAATTTGAACTCTGCATACTTTTAGAGGCATAGGTTGGTGCCAAAGCTGTATCCTGAATCATGCGCACTGACTTTCAGAGGAAGACCTGACCTTCCATTCCCCACTCAGGCTTTCCTTCTTGTTGTGCTACTTCATTTTGCAGAATGAGAACTGTCACCATCATTTCTTTTTTTTTTTTTTTTAATTTATATCTTACGGTAAAGGTGATCTATAGAGGGGTTATAGTTACAAATGTAATGAGTTCATTTCTTTCTGAACTGTTACCCACCCCCCTCTTCATTTTCTACCACTTCCCTACTCCAGACCTCTCTTCTCTCCAAGTTGTGAAGTACATTTCCAACATAGTGTCTAGTGAGTATCATGGGTAGACTGGTTCACCCTTTGTCCCACTGTTTCAGATAAACTTATATACAAGACAAAGGGTACTGAAATAACAACAAACTGACAACAGGGAATAAACCAAAGGGAAAAAAAATAACTGCAAACAGTACAACAAAAAAAACCCTTGTTTCCATGTTTTCATTTCTTGGAGTTCATTTCAATAAGTATCATTTTATATAGTCATACGCATATAGCTATTGAGCCATTGTGATCCCCTCCTAAGAATATCCTCCATCATTTCAACTTCCAATCATCAAAGAAGCTTCAATCCAATAGAAAACCACCGAGCTGGCAGTTCAGTATCCAGGCTGCTGTGATGTGGGAAAGTGACAGAGTGTCTCCTCCGCCTGCCGGCAGCACTGCCAAGCCCAAGAAGGACCAACACAGAGGACACTGCTCAAGAGCATTGGTCATGGACCCAGCCTAGAACCTCACTAAGGACAGCGAAGGCCCTGACTCCAGGTTTTATCCCTACTTGGCTCTCCAAGTCTCACTTCCTTTCCAAAGACCAACCATGAAAACAGTGCATTACTGAGACTCTTCCAAGAGCATCAGCTCCTCTTTCTGCCAGAAATGTATTCTTTCCCCTCATCTCCTCCAAGCTGTTTCCTACTCAGTTAGCCTACAAGCCACTTCCATAGATAATTCTCCCACTCAGGGTCTGGCTGGTTCCCACTGCAGCCCACTTTCTTTTCCCTTGCCCCAAGCAGGCGTGGAGGGGCTTGGTACATGAAGGGGAAGTCCCTCCATCACTCCAGTGAGTCCTGGATGGGGTGCTGAGCAATGTCCTAGAGGCCAGAAGGAGAGAAGTGGTGGAAGGTCAAGGAAAAGGAAGGAGCAAAGGCAACGCTGGCTAGCAAAGCCTGCCCAGAAGAAGAAGAAACAAAGTATAGAGGCAGGAAAACAGGATGAAAAAAAATCTGAGTATCCCTGAAAGTACAGTTATTAGGGATTTATAGAATGTTTGTGCGGGAGCATTCCGTAGGAAAAAAATGTGCCCTTTGTGTGGGGCACACTTTGTATTCCTGGGCTTATCACAACCTCCCAAGTTAGCTTAATAGAGTGCAACAAACTGGGTATGACATGAACTGATTCTGTAACATAAACCCTGAACCTGCCATGTCACGCCCAACTGCTTTCCACGCTGCCAGGATCAGAAAGTCCCTACCACAGATGACTGTCACACCTGGTGGCAGAGGGCCACTGTCCACAGAGGCCTGTTCATTACAGAGTTTAAAATGGTCTTAGTTCCCTGGTTCATGACAAGGCCAGGGGAGGGGTGTACCGCTGTCATTCCATGAGCACCCACGCCCCAAGCTCGCACACAGAACTTTGCAGTCTGGGGCTCCTCTCCACCTGCCTGGTCACTCTTCCACCTGGCTCTAGTTTGCTCACCCTCAGGGCAGAAGTCACGGCTGTGGGAACAGGGTAGTCTTGTCACAGAGACTGGTCATTGCTTTGGTTCTCTGTTGCCTTAATTCCTTCTCTCTCTTTCTGTAGTCATAACCTTTCCCCCAGTCACAAATAAACATTCTCAGTCAGAAGAAAGAATAAGGACTAGCTGATAAAAGAGCAGAGAAATGTTTGCATGCAAAAAAGAAAATGATGCTAAGAAAACTGGTTATTTACATGCAGAAAGCCAAATACAAGCTCCTATCTCTCATTCTTCACAAAAATCAACTCCAAAAAAAGATTTTAATGTAAGATCTGAGACTTTGAACTTAGTAGAGAAACTACCAGAAAAAGTTAAGAGATAAAGGCACAGGTAATTATTTTGTATATAGGATTCTAACTGTAAAGGAAGTGAAATTAAAAATACATAAGTAGGATTGCATCAAATTAAAAGGTTTCTGTACAGCAAAAGAAACAAATACTAGGACCAAGAAGCACCCCACAGAATGGAAGAGAAAATCTTTACCAAGTATTCAATAGCCAAAGTATTCAATAGACAATTTTAGAATATTTAAAAAAACTCAAAAATTACACAGCCAAAAATAAATAATGAAACTAATAAATGAACAAATAAAGTGAACAGACAGTACGCACAGGAAGTTCAACTGGCTACTATGAAGAAATGTTCAACGTTCTTAGCCACAGAAAAGATACAAACCAAAAGCACTAAAATTCCACCTCCCCTGAAGAGAATGAGCTTTGTCTACTCTTGGTTGTGCTTCATGGTGCAGAACCACAGCTTTAAGGCTGTGCCTACTCCACATTGAGTGGAACTGTCATAACAGAATGACTCCATCGTATTTAGGTAAACAGCTACTACCAGTCAGCACACCAGGAGGCTCAAACAGATGATTTATTTGTGTCAATAAACAAATACACCAGAAAATGTATTAAGTCATAATCACACACACATCCCACCCTCCCCCGCCAAACAACACCTGATTTCACCACACCAGAGGGAGCCCCCTTCCTTGCCTGGGACTCTAAAAAAGGAGTACCCTAAAGCAGAGCGGCAGCAGGCATCTGACCCTGCCGCCATGTCACCAGTCACAGGCCTCGCCCAGGAAAATTGCTGAAGCCCAGGAGTGCTGCCTCTGTCCTGCCTGGGCCGCGCCTCACCCTCACACCCCACTGGCAGCCACCTGCCACCTGGACAGGCATTGGACATCGCTGTGCCCTGAGCCACTCTGAGCTTAGGGTGCAGTGGGGTCCCCTCCACGGACCTCCCCTGCACCTGTACCAGCTCTGCTGTGCTCCAGCACAGCTGTCTGCAGCCTCTTCCCCCTCTGAATTCCTGTGCGGAGAGAAGCACCACTTGAGAGTGAATGCTACAGTGAAGACTGCAAATAAAAAACCCATGTTGCCAAGGCTGGCCTTCCGGTGACCTCAGCAGGGCTTGGCACACTAATGCCAGTGAAACTGTAGCTTTTCAATCTGTCCCTATTCAGTGAATTCAGATACTGTAGAGTTCCTCTAAGTTTCTGACACGGCTTGCTCACTGCATCATCCCCTTCAGAATGACAATCACCAAGAAAACAAAACAAATGCTCATCAGGATTCGGGGGGGGGAGGACTCTTATACACTATTGGAAGGAATGTAAACTAGTGCAACCACTATAAAAATCATAAGGGAGGTTCTTCAAAAATAATTTGATTCTGCCATACCACTACTAGCACACACATGAAGGAGGACAAACCAATATACAAGAGGGATCGATCTACGCACAATAGCCTAACGGTTGCATCAGCAACATGACCATCAACCAATAAATGGATACAGAAAATATGGCACATGCAACAACATGTTGTTATTATTCAGCCATAAAGAAAACTTACATTGTTGTTTTCAGGAAAATGGATAGAACCGGGCATCATCATGTTGGGTACAATAAGCTAAGCTCAAAGACAAATGTGTCATATTTTCACTCACTTTTGTAATCTAGAGTTGAATATATGTAGAGATATATAGATACACATATATATATTACATAATGTATTTGTATATACTGGGAAGATGAGGGGACAGGGAAGAGGAAACAGAAACAGAGAGGGCAAATAATATCCAAATACCTTGAGTGCATGCATACAGATGACATAAGGAAACTCAATGAAAGGTGTTGAATAATATATGTATATATATATGTATCTGTGTGAGATATCAGAGTAAAATCCCTTTGTAAAATTAATATATGCTAAAAAACAATAACAGAAATGTAAAATGGGTCCTGTTAGGGATGGGTATCCCAGGGAAGGGGAGGAGCAGGTAAATGTAAATGGAGACATTGAAAGATGAATACAGACAAAGTACTTTATAGACAGAGATAGATAGATAGATAGATAGATAGATAGATAGATAGATAGATAGATAGATAGATAGATGGATGGATAGATGGATAGATGGATGGATGGATAGACAGACAGGTAGACAGACAGACAGACAGATAGATTGTACAACACAGGTACTGTAATTCAATCACGCATTGTACTCTTGAAAATTGCTGAAACATGAGGTACATGATAAATACAAGCATTTTTCAATCATATATAACTAAAGGAAAAATAAAAACAACTGTTTTTAGTAAGGGAGGAGGATGATTAGAGAGGAGGTAAATTTGATCAGGTACTCTATGCTTGTATGAAAATATCACAGTAAAATTATTTTACAATGAATATATGGTTTTGTTTGTATAGTGTTATCTGTTCATGTCCTGGGGCTTGAATGCAGGGCCTGAGCCCTTTCCCTGGGTCTTTTTTCCCAAGGCTAGCACTCTACCATTTGATCCACACTTCCACTTCTGTCTATTGCTGTAAGAATCTCATGGACTTCTCTGTCTGGGTTGGCTTCTTACTGTGATCCTCAGATCTCAGCCTTCTGAGTAGCTAGGATCATAGGCATGAGCCACTGGTTCTCAGCTAAAACTAACATATATTAATACTCTATTAAAAAGAAAAGCCAGCATAAACAAACAAACAATAGGGTTTTACTAAATAAAATACTGCAGCTATTAATATAAGGAATTTTTGTTGCTGTTGTTGGGGCTTGAACTCAGGGCCCGGGTACTGTCCTTGAGCTTTTGTGCTCAAGGCTAGCATTCTACCCATTTGAGCCACAGAGCCTCTTCCCGGTTTGCGGTGTTAAGTTGGAGGTAAGAGTCATGGATTTTCCTGTCTGGGCTAACTTTGAACAACAATCCTCATATCTCAGCCTCCTGAGTAGTCAGGATTACAGGCATGAATCGCAGGCACCTAGTGTAGGATGCTTTTAAAATACAATGACTTTTGTGTGAGAACATAAATTCCGACAAAATCTTATGCAGCAAGGCTGGTGTCAAGTCTCAGGCGAGTCCTCTGTGCCTACACTAGGCCCCCATCTGTGGTGCATCCTTGGAAGTTGTGCCTGCTGAGGGGTCTGTGCCCAGTCAGCCCGCCAGGAGCCATCTGGACTCAGCTCCATCATACTCCAAGGGTAAGCCCAGCATCTAGTCTTAATGTCATCAAAATAACTTCTCATTTTGTTGAAAATAAACTGGCTAGTGTTTTTAAGAAATACACTAAATTAAGCAAACCTTATTCTTTCCAAAGTTCAGATGTTACATCATAATGCCTCCTAGAAAAATAAAACTTGTTCTTGAGAACTGTTGCAAAGAGATTAACATCTTCATAAAATTGGGAGGGGAAAAAACCCCAAAAACTTGCACTACAGAGACAGTTCTCAATTGTTTAACTTGGAACTCTGGATGACAGGCATTGAGAGTAATGAAACAGAAGAAGAGTCTAACAGCTGCTGACCAAACTAAGCATCCTTCATGAAACGAAGAGCAATAATAAGGATTTGTACACACTGGAAAACTGTCTGTGAGATGCTCTAACACAGCTCAGAATAAAAAGGGGAGGGATGAGGGTGTGAAGACTGTTTCCCAATGAACAGGTAGATAAAAGGTAGCATAATTTGGACCAGCAACGATTCCATGTTAAGACAATCCCAGTTTTGACAAGTGAAAACCTTAAACTGACATTCACTATCATTTCACCCACTTTCTGATTATTTATTGCAAGACTGTCATCAAGCTGAGAAGCTGGAAGCAGCTGAGCCCCATTCTCCCACCTGTCAGTTCCAACTGAATTGCTTTTGCAGCATTTCATTCCGTGTACCTCAAATGTCTATTAACCAAAGACGTGTCCTATTTCCCAAGGAGAAATGAAAAACCGAAAATATAGCAAAAGGGGGAGAAAAAACACTAAAACTCTCTTTGCTTAAGGATATAACTTAGAGCATTAATAATAGGCAAGAGAACTCCAGAGGGTGAATGCCCTTCCCTCCATCAAAACGCTCAGGAGTAGAGTCCTCCCACACCAAGGTCCAGCGAGGGCCTGCCTCTCTGGTACCCAGCCAAACTCCCAGGCCTTCTGCCTCCTTCCATGGGACAGCTCATAAGAGGGATCAAAAGAAGACCAAGTACTTAGCATCATTCTTTCTTTTTTGTGAACTGAGGACATACTCAGGAGAAGGCAGAGGGCTGGCGGCTAGTTCTAGTCCTCTCATGCTTCCTTCCTTTCTCAGTTCCTTAGAAAAAACAGCCCTTAGATGGAAGACCATTTTCGTTTTTTTTTTTTTTTAATAGTTCTTTTTTTTACTGCGAAAATACTATACAGAGGGGTTACAATTACATGGGCAAGATAATTAGTACATTTCTTACCAAGCATTGTAGCCTCCTCCTTTGTTTCCCCTTCCCATCCTCCCCCCCTCCCCCACTCCCCGCACCAAAGTTGTAAAGTTCATTTTCAACATAACGACTTGTACATCTCATTGTTGCAATGGGTCCACCTGTATCCCTATTTAAACGATTTGTTTTTCCCCTTCCCCTCCACAAATTATACCAACATCAAATACAGTGAAAGCACGGGTTATACTGTGGGGGAGGGACATACAAAGCAACAAAGAAATCATCTTATAAATGTGTTAGAAACAATCGCATGAAAGAAAAAAACCATTTGAATATATATGTTAGGGTTCATTTCCCTAACATCACCTTATCTGACCTTTTCTGCTTGACTCAGACATATACTAGATATTGCAAATAAGGGAAACCATGGGACCTATGTTTCTTTGGACCTGGCATGGTTCACTTAATATAATTTTTTCCAAGTTTTTCCATTTCCTAACAAATGGGGCAATGTCATTCTTTCTGATGGAGGCATAGAATTCCATTGTGGATATATACCATATTTTCTTGATCCATTCATCTACTGAGGGGCATCTGGGTTGGTTCCATATCTTAGCTATGGTAAATAATGCTGCAATAAACATAGTTATGCTGGTAGCTTTAGTGTGGTCTTGTTTGTAAACATTTGGGTAAATGTCCAAAAGTGGGATTGATGGGTCATAGGGGAGCTCTATGTGGAGTCTTTTGAGGAACCTCCATACTGCTTTTCCAAAGTGGTTGAACAAGTTTACACTCCCACCAACAATGAAGTAAGGTTCCCTTCTGTCCACATCCC
The DNA here is from genome assembly GCF_019054845.1 of Dipodomys spectabilis. NCBI lineage: Eukaryota > Metazoa > Chordata > Mammalia > Rodentia > Heteromyidae > Dipodomys > Dipodomys spectabilis. The sequence continues at coordinate 5,200,099 of NW_024870941.1, read as the reverse complement.
CTCCAGCATCTGTTGTTATTAGAGTTCTTGATTTTAGCCATTCTAACTGGAGTGAAGTAGTATCTCAATGTTGTTTTGATTTGCATTTCTTTTATGGCTAGGGAGGTTGAGCATTTCTTCATGTGTCTATTGGCCATCCTTCTTTCCTCTGGAAGACCATTTTCAAAACCTCTAACGCTTTTCTTGTTCCAGCTATCTGAGAGAAGAAACAACACCAGCTGCAAGGTGGTATGGCCCCTGGACCATGTTCTGATATGAACCAAGACACAAGCTACCACATTGGATTCAGGTCCAGTCCTCCTGGGCTTCTAATTGCCATCCATCTTCCGAGGTGAGCAGGAAGACCACAAACTGAGTAAGCACTCAAGCCTAAGAGATGTGAGTGTTGCACGTCTTATACCAGGGAGAAAGGGATAAAAGGTAAGGAAAAGCAATGCTGTATGTGAATAAATAGCCTTCAAAGATTTCTTCTCCAAAGGATAAACTCTAAGCTTTCTAGCCACACAGATGAGCTGGGTCCTCCTATGGCCCTGTTTGGCCCAGCTCCCATCACTTGATAGCTTCATGTTTACATTTTGTAGAATTGCCCTTAGGTAAAATGACAAGTTTCACATGTAAGATGTATAAACTAAGTTTTCATTATTGAAATGGATGGCGATAGATTAGATATATGATTACATGAGCCTGACATGCTCTCTATCTCCTAGGTAGATTAGTGATTTCCCTTGGAGAGGTCAGGATATAAATACCTATGAGTCAGACGCTATTCACCACACTCCCTATTTCCTGGTCTTTCATTTTAGTGTTGAGAAAGTAAGAGATCTGAGTCCTTTCCTATCATGATTAGAACTGGGGAGAGAGGGCGATGCCTCTTGCTGAGTGTTACCCATGAATACCATCCTGTCTTGTCTGGACACAGTTTTCAACACTTGTGTTGTAATTCCCTCAATCAGCGTATTAAGCGATTTTGAGTGAGTGTATCTACTATGACCTTGTTATTATTCTAAAAGAACTGAGAATATTTGAGTGAATGAAACACACAAAACCACTCCTTGTAGATCTCACTCTTCAGCCAAGAGGAAATGGCAAATGAGTGCAATTAAGTAGGAATGTATGTTCACAGGGGAGGAAGGTCAGGTCTACTGGGGTAAGCTGCCTTGAGGACACAGCCTCATTTGCTCAGGCTGGAGGAAAGGGGTACTGGCTGCTCAAATATTTGTATGGAACCGTGATCAAGGCAAAGGGAACGGTGTTCTGAGAAATGACTACAGACTTGTATTTTCAGTAAGATTGATTTGCTGTGGACCAAGATATAGTCAGTGTGGTTTTGCCCTCTTTAGTGTGAGGAAGATGTTAGAAGGTGAGATGTAGAAACACAATGTGCAACTGGAAACCTTAGGAGAAATGCCTAGGAGAGAAACTACAAGCACGGGTTTTCTTTTGCATATTTTACCTGAAAGAAGAAATTAGATAAAACTACAAGGGATTTGTATAAATAAGAAAAGGAAATCAGGAACAATCCAACTTTAAGAAGTATGAAAGAAGAGAAGTACTTGTCAGGTTTGACTGATAAGAAAAAGCCAATGAAGTAGAAAATAAAACAGCAAGTACATTATTCTAGCAGCAAAATATTGAAATAATATTAAGGGTGGAAAAAAGGTGATTACCTACATCACATAATTACATAATTATCATCTGAAAACTGACAATTAGCTAACAAATTTGGCAATGTTGATAGGTTATAGTTTGGTAGGGATAAAAAGGCAATGAGGATGGTTTTAAGAGATGAGAAATAGTCAAAACAGCCACAGTGTTACTACTAGAAAGTAAAAAAGAGAAAATAGTAGACAATGGGACATATGTTTTTGTTAATGACATGAATCTAAGCTATGTCATAGATTGAAGGGACAAAGGAGGCCAACAAAGGGCAAGGAGAGTCCAGAGAACAGATGTGAAGGTGACCTTCCAATTTCCTGGACTCCACAACTTAGGGCTGGGATGCTGCAGTGTGCTCAGAGAAGTGAAGCCTGGTGCTCTGGAGGTGCTGGGGACGGGGGAGGCGGCAGAGTTTTGGCAAAGGGAATGGAGGTCCTTCCTCCAGGTTCAGTGACACCCCAGCTTTGGAAGATAAGCGTGGGGTGGGGTACCAGGGAGAAAGTGCTATTGGTAGCACAGCAACTTTCCATTCATTCTTGGAGACCAAGAATACATAGAGGATTTGGCAGTAGTGGGCCACATCTCAATGAACGCTCTGTAACGATAATATTTTGATACAATACCTGTAGCCACTTTGGGGCTAAGAGGTAGTGAACCCCCTTGAGAAATCAAATTACTAAGTTCCATACTAACTGAGTTTAATCCAAAAGAGCTAACTAATTTCTGATTTATTTTGGTCTTTAAGGAAAATCTTCTCTGTGGTTATTCGAATAAGATGAATATTTTAGCTAACTCTTAGTAAAGGTTTATTATGTGACAAAGTCCAGTAGAGGGCCGGCATGCCTAACCCATGTACTTGATCTGGACTGATCTATCTTTTATAGTATTTTCATTCCTAGGAGCCTTTAATCTTTACACTAACCATTAAGAATTTCTATAGATAAAGCAGAATAAATGAAAAAGCAATATTTACAATAAAATTTTGGGACTCTATGGTTTCCCATTACCACAGAACAGATGATTTAAAATTCCTTCAGGGTACATAGCTAAAAAAAGTTCATCTGCTTTCAAAAAGAGGCTTACTTATTTAATAATTCTTTCATAACATTTGATAATATTTTCTCAGGAGGACAATGAATAAAAAGTTGCAAAATCAGGTTGTACCCTCTGGACGGAAGAAAAGTTATTGTCAAAATCTAGTCACCTGACTTGTGCTGGCTACCCTTTGCCTTCCCTAGATCCTGATGACTTGAAGTGTTTGGGGACCTAGTGGACAGCTATTATAACCTAATCTGGAAAGGGAGTTAGAGGTAGTAACGTTGCTTTCTGTCGTCCAAGTTTTGCTAAGTGTGTTCAGGTAAGCCTGTTTCTACTTGAGTATTCAGAAACTGATGGGCCAGTCTTGATCATGTGACAGGCAGGAGATTCAGAGGTTTCTGCCTGTGAAGATCTTAGGGTAGCAGGATGGGCCATTTCATAGGAAGGCTGCACTGGATTTAAAATGCTTTAGACAACTGGCCCTTTGCTTCTGTCCTGCTGGCACATCACTGGCCAACCTCGCTCACAACATTAACAATACTGCATCTTCAAAGTGGCCCACAGAAGTGGTTTTCTACATGTGCCTATAGACTCTGGATGTCTGTCAAATCAAAATATTTTCCTGATAATACTAGGATGTTATTTTCCCTGCTAATATTTACACTTAATAATGTGGGTAAAAATAGCTTTACCAGGAATCAAAGCAGTGGCATCAAACCATGTTTATCAGTTGTTTTTATTCTGATAAAAAGGGCATTTTTGCTTAAGAATGTCTTTGATGAAGTAAAAAAAAAAATTCACTAATTCTGCTAACTTTTAAGTTCTCCTGCAGTGATCCTGAGCAGAGAGGTAGAGAGCAGCAATACCCTCGGAGACAAGCACCTGGACAAGCAGGCAGCCCGGGTGGCTAGCTGCTCTTCACAGGCATTCTTCTACTCCCAAGAATAGGAGCAGTAAAGGACAGACAGCAAGAACCAGGATTAGCAGATGCTTCCTCAAAGTGCACAAAGGAAGCCTGCAATTTAAGGAATAACTGACAGCATTTGCTGCCAGTGATACATTTTGAGGTACAAGTAAAACTATAATTTTGAAAAACTGATATTTATTAATATAAATGAATAGTAAGCCTTCTCATTGTTGTTGGTTCGGGAATCACCATTTTAATATTTTGACATTGCATAATGCAATGTGTTAAATCAGGAAGATATGCAAGGCTCAGTGAGTAAATTATGTTTTTGAAAGTCTAATGCATTAATGTTTGCCAGAGGATACAGAGTATTTTAATGAGAAACATTGAAAGTTTACTAGGAAGGTTTCAGAGTCTACATTACAACTAAACTTTAAGAAATACCACTTGCCCACTTTGTGTGGTATCAGAAAATAATATCCACAACTATTTGAAATGACTAGTTTTCCCTTTCTAATGACTTGTAGGTTGTTTGGCAGTGTGTGTTCCCTTTGTATTTCTTTTTTTGGGGGGGGGGGGAGATCTGGTCATGGGCCTGAACTCTGGGCCTAGGCGCTGTCCCTCAGCTCTTCAGCTCAAGGCTAGCGCTCTACCACTTGAGCCATAGCACCACTTCGGGCTTTTTTCCCCCTGCTTATGTGGTGCTGAGGACTCAAACTCAAGGCCTCATGCATGCAAGGCAAGCGCTCTACCACTGAGCCACCTTCCCAGCCCTCCCTTTGTATTTCTATGCCACATTTTGGCGATGCCTGAAATACTTCCAGCTTTTCATCATTATTATACCTATTATAACTAATGATCTTTGATTTTTTTTTGTTTTTTTTGTTTTTTAATGTACTGTGTGAAGTTATTTTTTCTTTCTTTATTTTTCCCCCTTTGGTTTATCCCGTTGTTACTGTTTTTGGTTTTGGTACCCATGTGCCTTGTATATATGTGTATCTGATTTGAGGAAGGGAAGGGAGTAACAAAATGGTGAGACAAATGCAACAGTGATACTCACAAGACACTATGTTGGAAATGAACTTTACAACTTGGGGGGTAGGGGAGTCGAGGGAGGAGGGACAGTGGGGAAAAATGAGGGAGGGAGTAACACTGCTCCACAAGAGGTGTACTTATTACCTTACTTGTAACCCCACTGTACAAAGTGGGGCCGGATTCATTGGCCAATGTCAATAACACTGCTAGGCATGCTGATACCTACATCATGGTTTGAAACTATTTAGGCAGAAAAGAATGAGATTCCATCTCTATCTAACTAATCAGCAGAAAGCTAGACTGGAGGTATGTCTACAGTAGTAGAATGCCAGATATGAGCAAAGCAAGCTACAAGCAAGCTAAGACAGATTGAGGCTGAGGGAGTTCAATTCCAATACTGGCAAGACAGAGTTAGAGATAGAGACAGAGTGACAGGGAAATAAAAATGTTACTGATAACTTATTTTCAGAAATTGCCACAGCCACCTTGCCTGTGCTAGAGTCAGTCTCCTCTTGTACCTCCACAGCCTTGTATAGACCCTCTCTCGGCTGGCCACGCACAGGACCAGATAAATTCTCACTGAAGCTGTTTCCTACTGTTGCTGCCCCACAGGACCTGCCAGCTTTCACCATTATTGTTACCTTTCCTAGATTTCCTTCTAGACCCTTTACAAAAGTCTCCACAGTTGCCACTGAGGAAGCCTTGTTACTATGAAGCTGTCTGGAGCCTGAGAGAAGGAAGGAAGTACACCAGTTGTAAAATGTGCTCCCACTGCATGGAGGCAGATTAGCTAACAGGGCCAAACAGTATCCTGAGGGTCCAGTTTAGTCAGCTTCTGGCACCCTTGTACCTTAGACAGATGTCTCTCCATCTCTATCTGCTTCACCTGACTATTGGAGGATCAGCCAAAATTGCATGTGGAAGCATGTATAAGAAAAGTCAACTATAGAGAACCAGCAAAACTAATGATTAGGAGACTAGAATTAGGGTTAAAAGTTCTATTAGGTTTAAATTCTGTTCTTCCATTTAAAAGTAGGCAGCTAAATCTTGTGAGTTTCAACTGCTATTTATGTATAAAACATAAAAGATATTCAGTAAAATCACCAAAAGGAATATTGCATAGATGAAGTTTCTGGCTAATTATTGCTTAATAAGTAATTACCCCAATGCTGTATCTTAAAATGACAGAGCGATGACAAAGGAGTAGCAATTAAATGGGGTCATATACACAAAGCACTTTCTACTGTCCTGCTATTTAAAATAAAATACATTCTTACCATTGCTATTCTTACCATTATTGTTGTAATTCTGTTTGTAAAATCTCATTTAAGATGCAACAATCATTTGGTCCACAAAAAAGATTTTTAGACCCAGTTCAGGTTTGCTGGAGAATCAGATATAAATTTGCCTTTTATAGGTAATTGCTCTCCTTCTACTCTGAAATACTTACAAATTTTACCTCCATTACTCAGTACAAGAATGTACTAGAACTTTGCTGAATCAAATGGGAGGAATCAATCTTGAGAGGTCACATGGCCTATCTTAGGCTATTAGACTGAAATACCATAATCAGCTGACAACAGCAATTATTTTGAAAGACTTTTACAGATAAAGCGTGGATGACATGTCATAGTAACATACTGTAACAGGTAAGGCAGTAATTATTTATTTTAAACAATCTCCTGGGAGAGACTCTGAATCCTTTTCCTCTTATTCTGTACTGCAAGATCTTGAGAGTACCACCTTCTTTGTAGGAAGACTCAGGAAAATAGATTGGTCAGGGAAAGCAGTAAGGATTCACTTGCCTTAGAAAGAAAGACTCCTAACACAAAGGGGGACTGACCCTAACAACAGCCTGGAGCTAGTGAAAGTGAAGTCGCAGTCAGTGGGACACTGCTAACAGAAGCTGCTTGTCACTGCTCATCAGGAGCTACATACTTTCTTTTATCTTTAAAACAAATCACTCATTGTAGTTATAATCTCCATTATAGAAATTTTGGAAAGTACTTTCTATCATTTTAGAGTCAGAAACTTACCTTTTAAACTGTACTTTTTTTTTGGGGGGGGGGGGTCCGGTCATGGGGCCTGAACTCTGGGCCTGGGCGCTGTCCCTCAGCTTTTCAGCTCAAGGCTAGTGCTCTACCACTTGAGCCACAGCACCACTTCCGGCTTTTTTGTTTTTGCTTATGTGGTGCTGAGGAGTCGAACCCAGGGCCTCATGCATGCAAGGCAAGAGCTCTACCTCTGAGCCACCTTCCCAGCCCCTTAAACTGTACTTTGTGATATGTGCTTGGTTACCTTTTTCCATCAGTGTTGTTTAGTCTTGTGTAAGTCAAGTGGAAATGGTCAATACTTAATGGGTTTGATAGAAACTTAGATTTGAGGCATATGTATCAGTTTTAGAGGATATAGGGGAAATTTCCTGGAAGAAGAAAAGTCTAAATTGACAATGCAAGATCTGACAAAGTTGAAAAGTATGCTAAACAGAACAACATCCCATCTGTCTTGGTAATAAGCAGCTAATGAGAGACACACAGTGCTTCGTCTCTAGACACATGGCTAGAGGGCCATGAAGTTGGGAAGAAAAGCATTACTGACTTCCTTGCTTGGATTTTTTTCTACTTCCTCTGCCATTCCTCATCACCTCATTGAAGGATCAATAACTATACTGAAATAAGGAATACGACTGGATACTTTAAGAGCCATGTCATTCTAGGAGACAAAGGAAGACTACTGAAATTAAGATATAATCAAAGTCTGAAAGACAAAGTGAAGAGTCTTTCTGAGATGCTAGAAATGGCTCTAGGGTTGTACACCTAGATAGTAAGTCACTGAATGATTTGTTTCAGATAGGTGTGAATTTCTTTCTTCCATGTTCATTCAAATTTAACTTCTGTGCGAAGGGAGTGTGCTGACTAGTTGAATTTGTACTCTACTCCTTTTATTTTTTAACAGGACCAAGAGGGGAACCAGCAATAAACTATTAATTTATAAAACTCTGCTTCTTAGCTACTTTTGCAGATGAGGTAATTAAGAGGTAGAAGGAAAACTCTAGGGGGAAAATTTCATAAGATGTCCTAAAGGAAGGATAACCAAGGCAGGTGCTGCTGACTCACGCCTGTAATCCTAGCTACTCAGGAAGCTGAGATCTGAGGATCGAGGTTCAAAACCAGCCGGGGCAGGAAAGGCCATGAGACTCTTATCTCCAATAAACAACCCCAAAACCAGAAGTGGTGCTGTGGTTCAAGTGGTAGTGTGGTAGCCTTGAGCTGAAGAGCTAAGGGCCAGTGCTCAGGCCCAGAGTTCAAGTTACACCACCGACCAAAAAAAAAAAGAAAAGAAAATAGCCAGCTAGGACATAGCTATCCACTCTTCCTCCTTCTTGTTCCTGGCCTCCAACCTAGTGGTTGGAATTACCATGGCACCATGACTGATAAGAGCCTCAGAGGACAGAAGACAAGTAAGGAGAATGAAAAAGAAAGGCAGAAGCCTAAACACTCAGTACCCTCAATATTATCACACTAGCCTGAAGCTGCTCACATGCTCTCTAAGTAGATTGAATCTGTGGTGAACACACCAAGCTTAATCCAGTCTGGAAGAGGTATTACTGTTTTGCGCATAGAGACCTGGCTGTGCTTTCCTACTGCAACAGAAAACAGCCCTCCCCCTGGAAGGGTAGAGATATTATACAGAATTGAAAAAAAAAAAAAAACAACACAAAACCAAGAATCCAACGTATAGCCTACAAAATTAAGAAGAGTGAGAGCAAGGGTGGGTAGGGGAAGGATGGGTGAGTTTGCTGAAAAGAGTGATGTTGATTGAAATATGCTATATTTATAAACTGCTTGTTATAGGGGAACTCCTTTGGTCAACTACTTAAAGATAATAAAAACATTTATACAGAACAACAAAAAAAAGCAGAGTAAAAAAAATGTTGTGCTTACAGAATCTCCTCTTTTGGCCTGACACAGCCAAGTCACCCTACTCTGTGTCCATGCTGATGTCTGCACGGTGTGTCCACACAAAGCTGTGTGCATGGCCCTAATACATTTGGCTCTTCATTTGAAAGCATGTATCTACATCTTAGGAGACAACACAGAACTAAATGAGTCCTTCTGAAGGCTAAGTGTATTAACTAAGTGTTATGTATGTACATCATGCTCTTACTCAAAGAGAGCTGTTATTACTAATCCTTCTGTGGCTCCTTCCTAAATAATCAGTCTTTCTGAGAGTATTCTGATGTCATACAAACCATTCATTCAACATTCAATCTTGCCTAGGAGAGTAAGGATTTTATCTGTACAGTAAGGAATTTTACTACAGTGAAACAAGCCTAAAAAACTAACAGTAATTAGTAATGTCCTTATATTGACAGCACCCTTGAATTTCATAATGGCTTTGAACTTTCAAGAAGGTAAGCACTGCTCCATATACTCATATGATTAAAAATAAGGCTTCCTGGAAAAAAATGAGTAAAATATGGCAGGCCCAGAAAGATAAAGGGCACTTTTTTTTTGTTTTCATCTCATGTGGATTTTAGATCTAAAATATAAACATGTGAAAACATACATAGGACCAGATGCATATATACACATTAAAGTGTATGATATGCACAATGGTGTAATTTCTTTAAACAATTAACAGTTTAACAAAAGGAATACCAGGAAGCTGAAACATGTCTTGTGTGAGAGGAGTGAAAGAATGTGGAGGAATGGTAGCCACATACAGTCCTAATACTCTATATACATAACTGAAAACACAACTAGCAACCTTGGGTAGACAGGGATGCACGGATGGGAGGAGACGAGGTGACTCTCACCAAGATATCTTGTATATTAACATGGACATGTTAAATTGAAACTCCTTTTACAACTATTTGGAGATTATAATAAAAAAAAAAAGAGGTAATGTATGGCTGCTCAAAGTCACACAACGAATGACAAACCTGAGATTCACATTCTCATTTGCTTTTTTATTCAAATTTCATTAATTGTGTTATAGCTGTCAGTTAATTTTAATGATGAATTAAGTTCTCAGAAACACTAAAACTAAAATACATTAAAACTAAGATTTCTTTTAAAAAAAAAAAAAAAACATAAGAGCAATACAACATTAAAACACAAAGAAACAATCCATTGGGCATAACATCTTTTTCTGGCAAAGATAATTTTAAAATGTTAGCAATTACACTTACTGTCACATCACATGCAATTTATATTTTAATTCTTTGCACAATGTATTAAAGCTGTGTATCAGGACTTTGTGAGGAAAACCATCCCACAGACTGGCCTTGAAGTGAAGTCTTGAGAATAGGAAAGGGGTCAAGAAGAACTTCCCAATGAAGGAAGAGGTTAGGGCAGTTGCTAAGGATTAGTTTCATAAAAATAAAATATATACCCAGTTTCAAAAATATAAAACATTCTTTTGGGTAGAGAAGATCATAAATTAGTTCATTAAGTCTACTTATTAGTGTTTCTAGCTCTGATTACTGAAGTTTAACCTCACTGTGTACATACCAATCTTTTGGAATTGGATTCTTCAGCTTTTCTAAAAGTATCAGAACTGGTTTATCAACATTTCATTGGTCAGTTTGCAGTAATTCATTGAATTACTAATGTTTTTCAGCTAGTTCTTCCATCTGCTATACTGAGGTATCTTTGGGGAAATTTCTGATAAATACATACGTTTGTTATTTGGATTTCCAACCCATAACTATTGCTCACTAAGAGAACCTTGATTGTGATCTGAAGTGTTTACATCTGTGATATAAATAAATCTGGATGAAAGTCTCAGGAGACTTCGAGACTATTCGCATTCTTGCTATTGTCAGACAATGTTAGTCAAGCAAAATTTTCAGTGATTCTGTGGAATTTGATGAAACAGGGGCTTGCTTCAATTTACACCTTAGTCACAGAGTCTTTGGGTGCTTTGGATGTAGCTCAGGGGTAGAATACTTGCTTAGCATGAATGAGGAACTGAATTTAATTCCCTGCACTGCACAAAGACCAACAGACCCTCACTCTTCAAATACACACAAATGAAGTAATTTAAAGGATAGGACCCACAGCACTGTATTCAAATTCAAATGCACTGTCATTTTTGGTTTGGTTTGTTTTTCTGAGCAAAAGTCTTCATATGAAGCCCAGGCTAGCTTTGCACTCCTTATCCTCTTGCTGCAGCCTCTGGAGTGCTAGTATATATCCTTTTTGTTTTGTTGTTGTTTGCTGGTGCTGGGGTTTGAACTCAAGGCCTAAAGCTTCTTCTACAAGGCCACTTGCGGCCTGTTTTATTTTATTGGAGAAGACAGTCTAGCAGACTTTCCTGCCTAGGCTGGCTTTGAACTACGATCCTCAGAGCTCAGCCTCCTGAGTAGCTAGGATGACTAGGATGAGCCACCAACACCTAGCTATGTAAAAATGACTCATATCAAATAAAATTCTTCTTACATCTGTAGAAAATATTGTATTTGTTCAATAACTATTTTTTGAAGACTTTTCATGTTTTAGCATACTGCTAAGCCCTGTTCTGCAGGATATGGCGGTGAACATACTTAAAGATACAAGATATTGACCAAAGAATCAGTTCAATATAAAACTGTAGTAATTGAAGCAAATTGCTTGGTAATATAAAAGCACATGATGATATAGGGGAAGATTACTCTAGCTATATTAAATAGAAACAATATGAAAGAGCTTGAGTGAAGATAGTAGACAAATGGCAAGCAGGCTACTGATACTTCAAAAGCAAGAAAGGTATTAGCTTGGATCATCATGGTGGTAAATGGGTCCTGGAGAGCACCTTACCTTCCAAGAACCAGGAAATTACTATGTAAAACTCTTGAGTATGGTTTTGATCCATCACAGAAACAGTCTCTGTTGGTCTTGCTCAAGATTCTTCAAGTACTCTCCTTGTTAGGTATTTCAGGCATAGCCTCAATGAATAATTGTTACCAGCACATACAAAGTCCCTTCACAGGGCACTATATATGTTATTTGTGCTTCTTGCTCACCTGTTATTACAAAGACCAGTCATTATACCTACTAAGCACAATCTTGTTGAAATTACGTAAAAAGTATTTTTTCAAAATTTTAAAATAAACTCAAGGGCATTTGAGAACTATATAAAACATGACAGAACGCTTCATAGGCCATGTAATACAATAAAACAGGCAACAATGACATGCATGTGGTGCAATCATGAACTCAATTCTATGAAGACTCACGGGGGGATAAACCATGAGCAGATGAACTGTACTAGGGAAAGAAGAAGTAACACTCTTCTCTCTTGGCAGATGACATGATCCTGTATTTAAAGAACCCTATAGTGTCGGGTGCTGGTGGCTCATGCCAGGAATCCTAGCTACTCAGGAGGCTGAGATTTGAGGATCGCAGTTCAAAGCCAGCCTGGGCAGGAAAGTCTGTGAGACTCTTATCTCCAATAAACCACCAAAAAACTGGAAATGGCACTGTGGCTCAAGCAATAGAGTGCTCACCTTGAGCTGAAGAGTGCAGGGACAGCGCCCAAGTCCAAAGTTCAAGCCCCATGAGTGACCAAAAAAAAAAAAAGAACCCTATAGATTCCTCCCCCACTTGACCTGATGTGAAACTTTGGCAAAATCTCAGCATATAAAATTAACCCACAAAAAATCAGCAGCTTTTCTGTATAGGAATGCAACTCCATTTTTAATAGCCTCAAAAAAGGGAAGGCCCTCTATTACGAAAACTTTAAAAACGTGAAAAAAAAGAAATTAACCATGTTCCTGGATTGGAAGGCTTAACATCATGAAAATGGCAATACTGCCCAAAGCTATCTAAAAATTCAATGTAATATCCACCAAAATCTCAACAACATTTTTCAATGATATAGAGAAAGCAATCCAAAAATTCATATGGAATAATAAAAGATCCCAAATGGCAAAAACAATCCTTAGCAGGAAGAACAGTGCTGGAGGAATATCAATACCAAACTTGAAAGTCTATTACAAAGCTGTATTATATAATAAAAACAGCTTGGTACTGGCACAAGAAGAGCCCCGAGGACCAATGGAATAGAAGACCTGAAAATGAACCCTGAAAATGAACCCAGAGACGTATATTTGATATGGGAGCCAAAAACACACTATGGAAGAATGACACCCTTTTCAACAAACAGTGCTGGCAGACCTGGCTATACACATAGAAAAAAATAATACTGCACCAGAACCAATTCCCAATGGATGAAGGACCTCAATGTCAGGTCAGATACCATGAAACTATTATAGGAGGGTATAGTAGAAACAATGGGGCTCCTGGGCATCAGTCAAAACTTCCTATGCCAAGATCTAGAATCACAACAAATCAAAAGAAAGCCTGGGTAAATAAGACTGCATCAAACTGAAGAGTTTCAGAACTGTCTAAAATCTTTGTACAATTTAGACTTTCTCTATCGGATATGTGAGTTGTAAAAAGAATTGCTGAAAATGTAAAATAGTGGGGAAAACTTAAAAAATAAAACCAAAGAAAATAAAAGCCTAAAAAAGGGGATTTAAATGGCTGGGAGCTGGTGGCTCATGCCTGTAATCCTGGCTACTCAGGAGTCTGAGATGTGAGGATCGCAGTTCAAAGCCAGCCTGGGAGGGGAAAGTCGAGACTCTTATCCTACAATTAACCACCAGAAAATGGAAAGTGATGCTGTGGCTCAAACCGGTAGAGCACTAGCATTGAGCTGAAGAACTCAGGGACAGTGCCTAGACCTTGAGTTCAAGCCTCATGACTGACAAAAAATAAAATGAAAAGGGAACTTAGATGTAAAGGAAAATATTCTAGGGACACATATATAGATGACAAGTTAATGAGAGAGCTGCCCAACTTTCACAATCATTAACTATATTTTGAAGCCATGAATTATGATAAGTTGCTCTCTGCCCATACCCCATCTTTTTTTTTTTTTTTTTTTGGGTCTGGTCGTGGGGCCTGAACTCTGGGCCTGGGCGCTGTCCCTCAGCTCTTCAGCTCAAGGCTAGCACTCTACCACTTGAGCCACAGCACCACTTCCGGCTTTTTTCTTTTTTCTTATGTGGTGCTGAGGAATCGAACCCAGGGCCTTGAGCATGCAAGGCAAGTGCTCTACCACTGAGCCACCTTCCCAGCCCCCATACCCCATCTTTTTAAAAAAAAATTGTTTGGTTCTTTTGCTTATCACTAAGGGCATTGTGCTTGTTAACCAGGCACTTTGCCCTCTGAGCTACATCTCCAGACTTTTTGGTTCTGGTTATTTTTGAGATAAAGATTTTGCTTTTTGCCTAGGCTGCCTAGGCTGTCTTTACTTTTATGTTTACCTCTAACTGGAATGACAGGTGTATACCACCAAGCACAAATTTTCTGTTGAGGTATTATGAGGGTTGGCTTTTTTGTTTTTGTGGATTTTTCTTTTTAATATATTTTGCCTGGGTTGGCCTCAAACCACAAACTTCCTGATCTTCATCTTGTGTGCAGCTAGGGTTACAGGTATGAGCCACTGGTTCCCAGCCTCTTTCTTGCATTTCCTAACAGGGTCTCACTTACATTTTAGGCTGGATGAGAACTTTCAATCCTCTTGCCTTTTTGTCCCAAGTATGGAGATTATAGGTGTGAACCACCACATACAACAATTTTTTTTTCTATTTTTTAGGCTAAGGGTATTTCCTTAAATAAAAAAATTTACATTTACGTTCTATGTGGCACTGTTCTTCAAGATTCTTCTATAATTCATTCCCTATCATAACTTTCCATTTTCTATGCTACACTTCTACCTTAGTTTAGGAATATAGCTATCCTGGCCTATGTACTCACACAAACCACAAATGTGACAAACAAGACTAATAGCATTGGTTTAGGTTTTCTTTTTCTACCATGCACATTAGTTTTGGACAAATCAGAAATCAGGACAATTAAGCTTTAATTTATTAACGGTTCCTGGAATTTCAATATCAGAATATATAAGGCATCATATTTGTAAACTGAAGTTTTCATCCTCATTCTTTATGTGGCTAATCCATTCATCTGAATTTTCCATCAAAGGTACTGGGCAAATGAATAAAACAAACTTTATTGACATATCTGGACATTCACTTTTAGATGTTTGACTGCATCTAATTCTAAATCTATCAGAAATTGGGGATTCAATTAAAATCTACTTTCTTCTGTAATGTCCACTAAATCTTCAAGTAAGCATTTACTTCCCTTTTTCTAGCCATTAATACACTAAAGGGGACAAGATTTAGAAGTTTTGAACCTAACAAGGAACATAAATTATACATCTTGATTAAAACTTAAAAAACCAAGGAGATTTATCAAAGTGCCAGCCATTAAGCAAAGGTGAAGCTTTCTGTTAGCTTTAGTAGCAAATATAGAAATTCTGTCTTCTTTGACAGTCATATCTCTGACCATCTGATACCAACAAGTGTCCTATTCCAAAGGTTGCTGAGTTGGGCTAAATTCTTTTTCTTCTCTAAAAATGACTTTTTTTTTTTCCAGTCAAGGGGCTTGAACTCAGGGCCTGAGCTCTTTTGCTCAAGGCTACAGTGCTCTACTACTTTGAGGCACAACCCCACTTCTGGTTTTTTGGTGATTAACTGGAATAAAGAGTCTCGTGGACTGGACTAGCTTTGAACCATGACCCTCAGATTTCAGCCTCTGAGTAGCTAGGATTATACACATGAGAAACCAGCACCCAGCTACAATGGTGTTTTTGAAAGACAAGTGTTTTGCTAATGCACAAAACTACACAACTGAATAATGAAACATCCTTCCCCAGAAGCAAGATTTCTTATCTTTCTAATAGCATTTTCTATGGAACTGAGAATTTTTAGGATTTCATTAATCAGGATCTAATCTTTCAGATTTGTGATACTGGAGATTGGATATTTACAGCTTTAGGGTTTAGGGATTTTAATCTTTTAGAATTTCAGTAGTTGAGTTATGATGTTCTGGAATGTGCCAGGTACAGTACAATTAAACCAATAACCTAGTACTAATAATTATTTTGTTGCTCAAATGCTCCAGCTTTGGCCATTTGGAACTGCTTTGACACATAGCATTGGTTCACTTATTTACTTAGTGAATCTCATATTCCTTATCTTACATTTTTATTGAATTCTGAGTGCTTTATGAGAAAGTGCAGAGATCTTACGAAAATTTTACACCACAATGGATGTGACTCTTCTGTCTGGCTGCTAGCTGCTATATTTGTTTTCTATTTCCACCATAACAAATGACCAAAAACTTAGCAATTTAACCAAATTACATACCTTGTAGCTTTATAGGTCAAACATATTACTTAAGACATCCAGGTTAAAATCAAGGTGTCAGCAAGGCCACATTCCTCTCTGGAGGAATCGCCCTCCTCTGCCTTTCCTGGTCAATCCCTTCTGTCTGTGGGCTTCTCTCTACCTTCAACACCAGCAGTACTGGATTCTTCACAGAAGCAGCTATGTATTCTCTGACACTTGAACCTTCCTTGTTCACGTTGAAGGGTTCCTTGTGATTAAGAACCCATCAGATATTCTAGGACAATTTGCCTGATTCAAGTCCTTAAACACCTTTGCCGGGTCCTATTGGTGAAACTCTGTATGGAGAATGACTGGTTGGAGATGATCTGGAAATGATCTTTCACACAGTGTGGTAAAGATGCTCATGCTCACTACTCCAGTCATTTTTGCTGACAACCAAAAAAGCACCCAGAAATAACAGGTTAAGTAAAATAAAACACAATTAATTGTTTGAGTACAATATACCACTCATCCTCTACCCTAAGCTGTTCAAGAATATTCTCTCACTTAAAGCTTATACTTACCCTATGAGACAGGTGCTGTAGCATTTCCCATGTTGTACATGGAAAAGCAGATAGTGAGTGAAATATCAAACACAGCAGCTAAGTAGGGAGGTTAGACTTGTCTGATTTTACTCTATCATGTCTGACATACATGTGGGACTAAGCAGCCTACCCTAATTTCTAGAGGATGAGCTATATGTAAGCACTAGGCACACGTATTTTAGGAAACTAACAAAATAGAATACCAAAAGTAAAATTACAACAGTTACTTGAAAATATGGAGGTAAAAACTCAAAAGTAACAATATATTTGTAATTATTAAGAAACCCTAGGATAGAGTATTTACCAATTGTATAGTAACTTATTAGTGTATGAAATATTTCTATACTACTTAATGTAAGTATTCTACCGATATTCTAAATTCAATATGCTCCAAATAAAAATCTTGTTCCTCATTTTAATTAATTCCATCACAATTTACCCATAGATTAAAGCTAGAGTCCTCAACCTACCCTGCTCCATCTCTGGACTTTATTGTAACCATGTTTTTATTAAAGAACCTTTAAATGTATTTACTGCTCACTGTAGTAAGTTCAGTCAAAAGTACTGAACTTAAGAGTACAAATACTGAGTCATAAATTATAGCTGTTTTAAGACTCCTGATTTACATTTTAAATTACCTTCCAAAAGATTCAACCATTTATGATAACAAAAAGAAAAACACAATCCATATCATGTATGAATTACTTCAGTTTCTACAACTGTCAATCCAAAACAAAATGAGGTCTGGATATATTTTAAATAATTCAAGCACTTATACTAATATGTTATCATAAATCTTTCTTTCACAATAAACTTTAAGCTCTGTCCTCGCGTCTGTACATTCAATGTATCTTAGGACTCTAAACAATCTAAGTTAAATAAGTTGGCAACAACTCTCCATTTCACAACTTTAAATTTCAGATTCTTTATCTGTTGATATTTTTATCAACCACAGTTGTCCCAGGAGAGGGGGCATATTACCACTTAAGGTTAGGAGCAAGGTCTGTAACAACAGGTGCTGTACAGAGACAGCGTGACACAGTCTTTCCTTTAATTGAGGAAAGTCCCTTCATCTTGGTACTCTTTCCTCATCTGTATAATGGCAGAGTAACAGGATCTGTCTTTGTAAGAGACTATGAATAACGTGTGGCATTACACACTACAACAGCACTTACTGACCTACCACCATGGACATTGCACCTGGAATTGTATTAGATCATAATTTTACATGTGACAATGTTATTGTCACTATTTTACAGATGAGAAACAGCTCACAAAAGCTAAATAACCTGGTAAAACTCATACAGGAAAGGGGATGAGATTCAAATCCAAGCCGCTTGGATTTACAGCCATTATTTTCTTTTTAAGTCATGCCATACATGCCATTATATATAATTTAGAATTTCTGATGCTTGAAATAGTATATTTTTATATATGATATACTACAGTACTACATAAGTATATTTAAAACATTTTCTTTCATCAAAAAAAGACTATGTATGCACGACTTGTTAAGAAAATTCTTTTTATCAGTCATTTATCAAAGCATTTTAAGTACACATGAAACACAGAGAAAGAAAACATGAGAGATTTCTATGTAGACTTTAATTGTCATGACTTTAAAATTCTACGATGAAGATTTTAAAGTAGGGTTTGATAAAGAACACATCCTCTCTGTTTAGAAACTTTATTATATAACCCACATTTTGGTAACAAACCTCTTTCCTAATATGCTTAATCTGCAAAGCATCTGTCCCTGCTTTGAGTGGCTGATCATAAGTGCCACTGTTGTCTTTTCAATGCTATTAAGCAGATGGTAGTGCCAAGTCCAAATGATGTAGTACATCTCCCCGGTGGACTTTGTTTTCACATACTACCATTACTCTACAGGTCCTCAGTGATAAATCTCATGTATTCCCAAGAACGTTAAGGAAAGAACTGACAGTGGCAATTTATTTATTACCAGTAGCTTGCCTTTGTCCACTTCTGAGTTTCCCAACACTGGTGGAGATGAAGCACAATTCCAGGTGGGAGGATAAGAGATGTGGCATTCTCTACATTGATAGGAACTTTTCTTCTACTATATGCCTCAAGCTCAGCCAAGCAGAAGAACATGGGCAGGGACCTCAAGAGTCTGGGTTTACAGCCTGAGTGGTCTCAGCTGAGATTTTGGTTCCAACTCATCCTCTCTGAGTGTCAGTTTCCTCATTTGTAAAATGAAGGGCTGACAGCTACACTGAGGTTCATGGGAAATAAATGAAATAATACACATGTATCACAGTAACTAATATGGTCAATGACACTAGTAAGGGCTCTAGGAATACTTGATTCACCAACATTTATTGACAAGCCATGAAAAAGATTTTTTCTTTTACCAGTTTAATTCCTTAGAATTAAGGAATTCCTGATAAAGATACAAAGTTTCTTAGATTCTTTTCAATACAATCAAGTTATCAAGTTTAGTATAGCAAGGTAACTTAGGAAATCCAATGAGGTTCCCAGATTCATTAGTCCAACTTAAGAAGCACTGCTCTACAGCTGAGACATTACTAGAATGTAGTGTTGCCAACCTCCATCATTTCTTGACCCCTAAAGGATCTCTGATTCTGTATGCACACCCACTCTATTAGAAACCTAATACTATGCTTTACACGGACTTTAACTGAATTGAGTTAAAGCAATACTATTTATGAAATCATTAAAAAAATATCTGAATAGCCAGGCGCCAGTGGCTCACGCCTGTAATCCTAGCTACTCAGGAGGCTAACATCTGGTATCACGGTTCAAAGCCAGCTGGGGCAGTAGTCCATGAGACTCTTATCTCCAATAAACCACTAGAAAACTGGAAGTGGTGTTGTGGCTCAAGTGGAAGAGCATTCGCCTTGAGCTGAACAGCACCTAAGCCCAGAGTTCAAGTCCCACGACTGACCAAAAAAAAAAAAAAAATCTGGACACATGTCATCTAACTCATATTGTTAAATAACAGTGACACACAGGCTATTCTTTCAAAAACTAGTACAATGGAAAAATATACTTGAAATCAACTGTGTTACTAAGTGTAAAACTTGAGAAATCTAACTTTAACTTTTCTCTGGGCGTGTTCCTCAAGAATAAGAGAAAAATGATATATTCATCTTCTAATGTTACCATTAAAATCAGAGGGAATATATAATTCTTCATGTGACTAATACAGTATTATAATATGGCCAACATTATCACAGATAGCAAACATATACACATAAACACTCTGGCCTTGAGCTGTTCAATCTGAGTAGTCAGTTACAGACTTTTTCCCCCTTGGCCTGTACTTTCTCCCAAACCTATCTGCAGATTTCTTTATAAAATCCAGGTTTAACAAAGAATTTTGCTGAGTCAGTTTAGCAACAATCTTCAGACTTTTGATCTATGATTAGACTCTTGATCTGAGATCACCAGCAGGTAGTGCCTGACCACTTGTCTGCCTTCAACAATAATTTTATCAATGTTACAGTTTGCATCTTAGTCATCTTCCTCCTCTCCCCATCTTTCTCCCCCTCCTCCTCTTTCTCAGTTTTGCTTTCTTCCCTACTTCCCTCCCTCCCTCTCTTCTCTCCCTCCCTCCTTCCTTCTTTCCTCTGATGTCCCAAGAGATGGGGCCAAGTGGCCATGCAAAAAAAACCCTGAGATCATGAACTAAAATAAGTTTCACTTTGGGTGCTAATCTCAGGTAATTTTGACACAGAACACTGACTAACATAGTTTAACCAGGATACTCTGTTTCCAAAGTTTCCTCTTAGTAATCTGTAAACAGATTCACATTCTGCTCCCCTCACCTATGCTGTATTCACAAATCCGTCTGTCCCAGTGCAAAATCCTACCAACGTGGAACACATCTACTACATGGTTTGAATTCTGAATAATGTCTTCCTTGCTGATCTTTGATAAGAATCATTGATTTTTTAAAAAAAATAATGCCTAGCTTCCTTTCTGCATCACTGAGCTTTCTCTTCCTTTTATAGGGTTTTGAGAATATAGGTATTTTTACTATAAACAAATTTGGGTTGGTATCTTTGTTTTTTGTTTTTGTTTTTTTTGCCAATGTCTACCAGTACTGTATGACAAATATTTTTTTTTATAAATTGGTATTCAAACCTGTAACACTAGCTTCAAAAGACTGAGAACTGGAGGACTGTGGCTTGAAGCCAGCCTAGGCTGAAAACGCTGAGACCATCTCCAATTAACAGAAAAATGCTATACTGGAAATAGATTCAATTGGTAGAGTGCTGGCTATACCCAAGAAAGGCCCTAAGTTCAAGTTCTGGTTAAAGCACCCACCAAAAAAAATGTTTACTGACAGTTTAGGGTTTATAACACTCAATTTGTGCTAAGAGGTTCCTTCAGTAGCTGTGCAACAGGAAGCCAATGAAAATAAATGAGCAGATTTGGAGAAAGTACATCTGATGGACAGGGGATGCTGAGCATGTGTGAGGCCTCAAGTTGAATCCCTAGCACTGGAAAACAGCAACAATAACAATAATAAAAGCACATTGAACAAAAATAAATATTTAATATAGCAAGTTTAAACTTTAGACCCAATCATGACACACTGCTTTTGAAAGTCCTAAATAGCTTATCCCATTATTTCCCAGTAGACAATTTCACTGATGTTTAAATGGTTATATTTTAAGCAGCAGATCATCCTTTCCAAAGTCACAAATTCTGAATTACATACCAGCTTTATGAAGAAGAGAGCCCATTGTGCTACAGATCTGAAAGAAATTACTGTGAACTAGAGAACAGGCATATGGGGACATGAACTAACACTGGAAAAACACAGCAAGAATATCCTCAGCTTCTGACAGCTTTCATTATTCTACCTATTTGGACAAAGAGCCTAATGTTTTCTATCTCACAAAACAAGTAACGATCTTAAATAATTTAACTAGATAATGATTTGTAAGTGAGGAAAAAACTTGGGCTCAAGTAGTCTTCAATTATGTATTCTTAGGAAACTTGTGGAACGGCTAGCTCTTTAGCTTCTTCCATGGAAAAAACGACCTTGCAGGGTTATGGAGAAACTGAAGATAAAGAACACAGGCTGCTGGGTCCTAGATTTAGTGGATTCCCAACACTAATAGCTATTATTCCTTTTTCAGGAATTTAAACTAGTTTCCTTCAAATTACGAGTTTGGGAAATGAAATGAAATACATACTTGAAAGTATTATGTAAACCAGAATTATATATTTCTATAGAATTAAACTCCAGAGGCTAAATGTTTGTACTATACATCTATGTACATATTCTCAGGAGACTAGCACTTTCTTTTTAGTTTATGATCACTACAGGAGGTAAGTAGTCCTTTGGAGAATTTAAAATTGTTCAAAAATACACACTAAAAGTTGTGATTGATCCAAGTATAGATAAGATACAAAATACAAACTAATTAATTCCATTTAGTTTGGAATAGATACATTGATAATAGTCTTCCAGGAGTCAAAACTATGGTATCTCAAGTCATGTCAGGGTAGGGCCTCAGGGCTAAGGCCATTTATCATATGCTCTTCTTTACTCATTAAAGGGGTTCAGAAGCTGTTTAATCAATAAATATTGGTAAACCAAGGTATATTAAGAGTAACTTCAATATTACAGAGAACAGTTTCTATTCCTCTTCACAGTACTTGTGTTGACAACTTCTTGCTCATTATATGTGGGTGATTTGATAAAACTGCTTTGTTTTATTTGACAATATCAGGTTATGGAGGTCATTATAAAAATCAATATAGGAATGAATCTGTACTATATTAAATTTTTCTTCACTCTGTAGGAACTGTCATTTCTAATTCTAATACAAGGTATTTCAAAGCTGGAACAAAATTTTTCTGATTTATAAACCTTCTAAGAGAAATTTATTTCTGTTAAATAAATTGACTTGGAAATTTAAAAGGCATTGCTGAAAGAACCCCTTGCACAGAATAGAAAATACCCAATGAGCAGCCACACCATCCTGCCATCTTGTTCTACTGTATTTCATGTGGACTGCCACTGATAACATTCCTATATCCCAGTACGCAGCAGACACTGATACTGACTGTGCATTTTGGGAAAGGTTCTTTCAAGGCACTCCTGCTCTTCTGATCTCACTACACAACGTTTAGTAAGGGTCCTTCCACACCGTCTAGTACATCATTTTTGTAGCAATCCTTGTATGAACTGAGAAGTACCTCAGAACTGTGGACCAAAGTTATAAAAAGGGTGTATTCTGTGTCTCCAGGGTGCTGGCTGCTTTATATGAGTCATTTCCCTTAGTCATCTAGCAGAGAAGAGAGCAGAAAATCATGGGAGAACAAGATGCTTTCCTGTCTCTGTCAATCTTACATCAATCTTCCAAAGTAAAAGCCAAGTCATATGCTTCATTAACTCTGGCTTCGAAAGGTAGTAGTGAGTAAATTGTAGTGAGTAAATAGCCAGGGTCTCAACAGAGGTCTGTCATACTTTGAACCACTATTGCAAAGGAATCCAAATGCTGGAAATATGCCTGCTTTAGAAAAGGTATTTTTATTTTGTATCAGAAAGTATTTTTGAATCTGAAACTAAACTGTTCTTATGTTTAATATGTGTACTGTAAGATTGCTCTTTAGTTCAAAGTTCAAAGCATTAAAGCAGACACTGCAAAAATATGAAAATGAGTTGGTAAACTCCAACCCCCACTTCTGTATCTGGTGAGTTGTCTGCCTACTTCAGAGTAAATGTATCCTTCATCTGGGCACAGAGACAGACTCAGCCAGGATCACTTACCAACCCTGCCCAAGAGAAAGAAAATGAAAGCCACCTCTGTAATTCAAATCTTTCTTCTAGCCATGACTTTTAATAAAGGAGGAAAAAATCAGGCACAGAGGTATGGCTCAAATGGTAGAGTACCAGCTGTAAATAAAAACACCGGGCAAGGGACCCTGAGTTCAAGCATCAATACTAGTACATGTGCCAATGGCTCCTACAATATAGAGTGCAGTGTCAACCTCTGGTCACTGATCCTACCTATAGCAGAATGCCAAACACCATTTCCAAAACAATCTTGTTCTCTAAAAAGAGATCAAGAACTCCTGTGCTAATACTCAACTACTACTGCAATGTAAATATTCTTTCAAATTGTAAACTGACAATACCAACATATAAAACTAATTTACAGGAACAGAAATGCCTGAAATCCACACATTCTAGACAATAGACATCAAGTGTTACATTGTATTACAAATTATTATCTGCTGTCTGGACACTCAAGACCATCTGAGAGCAATGTCAGGCAATGTGCTAAAAGAATCATATGCAAAATCGGGCAAAGTTTTTAATTTCACTAGTCTCAGCCTTCATCTTCAATACGCAGTCTAAGTGAAATTCTGTGTTTAATTTTAAAATCCTAAGGCAAAACTTCAGTTTTGGATTGAAGTATAATAAAGTTTGGAAAACATCTTAAAAATATTTCTTTAATTACAGTATGCGTTGGTCAAACTTTTCTTCATTTTAACAAGATCCATGACAAGAAAACTTAAGAAAGGAAAAATTTATTTTGGCTCAGTTTCAGAGGGTTCACTCCATGGCTACTTGGCCCCAAATGCCTGGGTATAGCATCTTGCTTTTAGAAGAGATTAGTTGAAGAACTTCTTCACCTCATGGTGAACAGGAAACAGAGACAGGAAAAAACCGAAGGCAAGACTGCAGGACTCATTCCCAGTAACGTATTTCTTCTAGCCAAGCCTCCTCTTTAAGTTTTTATCACATCTCAAAATAGTGCCACCAGCTAGGGACTAACTTTTCAAAAGCTGAGCATTTGGAGGAACATTTATCATCCCTTTCATAACTTTGTACATGGGAAATACAAATATAAATTTGTTTTAGCAACTGAAATAAAAACTATGGAAAAAGAGTGGTAAAAGACAGCAGAACACAGAAAAAAACATATCTTGGAGCCAATATGACTTTGTACCACTTTTTAACCCAATAAGAATTTTAACTTTTTGTCAGCACCAGAGATCATGACTGTGTTTGGAAACAGGGACTATAAAGAGATGATTTAAGTTGAAATGAGGACCCTCAGAGTGGATTTTAATTCATTCTGACTGTTCATATTCAAAACAAAAAAAGAGTAGACACAAAAAGACACTGTGTGTGTGTGGGTGGGTGTGCGCGTGCGCACATGCACATGTAGAAGAAATAGCCTGTAAGAATATTGGGTCTGCAATCCAAAGAGAGAAGACCTCAAGGGAAATACAACCTATCCATATTTTGTTTTGGGGCCTCTTTACTCCAGAGTATCTCCTTCCCCACACCCTCCACCTACTCACACAAAATCTTTTGTGTAAGTCACCTATATTATAGTATTTTGTTGCAGCAACTTAGGAAACTAATACAATGGACAAATCCATTTCTTCACCCAACTCTAGAACAGAACTTCTTAATTTCAATTCACCGCATAGCAGCACTGTCAGATCTGGGAGGGTTGCACAGAAAAGAATGTGTTCTTATAGTCAGACAACGCTAGATTCAAAGTTCAGTTTCACTCCTTTGTTCTTTAGTTTGTGATCTTAACTAAGTTACCTTGTTTTTCTTTAAAAGGTGTTTATTTTATGTGCCATGAGTACCTAACACACAGTGGCTTCCTCACTGCCCATGTGTGTAGTCCTCATATAATTCACTGTACTCCTCCAGGTAAGACAGATTGTAGCTCTGAAAAGATCATGTCAGAGAAGGTGGATCGACTGATCACGTAACTTGCTTCCTTCAGGGAATCTTTTCTGACGTTTAGAGAGCTTCTCATTTACAATGTACCGGCTTTTTAATCAGTCTTTACCCCTGGGTGCACGATCTGCCAATCTAGCCTGGACTCTGTCAGACAATTTCTCTAAATTCAAGTCTAAGCACATGACTCTTCAATGGTCTCAGCTTCTGGAGTAGGAGCACAAAGCCTCCTCCCAGCCCATTTCTCTCTCCTTACTCCTCTGTGTCACATATATTAACCCTACAAACTTACAAGTGCTTCTCATATAAAAGTTTTGGTCTCATGCCTCTGTGTCTGTCTTGTGAATTTCCCTTCTCTATATATGCTTTGTGGACTGTTAACTGTCCTCCACTTTTTAAGGGATAAGGCACTAAATTTCCAAAACAGAAATTAGCACTGTCTTATAATGGAAACACTGAATATACAGACTATTCATAATGATTACCATATTACATTGAATTTAATAAATAAATGTATTTATTTTCTTCAACAAGTGAGTTTTCAAAGGATAGGCATAATTTCTGAACAATTGTTGCATTCAATCATTAAGCACAACGTTTATCACAAAACCAACATTCAGTAAATACTGAGCGAGTGAATGGTGAAAGGTATGAGTGCTTATAATTAATCATTTTCACATATTATCACAGCTTCAGGTGAAAAGACCATGGTTTACTAAAGTCTGCATTCACATTTAACATTACTCATTTACTTCCCTGAGCTATATAGTTCATTATACATATTAATTCTTGTTATTGTCATTTGAATTAGATGAGCTATGTATATAATGAGTTAAAGTCCATATGTGATTTAGAATAGGCTCTAAACAAATAAGGGCTCCTTCTCATTCTCCATCAGTTCACTGGGACATGGCTCCTCTGGAGAGATAATTTAACAGATGAAGTACCTTAAATTTGGTTCTTCGTGTCAAATATATAAAAAACAACAACAAAAAACAAGACCAAACGTCAGAAGATTATGTGGATTATAATCCTGTAGTACACATGTACTTCAATAAAAAGTGGTATTTCAGTTTTCTCATCTGTTAACAATAGTTAGTGACATTACTGCACAGGAATGGACAGGTACCTGTCAACACTAACTGGAATGACATTCAAGAAGCACCAGGATAGTATCTGGAACACAGCAGGTATTCAGATCCTCACAATAACACGCAACTACAAGTTGAAAGCCCTACACATGGAATCTGGAATAGAAATGGAGATAGGACTAATAGAAGGGTTAGTCCAGAGTCTAGAAAGGAGCTAGGGAATGTGCAGTTGGCACTCAGACCACCCGAGTTAGGACTCATTAGGACTCATCAGCAGGTCATCACAAATACACGTTGGAATCTCTTTTATTCAAATTCCTCTCCTATAGCACAGACTCTACTGTATAGGCAATGTTTGGGTTGACAGCTTGCCTGACTTAGGTAGTAGCTCCTACAAAACTTAGGAAACAGTGTCAGAAATATAACACACTCAGAAAATGCAGTGAGGATGGAAGATTTTGCTGGGGAATTCAGACTGCAAGCAAAAACATTTCTAGGATATGGTGGTAGCAGTCTGTAATTCCTGCACCCAGGAGCCTGAAGCAGAAGGGATTCAAGTTTGAGGGCAGCTTGTGCTGTAGTATGAAACTATATCTTTAAAATTTTTAAAGAAGAAAATTACCAGAAATATTTGTGGATAATTATGTTTTTAAACAAATTCAGAGAAGGGTCTAATTTTTTCATAAAGAACAAATCTTTGAGTTAGAAGATTATAATTCAGAATTTTATCTACCCTTTTACTGTGTGATTTTTTTGGAAATTACTTAATTTTGTATACCCTTTCTTCATCTATTCAATGGAAACAGCTCCACACTCCAGAAAGTTGCTGAGATAGCTAAATGATTAGCTATGTGAAAACTCTTAGACATCATTCCTGATATGCATCATTGGGTTCAACAAATATTAGAAATGTTTACATCCCCACACATCAAAGCATACAAACAGGATGCACAAGACTTCCACTGGTAAAAAACAATGACATATAGGGAAAAATTTGTCATGAGTAAAAATGCAATTACTTAATACCATTATCTACCCTAGCATCAGATTTAAAAAATAAGAGAAGCTGTATGTTCAAAGCTTGAAATGTACTGTGTTGATTTAATTAATGCCTCATTAAAATAACCATAGCCTATATTTTATACTTTATAATCACTGTAAAACCAATATTTTGATTTATGCGTATCTATCTTTGTCATCCAAGGTATAAACAAAAGCTTTCTAGGAATGTAGGAAAATATTCTGATCAGAATAAACACTGACTCATCTATCAATGACCATCAAAAAATATTATCAGGAAAGAAAACTAGAGAGCTCTTTTTTTTGGGGGGAAGGGCCTCTGACAACATATATTCCTAGGTAACCTCTTTTCAAAATGACCAGCCTCACTCCTTACTCACAAGGAGGAATCTGAAGTTGTTAGAAATGGGCATCACTACTAAGAAATAGAAATGTCCTATAAATAGGAAACTCAGTTTTTGGCATTTTCTCCTCTAAGAATTGATAAGGCAAGCATTCTCACATTTCCCAGTTCCCATATGACAGAGGACTGAATAGTTAAATCTTCTGAGATCAAATTTTTGGAATAAGCTTGAACACTTTAATGATACAATAAATCTGGATGGGGTAGTATCTACTAGCTGGCAGAAGAGATCGTGCTCCTCTAAACAGAAGAAAGCACTGACTGGTGTCACACCTCCCAGAGCACATCCACGCACGGTTGGGGTTGGGCACAGAATGCAAGAGTCCATGTGGGTGTGGCAGTGAAGAACCACTCACCTTTGGACTGGGGTGCTGTAGCTGTTATCATAGGAATCGTAACTCTGGTCATCATAAGCAGTGCCATATCCATCGTCATAGTCCTACAACATAACAGAAGCATGACATTCAGAGAACTTTCAGGGAAGAAAGCATTGTTTTTCTGTAGTGTATTTCACTGAAACAGAAAACATTAATTATATGTCCAAGTAGAGTGGAAAGAAAGTACAGAGTGGCTTCAGCTCAAATGGTAGTATAGAAACCGCCAAGCCAGACGCCTAGTTACTCAGGAGGCTGAGATCTGAGGATTGCCCAGACAGGAAAGTCTGTGAGACTCTTATCTCTGATTAACCACCAAAAAGCTGGAAGTGGAGCTCTTTTTCAAGTGGTAGAGCTCTAGCCTTGAGCTGAAGAGCTCAGGGGCAGCACCCAGGACTGACTGACAATAAACAACAAACAAAAACCACAACAACAACAACAAAAAAGAACTTCCAAATGTTCCCTCTACCAAAGCAAAAAGATACTGAAACAAATTGTCAGGTTCACCATTTCAGGATCCTGGAAATTAACCAGAGCTTGGACCCTTTATTTTAAAAAACAAAATGAAAAGGAAGGTGAAATACCAGTAAAAACCGTGAGCTGCTTTATGATATTTTGTCTTATCCATTCACATGTCCTCCACCCAACTCTCACAAAGCCTTAAAAGCCACAGAGCCCAGACAGTGGCTATGTGGAAAAGTCAGAACAGAACCAAAGCTCTTCCGAAGCCTTGTTCTCAGAGAACTATCTTTATCTGTGCTTATCCAACTTAAAGCTCATTTTGTACAAAAACCTGACTCCAATCAGTAGTAAAGCAGAGGAGACAACAGGGGTAACACATTAATAAATATAGACCATACAGAATTAGGTTAGAATAGAAACTAAATAACAAAAACAAACATCTTGGAAAAATCTGACTTCTAGAATTGGTAAATAACATTATGTCTGATTTAAAAAAAAAAAAAGATAAACTGACACAGAAAATTATAGTCATTCTACATTATAGCAGTTGACAAAATCTTCCTCTGAGGAAGCTGAGAAATTAAACTTATTATAAAAAGAATTTAAATCAACTCTCCTAAATATAGCCAAGGAACTAAAGATGCCATTTATAAACAACTAAAGGAAAGTGTGAGTCCAATGTTTCACCAAGTAGAAAATAGTAGCATAAAGAAAATACAAAAGTGAACCAAACAAATTCTTAACTTGCAAAGATATGTTCAGCAGCAGATATGACTAGACAGGAATAATCAGTTAGCTTAAAAAGACAGATGAATTGACCTTATTTGGTTTAATAATGGAAATGGATAATGGAAACCAAGCTGAACATCAGAGACCTGTGGGACACCATCAACAGAGTGAACATAGGCACAGTGGGATACCCACAAGAGAGATAAAAGGTGCAAAAAATATTTTATTTGATGAAAAATATCACATTTTCAAAAAGCTCAATAAGGTCTCAACAGTTACAAAAAGAAAAACCTGAAAACTACAGCTAAATATGTCATTGTTAAACTACTGAAAAAAACAAACAAAGAATCTTAACAGTAGCAAGAGAGAAGTAACTCAATATATACCTGATGTCCTTAATATCTGTTTTTTAGAAGTTAAGGATGACAGAAGACAGTAGGAAGGCATGTCCTGAGTAAAAAGACCGTCAACTAATAACTTTGTATTCAGACTGTGAATAGAGTTCAGTGGTAAAGCTGAAGGGATAAGAAGCCCTGGGTTCAAAATCCTACACCCAACAAAACTATTCTTCAAGATATGCTTTACAAGAAAAATCAAAGAGAGTCCTCTGGGAGAAATAACATGTCACTAGACAGTAACTTGAATCCACACAAGAAAATAAAGACTTGTAGTAGACATAAATATATGAGTAAATATAAAATACAATATAAATATATTTTTGGTATGAGTCTTTTTTTCTATTTGATTCAAAAGAATACTGCATGGAGACATTAATTATACTACACTGATACTCTTATTATTATATAGGTATGGCAGTACCAAAGCAAAAGTCAGGAAGAAACGGAGGTATTAAGTATTGCAAAGACTTGTTGAAATGATTTATAATTCCAAAGACATGCATGGAAAAGAACTGGAAAACAAATAATGCAGAAAAACAAGTGAATTCAAGTGGCTTAGAAAACACACAAACGCACGCACGCACACGCGCGCACACACACACACACACACACACACACACCAACCCACAAAGGAGAACAGTGAGCTACAAAGGTCATAAAACTTAAGGAAAACTTTAAAGAAAAAAAACAGCAAAGTACATATCCCCAAATTAGGTAAAAGTAAATGGATTAAAAATATCAATTAAAAAAAGTAAAAACTAAGAAACAAAAACCAAAACCATCTAAGCAGATGCTGTCTACAACAGATACATTTTTAATTCAAAGATAAAAAAATAGTTTGAAAATAAAAGAATGTAAGGTGTGACCAAAGCAGATTTAGATTAGCTATTATATTAATATGATACAAACTAGAGCTCAAGATAAAAATTATTAATAAAATACAAAGTATCTGCTGTCAGATATTTTATTTTATGCCAATACTCACACCTGAACTCAGAGTCTAGATGCAGTCCCTCAATTTTTTGCTCAAGACTGATGCTTTACCACTTGAGCCAGAGCTCTACTCCAGGCTTTAGGTAGTTAACTGGAGATAAGCAATTCATGGACTTTACTGCTTGGCTGGTTTCAAATCAAAATTCTTAGATTTCAGCCTTTGAGTAGCTAGGATTACAGGTATGAGCCACTGCTATCAGGCAAAAAAAAAAAAAATTGAAGTGACCTAAAAGTAAATCTATTATTTATGAAGGCAAAATAACAGTCATGTGTATATACATAATAATATATATATAACAAAAATGTCAAAATGAAGTAAACAAACAGCAATACAATTCTACCATACATAACATCTATATAACACTTCACCCAATAAGGGCATTCATTCAATTGTTCTTGGGACATTCTCTGAACAGACCACACATTCTACCATTCATAAAATTTACTACAAAGCTAGCTGTAGTAATAAAAATCATGTAGGGGCTGGGAAAGTGGCTCAGTGGTAGAGTGCTTGCCTCACATGAGGCCCTTGGTTCGATTCCTAAGCACCACATAAGCAGAAAAAGCCAGAAGTGGTGCTGTGGCTCAAATGGTAGAGCACTAGCCACAAGCTGAAGAGATCAGGGACAGTACCCAGGTCCAGAGTTCAGGCCCCACAACCAACTAAAAAAAAAAAAAAAAAGAAGAAGAAAAATCATGTATAAGAATAAAATTGAAAGTTCAGAAATAAGCCCTTACATTTTAAAGTAAATTCATGTCTAACAAAGATAACAAACCAATTCACAAGGGGAATGAAAAGTTTTTTTTAACTGTGCATCAGTTGTAAAGGAATGAAGAATTAAGTTTGAATACAAAAATAAATTCACAATATATTGTATATCAAGGATTATATATCAAGGTATATGAGTAAAAAGCATATAGCTGTGATAAATCTTAATGATCTTAGTTACTAATTTCTTTGATAAGCTTAGCAAATGCACAAAGAACCAAAAGAAACATAAAATGACACTCATAAAATCTATATACTTGTATCCTTCAAACACTCGTAAGAAACTGAAGATAAATCTACAACATGGGAGAAGGTATTTGCAAGTGATACATCTGCTTCTGGTCTAGAATATATAAAGAACTATGACAACTAAACCACAGAAAGACAACCTAGAGAGCAAAAGCCATCCTCCTAACTTAATCTGGGGACACACTTCAGACTACCATATTAAGCACATTTATCACTTTTCTATGGTTGTGGAATTAAAAATATGTGAAAAATAATTTTGATATTTACTTAATACTTAAATGAGTTTGGAAATCCTAGAATTTCATCAGTGTTGTCAATGTAAATCACTTCAATGACTATAGACTACACATAGGATCTGCTAAACCAGTTTTAATTTACAATTTAATTTAATCCAGTTGTAATTTACAATCAGGAATTTTAGACATGCTCACCCATTTACCAGGACAGTTACCTTTAAATGCAAATACTTCTCTTGAAGGGATGAGAAACTGTATGTATGAATGTGTACATGAAGTCCAGCACTATGCAAGACATGTGGAACGTTAACAAAGATGGTTCTACTATTAATCATTCTACTGCAACATTGTATCTGCATTATACCTCTTGCCTAGAACTCCAATACCATCACAGATGAAGATGAAAAGGGTATGGGACAAAGGAATGGTTTTGAAGTGATTATTCTTTTCAATGTTTAAAAATATTTTTCACAACATAATTAAATGTATTTTGGGGAAACATAACAATATAATATAGGCCATATTTGATATAGGTGATACATATGTATCAGATAGAGATACATATGTAAAACAATGGAAATATGAACTGCCTTGATTCGATCATACATTCTCTTTTAAAGAACATCTATTAAAATATCACACTTATATTTCATTTTGGTAAATATAAAAGCCAAAATGGAAAGTTATACCGTAATATTTCCAATTTTGAAAAAGGTTAACAGTAATGCAGAAGGGCAATATTATGTTCACAGGACATACTATTATCTATATGTAATTTATAGACGATTACCAATATTTTATAATGCTTTGTTAAAAAAGAACTGAATATTTACAGAAGAGTTATATATTTCTTACTATGGAAAAGTATATATATAAATTATAATAAAATATTTGTTAAACTGGAAAGGGAAAAAAACAAGCCAAGCTACAGTTTTCTTCACAAGACAATTACTGAGTTATAACCTTCCAATGGCCACCAATGTAAGGAAGAGAAAGTCATCCAAAAACAAATAAATATTATGAGATCATGTTGCTTATCAGGGAAGCAGCAAAATACAGACATAGATGGGCTGAAGAGATTAAAGACAACTACAGAAAAAAATGTAATTCAACTTATTAAGGCAAGCCCTGAGGTAAAACAAATCAGTTTAGGTGGGAAAAAGAAAGGGCAAGGATATTTTCCAGAAATATCAATGCTGAAACTTGGTTTCAAAGTACAGGAAGAGAAAGTTGCTGGAAAACAAAATTACAAATTAAAATTAGATCCCCAAACGGTGGTGCATGCATACATGCTGTAAGCACTAGGGAGGCAGGAAAATATTTGAAGCCAATAGGGACTACACCACGAGACCCCATTCCAAAAAATATTTTTGAGTTAAAATTAAGAAGAATAAAAGCAGGTATAAAGTGAGGGAGGTAAAGAAACATAAGAACTCTTTCTTCCCTGGAAGAAAATAGCTTGTTGAATCTAGTAACAATACAAATGGAACAGAACTATAAAACTGAAAAATCCATAAATCACATCATGAAGGACCAAATTAAACAATGCAAATTTTGTATTGAGTGACATTACTACTTGGCTTTTAGAAATTCCCCTGAGTTTACAGCGTGAGGGTCTGGAAGAGGAGGGTGCACTGGGGTCATTTCATGTGCATCTAACTTGGTAACCAATAGAGATCATATGTTTTAAAATAATTTGCTTGTAACTTGGAAACAACACAGCTTCTTCAAATAAAGAATTATTTTTTGTGCTTAAAGAATTAAGATTGTAGTGGATATGGGGCAGAAACAAAGATTATAAATGCTTTTTAAAAACTAAATAAGTGTATTAAATTTTAACTAAAACATTAAATATTATACTATTTTAATACTATAGTTTGCAGCTTTCTTTACTCAATTATTCTAGGTATTACAATATTAGCAATTTATTTAAGTCTTCAAATTGTTTCAGTCACTGAATTATAAATATCAGCATTTTTATGTTGAGGATTTAAGATTAAATTTGTCTAAGCTCAAAATATAACATACCCTATGTTTTCAACTATATGTGGAAGCTAGACCTAAGCAAGGTACATGCCTGTATATAGATTTTTACACACACACACACACACACACACACACATATGCATACATATGCACACACATGAACAGAGACTATGAGTCTAAAGGAATACTTTAAAGAAGGGGAAAGAGAAAAAGGAGAGACAGAGGGTGAAAAATAATATTGAGATATATTGAGATAATAATGCAACTGTATAGGAAACCAGCATAAAACTGAAACGAAAGCTGTTGATTAATAGGGTTTAGAGAGAGGGAAAAGAGAAATATAGCACATGTTCCCTTGTGTGTGTGGGCACTAGTGAGACAGAATTGATCTAATGGAGGTAAAAAAAACAGTAACAAATATGGTCAAAATAGACTGTAGAACAAGGAAACCTACTAAAATTGCATTAGGAATAGGAGGGTTGAAGAATAGAAGGGGAGACTGAATGGAATACATAGCACACATGTGGAATGTTACAACAACCAATTCAGCAGTGATATTCAATAGACACTATACGGGAAATGAACTATACAACTTGGGGGAATGGGAAAGGAAAAACTGGTAGAGTAAGGAGGGAGGGGGTGATACTGTTCAAAAGGGAAAGTACTCATTACCTGTCTTATGTAACTGTAACCCCTCTGTACATCACCTTTACCATAAAATTAAAAACAAAACAAAAACATACCCCTTATAGGCCAACTTAAAAAAAAATTAAAGTTAGAATTCCCACAAGAGTCATTCTAAGACAATTTTATGGATAGATTTAGTTATGGATGTGAGTTATTAGTACTTTCTTAAACTATCCATTCCTTTTCTTCTGGTTCCTACAAGATAAAGAACAAATTCTTAGACCTCTGAGTCTTTCCCTTACTGTCTGCTTTACCTAGTACCTGTACTGCTGCTCTGCAGACCATGATGCAAGGTCCTGCTTGGAGCACTGCTGTGGCATGCAGTAGCTCCTCTGATGTCATTTGTTTTGATCAGCCAATCTGAACACTCAAGGCTACATTATCATTCCCCTAGTTTGCTACGTCATGGTAGCTGGGATACACACAGTATCTGCAATGCTCCTTTCTCTCTCACTACAAGATCCTTAAGAGGACTAGGCTGTATGTAGTCTCTTGTCTGCCAGCCACACAGGAGACATGAGGTAATGTTTGCTGAATGCATAGAAAAAGAACTAATTAATAACTACATGGTAGGAAATGTAATAAATGCTTCTTTGAGATAAATGCAAGTTACAGTAATACTATAAAAAGAAACAAAATGCGTAATAAAGAAGATTTTGCATTTTGATAGCATGTCACTTGTATTATTTTCTTTGAAACATTAAATATCAATCTTGTATTCCCTGCCTTGAATAACTTAACTTCAGACCTCTGGGTTTTTTTTGCAATTCACAACATTACTAAAAACAGCAAGTGTACACTAGAAATGGATTTGTATCGTCCATTCCTGCCTCATTTAGACTTGATACTTCATCAAGCTACATATTCAAGTTTCTGGCTTAGAAATGTAATGAAGCGGGCTGGGAAGGTGGCTGTGGCTC
Organism: Dipodomys spectabilis; assembly: GCF_019054845.1. Lineage (NCBI taxonomy): Eukaryota > Metazoa > Chordata > Mammalia > Rodentia > Heteromyidae > Dipodomys > Dipodomys spectabilis. Next base: position 5,164,601 of record NW_024870941.1, on the reverse strand, counting down.
AGTGGTAGAGCGCTTGCCTTGCATGCATGAGGCCCTGGGTTTGATTCCTCAGCACCACATAAGCAGAAAAAAAAAAGCCGGAAGTGACGCTATGGCTCAAGTGGTAGAGCGCTAGCCTGGAGCTGAAGAGCTGAGGGACAGCGCCCAGGCCCAGAGTTCAGGCCCAAAGATAATAATAAATAAATAAATAGAATATAATAAAACAAAGAAATGTAATGAAGCAACGATGAGGACTTGGGCCAAGGATGGCTACCAGGCGGATATACTGCCATCCATTCATTCTTAACCTATAAAATTCAAACTGATGTACGAGAAAAAAATCTGAGTTTGAAAAGGTATCTTCCAGAGTAAAGGAAATAGAATGAGTATAACTGGTAAAACCACGTTAAACAAGAAAAATTTAAGACTGACCTACTTAAAACCATTGCTTCAGTTTTGAGGCCTTGTAAAAGGAGACAGATATGCTACATAACACTTGACTTTAATAAAAGTGATAAACATCTATCTATATAAGGTACCTTATAGTTAAAAATAAAAATCACATATTCAATTTCTAAGAGGAGTTTTGTTGTCTGCAAACTGTTGCATTAAAATGACTTATTTGACAATCTAATCATATGGTCAGGTTCCTTATTTCATGGTTATAAGAAATAAATTATGTCAGGCCAAGACTAATATCACTTTTTCATATAAGCCTTAACAGTGCAATGAGTTCGAATGACAGCTCTGACTTACTAGCTTGAATGACTCTGGAGAGATCACTAACCTCTTGATTCCCTATTGGTAACCTGCAAAACAGGAATCATGAAACAACTTCCATGGTCATGCAATGAATAATCAAAAAATGTGTACAGTTGTTTAACATAAGTGTCTTTGTTTTTATTTATAGACCTATTTTGTTTAACATTCTCAAGTGATTACTCAGAAAAAATCTAGTTATCCAGCTGTCTTTTATAGGATATAATAAATTCTTAAAATTTTGTCTATAGTGGGGTAGGGGGGTTGGGAGGGAGATGGGAAGGGATGGTAAGGGGAAACAAAGGAGGAGGCAACAATGCTTGATAAGAAATGTATTCAGGGCTGGGAAGGTAGCTCAGCAGTAGAGTGCATGCCTTGCAAGCATGAGGCCCTGGGTTCAATTCCTCAGCACCACATAAACAGAAAAAGCTGGAAGTGGCGCTGTGGCTCCAGTGGTAGAGCACTAGCCTTGAGCTGAAGAGCTGAGGGACAGTGCCCAGACCCAGAGTTCAGGCCCCATGACCGGCAAAAAAAAAAAAAAAAAAAAAAAGAAATGTATTCATTACCTTGTTCATGTAATTGTAACCCCTCTGTACGATATTTTCACAATTAAAAAAAAAAATCTGTCTATAGCCAGGCACTGGTGGCTCACGCCTGTAATGATAGCTACTCAGGAGGCTGAGATCTGAGGATTGCGGTTCAAAGCCAGCACAGGAAAGAAAACCGTGAGACTCTTATCTCCAATTAAACACCAGAAACCCAGAAGTGGCACTGTGGCTCAAGTGGCAGAGTGCTAGCTTTGAGTTGAAGAGCTGAGGTACAGCGCCCAGGCCCAGAGTTCAAGCCCCATGACCGACCAAAACAAACAAACAAAAACTCGTCTAGAATTTAAGGTATTTATAGTATTTCTGCAAATATAAGACTTAATCTCCAAGGCTTTACATAAAGAACCGATGAACCAAGATTTGGTGCCATTATCTCCATCTTTAGTCTATGTTTATGTTAACTATTCTTAGAATGTCATCTCTCTCAGTTCACATCTAGCTGTAGTATAATTATATTTGCTTGGATAATCTAATGTATTGAAAATACACTAAAGAAAAAGAAAATACTGATCATCATCATCATCCTATGAATGATGTCAAGATAAACGGAATAGAACAAAAATGGGGAAAAGGGAAAAGCAACTTATTTTCATTGATTCCTTATTAATATGGCATCATGCAAAAATTCTTTGTCTGAGGTTAGAGTATGTGAGGCTTATGGGTCTCATCTCGTGTGTGTGTGTGTGTGTGTGTGTGTGTGTGTGTGTGTGTGTGTGTGTGTGTGTGTGTGTGTGTGTTTGTGTGTGTGTGTGTGTGTCTCTCTCTCTCTCTCTCTCTCTCTCTCTCTCTTGAACTCTGGGCCTGGGCACTGTACCTGAGCTCTCCAGCTCAACCACTTGAGCTACAGTGCCACATTTGTTTTTTCTGGTGGTTAATTGGAGATAAGAGTCTCACAGGACCAGGCACCAGTGGCTCTCCTAGCTGCTCAGGAGGCTCAGATCTGAGGATCGAAGCCAGCCCGGGCAGGAAAGTCTGTGAGCTTCTTGTCTCCAATAAACCACTAAAAACCAGAAGTGGCACTGTGGCTCAAGGACTAGAGCATTCTCCTTGAGCTGAAGGGCACAGGGACAGTGTACAAGTCCAGAGTTCAAGCCCCACAACTGACAAAAAAAAAGAATCTCATGGACTTTCCTGCCCAGGCTGGCTTGGAACCGCAATCCTCAGATCTCAGCCTCCTGAGTAGCTAGCATTACTGGCGAGAATCATTGGCACCCAGCTTGTTTTTATGTTTTTAACTGATTTAACTTCCAGAGGATTAGTTTTTCTTTACTTTTCCTATGTCTAATCTCCTTCTAAATTCATTTATTTGCACTTCTTTCAATTTTTCAAGTTGATTTCATCCTGCATTTCTTCATTTTACAGTTCTCTACTTAGTAAGATTACTAATCTCATTAACTATTTTATTTCTTAATCTCATTACATTCCATGGTTATAAAGAGCATAGTTAGATTGTGATCTGGTTGTAATGTGGGGTCCTCTTTACATTATTGTTGACTTTTTCTTGATTATAATTTTTATTACTTACAATTATGTGTAATTATTATTTTGAGATCTGTGTTACTGTACTTTGCTGGAGAGAATATATATTTGTATTTCACTGGGAGGAAAAACTTTTTGGGTTCCAAAACAGACTAGCAAATTCACAGCCTCAGCCAAACATGGTGAACATCAATGCCCATTGAAATATCTACTATATGTAAAATAAATGAACTTCTGTGCATCTAGATTGTAATACTCATGAACAATCCTTGCTACAGTCAAGGAAATAATCACTTTAAAAAAATTTTAATAGTCTTTGATTCAGAAGAGGAACTCTTGATGAGAATGATGGGCAAAGAGAAAAATCAATCAGAATGACAAATTTACCTCTGGCTTTTTTTTTCCTCCAGTGTCAATTCAGTATTTTCTTTCCTTTCTTTTTCTTTACCATTGAAACTTAAGTTTATATGCCTTCAAAGATTTTGTTATTTTTACTGTATTTTTTTTTTTTGTCGGCCTGTGGCTTAAACTCTGGCCCTTGGCGCTGCCCTGAGCTCTCAAGCTCAAGGCGAGCACTTTACCAGTTGAGCCACAGTGCCACTTCCAGTTTTCTGGTGGCTAATAGGAGATAAGAGTCTCACAGACTTTCCTGCCCCGGCTGGTTTTGAACCTCGATTTCAGATCTCAGCCTCCTGAGTAACTAGGATTACAGGCATGAGCCAACAAGCCCGGCTCTGTTGTACCTTTGGAGTCATTTTCAGCAAGAGGGTTTGGAGCTGATTCTTATTAATATCTAATATTTATTTGTTTTTTCATCTATGGATACCACTAGAAATGTGGTCTCCCCAAGAGCAGAGCCTTCTTCAGCCTTGTTTTTACTGCATTCCAGTGCCTGCCATAGACTGAGCGTTCAAGAAATGCTTTTGTGAATGAATGCAACAGTAGCAGTCATGGTTTTACTACACTGATGCACTCATTCTCTTTCGTGTACAAGTTTACAATGAACAGCCCCTATGTGAATACTGACTAGAACAGAGACAATGCACATAATTTAGACATTGCACATGTTGAGGGGAAAAGAAGGCTTATCCTACCAAAATGCAGATGTCTATATGACGAAAATAGGAGCACCAGACCAACAGAGGTGTATAATGCTACCAAAAAGACTACTCCTACTTAATCTCTACATTATCATGTTGTCTAAGAGCCATCCTTCAAAAGGATATGTAGCTTTTGCTATGAGAATATCTGGTGTATCTAGCACTACAACTCTCTTAATTCACAAATTGACCATATTTTTAAACTTTTCTTTCAGGTGTAAAACAAATTATAAATAGATACAAACCCTAAATTAAGAGCACAGCTTAGAGGTTGTCATCAAGTGAACACAGCTTTTTACACACTGGGTATAGCCATAGTCCAGATAAAGAAGCAGAACAATGACAGCCCCCAGAAGCCTGCCCTGTACCAGATACTGTCTTTTCCAGATACTGTCTGCTCACCCAGAAATTATGCTCAATGCTTTCAATACCATCAAAAGGCTTTCACTTGCTTTGGAGTTGTATATGAATACAATGAGAGTAATTACTATTTCGTGTCAGATTTCTTTCATTCAGCACTTACGTCTCGGGAAATCATCCATGTTGTACAGAGCAGCAACTGGGTTCTCCTCATGGCTTAAATAGTGTTCTACATGGCTTTACTAGAATTCATTTTACTCACTGCATTGTTGACAGGTCTTTTGCTTCTTCCTACTTTGTGAGTCTCCAGGTGCCTCTACATGCACTCTGTTGAGGAATCACCCAGCAGCACCACCCTGGGTTCTGGGAAGGGAAGTTCGGCTGTGAAGATAGTGCAGAGCCCCATTTCACAGCAGTAGCATAAAGAGAGCTCCTACCATGCTTTACCCCTGCTGACACTTGAAATACCTTTTCAATTCAGTCATTAGGATAGGTATGAATGGTACTGTATAATATGCTTTCATAAACTAAGGTCTGAGGCACAGGGTCTTCCCTAAAAAGATAAAGCTCCATTGGTAGAAAAACATTTCTAAGCCAACAAGAAAAAAAAAAACCAACGTATTTTATGTGCTAGGTATAAAAAGTATAGTAATTGCTAGGTGCCAGTGGCTCACACCTGTAATCCCAGCTACTCAGGAGAATAAGATCTGAGGATCACTGTTCAAAGCCAGCCCGGCAGGAAAAGCCCATAAAACTCTTATCTCCAATTAACCACAAGAAAACCAGAAGTGGTGCTGTGGCTCAAGTGGTAGAGCGCTCACCTTGAGCTGAAGAGCTCAGGGACAGCGCCCAGACCCAGAGTTCAAGCCCCATGACTGCAGAAGAAAAAGTATAGTAATTAATTTTCAAACTATGTATTAAGCACTAGCATTCCTATTACAGATTAGGATCCAAGACAGAGAGCAGTTAAACACTTGACCTAATGTCACAGAGCAAGTAAAGGTAGAACAGGGCTGGGTTTGAACTCAAGTGGTGGAATGTTTATCAATCAAGTACAAAGCCCTGAGTTCAAAACCCCAGTATTAATTCTCATATACACCCTCCTTCCGCCCCCCGCAAAAAAGAAAGGCAAAGGATTTGAACACAGTCTGCTTGTTCCTAAGCTTGCCTCTAACCACTATGCTACATTGGATGGCCCTGTGGACAGCTGAGATTTACTAGTTATCTCAAACTGGCAATGCACATGCATTTAAAATTGCTTTTTACAGCCACCTCTCCACCCCCATGACGATGTATTTTGCTGATGTTTAAAAGGGGAGGCAGACATGCAACCCTAAAATTCATCATAGTTACATAGGGATTTTTAACTAAAAACAACAGACAGTAAGATGCAAGAAAAGCTCTCTGCCCCACCCTATCTGCCTATACTTACAGAATGAAAATGAAAAATTATTTTTTAAATTTTACATTACCAAAGTAAGTCAACCATTCAATCAATTAAGGGAACAGATTAAAAGATGGACTTGTGAGCCTCCAGATAGATATTTCCAGTAAATTGTGTACACTGCTGTTCTTACTCTTGCTTCTGGTAAAGTGAATATTAAAAAATTATAGAACCTTCATCTTTATATCTAAAATAAAAGGTGTCCCTAGGCTATTCAATTCATATTTAAAATACATTTTCATAAATAACCTTTTCACAATCTGCACACTGCTTTAATTAAATTTCTCACTATGGAAAAACAAGGTAATTGAAGCAGTTTAGAGATTAGTTAACTGCCCAAAATTATGCCAGTAGTCACTACACAGGAAAAATTTACTGTCAGTATCACCCTCATCTGTGTAAAATCCCCAAACTAGTCATATAATTAAAACTTCAGGTGAACTCTAGCTTTTTCCGAAAAGAATCTGGAGGATTATGTGGCTCCCTGAGTCTTTAAACACAATCAACACTAGAGAATAAAATGTATTTTAAAAAATTTATTTGGTCTTCCCTAAAAGCCTTTAGTGATGTTTCTTGGTCATCAAAATTTCAGAACAACCTATTCTCATCATAATAGAAGAAGTGCTGGTCCCTGTAGTCACATATTACAGATGAGCATACTATTTATGTTAGTAGCATTACTTCTGTTCAAGACAACTTTTATGTCATCATGAGTAACAAAACAACAGAACAGGCAGTCAGGCATGTGTATTCAGGTTCAGATCTTCTACTTCTCTTCAAAATGACCTCTTTTGCTCTTTATACCTGGACTAAGTTATCTATGAGAAAATAATCAAATTTACAGAAAGATGGGTAAAACTACCTACTCCTTAATTATGCACTACTTGTTTTGAATTCTACATAGCAAACTTTATGCCAAGAGATTGAATACTTGGCCTATACATTTTTGTCATCCATGTGCAAAGACAAGGTTTGGGATTAGATGAAACAGGGTACACAATAATGGCTCTGAAGCCAGATTACCAGGTTGTTTTTTGTAGCTCTGTTCTAACCATTTGTGTGACTCTAAAAAGGTACTTACACTGTGATGATTTAAGGAGATAACCAATTTACATAAAATGCTGAGAAAGTGCTTACCAGGAAGTAAAGCTACAGGAGTTTCATTCCTTCCTATAGCTATGACTACAGGAAAACTATGATTTTGTCTAAGCCTTCTGGGCTGCAGCTGTCCTGAGCTGGACATATTCCTTCATAGAATTGAAGCAATGACTAAATGAGAGATTAGAAGAGGAGTGTCTATCACACTAATACTGCAATACAACAAAGAATGACAGCTACCTTTATTTCTATTAACTTAAATTTTAGTACTTAATATTTTCCAAAAACTTATCAGAAAAATATCAGCATCATTCTTCTGTACTTCCAAGAAATTAGAGCTATAATTTCTTCACTGGCCTTATGACTCTAATTGATGCTTTAATAAAGAAGCATCAGATGCTTGGAGGTCTTCTTTAATTAATAAGATGTATCAGGAAGAACAGTTTAAAAAATCATTCATGCCTAGTGATATCTTTATACACACTTTAGATTCTGTCTCTAATTGTTTCTGTACTCCTTCATTCATTTTCTAATTTTTTTTTTGCTCCTTACATTATACAAATGAGAATGTTGTGAATAAAAGTTAGACTAATGGCTATTTAATCTGGGATCCAATTCTGGCCTGTTCTCCCTTCATGGAAGGAATTCACAGTGTGGTACAGACTTGATAGCTGGTCTGAAGCTTAGTAGCACTGCCCCTCCTTCTCAGGTGAGGCTCACCCAGGAGTGCTGTATGCTCAAAAGCCTGTTCCTGCTGGATATTCCTACCACAGGATCTGAAGGGCAGGTGCATGAGAATCATAAACAAATGTACCAGGCCCTATAACTCAGAGCTGTGCGACAGATTCCACTCTTTTTTTTCCTTTTCATTTCAGCACTTTATTTTGGCATTTCTTTATTTTATTGTGAAAATACTGTACAGAGGGGTTGCAATTACATGAGCAAGGTAATGAGTACATTCTTATCAAGTATTGTTGCCTCCTCCTTTATTTCCCCTTCCCATCCCTTCCCATCTCTCCCCCCCTCCCCCCTCCCCACCATAACGTCTTGTACATCTCATTGTTGCAATGGGTCTACCTGTATCCCTATTTAAACAATTTGTTTTTTCCCTTCCCCTCCACAAACTATACCATCATCAAATACAGTGAAAACAGGGGTTATACCGTGGGGGAGGAACATACAAAGCAACAAAGAAATCATCTTATAAATATGTTAGAAACAATAGCAAGAAAGAAAAACCATTTAAGTCCTTATCTTGGGGTTCATTTTGCCTAACATCAACTTATCTGACCATTTCTGCTTGTCTCAGACATATACTAGTTATTGCAAATAAGGTAAACCATGGGACCTATGTTTCTTATATTAAGTGAAGTAAGATTCCACTATCTCTTTAATTCAAAAATTATATACCTAAGACAAGCATAGCTTTCAGAGCCTGGCCTTTCCTCACCCTCTCTCAAGTAGGCACAACCACATCACATAAGGTGATTTAAGGACATTTCCATATTCTTTATTAAGCATGCTATCATTGGGTAATAAAAGAATACTACATACCTACTTAAGAAGAGTTTTTGTATTTTGATGAACTTGCATAACTGCATCTAGAATGTGCCATCACACTGTCTAAATAGGAGATGAAACCACCAGCCACACCTCAAAAGATCAGAATGACTATATATATTACCTAGGGACACTAGTGAATGACAAATGCTAATTAAATGGCTTAGAAAATATGATTAAATTTCCAAGAAAATCTCTGTTTATCTTAAAGGATTTTAGGTATGTATTTCTACCAAATCTATTTTTAAAAATAATTTTCAAAACTTCTATTCAAAAGAATCACAGGCACTTTTAACTTGTCTACCAAGTTTAAAGGTTTGCTTTTTTTTTTGCTGTACCATTTTTTTCTCACACCAAAGCTTCTACTTGACAAAAATAGTTACTACAAAACTATCGTTAGGTTGACAGTAGAAGCCATGTTTCAAGAGAAACACATATCCATTAAGGAATTCTCACATTAGTAGAAGTTAAGGATATCAGGTACTCTGACACTGTTCTATGAGCTACATTATCATTAACACCAATCTGCAGATTAAATAAATAAATAAAGCTAAGGCCAAGAAAGGTTAAATACTTTGCATAAGAACCTAACAGTCACACTGAAAAGAAGTCAAAACCATATATTTTGTATCTTTAATTTTCAATTAAATTACTGTCTTTTATATGCATTAACTCACTAGATGTTATGTTTTCTAAAATTAGCTAAAGATGTTCAGTTTTATTTCACTCAAAAAAGTGTACATTAACACCCAAAATGATGTAGACATTAAGAAAGGTCAAATTATCCAAAACATACCTCCTACATAAAAAACAATGATAGTCTATTAGAGACATAGAAGTAAGCAAATACTGAGATAGGGGTAAGTGCTAAAATGGACAGGAGCCATGCTACTTAAGGGTAAATACACTATTCTGGGGCGGGGGGGGGGGGGGGGAGGGGGGGGGGGGAAGGAGGGGTTCTGGCGGGATTCCTAAGTCTCAACAACAGTTACTCAGGTTAAATCTTTCATGTCACCAAGCTGAAAATGAATAATCTTCTGAGAAATTACAACTTAGACAAATAATCAACTTTCCCAAATAGGCCAGTTTCAACTGACATGAAGTTTCCTCTGCCTTAACCACAAAGGTAACCAAAATAACCTGTTAACCAGTAATTTTTCTATTTTTCTATTGTCCTATCCTTATTTTACAATGAAACTTGGAAATAACCAATCAGTTTTTTATCTCAAAAACTAATAACCTCTTAGCTGGGCACGAGTGGCTCACCCTATAATCCTAGCTACTCTGGAAAGGGAGATCTGAAGATTGCATTAGCCCAGGCAAGAAAGACTGTAAGACTTATCTCCAATTAACTACCAGAAAACAGAAGTGGCACTGTGGTAGAGCACTAGCCTGAAATGCAAAAGAGCTCAGAGACAGTGCCCAGTCCCTGAGTTCAAGGCCCATGACTGATACCCTCTCCCCCCCCCCCCAAAAAAAAAAACACACACACAGAAAAAACACCTAAAACTTCTTTGCCTCATTAAACATTTACTCTGCTTTATGGAATAAATTGGTGTTCAATTCTAGAACTAAAACAAGGACAACTGTGATCTTTGAACAAAATGCTGTAATGTGTCCTCCAACACTAACAATGTTGAATTAGAAAGGCTTCACACGTTGTGGCTCAAGTGGTAGAGCGCTACCCTTGAGCTGAAGAGCTGAGGGACAGTGCCCAAGCCCAGAGTTCAGGCCCCACGACCAGACCCCCCAAAAAAAAGCTAGAAAGGCTTCACAATGAAAGATTAAGTAGTAGAAACACATAGTATGGATAATATATGGAAGGGCATATCACACACACACACACACACACACACACACACACACACACACACACACACACACACACACACACACACACACACACACACACACACACACACACACACACACACACACACACACACACACACACACACACACACACACACACACACACACACACACGGAAAGAATGTCACGTGATCATGTTTAAAAGAATGTCACGTGATCATGTTTAAAAGAACTGCAACTAGTGTGGATAAGGCATGAGGATAGCAGGAAGCTGACCAAGCAGTTAATCAGAAATCCATCCTGAAGAGACTTAGTGCTCTCTCTTTATGGGGGAGATGACAATAACTGGCTATGAAGTTTCCTGTATGATGCCACTGAAAATCATGTCATTCATAGTAATGTGAATTTGTATCCCTGGGATACCATCACTTAAATTTGACTCCAAGTAAGCCATGTCAAATACCTTTAAGGCACAGTTGTTATTTTATGAACACTGGTCTCAGGCTTCCAAAACAACTTCCTCAAGTCTACCATTACACTGTGATCATGTAAGAAATAATCTGAAAGATCTGCTGATGAGCCTGTGAATTAACTAAAAGCTGGCCACTCTCTCACCCCATTTCACATCTGTGTCTTTGATCTTTGGCCATGATCTTGCAGTCACTTGTGCCCCAGGAATAACAGGATTTGCCAGTATTTATCTTGTATAGAAAGCAAAGTGCCCCGCAAACCAGCAATGTCATTTTCTTAATCATATTTAAGAGAATAGCCAAAAACTCAGGAGAACACTTGCCAGTCAACTTATTCCTCTTCTGTTCCAGTAATAAAGTGTTCACAAATTCTCCAGAACACCTCCAAAAACCAAGACTAAGATAATGGTCAACCAGGCTACATACCTGTGACTTAAGACTTTTAACGACACATCCATATCCCTTAATACCCTCTGCACCAATTCTTCAGTGTGCGTACCTCTGAATATGGCTGAAGATGTACCAAAATGCTGTCTTCCTATGGCTGTATACAATAATAAATCGCCTTTCTCTGCCCTTCACAGTATCTATTTATATGGCATAGCGGGTCAGGTAGCCCTAACTTGGGAGTCCTGGACTTTGGGCCTGCGGTCACCATAGGCTCAAGAGACTAATGAAAAGGTTATAGGACTCAGGCTTTGTGGACACCTCCTTTCTGTCTATACCTTTACCTCCTTTGGTGTTTTAGCCTTGTTCCTTCTCATCAAAGCTCCCACTGTTTCTGCCTTTTCCATACTAACTCAGAGAAAATGAATTGCAAATCCCTACAACCTGATAAAGGCTGAATTTTCATTTTTTCAACTGCTGAGTTTAAACTGATTGACAAAGTTCTTCAGAGATAATAAATACAAGGATAATACAAGCATTACAGAGACACATACTTAAACTGATTACCTGTTTGTGGGGTTTTTAATTCCCTGGTTTGACTGTAAAGCAAATGGTTTCACTTTAGGAATCCACCGGTAAGCAGGGCTCTGCCAGGCATGTCATTCTGCATAATTACATGGACATATTGAATTGTTAATGTGCTCTAACGGAATTTATATGGATTATATTAATTAATTTTTCAGGTACTTAATTATTTGGATATAAGTAATAAATCAATGTCAATTTGGGAAGTACTTCTCAAAAAAGAGATGAAGAATTACTGTTAATTATGTTTAATATTTCTAAGTTAAAAGTAGAGCAGAGTCCCAATTTAGATTCAAATAATTAAAAATATTCCCTTACATTTTTTTTCTAGGAGAGGTAGGGAGACTAATCATGTTGAATAGCCTTGTTTTCTCTCTCACTTTACTTTTTTTTGGGGAGGGGGGGTGGGGGGTCCGGTTGTGGGGCCTGAACTCGGCCTGGGCGCTGTCCCTCAGCTCTTCAGCTCAAGGCTAGCGCTCTACCACTTGAGCCACAGTGCCACTTCTGGCTTTTTTCTTTTTGCTTATGTGGTGTTAAGGAATCGAACCCAGGGCCTCAGGCATGCAAGGCAAGCACTCTACCACTGAGCCACCTCCCCAGCCCTTCGCTTTTCTTTTAATTCAAGACGATGCACTACACCTAGAGGTATATGGTCCATGGGTGGAGTAATTCCCTCTCCCTGCTCCAAAAATCCAAAAGAGGACATATTTGATATTAAGCTGTTGTCAATGTATACCACACTTAATTTTAGTCAAAAGACAGAAGGTACAGTTTCTTAGCAATGGTTTCTTAAAAAGCTAAGTATTCTCTGAGAAGACTGGGAAACAGAGATGAGCCAATCCTACTCAAATGGCTACCATGCATGTTCTGTGTACTCTTGGAGTAATACTCTTACAGTCAAATACATTTATCTTCCAACAGATGTTCCTCTCAGGGATTCTATGTAACTTTGACTCTCATGAGAATAGTTGGCTTAGGTACATTGTAAGTGGTTAGATATCTAATCAACGAATCTTTCTCCAAAAATTAGTTCAGCTTCAGTAGGCCATTCAGTATAGTAAAGCTTTTAATGGGCTATTTATTTAGTAAAACATTACCAAAACATATACCATTTGTTGTATCTGTCTTGAACTTAAACCAGTATAAGGACTTTTTTTAATTTTAGCAGACAAAACATGAAGAATAGTGAAAAATATGTTTCTTCAAAATATGCATTAGCTATGCCAGGAGCTGAAAACCGCATGATTTTTTAAAATTTTATTTTATTTTTTGGTGCCAGTCCTGGGGCTTGAACTCAGGGCCTAGGTATTGTCCCTGAGCTTTTTCTGCTCAAGGCTAGCACTCTATCACTTGAGCTATAGCTCCACTTGTAGCATTTTGGTGGTTAACTGGAGATAAGAGTTTCACAGACATTCTGCCCAGGCTTCAAACTGTGATCCTCAGATCTCAGCCTCCTTAGTATTAAAGATTAAAGGAATAAGCCATCACCTCCCAACTTACAACCATGTGATCTTTCAGTCTAGAAATAAATATTAAATGGATGTATACAAAGAAAAGCCCATGTTGTTTAAATATATTTAAATGATTTCTACAGAAATGAAACTATTATTTCCATGAATTTGTGTCAATGCCTTTTTCCCCTAGTGCTGGAAATTAAACCTAGGCTCTTATGGAATCAATGTAAAGTGTCTAGCATTAAACTAAGCCCACAGCCTCAAAGACATTTTTAAATTTTATATTTCTTAAGTCAAAGGAACCATAGGCCCTTTTCAGAGCTACTGATGCTCTGAAATTCTCAGTGAAAAAGATATCTTTATTTTTGCTAATAAATACCATAGTCGTGCTTTGGGGATTTTATTATTTTTTAATCAGTCGTGGGGCTTGAACTCTGGGCCTGAACGCTGTCCCTCAACTCTTCAGCTAAAGGCTAGCACTCTACCACTTAACCATAGTACCATTTCTGGTTTTCTGGTGGTTAACTGGATAAAAGAGTCTCATGGACTTTCCTGCCTGGGCTGCCTCTGATCTCAGCTTCTGAGGAGCTAGGATTATAGGCATAAGCCACAGGCACCCAGCTGGGATTTTGTTCTTGTTTCTAGATTCCAACCATATCTCCTTCTTCCTAATGCTTTTCCATCCCTAAGGATTAATGTAAGGATCTGAATTGCAAGGGACTAATTCCAAGGGACACAAACACTAGTCAAATCAATGGTGACTTGCATTAGGAAAACTTACCAATTCTCTATGTTTAATCCAGTAAATATTAACTATGTGTGCTAGAGACTATGCTACTAGAGAGTAATGAGATGTTATTGATCTCAAAAGTAGATATTAATATTAATAGTAACATTAAAGGTTGCACTACAGTTATATACTAAATTATAATGCTATATGATAATACATAGAAATTACTGTGTATGTATAAAATGAAAAACCAAACAAAATATATTTTCATTGCATTTTCCATAGGTGACAGTTTCCTGCAACTTTGTTTTGACAGTATTGGTAAAGACTTACTAAAGACCTACTATGATGCAGGTATTATACTAGCTACTGGAGATAAAAGGGTAAATGGGGGTGGAGAAAAATCCCCTGCATGAGTTTAGAATATATTGTTGTAATTATTCCACTTCAATGAATATTTTTGTATATGTAAAGGAGACTTTATATATGGATGAATATTCATCATTTCTTTGGGTTACAGTACACTTTTTTTGTACATCTGTTGTACATCCATTGTATTTAAATAAAACCAATTAAAAAATCGTTACCTCTTTTTGATGTTCAAAGCTAAATATTATGTGAGTAACATTCAGGATTTCAAATGCTGAAACCAATGGTTAGTATCTGGAGAGAGGCTAGTGAATACCAAGCTATAATGGTGCAGTTAGGAAAAACTTAATTGGAGCTGGGTCAGGACAGGAAGAACATCAGCATGTTGCTGATGCAAGTCACTGTGAGGACAGAGAGGCTGTGTCTACTGCTCACACCAGCAACCCCCAGTGTTGGTGCTGCACTGTGTACAGTTTCTGAAGATTTTACAGTAATCATGTTAAAAGGGCTTACAGAGTGTGATGCTCAGCTGAGAAAATCTTTGTTGGCTATTAAAGAAGAAGTCCCAGGAATATTTTCAGTTACTAAGACAATGACTGTATTTGTAATCTGAACCCTTAACTTCCTTCCTTGGGGAAGAATTCACCCATGACAATATTTATGGAATAGAGTACCCATCAGTCCACTTAAAGCATACCTGGTAAAGCATTCCATCATTTAGGCTATGCAATGGCTGTTACTTTATAAGCTAATAAAAACTGCTAGTGCTGCCTTCCACACAAATTAAAACAATGACGGAAAATATGACTATTATGTTTTGAACAAGAGCCAGACAGAATACTGGTGCTTATTGAAAATCTGAGGTGTGATGACAACAGAGCCTGAGCAACCCCAGATGTTGTATGGAATGTAAGCGGTGAATATGAACCCTTCAGAGTTCTCACATCTTTTCTCCAAAGAAGCCAGGGCCACCATCCATAAGATAAGAATGGGAGTGAATCTCTTCAGCAGAAAAACTGGAAACTCAATTGTGTCAATGCCTTTCTCATCATCTCTCTTTTTTTTTTTAAAGAAACAAGTATCAAACCAAAAAACAAAAACAAAAAATTTCATTTGCTTTTATTTTTCCTATCCTGGACAAGAATTTCTAGTTTATATATCGAATTTCTTTCTAGACTGATTATGTTCCACCAGATGAGACAAAAAAACAATGTCTGGCCCACACAATAACAATTCAAGAAATCTTTTGATTAGAAAGGTAAGTACATGTGAAAAAGGCAGTAACTCTTTTTGAAATATGTGGATTGTGAAGCCAAAAGGCAAATATCCTAAGTCATTCCAAATAGATGGTAGAATGAGGGCTAGGACCCAGGTTTTCCACATCTCCTGCCCTGCAACTACCAGC
This sequence comes from Dipodomys spectabilis, assembly GCF_019054845.1. NCBI lineage: Eukaryota > Metazoa > Chordata > Mammalia > Rodentia > Heteromyidae > Dipodomys > Dipodomys spectabilis. The sequence continues at coordinate 5,149,005 of NW_024870941.1, read as the reverse complement.
ACATCATCCAGCCATACCAATATTAAATCTAAGAAGACTAGGTGCACCAAGATAGAAAGAGGCTGATGTTGCTTCTACATAAAAGGAGATAGTCCAAATAGTTGCCACTCCCTTCAAAAGACTCAAGATTTGTGAAATAACTCAAGATGTGCAGGGTGCCAGTAGCTCAAGCCTATAATCCTAGCTACTTAGGAACTTGAGATCTGAGGATAGAGGTTCAAAGCCAGCCGGGCAGGAAAGTCTGTGAGACTCATATCTCCAATAAACCACCAGAAAGCCAGAAGTGCCCCTGTTGCTCAAGTGGTAGAGTGCTCACCTTGAGCTGAAGAGCTCAGGGACAATGTCCAGGCCCAGAGTTCAAGCCCAACGACCAATCAAAGGAAAAAAAAAAAGAACTCAAGATGTAATTATCACTGTCTTTTTAGTAAGAATATTAGGAAACAGGAACATATTCAATTTTTTATAAGTAAAAAGAAAAGAGATGAAGCCACATCTGAAAAGAAAAGTGGAGAATTTATTACAGAGTTATGTTATTTTAAGTATACTGTGATCTCTGACAAGCATAAAGACAGAAATGTTGATTCCTGTCCTGCCACTAGTTCAGGAGAGAGTCATGTAATATGTATTATAATACATATGTATAATCACCTCCTCTGAGTGATCTTTAGCAATAGTTCAAGTCTAGTACAAGAAATAGGAAATGAGACAAAATGTGAGATCATTCTATGCTAAACACAAGCCTTGAAGCATAAGAGGACACAGAATGTTACGAAATTACAGTTAAGTTCAGGAGAACAAGAAAGACTGGACATAGACAAAGCTAAAGAAGTTGTTGGGGTTTACTGCAACTTTGTAGAAATGGTGACTAGGTACCAAGGGCCTAACAAGAGATTGAAACAAAACACCTCATAAATATGATTGGTTCTTACACTTTAGCCTTGTCACTACTTCTCTCTCACTCACAACAGTTCATCCACTCTCATTTTAATATTTGAGTCATGTATCTGCTGCTTTTATGTTCTCTTTTCATCATGAACTAGAAAGTTATCAACTTATCATAAACTAGGAAGTTATATTAAAAATCCCAGGAGACTGGTGTTTGTATAGAATTCCTTTCCTGGCCAGAAGTGATGACTTACTCCTAAAGAGTAAGTCAATCTCCTAGGGAGACTGAGATTTAAATTCAAGGTCAGCCTGGGCAAAAGGATTTGTGAGAGTCCAATAAAAAGCTGGTCATGGTAGTACCTGCCCTGTTATCCCAGTTTCATAAAAGTTTAAACATAAGGATCACTGACCAGGCTGACCTAGGTATAAACATGAGACTCTATTAAAATACAAAAATAAAATAACTAAAGTACAAAGGACAGCTAGGTCCATGGGGCTGCCCAAGTAGTAGTATAAGTGTCTAGCAATGGCAAGCACCAATACTACACTCCCAATTCCTCCCCTCCTTCCCTTCTTTTCATGATCATGTTTCTTTCTGCTAAGTCCTATTAACTATATCAAAGAATTAATAAATGATAAAAACGATTTGCAGCTATTATAAAATAGGGAACTTTTGTTTCTTTAGTGAAAAAGATTTTCACTAAAAATTTGTAAATATTAAAAGTAAACATTCAAGAACAAAATAACCCTGGCATATTTAGACAATCGTTTTGTTGTGTTTTTTGTTGTTGTTGTTTGTTTGGTCTGTCATAGGGATTGAAATCTAGGCCTGAACACTGTCCCTCAGCTCTTCAACTCAAGGCTAGCACTATACCATTTGAGCCAAGTGCCACTTCCGGTTTTCTGAGTGGTTTATTGGAGATAAGGGTCTCACAGACTTTCTTGACCAGGCTGGCTTTGAATCACGATCCTCAGATCTCAGCCTCCTGAGTAGCTACGATTACAGGCATGAGCTACTGACGCCCAGCTAGACAATCGTTTTTTTTTTTTACTGATTGATTTACTCAGAGGCACCCTAAAGTTGAAGAATGTTCCAATAAATTCATGTAAGAACTTGATAATATATCTCCTTGACCATAGTCTTGTTAATTCCCCACCACTGAAATTTTTTATACCTGTAATATCAGTTACTTAGCATTCAATACGTATTTGCTAAACTAAGAATATCTGGCATCTAAAAGGAGAGGAAGAGTACTTGGTTAAGGTGCCAAGTGGTATATCTGGATAGAGCAGCACTGATTAACAAAGTGTGACACCAGCACTTACATATTCTCCGTAGGTTTCTTGTGTTGGGGGTGGCGGTGGAGCTCTATATCCACTTGGAGGCACTCCTCTAGCCCTGGGAGTAAGAAGTCCTCTTCCCCGGCTCACTGGCCCTCGGGTAGAAAGGACTCCCCTCGGAGCTGGCGTTCCTCGTGGTACACCAACCCCAACTGGCCGGGCTGTAACTCCTCTTCCTCTGCAAGCAAATTCACAGTATTTATCATATTATCTGACATTCCAATCTTTACATACACTTATACCTCTAATAAACTGAGGTCCCCTATCCATATCAGATCTATAGCAAATAAGAAGCAGGTATCTGTTTCCCTCCCCAAATTAAGATATTTAGGTATTCTAGCACAATTAGTCACACCAAGACCAAATTTATGGCTCAGGGACAGAGTGTGAAACAAAATTATCCAAAGAGCACATATATTGAAGACTTCTGGGTGATACCATGTGATAGTCATACTCATATGTGATCCTGATACTAGGAGAATGGTCTCTGTCTTGCTCACTTACAGACAAGTAAATGGGGCTAAGAGAGGTTTAAAAAAAAAAAAAATACCAGGAAATACACAGATGGCAAGGGTCAAAATATATGTCCCAGTACCACTAGCGAGAAAAAAGGCAGGACAAACCAAATGCATGTAAGACAGGAATATAGTGACCATATACTAAGGGTCGAAAATTGTTGTCAAAGTCACTACAGCAAATATGGGGCAGAAAATCCAGTGGAGAAAAAGAAAAAGTGAGAGGAGGCCATTCTACATCAGTGTTGCTTCCCTAATTCCTCTGATTTTAATCATCTAGACCACAGAAGGGTCAGTAAGATAAAAAGAACTTCAAACTGTCTTAAGCTGCTATTTTAACATATAAGCTTATACTCTCATTTGGAACTAAAGCTAAAACAACAACAACAATAACCTGTTTCACATCTCACTGTAAGAGTTAAGTTCAGATAGTTTATATTCAGTGAGAATTCCAGTGGGTAAATAACTTGTTCTGTTATAGGATTGCAAAGTTATTAGAGCCATGTGACCATTCCCACAAAGCCAATAGCTTAGGTAGTTTAGTTAAGTAACAACAACAACAACAATAAAAACCATGCTAACAAGAGTATTTTAAGGAATGTGTTACTGTACTTGATTGTTTAATAAGTTTTACCATATGCCTCATGCTAGGGACTCAAGTGTCTACGATTTTACAGTGTAATAAGGAATGATCAGTGAATAAATGATCAAATAAAATGAGTTCAGCTTAATAAATCATACTAAGTCATCCAACAGAGTATTAAGTACTAGCTTCTAGATTAGAAGAGATGGCTACTTATGATCAGCTGATCAGAAAAGGCTGTTTAGCAAGAAGTCTATTTAGGTCAAGACATTACAGAGAACAGGTTCAGAGGCTAAAAGACAGGGAACCTGAAGACAAGCAATCAAGTTTTCCAAGGAAAAGGAAGAACAAATCAGAGCAAAGTCTCTAGGAAAGAAGTGAGCCTGGCCTGCTTAACAGAGTAAGAAAAGTAGAAAATACAAATATAGGACCAAACAGAGAATAAAGTGGGTGTGAAGGAGTACACAGTGTATTGACAGATTTGACTGTAAGAAATGCTTAGAATCTCAAATAAATATTTGCTGACCACAAGCATGTACACATATATCTTTGAAGTCAAGCATTGAACTAGTGAAAACTCCACCACAAATGAAAACTCAGGATCAGAATGTGAATGCAAACTTAAAAATAATCTCATGAGAGGATTTCCACCATCAAGACAATGACACAGCTTTAAATGACAAGTAACGTGTATGCTGGATTCAAGATAATTTTTCATGTAGGCCCTGGAGACATGTTACGAAAGGACAAAACAAATTTGAAGACTTAAAGATGTATTTTAAGCATATTATTTTGTATGTGGCAGATCCTGGTAAAACACACAAACTTTTACAATAAAGCTAAAGCTAAACTAGACTATGAACTAGTCTGAATACTACCAGGCCATCAACATTTTGGAATAAACATATAATCACATACTACAATCACATGTATCCTTTCAGAGGGAGCCAAAGTGATATCATAGACATAGGAGGAAAAGCAGGAATGAAGATGGGAGGAGGAGCTGGGTACCAGTGGTTTATGCTTGTCATCCTAGCTACTCAGGAGGCTGAGATCTGAGGATTGTGGTTCAAAGCCAGCCCAGGCAGGAAAGTCCGTGAGACTCTTATCTCCAATAAACCACTCAGAAAACCGGAAGTGGTACATTGGCTCAAGTGGTAGAGCACTACCCTTGAGCTGAAGAGCTGAGGGTCAGCGATCAGGCCCAGAGTTCAAGCCCCACAAGTGACCAAAAACAAAAAAAAAGAAGATGGGAGGAGGGAGGAGAGGAGGTAGCCACATGCCACAGAACACTGGTCCATTGTCGGGAACTGAAAGGCACAAGGAAAAGAATATCACCCAAATTCTGGAGAGAACAAGGCCCTGCCAATATGCTTTTGGACAAATGATAATGTATGGACATCTTGCTTCTATTATGCCAGAATAAATTCCTATTGTTTTCAAATATCAAATTCATGGAAATTTTTCACAGCAGTTATAGAACACTAATAAAGCATATAAGTAATATCTTATGATTACAAGTAAATGTAATCGTAGAAGAAATAGACATTATAGAGATTGGCTTTACTGAGACTATAACATGTAATGTCTCATGAAATCAACAACAACCCTATAAATAGCTCTTTTCTTTTTTAAAGTTAAACACCACTGTATCGTGCCCAATCCAGTGTGCAGTTGCCTTTTAAAGCAACTCTCACTTTCTTCAAATAATCTTGAAAACAAAAAAAATGCCAAAGTCTAAATTGAAAAGATCCACATAATCACCAGGATATCTAAATCTGTGTGTTACAGCTGAGCATTATGGTACACACCAGTAATCCCAGACCAGAGAGGACAGAGTCAGGAGGAGGACAAGCTTCAGGCCAGCCTGGGCTACACAGAAGGACATTCTGTCGAAATAAACAGACAAAAAAAAAAGGGGATGCCCTTTCTCTACTGACTTCTTCTAGAATCCAGATTTAAAAATGAAAACTAATTCTTGAATAAATCTGAGATAGTCATAACAGATTTTTTTATCCTTTAAAATCCTTTTCTATTAAAAGCAATTACTAACCAAAGACAAAAATAAAAACTGTTTATTTGTGGAGCAGATCGGTAATGTCCATATTAGAGCATTTATAATGAATAAAATTGTATGGGCATTCAGAATCCACTTGGTAGCTGACCCTGCATTTATCATTTATTATATCGGTGTCCTGATACAGCCAACTGTCCAATGGGAAAACTAGGGGATCAGCTCCTTAATCTGTGTATCAAAACATTTTATTTGCATAAAAAAGTTGCATTTCAAAGAATTAGGGTTAAATAAAATACCCCAAAGCTATCAGTTTGTAAATAGAACAGGTTAATTAGCAAGCTTAGATTTAAATATCTTACTCCAAAGTCAATCCCCCCGGGGTGACACTATGGTGTATGAACACAGGCTTTGTATAGGTACACTCATAGGTCTAGTTCTAGGTACTAATATGATCTGTTGTATAACTTTATGAACTGTGAAACTGTTGCTATGGCACATTTACCTAAAAAATAGTGCACCAGTTAAACTTACCTGGCTACGGCTGGGGTGGCTACACCTCTTGTACGCAGGGTGGGCTTCCCTCGCACCACTGGAACATCTGCATTCTCTGAACCACCATTCAGATATGTCAGTTCCTGAAGCTGAGCTTGCCGGATCTCGTCATTGTAGTCCTACACAGAAAAGAGAAAGTGGAGTTTGCATCCTATTAGAAATACAAAAGTAAACTAGACACTGTAGATCATACCATAATCCTAGCTATTCAGAAGGTTGAGATCTGAGGATTGTAGTTTGAAGCCAGCTGAGGCAGGAAAGTCAGTGAGATTCTTATCTTCAAATAGCCACCAAAAAGCTAAGTACAGGTATGGCTCAAGAGGTCAGTGCTAACTTTGAGCCAATAAAGCTCAGTGACAGCACCCAGGTCCTGAGTTCAAACCCCAGGAAAGGTATAGACTTTTACACATACACACACACACACACACACACACACACACACACACACACACACACTTAGAAAAACTATGGTTTAATGATACAGTTTTTTAAAATGAATTTATTAAATTGAAAATAAATTTTTTGATAAGGGGAAAAAGTATTTTTCCCTAAGCTAAAATTCTGTAAACCAGCTATCACTCCTTTCATAGGCAACTTTCAAAATGAAACATTTATAAAATGATTAAAATTCCATGTAAGTGCTATATGGGCATTACTATTTGCAATTCAATCTAACTGGCTTGTATGAGAAAATAAGATGAGCGTCAGGTCAGAAAACCAAAGAGAAGTCATAGGAAGTCAAAGTTGTATTCACATTCGGCCGATTCCAAAGGATTTCCTGACAATAAAACCATCACCGACATAAAAAGAACTTGGAGCAGGTTAGACCACAGTCCATTTCAGTAGGATAAAAGATGAATGAAAATAAGTCACAATACAAAGTAAAGGCAAGGGATACCATCTCCCCATATGGCTAAGAAAAGGAAAGAGATAGAAATAACCACAGTTTGAAACAAAGAAGGATTTTTAAATAAAAGAAACGTAAAGATATTTTCAATGTGGACAGAAGATTCACAGAAATTTTCTGAATATTTATGATTGCCTCTAATGTTAGAAGAGTACTACAGATTCAATCATTATAGTCAAATAAGTTAAAAATTCCATATCATACTTGCTAACTTATTTTTATTCTCCTTCCAAAAAATGAATCTACTCTAACATCAACACTGTCATTAACTTTGAAGTAAAAGGGATTTTTAACCTCTAACTAAACAGTTATATGAAAGTAAATTTAATGTCTAAATGCACGTTAGCCATTGAGAATTAAAAAAAAAATAGTTTTTAATGAAATCATGAAAACTAATGGAAATTCAATGATCTCTCTGATAAGAATTCATTTTTCAGAGATATTTGCCAAAATATGCCAATATTTATGTTAAAGGTTAATTCTAGGATCACTAATGGCATTGTAATCTTGACATAAAAACCCAAACTGCTGATATGAAGACTGGCTAAATGAATCCTAGAATCTGCATACAGATTAGGCAGGTATTTTAAAAAGTAACATTAAATTTCAAATATGTATATGCTGAAAAAGGTCCAAAATAACGTAAAGAATAAAGGTAATGAGAGCACATGGTCCTTTTGAGTCAGTGAGGAGTTATCAAAGCTTACCTATGAAGCAATCATTTTCACAGGTCGGAATCTAACTGAAGGTATATAACAAGCTGAAGATAATAAATTTACTGATGAAAGAATGGCCGAATTGTGTTAAGTAGGAATCTGAGGAAATTTGACCTGGGGAGGTTACTACCCCTTCTCCTTAGACTAATTGCTATACTAATTCAATTCCTCTAGGAGAGGAAAGCAGGAAAACGCTTCTACCAACCACTGTACAGTATAGACACAGCACCTTCCTGGAAGGGCATGGTTAAAATCAGAAGCAAACACAAATATCATGGAAAAAGAGGAAGAGAGAAACTAACTGCTGGAGAGGGCCCAGATATTGGACCTGCAAAAGAAGATATGGAAAAAATAATGGTCAATAATACCAATGAAAAGAGAGATGAACTTGACAGCAGACTTGAAGTGGCAAAAAAAACTAGTTAAATTGAAGAGAGGTCAATTAAAGTGACCTACTCTGAGGAACAAAGGAAAACAGATGAAGAAAAGAAAGGCTGAAACTGGGACACCAATAGGTATACCAACATAAAAAAAAAAACTGAAAAATTCAAGTAAATTCAAATAAATAACGACTAAAAAATTTCCACTAAATCACTACCAAAAAAAAAAATCACTACCAAAAATCACTACCAAACTCATTACACTCATCCCAGAAGTCATTACACTCATCCCAGAAGTGGACAGTGATTCAACAAAAAAGAAAATTAAAGATCACTCTCTGATTAATACAGATGCAAATTTTATTAATAAAATGCTTCCTAACTGAATTCAACCACTCAAAAAACAAATCAGACTCTATGATTAAGTTAGTTTCATCCCAGGGTTGCAAGGCTTGTTCAATATGTAAATCAATAAATATTATACTGCCCTTCAACAGAATTGAGGATGTGAACTACCTGATCTCAATGGATGCAGAAAAAACCTAACATCATTTTTTAATTAAAAACTTTGAAGAAGTTATGAATAGAAGAAACCATACGTCAACATAATAAAGAGTAAATATCACAAATCTACAGCCAACATCATACTAAATTCTGAAAAACTGAACCCACTTCCTGTAAATAAGGAATAAGAGAAGGATGTCCATGCTTTCTACCTTCATTCTGCATAGTACTGGAATTCCTAGCCACAGCACTAAGACAAAACAAAGGTACAAAAGGGATCCTATTTCAGAATCATAAAATCAATCAATCCCTTTAGTAGTAATAGCCATTTTCATAAAATTCAACTGTGAATCCATTGAGTCCACGGCTTTTTTTTTTGAGTCTTTATTGTTATTTTGATTTTATTTTGTTAAGAGATACCACAGTCCATAACTTCAAAAAATATATAGTATATAATATATTCATTACATTATGTATATATGTATACCATTTGCAGGGAAATGAACAGACCTGGAAAAAATTGTGTTGAATAAAGTAAGTAGGCTCAAAGACAGAGGAGGTGCATGTTTTCTCTTATATGTGGAAGTTAGATCTAAACTATAGTCATATATGAAAACAGGGACATATGCAAATGTACACAAACTGACTAAAATATGGTATAAATGGGAGCAGATTCTTCTTGAAGAATTAGAACATAGCTTAACAACATGAATATCAGGAAGCTGAAACATGTCTTGACACAAGGGAATTAAGTTTAAGTGGACAGAGAACAGATGAATGAAGAGGGGAATGGTGCATGGCAAATAAAATCATGATACTGAATGTACATATGTGAAAATTAATCTAAGGCACTTGAGGGGATGGGTTGAGTTGGGATAAACTGGGGTGTAGGAGATTGATGGAAGATGACACGGATCAAGCTGCACTGTACTCATGAATAGGCATACGGAATATAAATTTAGCAATACTATTTTAATCTATCTCAAACTCTATTATTTCATGTATAAAGAAAAGATAATGTTGGATAATTCACAATGACACTGTGAAGTCTCTAAGACACAAATATAAACTTTTGTAACAGAACAGTTAATCATTACTATACTAAGCACTATTAAGAATATATTAAAATGGCTCTAAAACACAAGCTAACTATGATCAAAAACTGTACTCACAGGGATGAGGAACTTTTTGATTTCTTCCAAAGCATGTCCCATTCGGGCATAAGCTTCTGCTGGCGGAGCAAACACTTCAATGAGCACATGGAGGTCATCATTGAGGTGAAAGTATTTTGCTTCCCCACTTTTCCTCAACTCTTCTTCCTGAAAAGGAAAAACATCATATTTTCAAATACTTCAGTAATAGAAAACTAAAGTCAAAATCACCTAAAACCTTTTTGATTAGGGTGGTCAGAGAAGATTCCCTCAACAGCAAATATTACCCTAAAAAATGTTTCAATACAAATCTGATCTTATTCCTGCTGGATTAAGTCTCGCTCTATTCTGCGACTGGCCCAGGAGCCAGCCCATCATCTGGCTTTGTCTGCATGCCCACCCTCTTCTGCCTACTCCTGCTTCCCTTTTTCTATTAATCCACTGGCTGCACAGGCTTCCTTTGTTTCCTATCCTGGTCAACCACCAAGCTAGCTTCTGTACTGGCTATACTGTGTGCCCACGATGCTAATACACAGCATATATTTACCTCTCTCTAAACTAACTGCCATAGCTTGACTCACAATTCTCTATTTTCTCTCATTGCAATCTCACTGCCATGGAATGAATACCAACCACGTCTGTCTTATTTTGTGATGCTGGTGATACATTCTCCATGCCTAATAACTTGTAGAGTACACAGAAAATGTTCAACAAGTGGGTTTTGTGTACATATGTGTGTGTATGCTGAGGCTTGAACTCAGGGCCTGGGCACTATCACTGAACTTTTTGTAGGTACTGATATCTAGAATTTGAGTCTTCTGTGTTTTTGCTTCAAACATTAAAATCAGAAAGATGAAATTAGTGGAATCTATACCTAGAAGGATGTCCAAAAGGTAGCACATCTTCATAACCTTTTCAGAAAAACCTACCACATAAGACAACCCCAGGCAATTCTAGGACAGCACATTTCAATTTCAGCGCTAGCCAACCGACCAACAAAGCAAATGCCAGAAGGTCTACCTTTACCAGTTTAGCTTTCCTCACTATTTTGAATTTTTACAATAAAAGTAAGAAATGCAGAGAACAGATAAGGTTACAAAATCTAGTCAGGTTTAATTGAACCTCAACTATCTATACTAGTTATTAGCTGCATGAGCTTAGAGTACATATAATTTGAAAATTAACCTGAAAAGTCAATTTGGTATTAATTCATGTATATTAGTGTAGGGCCATGGAGAACAGAATGGGTACAGATGAATGAACACAGGAGATACAGAACCTAATATCTGGGTACACTGCCTAACATACACTAGGCACTTTTAGCCTCTTTCACATATGTAGAAAGGACATTAGAAACAGAAGAAAATGACTGAAACTGAGTAAAATGAGATACCATAATATACAATTCATTTCCTTGAAATTTACTTGAAAACATGAATTCTATAATAAGTGTAGTTTTAAAGATGCACTGTACTCATGAACTGATTTTTGAATGGTAAATCTATGTACAACTAAAGATAATAAAAATGTAAGTTTAAAAAGTATATACTTTTATGTCTTGTATTAATGAGAACATTTAAACAATTTAATTTGAAACTCTTTCACAGTTGAAGCTTTAAAAATCGATCTACATATAACAGCATGTTTTATCTTTTCTCATCTTATAGCAAGTAATTTAAATGTAATTTTACTTTCTGGATCATATTCACAAACTTAGGTTAGGACAGACAGAATGGAATGTCTATTCCATAGCTACAGTCAAGTGCCATTCCATAGAGCAATGTGTCTTTACTAGAAAATTCTATGGGTTAATAAAGGTGAGAGGCAATATGATATTTGGGGAAGCATAAAGACCATGAAGCTCTTCGCTCAAATCTCCAACCCAATACTTACCATACAACTTTGGGCAGGTTACTTTATCCTTCCCCTTAGGGCTGAATTTAAATGTGGATTATAACTGCATACTTATCTCATGGGATTGCCACACTGGTATGCATTAGAATTAAGCCTCATTCACAGCATTCAAAAAATGAGTATAGAAAAGGTAAATACTATTGCACAGCCACAATACTAATTATCTTCCTACTTTCAATGTAAGGCAAAATGTCCAGTTTGACATACAATATTAGCAAAAGCTCAATAGATAATAACATCATTGTGATTATTAGTTGCATATCCAGCTGATATATGTATCAGTTGTAACTGCCATAACTTCATCAATGTAGCAAATGAAATAAAATGATTTTTAGAATGGGAGTTTAATACTGAGAGAATCTTTTTAGAAAGAAATACACTATTAACTGAGAATCTAAGCAGATCAAATTAGTAAAAAGGATCAAATGAAATTAATATTTAACAATTTAAGGAGGACCTGATTATATGACAAAAGGTAAAATATTAGCAGTAGAATTCAAGTAGCACACATGACTTAAATCAGCATCTGTGGTCACCTTCAACAAAATAATTTATAAGGTTAAACTGATAGATCATGTGGCAAAGACAACATTACAGTTATGGACAGGAGGGAGAAGACTGCTAGAATAGCAGGAAATTGGCAGCTTCTTATGGTAGTCAAAAGATTAAAAAGGGGTTTGTATAGTTTGGAGGCTTAATGTCCCCCAAATATCTATGTTTTAAAAGTCTGTATTAAAAAAAAAAAAAAGGTACTCCTAAGAGGCAGCAGAAAGCTTTGGGCACAGGGACCGAGTAGGAAACTACCAGGAGTATTCTTCAAAGGGAAAATGAGATCAATGTATTTCTCTTTGCTTCCTGGCCATGTGGTAAATGGTTTTTCACACCTCCTTAGCCACAAGGTGAATGGTTTTGCACAACCTGGCTATGAATGGTTTTGCACACTACACACTCCAAAAAACAGGGAGCATACAGGGGGCTATAAAAATGGGTACTTCCGGAGGCTCACGCCTGTAATCCTAGCTACTCAGGAGGCTGAGATCTGAGTATCAAGGTTCAAAGCCAGCCCGGGCAGGAAAGTCTCTAAGACTCTTATTGCCAATAAACCACTAGAAAACCGGAAGTGGCACTGCGGCTCAAGCGATACAGCGCTTGCTGTGAGCTGAAAAGCGCAGGGACAGCGCCCAAGCCCATAGTGCAAGCCCCACGACCGGCCAAAAAAAAAAAAAGGGGGGGGGGGGGTACTTCCACAACTGCAAATCAAAATAGTCCTTTTTTCCCTTATATATTGTGTGGTTCAAATATTTTTGTTACAGTGAAGGAAAGCTGATTACCATAAGGCTTTATGTTATCAATTCAAAAGCCAAAAAGCCAGAAGAATCCTGGAAGGTTTTGGTGCTTAGCCTAGGGCTAATGAATCCAACAAAGAGATGCAGAATTCAATCTCTGTTCTTCTGAATGACAATGCAGATATCCATTCCTCTTAGGCATGATTTAGAATAATGTCTAGGTAAAAATATGAGCTTTGTAATGGCAACATTTGGGAGGATTTAAAGAATTCTCAGGGTGACATTGTCCAAAGAGAAATGTACTCTTTACCTGACTTATATAACCATGTATACATCATCTTTACAATAGTATTTTATTAAAAAGGAATTCCAAAATCCCAGAGTCATCCACATCAGCAGAAGTCTACACTTTCCTATGCTATATGAACTGCAAACAGTTCCATGAAAAGAGATGACCAAAAGCCATCTGATCTACAATCAGATCCCTGCTTACTGTACGGACTCAGAAAACAAGAGAATGGAAGTTAAACCCAGAGAAATGGCAAGAAACATACAGTACCTTCACATCCCCTAGCATGTGATACTCCATCCTTGTCTCCCTAACAAGGATTTAGAACCTTTTCCTAGACTGAGTGTATACAAAAGAAGAAATAGCGATACAGCTTAAGAATCAATGAACTGATTCTGATCTAACGCTGCTCCACTCAGGGCTACTTATCGATGTGGAGCTTGTAAGGTCAGGAGATATGTAGAACTCCGGTCCGAGCCTATGACAGTGAACTGAGAAGAATGAAAACACTTGGTGTGTGTTATTCTTCCCTCTGCAGGGTATCCTGATGGAATAAAAATGAGCATCCAACTGCACAACCACCTTTGGCCAGAAATGAGAGGAGTACGCCTTAAGTGGTAAGTAGTCTGGAAAAGAGGCCCAAATGTATTAAAACCAGATGCCTCATAGATGGAGAATAGGTACTCTGATCAGGCAGCCATGAGAGGCAGATATCTGATGGCTCATTCCTTAACCATCTCAGACTGACAGAGATAGAAGTTATGCATTACTTCAACACAGACTCCCTTTTGTTAAAGGTGACTGGCTGTCAATTTCTTTCCTGAGTGAACAATACAACAATAGCAGAGGATACCACAAGCCATTGGGACTATATAAGTTGGACAGCAATCTGATTATATTTAGGATCATTTTCATTAGTTAGGTAAGAGGGTACTATTATTTGAATATACAATCTGGACAGAGATTTTCCTTCTTTACAAATCCTTTCTGTTTATAAAATTATGGTTGGACACCCTGATCACTATTCCTGCATCACACAAAAACAAACCAAGGAAAATCCTCCCTTCAAAAACTAAAATACGGCTTTAGACTAAGGAACTTGATTAACTACAATCAAGTACAAAGTAAGTACATAATGGATCCCTGTCTGTCACGCACATTCCATGTATTCCATTACCAGATCATTTTATTAAAGATTGAATTAGAATACCAGCAAGTACAAAGTTCCTACGAGATACATACATGGAATTTCTGACTGACCCATAATATGGTTTCATTTTCTCCTAATCCCAACACAGAAGAGTCAAAGAATTTAAATAACATGTTCAGTAAGTAATGAACAAAACTTGGCCATGCCTAAGATTAATTTACAAATATGTACTGAAAATTCATGTTGAGTTTCTAACCAGTTCACATGACCTGGAAATGGACATTTTAAACTATTCTCCACAACAGCCTGATACATGCCCTGATTTCCATAGCAATAGTGGAAAACATAGGTGAATGTCAAAAAAGCCATATTTTCATTTTATTAATTTTTATTAAGATAATCAAATTAATTCCTGCTTCTCCTAGATAGTAACTCAGGTTCTCTGGACCTCAATTTTCTACTTGTAAATTAGAAGAATGCCATTATCTACCATTTTTCACCAAGGATAACTGAAGTAATGCCTATAAAATGTTCTACACTATGTCTAATTCTCAGCGGGTGTTCAATAAACATATAGTGATTATTTTTTATTACACAAGCAATTTACTTTAGACAGACTTTTGTGCAATGAGGCTAATTTTCATTTAAAAATGTTTATGTCTAAAACGCTTTATTTAACATTTCAGTGTAAGAGATCACTGAAAGTAGTAGATTTGATCTCAATAATATCTTTTATAAATAAGAGAAAGACTGACGGTAAGAAACAGTGTAAATTAAAAGTATTCTGCTATGTTAAATTTTCTTCCAAAATATTATGAAAGTGGCCAATAAAAATAACGTAGTAATGTTTAACTTGTCAATAAATTAAGATGAAAATATATCCAAGGAAAATACATTTTAGAATGCTAAACTATTATTCAAACACTTAAAAATCTATGTTTAACAGCATGACAAAGTATATTCAATATTAAAAAGAAAAAAGAATATATACCATGAGCTCAAATCTAGTTCTATCTCAGCAGCAGTGACAGGTTCTGAGGAAACCACTATTTTATGATTTGTGAATATCACAGAGCATATTTATTCTAACCTAGACAAATCACCACAAGACTCATTCATATACACTGCTGTGGTTGACCAAAACACTGTTATACAGTACATGGCTGTATTTGAAACGTCCTCAGAAAAAAGATTGAAAGGAATAACAAAAAATCCAAAGCAGATGGTGTATCTACATGTAATTTTTACTTCTCTTTTTAATCATTTTAATCCTATCATACAACCTGTGACATATTACTTCAGGAAGAAAAAACTTGAACATTAATATTTTATGTATATACACTCACACATACAGGTGCCGTTTTATGATGCTATATATTTTGTTGGCCAGAGGGACTCAATTTCTAAACATAATTATAAACTTATCACCATGTATAATATTTGCATGTGGTCCAATTAGCTTTTACATACTAAATGTTAACACACTGGATGACATAAAAAGGATATAAAATTACCTGACCGAAAAGGAAACCATTGTCTTCAATCAATATTACCTTTGCCTTGTCTCTCATGGAACCTTTTCCAAGGATGGACATTTTTGTCAAGGTTTCTTCTTGTAAGCGCTTCAGAGAATTGCCACGTGGACCCAGAAGTTTCCCCACAAAGTTGAACTAATAAAAACAAACCATTAAACCAAATTTGTAACATTCGTATCTTAAATTGCAGTTTGTTACATTTCACTCAGTAAAAACAAAATATTTAAGTTCCTCCTATGCATTATATTTTACATGAACAACAAAATATGATAAACAGAAAATATTTTATAAAAATATATACTTTATGTGGATCATTTCAGCACTTCATAAATTGTGAGTGGGGCTAATTTCCTAGAATTCCTGCCTTACTACTGTAATTATCAACTATAAACAGGATCAGAGTGCAGATGAAGAGAGATGATGTAGACACACTATAATCTGCACTAGAATAGTCATTAGGGAATTCCAAGCACATAGAATGAGCCATTCAACCAATGAATACACTGACCATGATTTTTCTCATACATGGAAAATATAAATTATAAACAAATATGATGAGAACAGAAGGGTTATATGCATTTATACACAAACTGACTAAAATATGGTATATATAAGGGGAGATTTTAATGGTGCATTTTCCTTTGAACAATTAACTTATAGTCTAACAAATACATACCAAAAAACTATAACGTGCTTTGTCAGAGGGCAGATCACAGGGAGGGAGGAAAACCCAATGGAAGTGTGTGTGAAGACAACCATAATATTCAATGTATATAGGCGAAAATATAATCAGGTAAATGGGCAGGGTTGGGGCAGATGAGGTAAATATGAAAAGAGTGAGTGACATTGATCAAGATGTATCATAAAATGACATGTTGAACTAAAATCCCTTTTATAACTACTTACAGATAAAAAATAAATATTTATGGATAATGTTTAAAGAAATAAAGAAAACACAAGAAGGTATTAAAGACTAACAGAATTCCAAAGGCAATCTACAAATTCCATGCAATACCCAGTAAAATCTGTGTCATCTACAAATTCATATGGAACCCAAGACCTTGAATAGCCAAAGGAACTTTGGGCAAAAAGAGCAATGCTGGAGGTATCACAATTCTAGACTTTAAGAATGGTTACTGAAGGTATCAAAATTCCAGACCTTAGAATGGCCATGATTAAGAATAGAAACAACAAATGATAGCAAAGATGAAAGTGGGAATGGGCTGCTATTAAACTATTGATAGGAAAATAAAGTAGTGCAACAACTACAGAAGGTAGTATGGAGAACTTAAAAAAAAACAAAAACTGAAAACTACCACCCTATGACACAGCAATATCACTCTTGGGTATTATCCAAAAGAGTGTAATTCAGGCTACAATAAAGACAATGTGCATCCATGTTCACTGCTGAATTATTCAACATAGGCAAGTTATGGAAATACTCCTGATGCCCTATAATAGGAAAAATAATTTAAAAATATAAATACACACATGCATATATACACATACAAAATGCAATTTTGTTTGCCTATTCCCATCTTAAGAGAAAGACAAATGAAACAAAAACAATGAACAAATTAAGTGTAGAAGGAATGTACCTCAAAATAATAAAGGTTATATATGAAAAAGCAGTCAAAATTGGATTGGGGAAAAGATGTAAGCTTTCTAGGTTGCCCACTTTCACCAAGCTAATTCAACAGGCTGGAAGTCCTAGCAATCAACCAAAGAAAAATTAAAGTGTAACCATATTAGAGAAGAGTAAATCAGCTGGAAATGTGGCTTAGTGGTAGAGTTCTTGCCTAACATGCATGAAGCCCTGAGTTCAATTCCTCAGTACCACATACACAGAGAAGAGTAACTCAAACTGTCAATGTTTACAGGTCACATGGTCTTTTGTATAGAAATTCAGAAAGACCCTATCAAAAACTTATCAAAATAAATGAATGTACTGAATTCAATGTGCATATCAATGTAAATTACTTCAAGTGCTATTAGCCAATGCCAGATATGTGAAACTGAAATCAAGAAACCCCTTTTACAAAAAAAAACAAAAAACCTCTTTTACAAAAAAACAAACAACAAGCCCCACGGCCAACAAAAAAATAAAGAAAGAAAGAAAGAAAGAAAGAAAAGAAAAACAATAAAGTGTTTAATTTTAAAAAACAAACAAACAAACAAACAAATACCTGTTTAGGAATAAAATCAGCCAAAGACTTTGAATCAAATGTTGATAGAAGAAATTAAAGAGGACAGAAAACCTGGGAAGGCATCACAAAATCAATATTGGTCCTGGTGGTTTCCCTTATTTGCAGTAACTAGTATATATCTGAGACAAGCAGAAATGGTCAGATAAGTTGACGTTAAACGAAATGAACCCCAAGATAAGGACTCAAATGGTTTTGCTTTCTTGCTTTGTTTCTAACATATTTATAAGGTGATTTTTTTTGTTGCTGCTTTGTATGTCCCTCTCCCACGGTATAACCCGTTTTCGCTGTATTTGATGTTGGTATAATTTGGGGAGGGGAAGGGAAAAAAACAAATTGCTTAAACAGGGATACAGATGGACCTAATGCAACATGAAATGTACAAGATGCTATGTTGAAAAATAAACTTTACAACTTGGGGGTGGGGGAGGTAGGGTATGGGAGGGCAGGGATGATAAAGGGAAACAAAGGAGGAGGCAACAATGCTTGATAAGAAATATACTCATTACCTTGCTCATGTAATTTTAACCCTTCTGTACGGTATTTTCACAATAAAAAAACTTATTAATAATAAAAATCAATATTGGTGAAAGGCCCATTCTACTCAAAATGGTGTAATGAATCAGAGCAAACCCTATCAAAACACCAATGAAGCCTTTACAGAATTAGAAAAAGCAATGCAAAATTGTATGCATTCCCACCCCTCAAAAATTGCCAAAGCATTGAGCAAAAGGTACAAGTCAGAAGGTACTGATATAATAATCAAACAGAACAGTATTGGCTTCAAAGGAAACACAAAGACCATTGGAATAGAGACAACGGAAATAAACATACAACTAAATTAACTATTTTTCAACAGAGGTTTTAAAGTCCTGCATAAGAAAATGGGAAGCATTTTTAATGAATGCTCCTGGGAAAAATGGGGATCATACACAGGATGAAACCAGAACCCATCTCACCTATTACAAAGATCAACTCAAAATGAATTGATTTGAATGTCAGACCAGAATCTATTACTCAAAGAAACAATCATAAGAGTAAAAAGACAAATTATAAAATGTGTTAACAACTTTAAAAATATACCCTTGTCAATGGTCAATATCCAAAATATACAGAAACTCAAATATTCAATAGTGACATAAATTAGATTAGATAGATAGAATTACAATGTAATTTTGAAAGACATAAAACTGACCAAATAGTATATTTAAATGTGTTCACCATCACTAATCATTAGGAAAGTCAGATCATAATTACAATGAATTATCATCTCATTCTAGTCAGACAAGCTACTATCAAAAAGACAAAAATAACAGATGTTGGCCAGAAGGTAAAGAAAAAGAGAACTGCTATATACTGTTGGTGAAATTTTAAATCCATAGTCATTATGTAAAACAAGACAGTTTTCTAAAAAGCTGAAAAAAAAACAGCTACCATATAAGACAGCTATCCCACTACTGGATACACACACACACACACACACACACACACACACACACACACAAACACGGGCACACACGGGCACACACGTGGGCACACACGTGCACATATACACAAAGGAAATGAAAATCAACATGTCAGAGACCTACATTATCCATGTTCACAATAGCCAAGACATGTAAACAACCTAAATATCCATCAACTGATAAATGAATGAAGAAAATGTGGTACTTATATACACATATATAACGGAGTATTATTTTGCTATGAAATCCCACCATTGTAATGATGGAGAATATTAACATTAAATGAGATTAGCCAGGCCCAGAAAGGCAAGAAGTACTATGTGATCTCACTCATATGCAGAATATAAAAAGCTGAACTCATGGAAGTTTGGAGTAGAATGGCAGTTACCAGAATTTAGGACAGTAGACGAGAGAGAGAGATGGAGAAAGATTAGTCTATAGATAGGAGGTTTCACTTAGGAATAAATTCTGATGTTTTACTTCACAGTAGGTGTGGCTAAAGATAATGTTTTATAGTTTTGACAGATTTAGAATATTTTATTATAAGCAAATTATAAGCTTGAAAAGACCGATTTTTAACCTGCATCAATAACATTATAAAATGTATTCAAGTATTAAATATCACAAACATTGTAACATATACATATTAAGGTACCTCATAAATATGAATAATTTGTGTTTTTATGTATCAACCAGTATTTTAAAAATAGGTTCAAATTACACAATCTGTATTGATTTTCCTCTGTGGTTAGAAAAATTTAAGTCATTTTCAAGATATGTATACAAAAATGTGGGCGGATAAAGTTATAAAACATAGAATTGGTGAGAGTGAGAAAATAGTCAAATAAAAAGGAGTAATAAAATAAACCACATACATTTCACTTGTATTGTTATAAACTCTTGATATAATCAGGAAAATCCCATTGAACTCTATGCTAAAAGGTAAATAATTGTACAACTTACATAGACTTACATAGTTTTGGGGTTTCTTGTTCCATTTAACTATTAAAAATCATCCTAAGAGCAGCGAGTAGCTCATCTACAAATGATACTAAGTTAGTGCTAAATTGATGTGCTGAACTACTGCAGATATATGTACTCTAAGTGATACTCATGTTTACTGGAACTGACTTCACTTTTTTCACAGACATACCAAGGGGCCAGCCACCACACTAAAATGATATGAGCAGGCTCAGTGATGGATCAAACTCTGACCTTTGATTACAAGTCAGGGATTCTAATATTGAAAACTAACTGTATGGATCCTGAGCATTCTCCGAGCTGAGTCATGCTAATGGCAGTATCCTTGGTTGCCTAGTCAGGTTCTCCAGCTACAGATTGCATCACCCCCCTAAGGGACATTTGAAAATATTTAGCAGGTTTGGCTGACACAATAACTGGGGTTACTGCTGAGACTTAGAATACAAATTGATAAAGGCCTATAATGTCAGATATCAGAAAGGGACACAGTTGCTCTACACAAAGAAGTGTCCTGTGTAAAATGTCAACAGTACAATAGCTTTTGCTAAAAAATAATACTAAAGCAGACTCCCAGATGTGGGTTGCTTTCTATTTATTATACTTGATGCCCTTACAGTTAACTCAATTTTAAAGTTCAATTCCTCCATGCTTGCTACAAGATATTCTAATATGCAGCTTAAATTTTTTTTTTAAATCCCCAAAGCTAGGGTGACATTGATCAAAACACACTGTATTCATAAACTGCGTTGTTGAATAGCAATTCCTTTGTACAACTACTTAAAGATAATAAAAAATATTTTTTAAAATCCCTAAGGTAGGCATACACAAGACTCACAAGACCCGAGCAATATATAGACTAAGAACATATTCTGGACTCTCTAGATTATAGAAGCCAAAAAAGAAAAAGAAATAAAGAAAGACAAACAGAAAGACGGACAGAAAGACGGACGGAAGACAGGAAGGAAGAGAAAGAAAGAAAGAAAGAAAGAAAGAAAGAAAGAAAGAAAGAAAGAAAGAAAGAAAGAAAGAAAGAAAGAAAGAAAGAAAGAAAGAAAGAAAGAAAGAAAGAAAGAAAGAAAGATGAAAACCTATGCAGCACAGTTCTTTCACTGGTTCTCAGTCCCACCACTCTAAGGGTCTCCCAGGCATGAACTTCCAAAGAAGTGTCACTGTGGCCTGTCTCTCTTACCGGAACACAGTAATTCCAGGCCTCAATTTCACATATTTACTTTATACCATATTTACCACTGGGTGTCTTCTAAGTGTCATTAGACTCTGTTATTATGAAGATTAAAAGATTAGATAACATGCTAAGCCCTGTGATAATGATTAATTTTATCGGAGTACCCTTCTCCTAAAGGCAGTGAAGATTAAGAAGGTCCCTCTATGTTGTATTCCTAGAAAAAGCTTACTGCAAAGGACTATTCTGACATAGTAAACCAAGCTAACACTCATGGGTGATCACTTATTTGCTTAGGATAAGGCCAGATAAAAGGTTCAATTCTTTTTCTTTATCCTAAAAAGATTAGATGAACAGTTTGTTTTTATTTCAATCAGAAATACATATATATGTATACACACATACATATATATATAGATAGATAGAGATATAGATATACCTTAACTGGATTAAACTTTAGTTTGGTTTATTCATAGCCCTGGGTCCTGAACCTTGATTCACCAGCAGACAATCACTTCCTAAAAGCCCTTCTAGGAAACAGGCCATACTCAAGATGAAATGCTATGATCGCTAACCACTGCCCCTATTACTCCAAGCTCTCATAGCTTCCTGGTGGTCTTCACTTTTCCCTAAAGAAGAAAAGCCACTTTCTGCTTGCCTTCCAAGAAGTGACATGCAGGTCTCACACCTAGCAAGGTTGCCCTACTGGAATAAACCTTTCTCCTCTAACATGCCTTTTCTGGGTTCTTGACTTATTTCTTCCCAATAAAGTCACTATTTAATTCTAGGTTTACTTTTTATTTGAAACTGCATCTGCAAGATAGAAAGAACTTAATACATTTCCATGTTCACTTTTTACAAATATTTTAATTTTCCTAATTAAATTCATTCCTCCATTAATCAATACCAGTGTTTATATCTGAGTTTCAACACAAACAGTGTGTATAAGTTGTAATAATTACA
Organism: Dipodomys spectabilis; assembly: GCF_019054845.1. Taxonomy (NCBI): domain Eukaryota; kingdom Metazoa; phylum Chordata; class Mammalia; order Rodentia; family Heteromyidae; genus Dipodomys; species Dipodomys spectabilis. The sequence continues at coordinate 5,126,486 of NW_024870941.1, read as the reverse complement.
TTACTCATTGATAAAGACCAAGTGCTTTATGAAGTGGCCTTTAATTGATCTATGCTCTATTTGTGACTTGACACTATTCCTTGGGAAATAATTATAGTTAATGTCATTTCATAAACAATTCAACTTCAAGAACATGTCAGACTGTCTTTAATTGCATGTTCACCAAAAAGTTGATTAGTCTAATAAAGGGATGTTTAATTGATCTCTAACACAACATGTGAAACTGAACTTGTAACACAGGGCCCCTACAACTTCAAATGTATTCTTCCAGAGTTCCAAGCACACCAAAAGACATTCCTTTCCTACAGCAACTCAGATCTGCAGATTGATCCTTCTAGAGGTATAGACCAGACCTTCTATGTTCAATGCTTAATCTCCAAAACCTGTGCAGAGAGGTCATTCAATAAATGTTCAAGGGGCTATTAATCAGATCCTAACAAATGTTCTCTTAAGCCTAGCCATTTTCACTAGCCATACCACAACCAGCCAACTAGATCACCTCTTAAATCACTAGGGTTCTTTCCCTGCCAACCTACTTCCATCAGCAGAGAAGTCTTTTAGAAACACAAGGTTAACCTCACTATCTCTGCTTAAACACAACTATTCTACTCTTCTTAGAAGCTATGTCAGAATGTCCAATCCTGGCTGTGAAAGGTCGACCAGAGTGAGCTCACCTACCCATTAAACATCACGCTCTGCTTCTTACTTCTGCCATTCTGGATTTGTTTCTGAAGCCACCATGCTCTAAGAATAGCCCTTACAGTTCATATGTAAACAGCTGGAAAGAGTTACTTCCATCCTTAAAACAAGCCAGACACAGTGGCTCACACACTTCCTAGCCTTGCAGTTAGTGGGAATCAGAATGACTGAGAATCAAGGTCAGCACAGCCAAAAAAGAGAAACCCCATATGAACCAATAAAATGCTGAAGTAGGAGCATCCCAGCTATGGGTAAAGAGTAAACAAGATTTCAGTCCAGGCTGCCCTTAGCATAAATCTGTTTCTATCTAAAAAATAACTAATAAAAAGGGACTGGTGTGGGTTCAAGTGCCTACCTAGCAAGAAGGCAGCGAGGTCAAAATCCAGCACCAGTAAAAGAACTAGATAGACTCCAAATTAATGAAGTGCCAACACAAACCTCACTTAAACCTAGGAACCTTCAGGGGGAAAAAAATTATTTTTTACGATATTATCTGAGATTGGTGATATTACAAGAACAAACAAGTCCTGGAAGCCCATGAATTAAGATGGTTGACATTGTCTTGAAGGCTTTTTCTGCAGGAATCCTCTATGTCCTAGAGGCACAGAGGGGCAATGAGAGCTCAAATGAAAACACTTTCTCCTGGGAAGCCAGACAATTAGGAGAAAGGAAAGCAGTCACTGTGGAAACCTGCTCAGACCCAACTACTCCGTCTTCCTCCTGAACAAAAGCTGTCTTCTGCAGGAGGAAGGGCAATTACTATTCTCTTTAATAACAGTAACAAAACATTATTCAACTAAACATGTAGTTATTAGGTCAGTGTCAAGCTTTCAACAAGTGTTAATATTACAATACTTATGACCTAGCAAGAACCCTGACACCCTTACTAAGGTTTACATTCCAGTGGAAAGAAAGCAAACAAATATAGCACACAGCAGATACAAGACAGAGATAGAAAGCAACCTCTAAGAGCAGGGCTTCATCCACAGCTGGGAGTGAGGCTGGCTTCAATGACAATATGCATGACTGCACCCTGCACAGGGTCTGGGAACGGGGCTGCAGTGCACTGAAGAACTTCCACATATAACACACAGCGTGGATAGAGCAGTGACTTAGGGAGAGGAGACACACACAAGCAAGCATAGAAGACAAAGATACATCCAAATTGGACTTCAGGCTAAAAGGGCTGGGATTTAAAACAGAGAGATAATCTAGGTGCTTTCATTTTCTATTCGTACTTCGGTTACTTCTTAAATTTTCCATATTAACATGAAGTTTACAAAGAAAAACAAAATTAATTGTGTAAGTTCATATGCAACCACTGTATAACAGGCTTCCACCTACTTCTCCAGACATCTTTATTTGTATGGGTCTAGGAATTTGGATTTTTATTAAGAAAATTATGGGCTGAAAACGATGGATCACTAAAGAAATCCTGACTCCAAAGATAGATTCATCTCTTAGGCAAAGACCATCTCTTACAGGTAGCGCTCTATGAACCATAGCTCCACCGTGGCCTTTTTGCTCAAGGATTTTTCTGCCAAGGCTAGCTTCAAGTCATCATGATCTTCAGGATCTCAGCATCCTAAGAAGCTAGTATTGTAGAAGTGAACTACAGGTGCCTGGCTGTGTTTTTCCCCTTAATGTAGATAATCTTTTAGACCCAGAGTAAGGGCCTGTGTCTGGAACTCCAGTAACATCTTGTCATTCTGAACCCACCCTCACTCTAATCTCTTCCTGTATTTCTTTTTACACATACCAAACTGTTATTTTTAGACATTTCTTTCATGTTGGATTAAGACTAGGGAATATTTTTCAACTCTAAAATCTTCTTCACATCACAATCCCTTTCTCGGTTAAAGTTTTGTTTTAGATCTTATATGGACTTTTTTACTTCCTTGATTTGATTTTCAGTGTTCTCTCACAAATCCATTAGCTGAGTGGCTATATTTTCCTTCTGTTCACAATCCTTTTCTCTATCCTTAATATGAGTCTGCCATAAATACTAAAAAGGGGGAAATAAAGCAGCAATAAATTATTAAACATTAGATCCAGGAAATTTAAGTTCTAGCTACTGTTTTGCTTTGATTAAGCTACAGATACAGTAGCATCTTAAAATATTAAGTCTTTGTATAAGAGAGAAAATGCTTAAAAACCTAGAGACTGCTTGGGAGTGAGCTCAGTTGGAAAGTACTTATCTAGCATACGCAAGCCCCTGGTTCTAATCTACAACACGTTAAAGCAAACAAGAAAATCAAACAAAAACCAAAACCATAAAAGTCTCTCCAACAGGAGTCATTCTACTCACTAAAATAAAAAATGATCTAAAGTGTTACATCTTTTTTAATGGCTACTAACATGCAATAATCTGCTATTCAAAGAGTACAGAAGCCATTCATGAAGAGAATATTATTCAATGACTGGGCATTGCCTTATTAATTGGGAGTTTCAGAAACAGCAGCTCTCTCTTGCCCTGAGAGGCTACTCTACATCAAGCTGTGCCCTTCTCAAGACAACTACCTGGCAGGGGCATCCTCTAATCCCTCTGGCTAAGTCTGGTTAGTGGGCACATTCAGGAAAGCTTTCCTTTAGAGGGTGGCAATGCTACCTTAGCTTTCATACACAGGTGTCTCAAAACTTGCATGCTCCATTTCGCTAAATAGAGATTTCCCTTCTCAGTATCTGGAAAGCAGTACAGACTCCTAAGCAACCTCTCAGATACTTTAAATACTTGAAATAGTTTTGTCTATTTAGACAAAGAACTTAGAATGTGTCTTCCCTAATCTCATCAAAGCTGACACTGAAAAACAGTAGTTGAGATTTTATTTCATATACTTTCTTCACATATCTGATCAAATATACTAAGTCATTTACAACAAAATAGTAATATCAGGTTAATCATCATCTGCTAGAATACGAAGTCTTAAAAAAAGAGATTGTACATCTTTCTATTACACATTGTTTAGTAATGAGACTGTCTATGAAATGTTCATAAATAGTTTCCTGCTTACTAAAAAAATTATATGCTTTGGCTTGAAAATAAAGTTGAATCATCTCTTAAAACAGACTAATAACTCAAACTCTAAAGCAAATTACAAAACTATTAAAATTGTAAAGAGGTAAGAGTAATAATGGGATAAATATGATCAAAGTATTTTCTATGCATGTACACCAATATAACAGCACAAAGAACATACTTTGTACAATTAATATACACTAATAAAAATATAGTGTGTATATAGTATGTGTGCATAAAAAAGCCAACTATCTTGATATCTGGAGAGTAATCAAGAGAGGCAGATTATGATGGGAGTCAAGACTTGGAAAAAGAAGGAAGTGGAGTTATGGCTCAAATGGCATAGCCCTAGTCTTAAGAGAAAAAGCCAAGGGAGAGCAAAGTACCTGAGTTCAAGTCCCAGTACTAACAATCAACCACACATATGTGCATGTGCACATACTTGTGTGCGTGTGCGTGCGTGCGCGCACACACACACACACACACACACACACACACACACACACACACACACACACTATGGAATTTGGGAACTTATTTTAAAGCCTGACTCACTTGGTTTGAGAAAGGCAAGTACTAAAATATAAGGAAAAGGTCCCAAAAAAAACAGAGCCATAGTTGGAGATCCTCAAATTGTGTATAAAAGTTTACCCAAATCTCCAGGTAAACCCTGAATAATCTATACCAAAAAATGAGTACAAAAGTAAAAATAAGAACAGACTTCTCACAAAGACATTGCAGTCTGAATCTAAAAAAGTTAATATAATATCAACTTAGATACTAAAAGATATTAACGTCACTGAGAGAAATTCCAAAAATCTAATGTTTTTACAATGTGTACGTTACAACCTAAATTGTTCCACCATGTGATAAAGCTTTTTATCAAGATGAAAAGAATATTATGAAATATGCTTCATGAGTGCATGGGATGAAAGAGTGAACAAGTGGAGTGAGAAATACTATGCAAATACAATCATAATACTCAATATACATATGTGAGATGGAACTAGGAAATGGGGTGGGCAGAGCTGGGATGATGGCGGGGTTGGAGGGGGTGGGGAATGATAAAAGGTATGACATATTTTTTTAAAAAAGAATACTGTGTAGTAATAATAGAGGTAAGGTAAGCCAAGAAGTCACATTTCAGAAATAAAAGATGGAGCTGTTCCTATATCTATTTTACTTGTATTCAAAACCTTAAGGAAAAAACTACCCTTGCAATAAATGATAAAGACAAATCATATGGAAGTGAAAGAAAAATACATTTACACACAAATGCACACATTAAATGTACATTATAAAATAATTACAATATCTGACAGAAAAAAATTATCTGTTGACATTAATAAGTGAAACAAATATAGGAAAAACGTCAAGTTTAAGAGAGTCATAGAAATTATCAAATCTGAAAAACAGTGCAAAAAAAAGAGGGTAGAGAGAAAAAAGTAAATAAGAGTCACAGAAACCTTACTGTAACAATATCAAAGCAGAAAAATATAATTTAAGTCTCAATGGAAGAAAGATGGGATAAGAAGTATTTGAAGGAATACTAACTAAAACATTATGATGCAATGGACAAGCTAATAAGGTCTTGGCATAAGTATCCATACAGGAAGCAATGAAAAATAAAAAGAAATATAACTCTCACTTCCAAAGTCAGCTCATTTCGATCAAAGGTGCCAAAAAATTCCATAGAAAGAAGGCATCTTTCCACAAATGATGCTAAAAACAAAAGATACCCAAATGGGGATAAATACAAACTTCACCTTTTTTCTTAGTCAATTTTGATTACTATGTATGTATATATGTATATATGTATGTATGTATAATTTTATTTATCCATTCACTGGTTGTTGGGTAACTCAGATTCCACAGTGGCTACATAGGTTTCTTTCTTGCACATTGATTTACATTCCTTAAAATAATGTGTTTGAGTATTATGATGGGGTCATAAATTTGCTCTCTATTGAGGGTTTGCAGCCTCCTCACTGATTGCCACAGCGATCACACTAGTTTTCATTCCTTCCAATAGTATATGAGGGTGTTTTCTCTCCTCCACCCTGACTGTATCCTTAAAAGCATTTGTTGTTGTTTGGTTTTTTGATAATTGCCATTCTGACTGGGAGAGAACTTTAATGTACTTTTAATATTCATTTTTTCATATGACTAAAAATGTTGAACATTTCTTCATGTATTCTTATTTCTTCTGTATATTTGCTTGTCCATTTATTAGTAGGATTGCTTTTTCACTTTTTAGTTTTTAAAGTTCTTTGTATAGATACTATTCCTTTATCTATTGATTTTCTCTCATTCTGTGTTTGTCTTTTGACTCTGGAAGCTGTTTCTTTTGGTGTCTAGAATCTTTTGAACTTGTTGTAGTCTCAATCATCCATCCTTGGTGAGGGCTGTCTTATAGCAACACAGACAACATTACATGAAGAAACAGAAACATGAAGCACACTAGAGCTGGAGATTTTTGTTGGGGTTGCTCTGGGAGTTCAAACTAAGGGCTTTGTATTTGCTAGACAGGCAATAAACCACTTGAGCCAGGCCTCTAACCCTTTTTTGCTTTATTTTTGACTTAGGATCTCATTTATGCCAAGGTGGGCTTGGTCCATGATCCTATTTTAAGCTCTCCACCACAGCTGGGATGACAGGCATGAACCACTACACCCACCTTTTTCTTTTGAGATGGTGGCAAACACACCAGGCCTAACTACTGGCTAGCCTGGAACTGTGATCTTCCTAATCTCTGACTTCTGTTACAGGTGCAAGACACTAAGCCTTGTCCCCTCTCTCCTCCTTATAAAACCAACCACTAATGACATCAAGGAGACTCCTATGTTAGGATCTCATTTAATCCTAGCTGCTTCCCAAAGGGTCTACTTCAAAACACTACCAACATGTTAATTTGAGAATTCAACTTCAGACACACTCAAAGCAGGGCAAACTTTAGGATATACCATATATAAAAGTTTATTTGAGATACATCGTAGACCTTATTGTTAAAAAAAAAAAATAGGGATCAGCCTCTTTGAGTGAACACAGGAGAATTCACTTATGACAAAAACTCTAATATTGCCTTGAAGTTGGTAAAGATTTCTTAAGTTTACAAAAAGATTCATAAAAGGATTCTATCAAAATTTAAAATGTCAGCTGATTTTTCTACTAAGAAAATAACAAGTAAGCTGCAGAGTGAGCTAAATATTTGCAAAACAACTGAACAAAAATCTTGTATCGAGGGTATAAAAAAGCTTTCATCATTCAATTATATATATGTAAAAAACTTAAATTTCACAACAGAAAATACACAAATAGCCACAAGTATATAAAATTTATATAAAACTATTAATAATCGTTAGAAAAAGTAGATGAACATCACAAGAAATTACAGCATCAAAACATTAAACAATAAATCATAAAAAAACCATAGTCCCACTCAAAAGGAGAGGAATTTTTTTGTAAAACAAAATACATAGCAATTTCAATAGTAGGTATTTACCCAAGAGAAAAAAACAATAAAGACACATAATGGTTGGTTCTTAAAGGTTCACAGCAACTTAAATTCCTAATAACATAAAACTGAAAATACCTGGTCAAGTGGATAAACTGTGGTTCATTCAAGAAATAGATTATTATTTTTCAATAAATGATTTGCTGATATATACAACACATATGAGATGAATCACATATATGAACATTGCAAGGAAAAAGGTAAAAGAAGGATGAGATTTAAATACAATAAGAATAGATAGTATTTTTGGTCATGCACATGCCAAGCATTGTTTTAAGTGCCAAATTTAGACAAGCTTATTTGATTCTTAACATTCTAACTTCATATTACAAGTAAGGAAATGGAGGGGAAGAAATCATATAGCCAGTTATGATTCATAAACCTATTTTCTGCAGCACTTATACTAGCATCAAACAAAAGATATTATCACTAAATTTACTAAGTTTTTAATGCTCTTTAAAGGTATATATAGCTGGGAATGCTGAGGGGAGAAAATCTCTAAAAATTAACAAACAGAATATAACTTAAAGGTCTTCCTATGGTTCAGATGAATAAGTCTGTAGTACACACCTCACTGTCTTACCTTAGGAAACTGTTTTACAGGAATTAACACTTTCTGTCCCAGCTTCATGTTCTTATTTATCACCACATCAATGTACTTTTCTTCATCCTTGCTTTCTCCTTTTTGAAACTTTTCTATTTCTGTGGAAGCAAAAAGATATTGATGAGGTGTATGACCCAGAACTGCACAGTCTAGAAGTTCTGGCTGGCTCTTTAGGGAGCAGAAAATTAAATGATAAAATAAGTACCATTAAACTGTTGCGATATTAAGTAGCAAAATGTTTCCTATTTGTCAACCAATCTTCATACAGGCAAAAGAAAAAAGCACACACCACGGTTCTACAAGGTCAATTCCAACTGCCTATGCTAATAAAGGAGAATAATGAACTAGATAATAAATGCAAATACAGTTCTTTGGGGCCTACTGAAATCCTAAAGAAGGGCTGATCAAATATCAAGAGAAGCAAAAAAAGTCACAATTCAGTCACAAGGCTATATCCCTACTTATACATATTCTTGGCATTTGCAAAGCTTTTCTGATCAAGAATTGCCTACTATAGGCACAAAAAGCTGTAGACAGGCTTCTATCAGTCAGGCTCTCCAACAAATCCTGCCTCCTTACACTCCGTATTTACTAGCCAGGTGCTCATGGTTACTGGTTACAACTTTCCTAACGCTCTTTGCCCTACTTGGTGATTTCTTTTCTCCTGACTCTTCACCACTACATCTCACTATTTCTGTGCAACTATTCCTACACTTAAGGTTCTACTTTGACATCTCAAAATACTTTATGTGCAACTCTACTGCTACCATGAAAACAAGGAAAACATGGCACTTCTCCCAAGAAAACCTAAGTTTCTGCTGGGTAAAATCTATTTTTTGTTCCATAAAAATCTACTACTAAGTACCTTCCATGTGTACGTTTCACAGAACAGAAATCTTAGCATACACTTCCTTTATGTGTGGACTATAGAATTTAACTGCACATCAATTAAATAACAGAGTGCTTGAGTGACTCCTAACTGAGCAAATAAGGGTGTGCGCATCAACTCCATATGTTGTCTACAGAAGGGCAATGGTGCTAAATGGAGAAAGAACCAAAGATGGCATCAGCTGGCTTTATGTAAAGGGAGACTTACATTTACCCATTTAGTGTGTTGCCATTTAGTGTGTTGAGTTAGAAATGATTAAGAACTTTACGTAGTGGGGCACTTGTGGCTCACACCTATAAATCCTAGCTATTCAGGAGGCTGAGATCTGAGGAGCGTGGTTGGAAGCCAATTAGGGTAGAAAAGTCTGTGAAACTCTAATCTCTAATTAACCAAAAATAAATAAAGGCCAGAAGTGGAGCTGTGACTCAAATGGGAGAACACTGGGTTAGAGAAGAAAGGCTCAGGGACAGCACCCAGGCCCTGAATTTAAGCCCTAGAACCAGAACAACAAGAAGAACAGGAAGAAGAGGAGGAGGAGGAGGAAGAGGAAGAAAAGGAGGAAGAAGAATTATTAATGATGCCATATCAAAATGCAAACTAGACTGCTCAGATTCATGACATAATTCAATTCTCAAAACAAAGAGAGTTCAAAGAGATAACTTGACTAATGGAAAGGCAGAATTTACGGCTCAGATTGTATCTGACTCTGAAGACAATGTACCACTACAGTATCTCCCATCATTTTTTATGTCCTGCCAGAAAGAAAAGAGGTTTTCACAAAACATTTACTAAGAAGAAGAATGTGTTTATAGCTAGAAGCTTCATATTTGAGTCTCCAGTAACAACTAAAGGAGTCAGGTTCTAGAAGGGTGGCTCAGGTGGTAGACTACCAGGCAATAAGCAAAAGCATCAGATATTGAGTTGAAGTCCGAGTCTGGTGTGTATGGGGGAGGGGGGTGGGGGGCTGAGGCGGGCACAGAGAGGGAGGAAAACACTAAAGGAGGCAGAGGGCCTCACAGTACCATCAGGGAACTTTGTTCTCCATCATCTTCCCATTTCTTACCACACTGTTATCTATTAAACAGAAAGATTTTCATATAGAAAACAGAACATTACTCAATAATAAAGAATGAAATAGTATTTGCAGGAATATGAAAGGGACTAAAGCTCAACAGACTAAGCAAAATAAACCAGACTTAGAAGAAAATATTGCATGCTTTCACTCATACACAATCTAGAATAATGATGATGATAAGACATGACTGAAAATGGGGAACTTAGCAAGGACCAACAGCCGTGGAGAGTGGGAAAGGTGGTGATGCAGTGAGTATGATCCAACCCCCATATATGTTTACATGAAATTATAATAAGACTCACTAAAACTGATGAGAGCGTAATGAAAGAGGGATTAACAAACAATAGCAGAGAAAATAGAATTATTGGAATTTAAAGGGCACCTAATGGGAAGTACAGATTTCAAGGTTCCAGAGGTCTTAATAATTGTCTTCTGTGTCATTCTATGTTCTGTGTTTGAATTCAGGTTTTTCATGTTTAAAACCAGAGTAAAGATTTAGTTCTAAATTGCTGAGATGTTACTTAGTTTATAGATGCTGACAAAGACTTTCAACCCTCAATCAAACTTTTCTAGTAGTAGTCAAGATACTTTTCGGAGTTCTGTGAGTTAACACAGCAAATTATTTCACCTGGGGGCAAGCAGATGTAGAACTCTTAAATGTGTAATCAGCTAGGCAGAAATATAGGTAGGTGTCACCTTAATGGGTGGAGTAGAGCACTGATACAGAAGCAGCCTTGTGGAAGAGAGCCCTCAATTGGTGTAGGTGGAGAAAGGGAAAAGCAGGTGCTGATTCTGACCCTAGAGCTTAGTTGTTCGATACCCAGCAGATATTGGTTATAGAACTGGATGCTGTCAGAAAACACTACACAAGAAAAATTCAAGTGACTGGAGAAAACAGAGGAAAAGGATCTGAAGATAAAGAAGGCCTGTTGACCATTAACAAGAAAATGAATAATAATAGATGCTGTCTGGGATGTGGCCAAAAGAGAATACTATTACTGTTGGTAGGAATATAAATTTGTTCAACAATTCTGGAAAGGAGTATGGAGGTTCCTCAAGGCAAAACATAGAGCTCCCCTATGACCCAGCAATCCCACTCCTAGATATTTACCCAAAGGATCACAAACAAGGAAGGCCACACTAAAGCTAGCAGCACAACTATGTTCACTGCAGCACTGTTTACCTTAGCCAAGATACGGAATCAACCCAGATGCCTTTCAAGATAATGTGGTATATATACACAATGCAATTCTACACTTTCCATCTAACAGAATGACATCACCCCATTCATAAGGAAATAGACTTGAATAAAATGCTATTAGGTGAAGTAAGCGAGACCTAAAGAAACAGGCTGCCTGGTTTCCCTCATTTGTAATAATTAGTACATGTCTAGGATTGTTCTAGCAGACAATCACAATAGCTCAAGAGCTATGTACATATGGCCTTATAACATGATGTTAATCAAAGTGAACAATAAGATATGGAAACAAGAGGGGATGTTTTTGTTGTCATTTTTCTTAAGGTACTGTATTTAGTTATTTCTCATTCTTTCATTTTTTTTCCCCCTCTGTTATCACTGTTTTTTATTTTGGTACAAAGGACAAAGGGTGAAGCAATGCAACAGTGATACTCACAAGACACTTGCCTTGAGCTGAAGAGCTCAGGTATAGCACTAGGCCCAGACTTCAAGCCCCACAACCAGGGAAAAAAATCCTCCTGAGGTAACTAAATTTTTGCATTTCAGAAACTTTTCATGAATAAATAACAAAATTTCAAAATTGTAGAACTAATGTTGTAAATGTACTAAATTACTTTTGTTTTTCTTGTTAAAGAGCAGTAACAGTTGTCAACTGCTTCATTGAGTATAATAATTCATAATTTCAGCTTTAATTAGTAGAGAATAAATCCCATCTTTATTATTTTTTCATATAATAATTAGGAATATCCCTGGCACAGTTCAAAGATTTAATATTGAAACTTCATTGAAGGAAAAAAAAAAAAGGAAATTTTGTTGGCTGCAGGTGGCTCATACCTGACCTCAAGATATTTGATTAGGCTGTGATCTAGAGAACCATGATTTGAGGCTGGCTCAAGCAGAAAAGTTCTAACAACCCTTTCTCAAATTGAGAAAGTACCAGGGGCAATGGTGTGAGCCTGTCAACCTAGCAGCCTTAGGGGCTGAGATCTGTAGAATCTTGGTTCCAGGCTAGAGCTCAGAAAGAAAAGTCTGCAGGACTTCATCTCTACAAAAGCAGCTAGGTGTGGTGGCATATGTTTGTCATCCCAGCTGCAGCAGGAAATTAAAAACGGGAGGATGATGGTTCAACCACATGCCTGGGTAGAAGCCAATACGCTAGCTCTAAAACTACCAGTGCCGAAATGTGCTAGAGGCCTGGCTTAGCATGTGGGTGCCTGTACAGTACACGTGAAGTCATAAGCTCAAAAATATGAAAGAATAAAATAATTTTTGTAACTATTTTTCAAACAACAGATTTTTGTAACTTTTAAAAATTTGGACTAGCTATATACTATTTAATTTTTAATTCCATGTAATCAGAATTTCAAGCATTGCTTCTTGCTTGATAGCATGTAACTTTTTGAAGTAATCATAGTGAGAGTGGTTAATATGTAAATATTAGAAAAAATATTTAAGATATAACCTTGAAGTTTGGGTATACCTATGATTACAGAGTAAAACTGCTTAAAAATCTATTAAAAAATTTCCCCTCTAGATATATATATCCATTTCACTTTACAATCTGGAGACTGATAAAATATGTCAAGTAATCATTAAATTATGTAGGGATATAGTATCTCTAGATTTATCCAGAAGATCTGCCCAAGCTTGAAGCCACATCTAAAGTGTGTGTTTGCGTTCAATGAATCTGAAGGGTAGCAATGCAGTGGGAAAAGTTCTGACCCCCAGTGCTCTAATCAATGCTATTTTTCATTTGGTCTAGGAACACATTTCTAGAAAAATATCCTGAAAACATACAAGCACAGATATAAAATATTACATACATACTTCTCTGATATAGTATTGTGCTTAACAGTAATACATCAGCAACCATCTAAGTGTCAATCACCAGATTTAAAAGGCAAATACACATCCAAGATGTGATCCAGGGACTTCATGGGCCATCTTTACATCACATACATCGTTTATAGTCACTTGTCCATGAAGTGTGTGAGCACACATTGATATGTAAGAGGAGACAGTAAACAAAGGAAAACTTTCTCCTATATTGCTTTTTTAAATTTTTTTAAATTGTATTGTAAAGATGAGGTACAGAAGGGTTATAGTTACGTAAGGCAGGTAATGAGTACATTGCCTTTTTATACTGCATGGTATTTTTAAATTATGTGAATATTAAACAAAATACTTAATATTTTTAAATATGTATGTAAATTTTATTTAAAATTGTAACATTTAAAATTATACAATTTTTAAAATATTAAAAATGCATAAAGTTATTCTAATTTTAGGTAAACATTTTTCTTTCTCTTGATATTCAGATCTTCATAATTCATTCACTGAAGTTGTGAAGGTAAATTTACCTGGAATGCATATCTCACTGAAATACAGATATGTTTGGAAACTGTTCATGAAATACTTTGAGAATCCACTGTTTCAATGCAACAGGATTCACCTGGAGTGGGGTATATTGGCATGTATCAAAAAAATCAACAACTGAATTCTGAGACATTAAAGAAATTACAATAGGGACCAGAATAGAAACCTAGGAAGGAAAATACACAAATTTCATATTTTACGCATAGAGCGCTACAAAAACCAGGCCAATAGTTCTGGAATCGCTAAGGTTACTTAGAAGGCAAGAAAGTGGGTGCTAAATTCTTACAGGTTAAGGAAAAAAGGTATCTAGGCAAAAGAACAATAAATTCTTTGTGACCTACATTATCCTGTGTAGCACCAATTCACAATTGCTTATCTGTCCAGCCCAGTTCACATCAGAGGGGGTGACATGGCGGCATGATAAGGCATGAAGGTCATCATCCCTGCACCTCTGCAAGCAGGAAGAAGTCTTAAGAGTTTCTGACACCTCTTTTATATACACATGGTTCTACTGGACTTACTACACATGAAATTACAAAGCAGAATGCTAAGAAATAGTGAAAGTTGTTTTAGAATTATTATTATTTTATTGCCTATGTCTCACAAGTATAGGATTGTGTTTTTGACATAAACTATCTCTTTATCCTAATAAGGTTTGGATGACTACCATTTGACAGAAATAAGATCCTGAGGAGTCATACGTGTAAGAAGCTTGACAAAAATTGGACAGTCACAAAGTAACAGAGTCCAGATTTAATCCTGCATTTTATTTACCTTCAATGACTGTCTTTTAAGCTGAAAAAAACCCCACATAGGCAAGTTACCATAGTAACCATTTTAAGCATACAGCTCAGTAAGTTCAGTAGGGTCAAGTACAAACACAACTGTGAAACAGATCAACTTTTTCATCTTATGAAACTAAATCTCTAAAGCTATGAGACAACTATTTCTTACTTTTCTCTTTCCCTGCTGCCTCAGTAAACACCAATCTACTATGTTTTTAAAAGTCTGAATAGTTACCTTATGTAAGTGAAATGTAGAGACCTTGTAATATGTGTATTACAATGTCCTTAAGGTTCATCCCTACATTTTAAGACTCAATAATATTCCACTTCAGGCATATACTGCTCTTTGTTTTATATTCACTGGTCTATATTCATTTAATTTACCTTCTTAGCTACTGAAAATAATTAAAACCTATTACCTTACTTTGTGATAGGATAGTTTATTAAGACATAAATGTAGCTGGGAAAGGAGACTACTATAGTATGATGCCACAGAAGATGGCACTTTCATCTTCAAGTACCTTCTAAGACTATAACTTTTAACCACTATTATTTTTCTTTTTTGGTGGTACTGGGATTTGAATTCAGCGCTTCTACACAGCATTCTAAAAAAACACTTGGGCCATATACCCCAGCCCTTTGCGGGGTTTTGCCTGAATTACTGATCCTCCTACAGCAGCCTTACATAAAGCTGGAACCACTGAAGTGCTCTACCTCTGCCAGATTATTAACTAAACCAGGGTCTCATTACTTCTTCTTTGACTCGTCTGGCCTCAAAATGAGATTGATCTCCACTTCCTGAGTAGAAATGTAGTCATAAATCCTGGCATCTTTTTCTTGCTTCCTGAAATGTGACAATGTTCTGAGAACTATAATCTCAAGTATCAAATGTTGGACTTTAAGACTTTCTTAAGGTAGCAATGTCTGTTTTTCTACAGTATAACTTAGCTATGAGAAATGCTTCACTGTCAAGAATACACTGTGCCAACTACAGAAGTTCAATGTCGATAATCTTCAGTAAAGTTTGAAAGTGGAGACAAAGAAACATCTGAAGGAATGCTGAAGGACAGATCAAGAGCCAAGTTCAAATAAAAAGATTTTTTAAAAAGGCTCTTCTATTACCAAAGTACATGACAAAGGAGTGAAATGGAAGCAATCTCTGTATACAGTAGCTGAAGCTAAATAAATAAATAAATAAGATGGAATAAGGACATTAATGTAGCTTGTAACGATGTGTAGAGGCCAAAACCTGAAATGATTAACTCAAAAAGTACTTGCACCATAAGGCATTAGTGTGGCTAGTCACCACAGTCCTCTCCCCTCCTCCTGCCCTTTTCCAAGTACCTTAATTCGTAACAGCTTTAATTAAAACACAGGCCTTAGATGGACCTATAATAAATTAAGAAGCTCACCAAAGTGGAATGATAATGCCTATGTTCAAAACATTCAGAAACTCACCTCAAAATAATAGTATTCAGGTAATTATAAAGTCTTAAAAATTACAAAATTGTTACTCTGAGATTCCTGGACTAAAAAGAAAATTTTAACCTCCAACACAATAAATGTTTTCACTAAGGACTTACTTTACTTAAACAATCCTAACTAAACCTTACTGAACACCTATTACATTCAAACCAGAGTTAGACACTAAAATTTGCCCCAATCATATTGATCCATATAGTCCATAATTTTGCAAATAATGTTCAATAGCAGAAATGACAAATCACTGCTTTTAAGAAAGAATAAGCTAATCATAAATACATATATAATACCAAGGGAGAAACAGTTAATACTATAAATATTAAGTGTACTTGGAGTTACACAATTTTTCAAAGACAGAGAAAATATTTCATGCAAAATTTCCTCACATACACAAGATTAAGGCACATGTGTAAGACTGAAATACACACAGATATATATATAGAGAGAGAAACAGAAAGAGAGAGAAAGAAAGAGGAAAGAAAGAAAGAAAGAAAGAAAGAAAGAAAGAAAGAAAGAAAGAAAGAAAGAAAGGAAAAAAGAAAGGAAAAAAGGAAAGAAAGAAAGATTAATCAAATTTCTCCAGAAGAGAAAGAAGGGGGAAAGGAAAACATTAATTAATTGGACACATTACAGATAATTAACCAAAATATAACAAATATATAACAAAGATATTGTCAGTTGGTTAATCCCTGTAGCAAGGCTACAAGGTAAAAACAATCTTCCCTGCACAGAAAGAAAAGACAGTCACATAATCATGTAGACAGGTATAGACAGGACATGTTTATCTGATTCCTAGATTCCTAAGGCCAATCGCCTTCTATTTCCTTGGCGTTACTATACAAAAGGAATTCTGATTTTGAACAGAAGTATTTCAAATTATTACACTGGGGCAAAACACAGAAAGTATGCAAGTAACAAGGTTATTATTTATTTAATATAATACTTAGCATCAAGGTTATTATTACTTACTACAATATATAATTTGTTTGTTCAGCCAGATTTGAAAAAAAAAATTAGCAAGCTAGTCATTATCTGAAATGGCTTGAGTCTTGGGTTCCAGAAACAGACACATACCTCAGAATGCATGGTCACAGCCTACAAAAGGAAAACTTAAGTTCAGTCAGTCAGAAACAAGCAACTAACTGCACTGAGACTAAAACCTTCCAATTTAACAAACCACTATTTTCTTTGTTGTGGTTCCATAAACATAAAATTCTACTCTTTGTTGTCACACAGCATAATGTCCTCAAGGTCAAAGAACCTTGAATAGTCTGAAGGGTATTCCACTGAATACATATACATTTTCTTTGGTGGATATGAGTCTAAATCTTCACTACTGACAATGATGCAATACACAACAGTCTATACACAGTGCTTCAGCAAACTGCCTTTTCTCTGTATAAATACCTACCAGTGGCCTATCTGGATCCTGTGGTAATTGTATGTTTAATTTTTTGAGAAATCTATACTGTTTTCCATAGTGGCTTTACTAACTTCCCTGAAACAGTGTGTCAAGAGTTTACACTTCACATTCATGCCAACACTTGTCTTCCATACTATCTGGTTAATTTCTCCCAACCACATGCAAGTCAGTCACCGGAACTGGCATTAAAGTAGAAAAGAAAAACACAAATAAAAGACTGTCACTCTGTATCACAGTGAAATGTAAATTTATCTCCTAAACAAAAGAAAATACTCTGTGGCATTAAGAAATTAGTAGGTTCCTAAATCTTGGTACTAAACCACAACAATGATTTTAATATCAACTAATTCAAAAGGATTATTGCAACTTTACAAAACTAAAGATGAAAAAGGAATTAGAGAAAGGGTCTCAAAAACTGGTGGAAGGAATCTAAGAAGTTTGATAGTAATCGGATTCCAGGTGTTACCCTGGATGCTTAAATGGATGTGGTCTTTATAATTCCTCAGACAGACAAGAAGACTACCTCACCTCACTTACAACAGATAAAATTACAGAGCAGAAGTATGAGTTAAAGTTTTGTTTATTCTCCAAATACACCATCCTACAAAATGCTAACTTCAAAATTTAAATAAAATCTTCCAAGCAACAAGTGAACCTTCACCTGCCTAGTGAATAAGAACTTCCTTATATAGGGACACTCAGTCAACTGTATTCACTGAATGCCTGCTGTTTCCTGAGAAATATAACAGAAGCAACAGAGAAAGTTAAGAACATAATAAATGTACAACAGTGCAGACTAATTTCCAGCATGCTGTTAGGCACAGTAGTGAAGAAGACAAATTACTGAGCTAAAGTTCACCTACAGTTTTATTGGTCCTAAGGGTAAACACCAGCACATTTCTTCTTTACTAACCCATTTTCATTTGGTAGTAAGTTCTAAAATAAAAATTTATTGCAACAGGTTGGAAAGACTGGTTTAATGTCTACAAAAACTACCTAAAAGCAGGAGCAGAAAGGTGATCCTAGAAAACAGAAGAGATGCCAGTACTTCTTGTCTCTCATTCATTCCAAATGACTGCAGATTAGTTTTAATATAATCCAATACATTTCTCCAGTAGAAGGAAATACACAGACTACATATGGGAAATTCAAAGTAACATAGATTTAGATCAAAAACTATTAGGAAGAAGAGATAAAAATAATTATTAACAACATTTTGAAGGCTGGTAATGGCTCAAGTGGTAGTGCCTGCTTAGCATAGTGTAAGGCTCCTCAGTCCAAATTCCAGCATCACAGGAAAAAAAATCTTCTCAAAAAAAGGTAAATTGACTTTTCAGTTATATCTAAGGGTTAAACCCCATTTCTCAGTTTTAATTGCAACCATCATTAAGTATGCTACAAAATACCAGCTATCTTAAACAATTATCAGGCTCCAAAGGTCACCAATTAGAACTCTGCAAGGATTTGAATTTAAGAAAAGAAAAAGTTTTATGATTAGGTAAAGTAATGATCCAAGAAAGAGATTAGTTCTGTTCAGACTGCATTCATTATAAAACCCATTTCCTTTGTGTGAAGATTCAATGTCTTGCTCATTTATCCCACTGGCATTATCACACTTTGAGCTAGAAATATGACTGCACTAGAGATATTCTGTAATAATCATATAATACAAGCATTTTACTCTCTATTACTTTCATATTTAATAAGATTACAAATGAATACTTTCTGTTGGTTATACGTACAATAGTATAGTGACAGATTATTTAAAATAAAATTGAAGTAGAATTTATCACACTAGTGCCCATTTTAGTTCAGTTTCACAATCAGTCCCTAATTATTCTAACAACCAGGCTAGCTATTTGCAACCTGAATACTCACCAAAGGGCCACAATATGTGAATAACTACATAATATACTTGATATGTCACTATTTCTTTAAGGAGGATATATCTAAGGGGAAAAAACTATATAAAGCCTCTATAGAGGAGGAAACAGAAAAAAAAGTTGTTTGGCACTAAAACTGAAGAAATTATTGAAAAAAAATCCTAAATAGTTAACTGTTCCAAGTGAGAAGGCGGCTTATACACAAACACTGCTTTTTCAGGAGTTTCACATGTTTTACTTAGACCACACTTACACTCCCATTGCCATATCCTCCCAATAGCAATGCCTGCTATTTTTTTAGGTCTACATTCCACATATGCAATATTTGTAACAGTATTTGTCTAAGGATGGCTTATTTCATTTTCCTGCAAATCAAAATTTGGTTCTTTGCCATGTCAGAATAATATTCCATTGTGTCTTTGTACATTTCTTTTTTCCATTTTCTTTAGGGATGGGCAATGAGGCTGCAATAGACATGGGTGTGCAGGTATTTGTCATATGCTGACTTCCCTTCCTTCGCATACATGCCCAAGAGAGGTATGGCAGGATCCTATGGTAGCTCTATTTTAGTTTTTTAAGGAACTTCTAATAATGATTTCCACAGTAGTTTTACTACTTTATATTTCCACTAACATTATTTCAGAGTTCATTTGTCCCTCCTCTCCCTACATTCTTTATCATCCTCAGCATGTCGTTTTTCTTCGTTTTCTTGATGATAACCATTTTGACAGTGGCGAAATGGACTATCAATAAAATTTTGAGTTGTTATCTCCTTATGGGTAAGGCTGCTGAATATGTTCATATATTTACTAGCCATCTCTCTTTGTTTTTTTTTTTTTTTTGGTTGGTCATGGGTCTTGAACTCTGGGCCTGGGCACTGTCCTTCAGCTCTTCAGCTCAAGGCTAGTGCTCTACCATTTGAGCCACAGGGCCATTTCCTATTTTCTGGTGGTTCATTGGAGATAAGGGTCTCACAGACTTTCTTGCCAGGACTGGCTTTGAACTGTGATCCTCAGATCTCAGCCTCCTGAGTAGCTAGGATTACAGGCATGAGCCACTGGTGCCCAGCTGCCATCTCTATGTTTTTGAGAATTGTTTAAAACACCAAATAACCAAATAATCCCATTGATAAATGGGCAAGTAAATTAAATAAACTATTATTTTGAGATCTATTTTCTATTATGATACTAATTCTTGTTGAACGAACAGACAGCAAAAAAACTTCCAGCAAAACCATAATAATTGTTAGTAATTCCTATACTGTTAGGAATTGTTTCCTTTGATGTGTAGAAGCTTTATAATTTGACCCAATGTCATTGGTCAATTCTTCCTCTTTATTTAATGAGTGGCATTTCACTGCCTATGACAGTATCTTTGAGTCATTAAAGTTTTGATCTTACATTAAGGTCTTGGGATCTATTTTGAATTGAATGTTTTACAGGGTGAGACATACATACACATACATACATACATACACATACCCGTGCATGCGCATACGCATGCACACATGCACACACACACATTCTGTCTTCCACATTGAATTTGTCTTTCCTCCAACTTCATCTTGGTACCTTTGTTGAACATCTGATGGCTATAGCATGTGGGCTTATTTCTGAGACTTCTATTCCATTTACATACCTGCTTTTCTGCTGGTATCATGCTGTTTTTGTTACTAAAGGTCCATAGTATAATTTGAAACCAAAGATTGTGATACTGCAAGCACGGATAATTTTATTCAGGATGCTTTGGTGATTTGGGAGCTTCTATGCTTTCACTTGAATGTTAGCATTGATTTTCCTCATTCTGTTCATTACACTGGGTTGAACTGGCTCTACAGTTTAGATAGTATAGCCATTTTTATATTAAATTAATGTAAAAGCCCAGGTAGATAATCCCAGGATTATCTTTGTTGGAAGACTGTTACTGCTTCAGTCTCATAGATCATTATAGATTGATGCTTGTGTATATACTCTCATTTCAATTTTGGCAGATTATAAACATTTGGAACTTGATCCATATTTTCTAAATCTTCAAATTTACTGGAACATAATTTTTCTAATTATTCCCTAATAATACACTGAACTGGTGTTTGTTGTGATAGCCTCCTTTTCACTTCTAAGTCTTCTCCCTTTTTCTTTGGTTAACTGCTAAGAGTCTGTCAATATCTTTTCAAAAAAGCAAGTTTTGTGTCATTCTTTTAGTTTCTATTTTATTCATTTATACCTTGATCATTGCTTCTTTGCTTCCACTGCCTTGAGATTTGATTTGCTCTACTTTTCTAAAAGCTTCAGGTACATCCCAAGGTAATTTGAGATGGCTCTATGCTTTCAACATTGGTACTTAGTGCTATAAAACTTTCTTGCTACTATTTACTTATCTGTGTTCCATAGGTTCTTGCAGGTTGTTTTCATTTTAATTTTATTCTAGAAATTTTCTAATTCCCCCCTTTACATTTTAAATGGCTCACTGATCACTCAAATGTGTTCAGTCACTATGTATTTGTATATTTTCTCTAGTTTCTCTTACTGTTGATTTTTTTTCCCTGAACTTTTCAGCAGACCTGTCCCTCTTTTGTGATTTTCCATGCTTTTCTTTCTTTTCACAGTAAGAAGAGTCTTCTGGCTCTTCTCAACCATGGAATCAAATAGAACTTCTAATCTACCACATTTCACTGTCTGCCATAAATACTTTAATATCATGTAAAATGAGATTTAAATTAGGTCAGTAAGTAGAACAGTAAAATTAGAACCAAAAGGTAGAAATTATAAAGAGCTCCAATCAAGTTATAGAAATGAAAATTCTAATACATAATGGTATTTGCCAAAATGGAACTATTTTAAAGCAATTGTTGGGTAAGTAGCCCTGTCTAACAGCACAGTTACACAGGAATGCTTATACAAAGGGCTCGATCTTCTGGCAGAAAGTTGAATTTGAAGGTCTCTTTCAACCCTGAGATTTACAGACATCTTTGCATTTGTCTGACTGATTAGCTCTTAGACACTTGAAACCTTAAGTGCAGCACCTACTTTGGGGCCTTAAATATGATGTATATTCAGAAAGTGTTGTACTGAATGAACAAATGAGTAAATAAATTCCTCATTAAGAGGCACAGCAAGATTTGGCAAACATGTAAGAAAAGCTAATGAGGGATCTAAAAACCAATGGAAGTTGCCTTTTTCCTTTATGTCTACAAATAAACCACCTATGTTTGTCATTAAACAATCAACTCTTAACTGCATACCAATGAATCTACAGGTATGGGAGAAACCATGTTCTTTCCCTGCCTCAGTCCCTCTGAAGTCCTGTCCACAGGAGTGTTGGAAAAGGGACAGTTGGTGTTCCTTCCCTTATCCTTTCCAGTTCCTAGAATTACAGATTTTTGCCACATATTCCCACAACAATACTCACCAAACCTCCTCAACAAGCCAGGGTCCTTTCCTCAAAGCTCTCAGTTCCAGCCCAGTGAGGTTCCTTTCAAGCTCCAGAGCTAAGGATCCCAAATGGCCCCTGGTCCTCTCTCCAAGGAGCATTTTCTCCCTCTGTGCTAAAGGGAGACTGCTGCAGTACCTGTGGTACTATTCCAGAATAACTTTTAACATTCCTCATCTGTCTTCTAAATTAGTGCCTACCAACATATTAAGTCCTCTCTTGTATGACTTCTACTTACCTGACTAGACCCTGATTGAGACAGGGAATATACCCAGGAACCAACAGAATGGAAGTCTAGCCAGTGCTAGGTACTATGCCACAAAGGGCCTTCTAGAGTCCCAATGACAGTAACTAGTACACTACAGTGGACACAGGTATGAGAACAATAGAACAAACCTCAGCACTAGAGAAATTCTGGCAAGCCAGCCTCAATCAGCTCTAGTTTATTCCTCCATAAAGACTGAGGAAACCTGGATACTCCTGTGACTTGTACACACCATTTTGGGGAAGACTTACTAGTATAATGACATTAAAACACCTCTAATTTGATTTTTTTTTTTTTTAGTTTTGATACTGATTAGAAAAAATATGCTTTTTCACACTGTGATTAGTGGCAAGTGGACGTAAAAAAAAAAAAAAAAAAAAAAGGCCCTAAGTGTTTCTGGCACATACAGTATTATTGCAGTATTGCTCCTAGCTGCTGAGAGTGCTTTCTTACTGACATCTTCAGTCTCCACTGTGAGAGCTGCTATTGTGGCATGCTTATTTATTACCCACTCCACTCCCAGTATATATAATGATCACCATCAGAGTTTGGGAAAATGCTATCTATGTAATGACATTAGCATAGATGTGCTTTATACAATGGAACCATAATGAATCCTCCTAGAGGCTAAATTATCTGAGCTAAATTTCTGATTTCCCCAGTGAAAAGCACAGAAGACAATATAATCTGAGAATATGCAACTGCAGGTGATGTTTACCTTGAGAAGCATACCTATCAGCATCCTAATTTGAGTAGCATAAAATAAAATTTCTATGAATATATAACCATTCAACACATTATTCAGAAGGAAGTGTTTATCATCTTCAAAACATTTGCTATTCCAAGAACTAATTAAGTTTACAAACTGTGTTGTGAATACCAGAAGGCAATAGATGTACAAATCATATTGTTAATTATGCCTCTGACAAAGAAACTGTATTACAGGTATTACATACAAATGCTACAAACAGCCAGGTCCTCTAAATTCTATGACCTAAAGCTTGGGAAAAATAAGGCCAAAACAGAAGCATAAGATGAATACAAAATTAAGTTGCTTACAGGAAAATGCAAGAATCATCCTAAGTGAACGCTTAATCGAGCTGTTTCATCACCTATTTTTGCTCATGGCACTCACAGAAAAGCACATTAACCTACAGCCTCCAGACAAGCAAAACTACCTAGCTTTTTGATACCTACAATAAGTTGAGTATAAATTAATGATAAAATGACATAATATAGAGACAAGAATTTAACAAGGACTAGTGTTTAAAAAAAAAAACCTAGGGTTTAAATCACAGCTCGGTACATACATTAATAAAGTGAAAATAAAAAGGAAAGCCAAATAGCTCTTAATCACCATGACTATCAATTAGAGGTATTTATATCTAATTCTAGAGTCCTGAAGGTTAGCAGGTGCTATATCTAGAAAACAGAAACAGTAAACTCTAATCCCTTTCATCTACTTTTCTTCATATGGTGAGAAAAATGTATGCAAAAAGTTAAAAGAATGAAAATATCAATTAGCATAGCCATAATTAAAGAAATCACAAGGATCTAGACAGTCAAAGTATCTCCAGAATGTTCTCTACTCAGAAAATCCTACCACTGAAAAGGATGTCAGCCTGGTAAAATTCCAACTTTGAATGTAAAGTGGGAGGTTCTAAAATGCTTCTGTCATAACCTGCCCTTCCTCACAGTTTGTTTGGGTGGGCTACCCGTCTTTTCAGAAAACCAGTCATTGGCTCTAAGGTGGGTATCATTTTACTTGAGACCTCGAAAAAAACATTTATAACCTGAAGGAAGTCCTTAAATACCACAGTGGCCATAATAAGGCTGACCTCAAAGTATCTCCCATCCACAAGAAAAAGTTACATCATTATTTGCAGATGATATGACCCTATACCTGAAAGACCCTACGTATTCCATCCCAAGAGTCCTAGAGCTAGCTGAAAAGACCTTCAGCAGCATCACAGGACACTAAAACAATGCACATATCAGTACTAACAACAAACAGGATGAGAGGGAATTTTTTTTAATTCCATTCATAATAACCGCAAAAAAAAGCTCAGGAATAACTAAGGAGGTGAAGGAACTCTATAGTGAAAACTCTAAAACCTTGAAAAAAGAAATTGAAGATGTATAAATCGAAGATGAAAAGACCTTCCATGTGCTTGAATTGGTAAAATCAATCACAAAAATGTCTCTACTGTCAAAGGTAATCTACAGTTCACATGGAAGCATAACGAAGATAAAGATGAAAATGAAAATGAAGGACAAGGAGAAAGGGAAGGGGAAGGAGAAGGAGAAGGAAAAGAAACAACATAGCAGCAGCAAAAGAGAAAGAAAGAAAATTGGTGGAGCTATCTTTAAATTATACTATGAAGTGAAGATAAAAGTAGCTTGATACTGACACAAAAACAGACTACAGAAGCAATAGAACAGACTAAAAATCCCAAAACCTCAGAAATAAACCCACACACCTAGAGCAACTGATTTTTCACAAAGGTGTTCAAAATATACATTATTAAAAAACAGGCAGCTTCTTGCACTGTGTTGACAACAATCTGCAAAAGTCTGAAACTGGAGCCGTGTCACCTAATATCAGTTTTGTACGTAGTTCTCCCAAGATTTGTTGAAGTTGGATAAAATTATATCATTTGCACAGAAATACACAAATCTGGGGGGGGGGGGGGAATCATAAGTGAAGCAAACCAGGCTCAGTAAAAAGGGTCACATAATCTTTCATGAAAACACACCAAAAAACAATCAAAGGAATATATACAATCATGCCGATTAAAGTATGATATGTTCAGAACTGAAACTCCAAGGCATAAACCCTTTTAAAAAGTAATAAACACCTCCCAAAATGAATGTTAAAAAACTGCATTATGTCTTGAATGGGGGTAAAAGGAATGGTGGATAAAGTCATAATACTCAACCTATATCCATGAAAAAGTAGAAAACTTGATGTGAATGGTGAGGGAAAAGAAAACTGAGAGGAGGGAGAATGGAAGAGGTGATTTGGATCCAAATGCACTTTACACGTAAATGGACATTAAACACAAAGTGTGTTAAACACAAAAGTAGAGTCTCATGATGAAATCCCTAACAAAATTCACATTAGAAAAGCAGAAACATGTTTTGTCTAAGGCGAAAGGGAATAAGAGGAAAGGGCAGACAAATGAAGAGATAAAATGGGGACATACAGTCAATACCACTATGTATACACACGTGAAAATGGAATTAGGAAACCAGGGGATGGTGTGGTTGGGATAGACAAGTGGGAGGGGAGAATGATAGAAGGAGTGACACTAATCAAAATGCACTGTACTCATAAATTGACATGCTGAATTGAAATTGCTCTGCACAGTCATTTAAAGATAATAAAAATAAATTTAAAAAAAGAAAATATCAAATTGAAAAGTGCTCACAGATTTTCACAAGACATTGCCTATTATGCTATTTCTATCCTCAAAATTCATCAGTCCTAGTACCTACAATTAGTACTCACCCATCTAAGCATGACCTAATGGCAGTCAAAACCATTTCACAAAGCGCTGTCCAAAAGAACTATCCTATAAAGACAAAAAAGTTCTTGAACTGTGCGGTTCAGTACAGTAGATGGCAGCCACATGCAGCCACTGAGCACTGGGGATGCCATGGGACGGGAATGTTTATTTGCATTCATTATGATCAATTTATGGCTAAAGGTTTACACAGTATAGTGAGAATTCAACTAAAAACAAAAAAGGAAGTTAAGAAGAAAAGGCATTTGACAGAAAGAGATCAAGTTCAGACATTTATTCATTTATTCAACAAGAAATTTATGGAGTGCTACAACGTGCTACCAATGTTCCTTAACATAAAGATTCTGACTAGCAGCTTGATGAGGTGGAAGAGTATATATGGGATTGGGAGGAGAGCAACTCTGGCCTCTGAAGAGTAGTGATATTGTTGTACAATATGAGAGACTCTACCAGTGGTGGTCCATTTCAAGACAAGGCATCTGACCCTGAATGGAAAGTTACTAGGAGCTTGCTTACATAACAACTGTTTATCCCAAAGTTCCTGTTCCTGGAAGGTCCCTAAACTAACAGAATAAGTTAAAAGGGGGTCAATGATCAGGAGGGATGGTATGCTTACATAACAATCACTTATCACTAAGTTCCTGCCCCTGTAAGGTCCTGCTAATTTTTGTGGTCAATTAGGAAGAATGGTAGATTACAGTGAAACAAGGATAAAACTGTATGTGCCAGAAAGCCTTCTGTATACCCAGAAAAGCCTTTCTACCATGAGAAGAAAGGGCAAGGGAAAGTGGAGAAAATTAAAGCTTCATTCTAAAATTCAACCAATCCCCAGAAGTACATATATATAAAATTACTCAACAGAAAATAATGAAATATAGGTGACTTCCAGGAAGATTATATACCCCACAGTACTTGGCTAATGAGGAACTTGTGTACTGCTTGCTGCAACCTCTACCTACCAGACACCTTATTTTGGAAGACTGCCATTAACCAGTGAAGTCTCACTTTTGCTGTACTTCATTCAAGTCTCTGAATCCATTCTGAGTTTGGATGGGTGAGTATGTTTCTCACAAACAAGTACAAACACTTATTCACTTATTCAGCAAGATTTTATTGAGTGATTACAACACGCTATCAATATCAGCTAACACATAAAGATTCTGAACAGCAGCTTAATGAGGAGAGGCCTGCACTTCTGAAACGTGGCAAAGTCAATGCTAACCCTTTTTTCAAGAAGTATTTTACCCAAGACTACATGTTGATATTTACAATGCATGTTTTAAGTCTCAAGCACTTTACAAAAACTACAAATGGAATAATGTAAAATTTATACAAAGCAACAAACATGTTTAGGTCAAAAAATCAAGGGCAATTTGAGAGTGAGTGGTATTTTAATTGAGACTAAGAAATGGCCCCAGAGGAGGTTTCTCATGAATAGGAAATAGTATGAGCAAAAATGTAGATACCCATGGTAATGTTTTCAAAGAATACAGACCAGCAGAGTGCAATGAAAAGTATAAGACATGGGACAGTCTCCAGTGATAAAGTAAAAAAGGTAGACAGATGGAAGATAGACTGGGAATGCCTACTAATGCTATTATCAAGTTCCTTGTATGACAGAAAAGTCTACAGAGGCATTTATATGTGAGAAAAACTGTCTTTTCTTTCAAAGTGTATTGCTTAAAAGTTCCTGCTTTGGCCTGGTGGCTTGGCTCTTGTTAAGGAAAAGAGGAACTGCTGTAGGATAAGAAATGGCTTCTGAAATGTACAGTTTTGTCTTAAACTGGTTTCTTTTCAAGATGGAATCATGACATATTCCAGATGCAGTTGGTTCTGAGATTACTTGTTAATCTTATTTCAGAATCACCTTATGTAAATACATTTTACCCAATTTAAACTAGCCAATCACGAGCAGATTGTGAACCTTAGATCAACCAATCTAAGCAGAGGGGCAGGGCCTGCTGTGCTAGAATAAATATGGGAGCAGATTGTCTGCTGTGTGAGGTTGCTTGCCAGATTTTTGGCTGATGGTGCACCCGTCTGTGCTGAAGTAAATTATGCCTTGCTAAGACTATTCTTCATTTTCATGTATATGGTTGTGTCTCCAATGGTTCTTGGAGAGCATATTTGTAACACATATAAGGTAGTAGTAAAGAAGAGCTTCAAGACTCTGAAAGAGAAAACTGTATACTGAAAGCCCTTATGGCTGTTTTGTTCTATGTGATGACTGACTGTCTACTACTCAGTATTTAAGGTTAAACTATTTTAATAAATGAAGATGCCACCAAAAGAAAAAAAATAATGTATCTTTTAAAAGTTGTTTTAAGACCCTTAGAAGTCCTAATAACTACCTACCATCAGAAGAAGGAAGCAAATTAAGACTTTGTACTAGTATGAATTTCAGTGAAGAAATACACACATTATACTTAAATCTAAGGCCATGGGCTAAAAATTGCAAAATATGATAATTACTAAAAGATGATGCTCATAAATGTCTTCTTATGATTACAAGGTTGCTTTATGAGGACAAACAAACTCAAGAGGGAAAAATAAGATGTTCAAGAAATTCCATTATATGGAATGAAGACCAAAACAATGAAAAACAAAACAATCCTTACACTCTTTTCGAAAGACGAAAAGAAAAGGAATGCCAATCTATATTTGGAGACAACTGCCAAAAAAAATTAGAAATCTCAGTGAGGAATGGTAAAAATATATGACTTCTAATCTTCTTGTCAGATGTATTCAGATCCCTTGAGTATTCTCTGATATTTAAGTTTCATGCTCAATGGTTTTTGCAATCTCATAGAAACAATACAAAAGAAAAAAACTTTTTCTAAAACAAAATACAAATTCACATCATGATTGGTATTTTACATGGGTTTTACAAAGACTGAAAGCAATAGTATCACACACCAAAAATTCATTAAGTTCAAATACCTAAATTCTAAGAAATAATACTGCATCATGAAAAAGGCTCACAATTGGGCCAGTTTTAATTTTGTTTTATAAATTAAATGTCTTTTCAACTACATATCCTACCAGATGTAGTAGATGTAGTATAAGGACAGAACCAACATTTACTGACAACTGACTAAATAGCAGACAAACATGTTTTGGTTTCTTTTAAATACACTGTCTAAATTAATCTTCAAGAGAGGCAGGTAAATGCAATGTCTTTTGTTGAATCAATATACTAAAACGATGTATGACTTATGCGCCATGCTTTTGGTTACAGGCCACATTCTTCAGTGAGAATAGTGAATAATTCATTCAAGAATGATACACTTTTTTTTTTTTTTGGTCGGTCATGGGGCTGGAACTCTAGGCTTGGGCCCTGTCCCTGCACTCTTCAGCTCAAGGTGAGCACTCTACCGCTTGAGCCACAGTACCACTTCCACTTTTCTAGTGGTTTTATTGGAGATAATCTCACAGACTTTCCTTCCTGGTCTGGCTTTGAACCATGATCCTCAGATCTCAGCCTCCTGAATAGCTAGGATTACAGGCGTTAGCCACCTGCACCCGGCAGGAATGATACACTTAAATAAAGGTTTTCACTATGCTACTTTGTAGTACTTACCATAAATTTATTCAGTCTGTTTTCCTAGTAATAATTTCTAGCACTTAGGTTTGTGGCATGAATCTAGCAACCATTCAATGAATAAATAAGAGACAATAATCCTAAATAATAAAATTTGAGGTCTTTCTTGGGTTTTGTCACGAACTAATCTGTGACCTTAATTAAACCATAAACATTCTAGGAAGTACATTCTTAGGAAGTACACAGCCCAACCATGGCCTACAGTAGAGAACTAGATGTCTACTGAGAAGAGGACAAGGCGGACTTGTGATTCCTTTCCAGTGGTCTTAGTTCCTTGAATTTGAAAAATTGACTCTTTTGGGTCGATCGTGGGGCCTGAACTCGGCCTGGGTTCTGTCCCTCAGCTCTTCAGCTCAAGGCTAGCGCTCTACCATTTGAGCCACAGCGCCACTTCCAGCTTTTTTTGCTTATGTGGTGCTGAGGAATTGAACTCAGGGCCCCATGCATGCAAGGTAAGCACTCTACCACTAAGCCACCTTCCCAGCCCATACTTACATAATCTAACAATTTAAGAGCTCCTCAAATCCTTTTGATCAAGTTTTGTTTGTTCAGGGAAAACCAACTTATATTCTTTGTAAACAAAAGTAAAAGACATAAAAGTGAGCATAATACCTTCACATAGCCCCTTTATTTAAAAAGAAGGAAGAGAGAGGAAGGGTAGGAGGAAAAGGAAGGGGAAGGGGAGAGGGAAGGAGGAGGGGGAGGGGAAGGAAGGGGGAGGGGGAAGGCGAAGGGAAAAGAAGAATGGGAAGGAAAGGGAGGGAGGGAGGGAGGAAGGGAGGGAAGGACAAACACTAGATCCTGGCTTTCTCTTTAAGAAATGATTGCGGGGGGGGGGGGGGGGGGGGGAGGGGATAAGTCTGACTGTCACTGGCTAAAGTGACTTTTTTGGAATCAGTATTGATATGCTTTCTTTACCTGAATTACAAATTCATTACTATAAAATAATAAGAATATGATTCTATATTATAAAATCCCTGAAGGTTAAATGTAGACATAACTTTTCCATTTTACGGCTAAGTATAATTGTAAATTTAAGAAAATTATTTCTCTATTTCATTTTAATTTTACCATAGTACAGGTAGGCAAGAATCTAGCATGGGAAGGGCCACATTTTAAAAAAAGTTTAAAAATATGTTTCCATTGCTACATATGCAAAGAACACTCTTTGATCAAATAAAGATCCACAGCAGCCAGCCATTAGTGGCTCACACCTATAATCCTAGGAGGCTAAGATCTGAGGATCACGGTTCAAAGCCAGCCTGGGCTGGCTTTATCTCTAATAAACCACCACAAAACCAGAAGTGGCACCGTGGCTCAAGCAGTAGAGCACTTGCCTTGAGCTGAAGAGCACAGGGACAGCGCCCAAGCCCAGAGTTCAAGCCGCATGACAGACAAAAAGAAAAAAATCCACAGCAAATTTTCCAAGACTCCTGGCAAAGTTAAAAACTCAGGAAGATAAAAATAAGTAAGTTCACTTAAAATACTATTCATTTTTCTAGAGTTAAAGTTAATAACTTCAAAAAGTTTTAATTAAAAGAAAAACTCGTAGGGTGTGCAGATAATCTGCCACATCCAAAGTATGACATGTTGGTTATGTCCTGTTTCTAAGATCTTGTATCTTCAAAAGATTATATTGTGAGATCAAATTCCAAATAAGGAAAAATGTGCAACCTGCATTTTGTAGAGATGAAAGAATTCATGTACATTTAGCCAGGTCTATTAATAGCATCAAGGTTTATTACTAGGAAGACTGATTTAAGAACAAGCAAACATGGGTTTCAGTCCCAGACCTACTGCCTATGACTATAGAGGAAGAGAACTATGAAAAGATGAACTCAATTCCAAGGGAATACACAATGTACAGGACTACTTCGAAACAGATCTAATACAAAATAGTTAGAAGATGTCTGTTTTAGGTGTGTCTGTGTATCTGTGTGTGCGCACACGTGTGATTGCATGCCATTACTAGCTCTTGGTTCATTTGCTCAAGGCTGGTGCACTACTACTTGAGCCACACTACCATTTCCAGCTTTTATTCTAGCTAACTGAAGGAAAGTCTTCAGTATTTGACTCCCTAAGCTGGCTCCAAAATGCACCTCAGACTCAGCATCCTCAGTAGCTAGTCACTGATGACTGAATAGGTAGTGAAAACATTTTAAAATGATACTACCCAATTCCATTCAGAACTGGTATGCAAGACCAATGCTCTGACAGCACTTACCACATATAATAGCCTATGTGTTCTCTAGACTCCAGGCTGCCAGCCTGAAGAACAGATCCATTTCTATCCTCATTACCTCAGTCATACTCAATGAGATGACACAATGCAAGGTTACCCTACATCTACTTATTTACATTAAACAATAAGAAAAACTAACCTTTGACCAATAGATTAGAAGTCATTTTTATTTATATATTTATGGATGGCACTAACAATGCTGGGGGTTACCTTGGCTGAAGACTTCTTCTAGAAAAAAGACATATTTAGGCAAGTAGGACACACTTAACTTGGAGCTCAGAGATAATAAGAACTATTAGTAATAAACATCATGACAACTGACTACGCAGGGCAATAAAACATTAGCAGGAGGGTTCAATCCTGTCCACTTCAGGATCAAATAACAAATATGTAAGCTAAGATGTGCTGAAAGGCTTTCCACACAAGAATCACATCATTCAGAACTAGTTGGTAAGAGTTCCTCTAGCCTCAGGGTAAGAAGCACTGCAGAATGGGCCAGCCACTTAGAGACCACTACTGAGGCATTCTTAATTATAACTAACATCTCCCTATCCATCACCCTCAAAAAAAAAAAAAATCCCAAATAAAATGTGCCATGTGCCAAGGCCTCAATCTTTTAAAGCAAGATGGACAGAAGACAGTTAAATATTTTACTTTGAGTTTGAGACCATCTTAAAGCCTGTGTCGGTTATAGGGTTTGAATTCAAGGCCTAGGCAGGCACTGTCCCTGAGCTTTCTGCTTAAGGATAGGGTTTTACCACTTGAGCCACCACACCACTTCCAGTTTTCTGGTAGCTAACTGAAGGTAAGAGTCAAATGTTTTTTCTTTCGTGTGATTGTTTCTAACATATTTATAAGATATTTCTTTGTTGCTTTGTATGTCCCTTCCCCATGGTATAACCCCTGTTTTCACCACACACACACACACACACACACATATATATATATATATATATATATATATATATATGTTGGTATAATTTGTGGAGGGTAAGGGAAAAAACAAATTGTTTAAATAGGGACACAGATGCACCCATTGCAACAATGAGATGTACAAGACATTATGTCAGAAAACAAACTTTACAACTTTGGCAAGGTGGGGGGATGGGAAGGCGAAACAAAGGAGGGAGGAAGCAACAATGCTTGGTAAGAAATGTACTCATTACCTTGCCCATGTAATTGTAACCCCTCTGTACAGTATTTTCACAATTTAAAAAAAAAAAAAGAGTCTCGTCTCTCAGACTTTCCTGCCCGGGCTGGCTTGCAGCAGCGATCCTCAGACCTCAGCCTCCTGAGGAGCTAGTATTACAGCCACTGGTGCCCAGCCATGCAATACTCTTAAATAAAACTGGGTATAAGAATCAAACCATAGGAAGTGGCGCTGTAGCTCAAGTGATAGAGCACTAGCCTTAAGCTGAAGAGCTGAGGGACAGCGCTCAGGCCCAAAGTTCAAGCCCTACGACCGACAAAAAAAAACAAAACAAAACAAAAAAATCAAACCATAAACCTAAGTTCACAAGTATAAAGGAGGGAAGTTATAATCATGCTCAATCACCACTAAATCATGGTGGTTTGGTGCCAACACATAAGAGTGCTTCCTAAGCTATATCACATGTGAGCCATCTGATAGTAAAACAATTATTAGAATAAAGTATTTCTGAAAAGTGAGAGGGAATAACAAAAAAAAGTACAATTTCTAGCTTTAGATCTCAGGTAAGCAACATGCTCGTTTGCTTTTACCACATTCATTTTTTAAAAAGGGAGGAATTGGACTGGAGATCTAGCTCAGTGGTAATGTACTTTACTAGAATGCTCAGGTCTACACAGTGTAGCCCAAGTTCAGTCCCCAGCAGAAGGGAGTGGAAGCTTTAAAACAGAAAGGCGAGGGAGAAGATACTATTAACTTCTCATCATTATCAAACAAGTTTAGTGCATACAAAGCACCTGCTAAGCAGAGTGTTGGACATATGTTGGATATTAACAAATGACTCTTATTTTAGATTGATATATATATATATATACACACACATTTATACATTCTGTATTATTTCATTTGCCCTAATAACCCTCCAAGTTGTCCTACAATTCACTGTTCTTTGTCTGAGAACAGTTGTTAGGTATATCATTTCTTATTATTAACAGGCCACGAGAAATGTTTTATTAAGAGGTAATAAAGGCTGAATTCATACATAAATCTTCAGAACAGCCATTAAAAACAGGCATGTAGCCAGGCAACGGTGGCTCATGCCTGTAATCCTAGCTACTCGGGAGGCTGAGATCTGAGGATCACGGTTCAAAGCCAGCCTGGGCAGGAAAGTCTATGAGACTCTTATGTTCAATAAACCACTAGAAAACCAGAAGTGGCGCTGTGGCTCAAGCAGTAGAGCACTCACCTTGAACTGAAGCGTGCAGGGACAGTGCCCAAGCCCAAACTTCAAACCCCATGACCGCCAAAAAAAAAAAGACATACACAAGGAGAGCTGCTGTGGTCCTTTTCAGAATCTTCTAAACCTACTTACCTGACCTGTGGAAATTCCTGGTACATGCATCATTGAGAGCTTACAGACTCACTTTCCTTCCAATGTAAAGGAAGGAAGTTATAATCATGCTATGACGATTTAATGTCGAGAGGCAAGGCTTTATTACAAAAGGCAACAGAGTGGTACTACCTGGGACTTTCTAGTCTAGCTCAGAAGCAGTATTTCCAGCCTGCCTAAAGCCTGTGGCAATGTTCCTTCCTTAGAAAGTCCCTCTGGAAACCTGTCCCTGTGGTGCCAGGAAGCACAAGCCAAGATGAGGCTATGGATAGCTAGCGGGCCAACAGCTGTAGTTCCCACTGAATTTCCAGCTTCTGCCCGCCAATATCATGTAGAACTGTGGGCATGAGCCAGGTGGGCATCCAGCCCAGGAAGACCTTTAGCTGAGTGCAGCTCCAGCTGCCTTCTAACTGCCACAAGGGAGACTCCAAGTTAGAACAGATAAAGTATCTATCAGGGTATGTGGATTTAATTAAGGAATTGCCAGGGCAGTCACTTGCTTCAGTATTAACCAACCTACCATCCCAGGAGAGTATCATCAATCAATGTGGTAATTCGGGTGATAGGTAACTTCCTTAAGAGATACAAACTGTAAGACCACTCAAGAAGAAAAAGATGGGATGGATCAACCCCTGTCTTTAATAGCTACCTGAATTCATAATTTTAGAATTTCTTTAAAAACCCCACGCCCAAATGGTTTCACTGGTGATTTCAACCAGAAAGGCAGAGAAAAGTGCCAATTCCATAGAAATTATTTCAAAACAGAGAGGAAAAGAATAACATCTGATTAGCCTAAGACCAAAATCAGACAAGAATTTTACATTCAAGTTCTCCACTATTCCTATGAACGTGGATGAAAATATCCTAAACAAAATCAGCAAATGGAACTTAACAATAGCTAGATAATGCACTAATTATCACCAAGTGTGGAATACCCTAAGAAAGTAAGTTGTATTGACATTTGAAAATAATTTGTAGCCAGGCACTGGTGGCTCACGCCTGTAATCCTAGCTACTCAGGAGGTTGAGATCTGAGGATCACGGTTCAAAACCAGCCGGGCATGAAAATCTGTGAGACTCTTATCTCCAATAAACCACCAGGAAAAAAAAAAATGGAAGTGGTACTGTGGCTCAAGTGGTAGAGCGCTTGATTTGAGCTGAAGAGCTTAGGGACAGCGCCCAGGCCCAGAGGTCAAGCCCCATGACCAAAAAAAAAAAAATAATAATTCACTACACTAAGACTAAACATACCACTCACACATGTGTGAACCACCAGTGCCCGCTAGGTTTCCTTTTAATCTAAAGAATCCTACTCGTAAGTATATATCAATGGCTCAAAAATAATAGTTCACAATTTTCTAAGGAGATAAAATATGAATTTCAGATACTGTATCTTTCTGTGAATCTGCCTCTATAATAAAAATAAGAGAGAAGCAGGAAGGCAGACAGAGACACACGTATAAAACCCAGACTTTTTAAGACACAGCAGTACATTTGGGGGAAAGGAGGCAGAAAAAAAGCAGTACCACAGCATAAGTGATAAGCCTTCAGTAAGGGGGAAATAATCCCAAAACAGTGAGGAAAGGCAAAAAAAAAAAAAAGACTGAATTTCACATTTTCAGCAACAAAAAGAGATAGACTAAATCTGTGACCACCAAAGAAGCATGCTATCTATCAGTAACAATCAATAACAAGATTAAAAAAAAATTCCTTGTTTTTGAGTTAAGTGAAATAAGGCCAAAGGAGATAAAGTTTACATTTTTTTCTCATATGTAGAAACTATAATCTGTTAATAAATATATAAGTAAATACTTTGGGAAATACACAAGTGTACACAAATGTATTAACTGAAATATGGTAGAATCAAGGGAGATCTCAGTGTAATGCTTTAAAAAGGCTAGGTCAAAGGTCAACAAAATAAACCCGAGGAAATGGATACTTGAAAGTGGTCAGGGGGGCACCAAGGGGAGAGGAGTAGATGAATGAAGAGGAGAAAATGCAGTCAAAAAGTAAATACATATCCTACAAAGTTAAGAAAAGGGATAGAAGAATGAAGTGGGGAGGGGGAAAGAATACAGACAAGAATTCACTGTATACACCACAGAAGTGAGAAATATAAGGGAAAAGGTGGGTCGAAGGGGGGTGAAGATGTTGAAGGGATGACACACATCAACTTGCACTGTATATACAAACTGCTTCATTATCAGGCAAAACAAATTGGATACAGAACCTAAAATTAAGACAAGTGCGGAAGGGCTGGGTGAGAATGCTAAAAGAGGCAACAGTGATCAAGATGCACTGTATTCATCCACTGCACTGTTGAATGGCAACGCCTTGGTTATAACTAAAGACACAGAATAAATAAACAAAATTAAGACAAAAGAACATCATGGTGCATTAATTCATTGTGCATACTTTTTTCATTTCTGACATCTAAAGAATATTTTTTATTTCATTAAAAATCACTCTATAACTAAAAATATAATAAACCAGGTACTTTTTTTCAGACTATAGTGAAGACTGTGAAGGTTAATTTTACCCCAATGGAAGAAATTTAGAGAGGATAAAGTTTTTGCCCCAGGACACACAACTAATATATGGAGTAACTGATAAAAAGACCTAAGTCTCATTCTTACTCACTATGCAACACTGTTTTCCAAAAATAGTAGGCATTCACAGTCATCCTACATCAAAACAAACTGGAATTGTGTATTATACACTAAAATACACTTTAGTGTTTTTATTACAGGTGTTCTGGCAGGCCCAGAAACAGAGTTGCATGGACTGGGGGGGTAGAATGAGCTGGTCCTGACAACAAATCCTGGGAGGTCTTGGGGACTGGGAAGAACAAGCTCATCTTTCTGAGGGACAACCTATGAGCAGGAGAAAAGCTGGGGAGATAACACAAACTGGTCAAAGCAGGATGCCTTCCTATTAGGGTGCATTCATAAAAAAAAAAAAAAAAAAAAAAGAACCATGTGGATTCAGAGTCTGAATTTCATTCACATCTTTTCATTATTTAGTTCAAAAGACAAATAAGGTTCGAAGATTCAAAAGTGAAGAAAATGCCCTCTACTTCCCCAAACTGCCACCATACCAACCCCTTACTCCACAATCCAAAGGCTGCAGTAGTTACAAATCAGCATGGCCATCTGCAAACCACAACAAACACACTGATGGCAGCAATTGCCTTCACTTGCCACTATCCATCTTGCTTTGGGTTTGAGGCTGCACAATAACACAACTATGGTAATTATTGGCTCAAGAGGAAAATATCTGCAGAAAGGTCTGACCACCATGCCATATGTTTAATGGGAAACAAGAATCCCTAAATAGCAACTGTCAAGTGTGGGCCAGATAGAGAGTACTTAATTAGTAAATACAACACTTTTTAAGAGAAAATCTAACCATTTTCCCCTTTCTTTTTCACCAATCTTGTGATTTGAATTGAGGGACTGAGTGCTGTCTCTGAGTTTTTTTTGCTCAAAGCTAGCGCCCTTCCACTTAAGCCACAGCTTCACTTACAGCTTCTTGGTAGCTAACTCAAAATAAGAAACTCAAGGACTTTCCTGCCCAGGCTACCTTCAACCTACGATCTTCAGATCTCAGCCTCTTGAGTAACTAGGATTACAAGGGTGAACCACCTGCACCCAGCTCACCTCTCTTTTTTATGGGGAGCAGTTAGAGAGGAAGAAAAGGGGAAGAAGAATTGATGTCTGAAAATGTTAGGTAAAAGGGAATAAAATAAATGCCCCAACATGAATCAGCACAAGGAAAAAACACAAGAACAGCCCAAAGCACTGCTCAGTATTTAATGAACTCACTTAAGACTTATCTTCTGTCAAGCCACTGAGCAGGATCACTCTAAGTCAAGAACATTTTAGCTCTATTATAAAATGCATACACCTGTATTCTATGAGCTTTCTTTGTTCTGTTTATAATTACTATACCAGTGACTTTTGTTTACTTCTCTATATTTCCCATGTTTAATGTAATTATATCAAGTAGCAATGTAGAACATGGTGGACTAAAGCAAAAATCAGTGAATAATATGTACATTTCATGGCATAACAAAAAGGACACAGGTCTTGAAGTAAAAAAAAACAAAAAAAAACAGCTTAGTGTTTATCTGACTTCGTTATATACTAGTAAACTTGAAAGCCTGGCATTTTCTTGGGCTCAGTCTTATTGTCTGTGAAATAAGGGGGGATAACTACCTAACTGTGCAAGGCTCCTGCAAAGATAGGTGTCTAAAGGACTCTGGAAAACAGAATTGAGAATTGTACTGCAATAAACAGTAGCTACCACTGTCACTACTACATGCCTGATTTCTGATTATGAAGCATCCCAGAACAATCTATCTGGAAATCAAATAACAACAATTACTCCCTGTTACCACTTACTACTATGGTCTAAAGTGATTTTTCTCACTTGAATACCACTTATCAATTGCTGATATAATAAAACTGGTATATGAACACTGCCTTTCAACATTTCCTAGTCTACTGTCATCTTTAGATGTCATTTACTTTTCTGCCCTTATTCCATTTTTATATTTTATTTACTCAACTAATGTGGGACCCTGCAGAGCTTTCAAACTAAAGAACACAAGTGCAAGTCTGGCTGGATCATTATAGTAGGTAATCTGGAGAAAGTCATCCAGTTTCCCTGTGTACTCAAGGCACAGGAACAGTACTTGGAGGACACTGCTATGACCTTCAGATGGTACAACGCATTCAGAACCCAGCACAGAACAGGATAGGCAGGAGAGGTGTGCCACAAGTGCAAAGGCCCTGGATACCACATGACTTTGTACTACACAAAAACGTACCATGTCCTCACACACCAAAGGCAGGGAAGAAATGTGACCTTGACAAGGAAACATTTAAGTTGAGTTGAAACGTTTTCCAAATCAGATCTTAAGTTAAAGACACTGATTTTCACTTCACTATTATAGTCTATTAGAAGACTGCAGGATTAGAACAGACAATAATTATTCACACATCTTAAGGTTGGTGTGGTCTATCAGTGGATAAAAAGTAAAATGATAGAGGGGAAAAAAGGAGAAAAGTTACAAAGTCAGTTAACTATTTGTTAACTTTAATTGATACCAAATACTCTTTGACAAATATTTCAACAGTATTCTGAATATTATCCAAACCTTATTAGTGCATAAGAGGCAAGAGAAATTAGTTCTGTAATTCCTTTCCTCTTACTTCACTGTATTTTTAAAGAGAATATGGGATTGAGAGTCAGACTGCATCCTGCTTCATAGTATTCAGTTAGTAGACAGCCATATAACAGACCAGTCACAACTTCCAGGAGAAGACTGCTTTCTTGCCTGGAAGAGGGAATTTTTATCATTCATCTAAGAAGATTGTACTGAATGGGAAAAGTACAGTCTCTAAATATCCTTGTTAAATCCAATGCTTAGCAAGAACTCAATAAGTAATAATAGCTCACTATTAGTAGTAATTATGTCACAGCGACAAGTAGTTAATGTCTTGAACCCTTGATGTATATAATTTGCGATAATACCACAGTACACGAAAAATCTCTAAAACTAGGCTGAAGATACACACTGGGCATTCAATAAACATCAATTTCCTGGGGCCCTGTCCAGCCCTCTCTGACAGACAAGAGACGTCTGCCTCCTCATTTCAGAACCAAGCTGTGTAGCAAGCGAGTTGACATGCAAACAGAAGTCTGCTCAGTATCTGTCTTAAAATGGAGAGATTATCCAGAGTTACACAAGTGGCTCAGTATTATCAGGAGGACTTTACAAATGGCAGAGGAAGCCAGCACAGAGAATTGGAACAAAGATGGCAGTCTAATGTGACGGCTCTGTAGACAGAGAAGGAAGGCCATAAGCTCACCACACTGGAGCAGCTTCCAGAAACCAGTAAGTAAAGGAATAGATCTTCTCCTTGTTCCTCTGGAAAGGAACTCAGCAGTGGAAACCATTTGGAACTTCTAATCTTCAAATTGGTAAGACAATAAAGATACTAAATTTGTCACAAATTCGTTACAGCAGCAAGGAGAGCCAATAAGCTTTCTCACCTAGGTTTTTCATCTCATTTTAAATGAGTCTCCAAGAGCATCTGAATCTTAAAATTGGAAAAAGAAAAAAGAGGTTGTTTCCACTCTGTATACAGCTACAATGCAATGGTGTATCTATTCTATAATGTATTTCTTGTCAAGATCTTTAAAGAAAATCACTTCTTACTGTACTAATGCGAATAAGTAAACTATATACTGGTGCTTGATTCCAGGCAAAGGCATGTGCCCAGGTACAACCACTTATAAGTAGCAAAAAGGGATCTTCCCGCAAGATCTGAGTTCCAGACCACAAGCTCCCACCATACTGCCTGAGTCCATGGGCCTGGCATACTCATATGAGAAACAACAAATCAGCAAATGAAAAGTAAAATTAAAAGCAAACCCTTAAACTCTTCCTCAACCTATACTGGAAGAATGAATTCACTACCAAATCCAAAACATAGACACCAAGACTGCTGTCTATTTAACAATAAGTGTTCATGAAATGGCCACCCTGTGCAGGCTGAACTGTGATGCTAAGCAAGGACAGAGAGGCAAGGGGAATGGGTCAGCCTCCCTGCCTGTACGGCATTGTGTTCTCCTGAGAGCGTCTCACAGAGCCAAAAAAGCTCTATCATCCAGAGAGGTACAGCCAAGGTGAAGAGGAGGAGGGGTCCATGCGAGGTACTGGGAATACAGAGGGAGCACAGGTCCCATTTGCTGCCAAATAAGGGTCCTGTAGCTTTCAGAGGCCATGGTTGACCTGAGGAAAGGGTTCCAAGAGGTGAGCCTCTTTCCCAGTTTCCACTTAGGGCAGTATGCAAGGATGTGTCTGCGCCCACTTCAGAGTCCCTCTTCCCTCCCCTGATTGGGATAATGTACTGCTTCCAAGGATGTGTCTGCGCCCACTTCAGAGTCCCTCTTCCCTCCCCTGATTGGGATAATGTACTGCTTCTAAGCAGTTCCATGGTACCCTATGCTGTCTTTATTACAGCATTTACACTGCAATATAGATGTCTTTTAATTTGGATGCTTCCCTACCGAGGTCAAAACTCTATAAGCAGGGATAAAGTATTATCGAGCTGGGTCACAGCACTGAGCCAGCCCTGTTCCTTCCTAAGCATGCACTAAGCTGTCCTTGAACCTTGGGGAGGCCGTGGGGCACCAAACACCTTAGGCTTTCCCCAGAAGGCTAAATAGTGATTTTTTCAGGGTCCAAAAGTCTGAAGCCAAAATAGTAGAGTGAAGCACCTCTTCCACCTTAAGAGCAACTTGTTGGCAGTTTGATATGAATGTTTGGTATGAATCCTTTACCAGAATACAGGTGTTCTACCAAAAATGTGGGGCCAAGAATGCATATACATGTTTCTCAGTAACTATTTCAAGAAGAACAAAAATGAGTGGAGTCTGTGTCTATAGGTCTGTGCTGGGCCCGATGGAGGAGGA
The DNA here is from genome assembly GCF_019054845.1 of Dipodomys spectabilis. Taxonomy (NCBI): domain Eukaryota; kingdom Metazoa; phylum Chordata; class Mammalia; order Rodentia; family Heteromyidae; genus Dipodomys; species Dipodomys spectabilis. The sequence continues at coordinate 5,084,457 of NW_024870941.1, read as the reverse complement.
AATGAGGACAATAGCTTTGAGTATTCACACAGAGCCCCATGGCCATTCACCAGATGCTGGACTGGAAAGGTAGCCATCGGCCCCAAACCAGCTGTGGAAGAAGAAGCTACCACAGACTAATACAAGTACCATCAAGCAAGTGTTAAATTGTATATATTTTTTGTATCTTTCTTCTTGCTCTTCTAAATTATTGTGTACTATATAAATATAGGGAAGAAGCTGGGAGTGATCCCAGCACTTGGAAGACTGCAACAGAAGGATATTGAATTCAAGGTCAGCCTGGATTACATATCAAGACCCTGTCATAAAACAAAGGACATGATTTCCATTTGTTCTGAACGGTAATACACTAATTGATAGGCACTATCACCTTCCCCCGAGTGTCAGTCGGAAATTAGACACTGAGGAACAATTTCCTTACAATAAAATAAAATACAGTAAAATTCATTTTAAAAATCAACAAACCAAAGCTGGCTGCCAGTGGCTCACACCTGTAATCCTAGATACTCAGAAGGCTGAGATCTGAGGACCACAGTTCAAAGCCAGCCTGGGCAGGAAAGTCCATGAGATTCTTATCTACAATAAACCACCAGAAAACCAGAAGTGGCACTGTGGCTCAAGTGGTAGAGCACTAGCCTTGAGCTGAGGGACAGCGCCCAGGCCCACAGTTCAAGCCCCATGACTGACAAAAAAAAATAAAAAAATAATAATAATCAACAGACTGAGTGAAGGAATGCTGTGTCTCCCCAGATCCAGGCACAGACCCATAAACATTCAATTCTGCAGGCAGAAAGAAGGAAACTTCCTGCTAATACCTAATACCATTTGTTACAATATACTATTTAGATAGCAAAAATAGTCTATGCATATTCAATAAAGATCTTTTTCCAAATATTTTCACTCTATCCTTGAAGTAGGAACTGAGGGACACAGAGAACCTGTACTCAACTAAACAGGACAATCCTGTCAAAAAGACCCGGGAGCCAGGGCAATAGCTCCCAATGGCTCTATCAGGGACAATTTGAGCATGAGTTTACACAGTGATAGTAAATGATTATACCCACCTACAAGTTAAGTAAGAATCTATGAACTTATAAGATAAACAAGATTAGACGAGAAGGAAGGTGGGAGAGAAAATGGAAGAGGAAGAGAAAAGAGAGCTGTCCCTTTTCAAAGAATGCCAAGAATTAAATGTGGAAGTAGTGAATGAGGTAGAAAAACTGCTATTTTATAAGTGTCATAGTAAGTGGAAAGTTTCAGGCAAGAAACACTAATGGATGCTAAGATTTAAGAGAGTTTAACAAAGAACAGAATATTTAGTCTTGAAGCATCCCTCTATAAAAGAACCAACTGAGGGGCTGGGAAGGTGGCTCAATGGTAGAGCGCTTGCCTTGCATGCATGAGGCCCTGGGTTCGATTCCTCAGCACCACATTAGCAAAAAGAAAAAAGCTGGAAGTGGCGCTGTGGCTCAAGTGGTAGAGCGCTGGCCTTGAGCTGAAGAGGTGAGGGACAGCGCCCAGGCCCAGAGTTCAGACTGGACCCACAAAAAAAAAAAAAAACCAACTGATTATAAAGAAAAGCAGTGACTTTTCAAGGGGGACAGGCAGCTCTACTTGCCCCAGGTGATCGGTTATCCCAATAGGATGAAGCTCACTGACGGCAGTGCCAGGCACAATGCACCCAGGAACCGTTCCTCCCCTCGCAGGCACTCCTGCCAAAACAGTGCATAGAAGGAAACAGACAATAGAAGCAGAGGGATAATCTACCAAACGAAAGGTCTGTGCTTTTCGTAAAATGTGTATCTATTCTGAGAGGCCAAGGGAGACAGAATTTATTCAAAATGAATCCCTGGAGACTTTCCAACTAAAGGCAATGTGTGACCTTGAACTGGATCTGCAAAAACCAAAAATGGAACAACTGACAGAGTAGCATACGGATGAGAGATAACAGTACTGCCATCACTGCTGAACTTCTTCATTTTATCTGAGCGAGAGGAAAGGCAGGCCAAGGCATTTCAGTAGTTAGAAGGTCAAGAAGCATCACTCACTCACTTATATAATGCATGCACCTTTCTCTCTGATAAATCATGAGAATACATACTCATACATAACACATGCAGCTTTCTTTCCAACGAATCATGAGAGCACATTCACACACACTGTGGAAATTGTTAGGACATGAGTAGCAAAATATGCACTAATGAATCCAGACAGCTTTGCAGAAGTTCTTAGCATTTTCTTTTTAACTTTTGGGGCTAACATTATTTCCAAATAACAAGTTTAATGCCAAGAAAAAATACAGGCCTGGGGCTGGGAAGGTGGCTCAGTAGTAGAGCGCTTGCCTTGCATGCATGAGGCCCTGGGTTCGATTCCTCAGCACCACATAAGAAAAAAGCCGGAAGTGGCGCTGTGGCTCAAGTAGAGCACTAGCCTTGAGCTGAAGAGCTGAGGCCCAGAGTTCAGGCCCCACGACCAGACCCCCCCAAAAAAAAGAAAGAAAAAATACAGGCCTTAAAAGTGGGAGGGGAAGTAGAAGAAGAGAGATAATCGAACAACTGTCACATAGCTACAAAGGCAGGAACATAAATGTACACAGAAACACAGGACACGAGAAGAACCTACAGGGGCCGAAAGTTATACCCTCCTGTGTAAAGTTATACCTTCCTGTGAGAGTCATCTCCCCTGCCTTGCAATACCTTCTCCGTCCAGCTAATTCCTCTTTGAACAAGAAAGCCACTGTGGTTGTGAGACAAACCATGTCACTGCTGAGCAAGCTCATCTACATTAGCACTTAACACACTCTTAAACTTGTCCTCTGGAGAGTGGGGGAAGGAGGGGGCTGATGATTCATGCCTGTAATCCTAGCTACTCAGGAGGCTGAGATCTGAGGATTGCAGTTCAAAGCCAGCCTGGGCAGGAAAGTCCCTGAGACTCTTACCTGTAATGAATCAGACCACAATGGTATAAATACAATGAAATAGGAAGAAAAAAACCATTAGTGGCCTTGTGGTTCAAAGTGGTAGAGCATTAGCCTTGAACACTAAAGCTCAGGGACCACTTGTCCTATTGACATGTTTATTCCCTACTGGATCACAGAATTAAAAAAATAAGATTCTGACATCAGTTAGTCTGTACTCTGTGTGCCAGAAATCTCACTGACTCGTCATGGTTTCTCTTTCTTAAAGCCAACAAAAACTCCAAAGCAGATTTAGTTAATTTTTGTCATTTTTTGCGATACTATTGTTTAAACTCAAGACCTCACTCTTGCTAGGCTGGTACTCAACCTCTCCAATCATTCCTAGTTTGTTGTTTGGAGTTTTATAGGTTTTTTCTTTTCTTTTTTTTTTTTTTGGGGGGGGGGGGGGGACTGGGGATATGGGGAAGGTTGGTCAAATCCTCATGTTCTTCCTCAGTTTTTCTAGGAACAGCTGGTATTCTACCACTCTGTCAGGGCTCCAATCTAGTATTTTGCTGGTTAATAGGAAATAAGAGTCTCATGGAGTTTTCTGCCAAACTGATTTTGATCTTAATCCTCAGAGCTCAGCCTCTTGACTAGCTAGGATTACAGGCATGAGCTCTGGTGCCCTGTTCAGATGCTTGGTTGAGGTTTTGTTGTTTCTTAATCACCATTTTACAGACATAAAACTGAGGCCAGGATCACTACACAAGGAAAGACAGAGTTGTTACAAGATATAAAACTGTGTTAACTGTTTTCCTTACCAAGTAGCCTAAGGTGATTTTTGGTGCCACACAGTTTTAAGTGCCACTTGCACATCACAGGCAAGCTAAAGATAAGTGGGGTTTTTGTGTTTAACTTCTTTTTAATTCTCTGAGTATAAACAAACTGAAAGCAAAAGATAGAAGAGGTGCAGATAGTAAGAGGAACATTCATTAAAAAATTAAAAATTAGGGCTGTGTGCTGGTGGCTCACATCTGTAATCCTGGCTATTCAGGAGACTAGATCTAAGGATTTTGATTCAAAGCCAGCCCAGGTAGAAAAACCTGTGAGATTCTTATCTCCAACTAACCATCCAAAACAACAAAAACAATAAAATCCAGAAGTAAAGCTGTGGCTAAAGTGGTAGAGCACTGGACTTGACCAAAAAAGTTCAAGGGCAGCACTTAGGCCCAGGATCAGCACCAAAAAGAAAAGGGGGAAGGGGAGGAGGAGGAGGAAAGAGGGAAGGGAGGGAGGGAGGGGAGCAAATCTACTCTGTTGTGCTGGATCACCAAGAGCTGAAGAGATAAGGTGTTACCAGCACCATGTGCATCTAGAGCACACAATTAATGTAGAATATTCAGTCAATTTAGAAGCTCACAACTATCAGTTGAATAAAAAAGTAAAATTTTTGAAGTCCTGTAAAGTCTCAATACAGATGTCCAGAATTCAGCCCAGCAATCATTACTAAAAATAGTCATGGCTTTGTTACCTGTCAGACAAGATCTTTAGCCAGTCTCAGTAGACAATAGAAGGCAGGAGGAAATACTACTGACAAGTCTTTTGTTACCAGTGTCTGCTGCTTTACACAAACCAAAGATTTTGATAAACCCACTCCAGTGCAAATTACTGAAAGAACTATAATTTCTCTCTCCAAAAGACTGAATTACAGTGCCAGTAGCCATAAATGAGGCTATCATAACAGCTTCTTTGAGCAGTTTTCAGTTCAATACTTTCATGGGGGGGGGGGGGGGGGGGGGGAAGGCCCACAGCAACCCTCTAAGTGAACTGACCACCTTTAATAAGTTTAGCACTGTGACAGACCTGTGGAGTCACCAAGAATAAGCGAAGGTAGAGTGTGTGTGAAAAGAATCCTGACAGCCACCTTAGGAACTCAAGAAACAAGGCTACAAAACCAAAAGGGGCCTAGTTTTCCTGCAAATGCCAGTTACAAAGTATCAGAAACATGGAAAGCAATATGTGAAAATTAAAAGCACTGTATGCTTGTCCATCAAGACCAATTTCTTCACTTCAGGATAGCTACTGCTATGAATGGAAGAGGCTGTCATAGCTATGTGGGGCGCCATCTGGTGGACAAAAATCAGAGCACAGTGGTATAAATGCAATGAAAATAGGAAGAAAAAGGAAAGGCCTCTTCTCTCTCATTACAGTGTCTCAATGGGAACCTACACCATGTGTAAGGTTTATGACAAAGATATCAAAAGGCTTCTCTTACATATTCAATTCATATCATAATACCAAGAAAGAACACCAATAATGTGCCAGAACACTTAACCTTAAAACAGCAGGAGTTGATTGGCTCAAAAATTATGAAAAGTTAAAGAATTATACAAACTCAGAACTTGGTAATTCAGAATAAAATATCATGCTTTTTCACAGGCAGCAGAGTGTCTACACAGGCAGTAAAATTTCATGAAATATCATGTGTTCATTTAAGCTTTAGGTGCTATACCTTGAGCATAATAAAAACCAGTCAGAACTGCTGCTAATTTGACATGAATAAAAGAAGCCTCCTAAAGATGGACTTTCTCTGTCAGTATGTCCAGAATTGGAATCCTAAATCATTCTAATATCAGAAAATTACACCAAGAAATGCAATTAGATGATTTATGTATTAAACTATTATTATCTGCTCTATGGCTGGGAAGGTAAACCAACACTCACATATCTGTCTCAGGCCATTCTATAAATATAGCAAGTGATGATAAAGTACCTATTATGTGATAGGCACTGCACTTACATCTAAAACACCAACTTCATAAGGAGGGCATGAGGTCGTTAACTTTATAGGTAAGGAAAATGCTCTGAGAAATTAGGTAATTTGCAGAGTACAAAAAACTGTCACTTCCCATAATGACCTGGCTCCTGTTATCTACCAAACACCACATGCTGGCCTAGGTAGAAAGTTCCCATGCTACCTGTCCAACCACAGGTCCATCCTGATTTCAGGATTTAGCTTTTCCTGCTCGCCACATCTCCATTCAAGACCATAAAATTACTGTGAAGAGCTGTGCTACTAAAACTCCCTACAAAAAATAAAAACAAAAAAACAAAAATTAAAATTCCTTCCAAAAGCCAAACATATAAAGTGAGACACAGTGAAAGGTATCTACTACCTCCTAGAACTCCTGCAAGTCTGCACACAGCGGCTTGCAGTTGGGCAGCCCTGGGTTCAAATCCTGGTTAAACCCTCACTAGCCATGTGACCACAGGTAAATCATTTGACCTTCCTATCCTCAGTTCTATTATCAATAAATAAGGTAAAATGACTTACTTTTTTAGGGTTAGAAGAATTAAGCAAATTAATATATATAGGAATATATAGGAAAGGGCTGGTTGAGATGGGTAAAAGGGGTGACATAAATCAAGATGCATTGTACTTAAAAATTGACATGCTGAATAGTAATCCCTTTGTATAAATACATAAAACATAAAAATAATTCAAAAAATTAATATACACGTATGTAGATACACATTATATGTATGTACGTATATATTTACATACACATATATATGTGTATATTTATATACAGTTGGAATCCCAGCTACTTGAAAGGCAGATATCAGGAGAATTATGGTTTGTCAACTGGGGCAAAAAGTTAACTTAGAGACTTCATTTCAATTAATAAAATAAGTGAGTATGCCAGTCTATAATCCCAGCTCTGCAGAAATGTGTTGGTAGGTAGATCACAGTCTAAGCTCAACTCTAGACAAAAAATATATATATATATATATTATTTTACCTGGAAAATAACTAAAGCAAAAAAAAAAAGGGCTGAGGCTTGACTCATGGTAGAATTTTCACATCATGTGCTTGAGGCCTAATTTCAAATTCCAGTACTGCCAAAAACAAATAATAATAATAACACTATATATACAACATTATAAACTAGAAAAAGCTGAAAAAGAATGTAAAAGTAGAAAAGACTCTTGATAACTGGTAGCTGCTATTATTATTGAATCTAGACAAATATATTTTAAAATACTTCCCTCTGGCAGGAAGCCAAAATTATTATTTGTAGAACCATGTTCTTGAACTGATGCTCGTTTTCTTTTCTTTGTGAAGCTATTTCTAGAGGATGGAGAATTTCTAAATATATTATACATCTGATTATAAATCTCTGATGTATTCTCAATCAATTCATCAACCAAGTGATGGACAGCATTAAAATGCAAAGACCGTTGTGCCTGAGAGGTTCCTTCAAGGTAAACAGACTCTCAGTAAGAATTTCACTACAAACTTTCTATACCAAATGCTTTCCTACTTTTCTCTTTGGCCACTGAAATATATACATAATTAAAATCCTTACCCTGCCTACCTACTGAGGGAAATAATATTGCCAGAGAACACAGGAAAACTAGTAGGCATGTCTTTTTGTTAAAGCCAATTTCACAGACCTCTTAAAAGTTTAATACCAATGGAAATTCCTATGGGCCTCTACTATAACAAATCTTCATTTAAAAACAAACAATACTTAGCAATGTGCTTTTTAATCTCTTAAAAAGTATTCTACCAAAATACTACAGTCTGACTGTCTGACTGCTTACAATCTGTGCACCTTGACTGGGCAAATCACTTTACATTTCTGAGCCATAAGACTCCTCACTTAAAAAAAAAAAAAAAGAGGCTATGGCAGGGATAAAACTAGATGCCTTGCAAGATCCTGCATGGATGAGCAATAGTGCAGAGAGAGCACCTGGCACAGAAGAGGCCCTCCCTGGGTGTGGGAGCTTTTTATTGTAATCATCATCCACAATGCTAAGGAACACCCTATTTTGCTGCTTTTGAAAAAACGTAAGTCATTCTTCAGTTACAAGGATTGGTGACAACAGGCAAAGGGATCTTTTGATATCCAAGATGCAGCTGGCATTCAACAGCAAATCTACTGTTCCTCTGGTTTTGGGTTTGTTTAGCATCTGGACTTGCCCATTAACTTGCAGATTAACCCCTTCAAGGTAAGATGTGGCATGTGATAAGGGCTTCAAAATTTTCTAGTTGGAGTTTATCGAATAACAACAATAACAAAATCTCATTAGGGGTTTAAGGAGGAAGAGTTAATTGGCCTAACAAGTGCCTCAAGAAAGAACAAAAATAAATAAACTTCTGGATCAAAGCAAATCTGGCCACATCTTCTAGTTGCTTCCTGGAGAAGGAAGCCTATGGTTCTACCACACTGGAGATCACTGCCATGTTCTTCTGCTTGTTTTCACTAACATGTCCACAGCTGTTAGACTTCACCCTATCCTAAATCAAGAACTCTAAGGTGGTAAGGAGCAAAGCTCTTCAGTGACTATGGTATCTAAAATCTACCTTTATGATATTTCAAACACAAACATGAAAATGACAACTGGAATTCAATTCACAACTCCCACTACAATGCACCAAGAAGAATGCTAGCAGCTGAAGACACTAAGACTGGATTTTGCATGGACATCCAAACAAAGGGTGATGAGGATCTCACTGTGGAAGCCTTCAGCTCTGTCACAAAGACCAGAAATCAGACAGAAGAACCATTTGTGGAGAAAGGGAAGCAAAAGAGGAAACAGCAGAAGTATGACACATGAGGTACAAAAACACCCACCATTTATCTTTTAGTCCAGGGAAATAAGAACAAAATATTCATGAAGAAGCCAGGATTGCCATTCTCCCTCATCATTAAGGTACCAATTTGACCACTTAGACCTCTGAGGGTCAGGGAGGCAGGGCAAAACCAACAAGGAAGCCTGAACTTCTGCTCTGACGTTTTGTAAGTACAATCACCTTGGCAAATTACTGCAGTTGTCAGTCCTGGTTTCTACAAGTGAAAAGTTGGCTCAAATAACCTCTTGTATTCTTGGACTGTTAGCAGTATTAAGATTATAAACATGACCAGACAGAGAAGTGTCTCAGAAATGTTTGTAGCCTTCCTGTGTCAGCTAAATCTAAACCATCAAGTCACTCCTATTTCAGAAGGACAGGCAAAGGACATAGGGTGTTCTGTAAGAAAGTGAGTATTTATAAACCCAAACCATCCATTCTTCCCCACTCCCTACCCCCAGGAATGGTAACAGCTTTGCCTCTCCACTCTGGGCCCCAGCACAAAAACCTAGCAAGCAGGCTGGGCCTATGTAAGCATGTCACCAATGTCATCTGCATTGTAACTCCCAAACACTGAATCACTGAGTCATAATATACTCTATAAATGGAGAAACGGTTTACCTAAAACAGAACCATTGTATCCAGAAGAAAAACAATTAAAAACTAATAACCACATCCTCCTCTGGATGAAGCAAAGAACCAAACACTACAGCAGCAATCATCATACAAAGAGAATTCTGCAATTCTCATTCTTCTCTCACATTACAGGTCTGTAGACAGTTAAGAAATGGGAGAGTGTGAAAGGATCCCCCCAAAATGAGATGTTAAACCACTGGGTTTTATGCATTATAAAGAAATGCTTGTAGGACAAAGTACTGACCATCCCTTTTCACATCAGTATCCCCCACATACAACCTAAGTAATGCTAAGAAGCTTAATATATGAAAAACTGCTTCAAAAACTATTTACTCTGCAATATCAACACATTACCCATGTAGGCACACGATGCCCGTTTTACTTGAGTCCTCTCCTCCACTTCCTCCTCCAACCATCAACCAAATATATTCCGGCAAGGCGTCATATGTTTCATACATCATAGCAGATAAATAAAAATACAGAGTTGCATAATTTTATTTAATGGTAGAGATCTGGACTAAATCGTAACACTGAGGGCATGTCTGAGGATGCTGACTTACAGACGTAAGTCAACATCCCTTAATAGCAAATACAATATAAAACATGCAATGCCACTCTCATTTCTAATTAACCTCCCCAGCAAGAAACACAATGTCAATTCAAATTCAGTCTATAGGCCCTTGGAAGAAGAGGGGGATGAAAGGAGGAAGGCCACCAAGAGGAAAGCAAGAATACCAAAGCCTATTCATTTTGATTCTAATATGAAGTAAACTAAACAGTTCTTTTCTTAGAGAACAAACACAAGAAAAGGAGAGCCAGTTAACTTAGAAAAATAAAAACAAAAATCAGGAACTAATGCCTATCATGAACATAGCCTGGAAGCCATTCTGGACTAGCCATGATTTACATCTCTGACATCATCCTTGCTCAACTAACTTCTTCTTAAGGGTTGTTAGAAACAATGTAACTCACCTAGGAAGATGACCCATTTGTGAACACTGCATTTTTTAAATGACTAGGTCCTATGTATAGCTTCCATTACTGTCATGTGTTGACTACTAAAGTAAAATACTAGTGGTGGAAGGGCTTTAATTTCAAGTGCCTCTAGACCTGAACATTAAAAACCCTGTAAGTTACAATGAATGCTTGACTCTTCTAAGAAGACACATACAGAAACTTTCTTCTTAAAAGAAATTAGGATCACATACATTATTTCTCTTGTATGAAATCAACCAGGGACCATCATAACCAACTAGATCGATTTGTGTAGAGTTTAAATTAGCACACCAGAAGTGCTTCATTCTGTCTTCTTCGGAAGTAACAAAATAGGGCAAAAGACTTTGGAGACAAAAGATCTGGGTTCAAATTCACTTGCAGGTGTCTAGCGCTTATAAAGCTGTGCTTCTCAGCATCTTCCCTGAAAAGACCAAGGGCAAAGAGCCTTTCGGGTGTCCAGTGTGGGGATGAGGTAGACAGCGTGTGCCTCCAAGTGCCTAGGAATTTCCAAATTACTACGCAATAGTGAGATACTAACAATACCTCTTATATCTATGTCTTACAACAGAGGTTTACAACATTGACCAGTCATGACTATGGGATTTAGTACAGATAGCTCTAGCAAGAGTACATTTATTTGAGGCACATAGACGTGAAGAGAAAAAAGCTTTTATATTGTTAATAATAAGGTGGTTGGTGGAATCAAACTTTTCTAACAACCATTCAGGTTCAGACATTATGTTGTGGAATTACATGGCAGAATGTAATTAATGTTTTAAATGAGAGCACTCTGAATGGTGGATATATGCCTGTGATTTAAGGGAAAACATCTTAGGGTGAAGTCTTCTATCCTAATAGTAACACAAGCAAGCCTCCAAGAGTAACACGTCTTTTTCACGTGAGAGAAATGCACTTACAAGAATGCTATTTCTCAAGAAAAGGTAATCAAGTTTCCCATCCAAAAAAACACTAAGTGGCAACATTTTCCCAATACATCGAAGCTGATAACACTAGTAAAACCACAAAAACCAGAAGCTGTGGGAAACAAGAGAGACACAACACTATGGCAACACGTCACAGAAAAAAAAAATCTGACTTTGAAAATAAGTCATTCCGCTTTTAAACTGCTCCCTACCCGAGTGAAAGGGTAGAGCCTTAAGTTTGATATAGCTTTCATCCTGAGAAATGCACCTGGTCCCACAGTCCCCAACGCCTACAGGCACTGATCTCAGACGAAGTACAAAGGAAATCTCTCTCCCTGCGATGACAGCCCGGCGGGCACTGAAAAGCATAGGTAAATCATAAAAAAGCAAGGAGCACAAACCTATCTAACTAGAGGCTGCTCACAAGAGCACAGGGGTAAAATTCAGATTGTTTTTTCTTACTATTTTAGCAACGCACGCCCTTTACTCTCTCACAAGCTCATTATGTAAAATTTAAAAAGAAAATTACCAAGTAGCTATTCAAATGGGAGAGCTCCGTATGGGAGAGCTCCGTAAGCCTATCCGCACGAGTCACCTAGGCTTCCCTTCCCCGGGCCACAGGAAGTCTCGGACCCGCCTTCACTAGAGTCAACTGGGCCACGTCCCCTCCAGAACAGCCCTCCCCCAGGCAGCACCGAGGGGGTGGAAAGCCAGGTATCCACCACAGTCAGAATGGGGCTGCCTCGTCTTTCCTCTCGCTCCGTCTCTTTCTCCCAACAATAAAGGAGCCAGGGCCAACCCGGGGGCGCAGCGGGACCGCGGCCGATCCCACCAGACGACGTCGCCGACACGTCCCAGCGACACCGCAGCCCGGCGGTGCCCGTCCATCTTCCCGGGAAACACGGACGCCAGCCCCGGCGTGCAGCCCAGCCCCGCGGCTCCCGGCCCAAGGCAGGCTCAGTTTACCTTCCATCCCCGCGGACTGCGATCGCAGGAAGCCCGAGGAGGAGCGAGCCGGAGTCGGGGAGGGGGGGTGCAGGCTTGGGGGAGGCGTGCCTCCCTAGTCCCCAGAGTCGGGGCGCACCCCGGCTGGCGGGGAGGGCGGTGACAATGACAGCGGCGCCGGGCTCCTTCGGCGTGGACTGACCCCCCCCCCCCGCCCCAGGCAGCCGCCAATGAGGGTCACCCACCCAGGAGCTTCCCAGGCTGGCAACGGGGGAGGGGGGTCGCCCGCCGGCCTCCGCGCCCGGCTGCCCCCCCCCGGGGAGGGAGGGCGGACGCCCCGGGCGGGCGAGCGAGCGGCCGGGCAGCGGGGAGCGGGGCCGGGCTCGCCCCAGGGGCCGCGGCGCTCCCCTCCCGCCCCCGGCCTGCCTGTCGGGGTCTGACCCCCCCACCTATCCCGAGGTCCCCAAACTTGGCTCACCGCGCCGCACCTGTGCCCGGATCCGAGACCCCCCTCGGGTCCCCCGCCCCCCCCCCACCCCCGCGGCCTCCCCGGCGGCTCCGCTGAGACCGGGCGGCCCGGACCCCGACAGACCCCAGGCTCGTTAGCCCACCTCCATCCGGAACTTTCCCCCAGGGTCCCCCCCCCATCCCCCGCGAGTCCCCGAAGGTCCCCTCCAAGTCCCGCCGGAGCGTCCCGCCCTGACCCCCCGCGCACGCCCGGATCCACGCCGCGGCTACCCCGGGCCCGCGCCGCCCCCCAGCCCGGCCCAGCCCAGCCCAGCCCGGCCTGAGGCCCCGAGGGCGGCGCGGGCCCCGTCCCCGCCCACCCCGGCCGGGCGCGGGGCGCCTCACCGCGGTTCACCAGGCGCAGGGCGTGCGTGAACGAGGGGTCCAGCGAGTCCTTCTCCGCCATGAGCTCGGGCAGGTACTTCTCCTCCATGCTCGCCGCCCGCGGGGCCCGGGACGCGGGCTCGCGGCACGCAGGAGGCGGCGGCCCCGCAGCCCGACCCGCCCGCCCGCGGCGGCGCGGCCCCGGCCAGACCCCGCGGCGGCCAAGCCGGGCGGGCGGCCGGGCGGCGGCGGCGGCGGCTCGGGGCGGGCGGCGGCCCCTCAGCCCGGCCCCGCCGACCCCCAGAGCCCGCGGGGCGGCCGGACGAGGGCTGAGGAGAAGTGGGCGCGGGCCCGCGAGGTCGAGGCCCAGCGCCGGGCGGGCGGCGCGCTGCGAGACCAGAAGCCGGTAGTCCAGGCTCGCCCGCCGCCGGCGGCGCCCGCGCCGAGCTCCGCCACCACCCGCCCCGCGCGCCGGCCCCGCGCACTCTGAGGAGCCGCCGCCGCCCGCCCCGCGCGCTCTGAGTCGCGGCCGCCGCCGTCGCCGCGCGAGCGCCTCGCCTCACCGCCCCGCCCGCCGCGCATGCGCACTACGCCGAGCACCCGGCGCGCCGCCTCGTGGGGCGGGCGCGCAGACCTCGGGGGGGCGGCGGGGGGGGCGGGGGAGAGAGGGTGCGGAGGCGTCTCCCGCCGCCCCGGGCCTCCACACACACACACACACACACACACACACACACACACACACACACACACACACACACACACACACACACACACACACACACACACACACACACACGCGCGCGCGCGCACACACACACACACACACACACACGCACACCGGCCCGGAGCGCGGCCCTCGCAGCGCTTGCCGCCTGCACAGGCCGGGAAACTGAGGCCCGGAGTTGGAGCGGTGGCACGCCCAAGGTCACCCAGCCGGCGATCCCCGGGGTGAGGGGCGGGAGGGGACGGGGGTGAGGGCGCGGGGAGCCCGCCACCGCCCGCGCCCGGCCCGGCCCGGGGAAGCGCCCCGCCCCTCGGCTCCCGGACACTTCCAGACGCGGCCGTCCCCCGCGTGGCTGTAGGGAGAGCGCGCCTGTCCTCGCCCAGGCCGCCCCGGGCCGGCCTCCCACCCGCGCCCCGCGCCGAGGCCCGAGGCCGTTCCGCAAGAGCGCGCGCCCTCGGGGCGCCTTTGTCGTCCACACTTTGTCCTCCTCCCGGGCTATAAACTGGCCTGGAGGGGGCGCCGGGGGGGCCGGTGATGGGGTCCTGGGTCCCCCTTACCCACCCAGCTTTCCTCCCTCCTCACAGATGCTGCCCGAGCCGACCTAGAGGTCCCCAGATGTGGGGATGAGTGCCAAGACCTTGCCAAGGACTGTCCAGAGTCCTTGGGCTGACTTTTTGTCTCAGGGCCACCACAAGCCCTGGCCTCTCCACGTCATCCTCCCTGGACAGCCTTCGGGGACTTCAGCAAGCCTGAAGGTCAGAGGTCATCCACAGATCTGCATTCTCCACACCCCTCCCCTCCATATGACCAGGAATCGCCCTCTGCCAAGGAAGCTCCCTTCACACACACACACACACATACACACACACACACACACACACACCCATATGGCCTAAGCCTGGGACACTGTGGAGAAAGGGTTGGTGCAGGAATCCAGTCTGCAGGCGGGCTTGAGCCCCCTGCCTGCCTGGACTAGCAGGGCTCCCGGGAAGATGCCGCTGTAGAGCCCTTCCCTAAGAATCTTCCTTATGCCACTCTTGGGTCTAAATTAGCCAGAGACAATGTGATGGTTAAATGCAGGGCTCGGCTGCTCACTGGCTTGTGACCCTTGACGTGTTCAGTCACTTGTACCTCAGTTTCTTCAGTCGATAGTGGAGATGACCAGGCAACCTGTTATGTAAGAGTCGTGAGTATTAAATATTTTAGCTTGTTTTAAAATACCCAAAACGCAGAGGGAAAGCTTAGCTGTCACTCTTTGGAGTTTTTACCCTACCTGGCTGCCCTCTGCTTCTGAATCTTCCCCTCCCCTTTCAGCTGCAGTTCCCAAAGAAACTGGGCAATCACCTCCCGGGCACTCCTCACCCACCTCTGGTCTTGAGCATGGACTTGTGATGGGCAGCCTCTTTTTCTGACCCTGAGCCTGAGATCCCGCTGGTAAGGCAGGAGTGTCGATGTCGGCAGCCTGGCTCCTCACTGTGGTCTGCTGAGGTCTGGTGCCAGCTTGCTTGATCAACCTGAAGACTGACCTTCAGATCCATACCCCAATATCTAGGTTCTGCCAATAATCCCTGCGGGCAGTTAGAAGGTCTGCAAAGAAATGTTTTCTCCTTTTATAACTACATGGAAACACATACCTCTCTCTTCCTGCAGTCTGAAGTTCAAGTGTAATATCCTGACAGGTGCTTAGACAGGTAGGAAGAGGGAACAGAATGCCTAATGTGGGCCCCACAAGGAGAGTAAGGACTAGGTAGTACTAGAGTAGTGTTGCTTGGTCTTTTGACTCTCTTTTTTTTTTTTAACAGTTCTAGTTAGGCATTCTGTCCCAATGACACACCAAACCTTGATTAATCACTTTTTTTTAAATTAAGTATATACTAAGTGCCAAACATTGTGCTCGCTGCTTTGCATGCACTTCTCCCAACACTCTACCACATGCACACCAAGAAAGCAGAGCTCAGGTTTGTTTAACACTTCGCTTAGTGTTTCACAGCTGTCAGTAGGGGATCCCAAGGCCATTTGATTCTAGGTGCCCACTTTATCTCTCTTCCCAATTCTGCCTTCCTAGGAAACACTAGATGCCACGCTGCCCTCACCCAAGCAGTTGGCAGAGACATCCCGCTAACAGCTGGGGAGGAGGGCTGTGCTCCCAGAAACTGACAAGCACAGACACTGAATCTTCTGCTCCTGACCCTCCTCCTCACAGCACCTTCCAAAAGGGCAGGTGCCCAGCGCATTGAGTGCCCATGCCAGTTTCTCAAGGGAAGAGGGACATGGATACCTCTGTGAGATACACAGGAAACTGTCTCCACCCAGCAGCCTGGCTGAGCACTGGTTACGGGGCATACTCTGCAGATCTCCCTGAGGTCTCCAAGCTACAGTCTCCGACCCTGCCCTCCTTGTGAAAATGAGATAGCAAAGTGGATGCTGAGGAAAGTTGTGATTTTCTTTCAGACGCATGAAGGTAAATACTCAAACTCAGCTGATTAGGCTTCCAGGCCAGAGATCTCTCCCCAGTTGCTCAGTACTCATCAAGTACTGCATGCAGAGACTGCTTTGGAGTACCAGGGTCCACACCATTAACAGCTCCAACTTCTCCAAAGCCACACCAGCCAAGGGCACCTGCGACTTGGCAGCTCGTGGCTGTGTACTTCCTGTCCGCCCTACTGCCCGGAGACCCTCAGATACAAGAAAGCAACTCAGGCTGCTTTCTCCTCAGATCTGGGTCAAGGACTTGTCTCTCTCTCGCCCTCAAGAATATTTCCCACACCAGTCTCACTCATTACCCCACACTAGACCATCAGCAAATTTCTGCAGCCCCAGCTGGATTGCTGTCCATTAGAAACTTCACCTGTATCCTGACCCCCTCCCTCCTGGAGAGAGAAAGACAGACGTGTTCCTGACCTCTGTGACACTAGCTGAAGCAAGCCAGACACTGCCGCAGCCACTCGATGTTGTCAGGATGCACAGAGTTTGGCGAGTGTGTCTGGGAGGTGAGCGTGTCCGGGAGGTGATGCCCTGTTTTTAAGGATTGCTGCTGTCACCACAAGCTGTCTGTCTGTCCCTTTCGTTTTAAGAGAAGCAAGCCCTATCTCAGTTTCTCTAACACTTGGTGTTAAAGCACCAACGGTAGTGAAGTCCAAATCTGACTGCACTGAGACCAATGAGACCTCAGTTTGGCCCTAGTTTCCTTACTCATTCTCTATGCAATGTATGATCCAGAGCCTGCCATTTCTGAGCACAAGAAGACAATGCTGACCTTGCAGTAGGTTTCACTGTAAGGTTTAAGCTGTACCAGTAAAAGCCTTATAGGCACTAACCTATCTTAAAACTCTCCGATTCTCCCTTCTGTCTTCTCCATCAGAATTTTTGTGCTCCTGGTCATACTTAACACACTAGGGCCTGAGCATCTGTGGACCCCTTTACTTCCACCTCTGTCCATGGAACCTGCTCAGCAGCTCATCCTCAGCACCTGATCCAGGAGTGGGTTCAAGCAAGCTCTCATTCACTCAGCAGCCTTTTCTCCTGAAATGTAGTCCCCTACCGGCCCTGCTACCTGAGACAAGTGTTTGTCATGTGAGTCAGGCACCAAAAGATGGCATACCCTCCCCTAGAAATCAGTCATCTATGTGATGAGGAAAAAAGACAGTAAGAATGTTCACTCTAGTCTCTGACTCCAATTGTTACAGCAGGAAGTATATTTTCAAAACTTGCGACTATGGTTGGAAAGGCTTGACACAAGTCGGGGAGGAGCGGGAGAAACGCTTCAAAGCTGGGAGCCCTCACACAGTTCAAAGCCCAGCTGCAGATCAGGAGTGCCTTGCCGGGGCTGAGTTGATCTGCTCCTGACTCCTTTCTCCTTTATTCAACAACCCCAGGAACCTCCTACATTCAGCTACAGAACAGAGCTCGATCTGGAGCTAGCAGCCACTCGGTACTCATATTGCTCTGAAAGTTTGCATGGTAGAAAGGGGAGAATGGAACACACTTGCACATGTGCACATGGTTGTGAATACCTATGGATAGGTGTGTACACACACACACACACACACACACACACACACACACACACACACCTGTCTATTGTACTCTGTCTAAGGACAGATGAAATCTGGACTCAGGTCATCCAGCCTTGTCACTCACATACATGGAAATGCTTAGCTTCCTGTCGGCATCCACGGGCCCTAAAAGTCTCTCCCCTCCTCTGGAGACTTGGCAGATGGAATAACCAGTTCTCTTATCAGAAGAGCCATTCTAATTATGTTCCTGGCAGCTCAGACCCACATATATTGCATTTACACCCCCTAGTGGCCACATTTTAGAAGCTCATGCCCCAGAAGTTAATGTGGATTGTTGATCATTTGGATTGGGGCCTTTCACTTCTGAGAAGAAATGCTAAATGGGGACTGTTAATGCCATGAAGATAACAGAATATGATCTTAATTCAAAAAAAATAAGAGGCAAACAACAAAAGGAAATAAAACTGTGACAGAGAGGGAAAAGGACAAAAGAAAGAAAACTAGAAGACAGAATAGGACAGTGATGAAGAGAAAAAGCCCGAAAGAAGGATGTGTGTCAGTGTTAAGGTCTTATCGCTTTCAGAGAAAGCCCAAAAGAAGGATGTGTGTCAGTGTTAAGGTCTTATCGCTTTCAGAGATAACACAATGGAAATAGTGGCCAAAATGACAAGAATGGACAAATCCAGGGTTAGCAGACTGCCCAGTAGCAGTCAGATGAGTACATGTGAGCCAGGCATGGGAACGGACAAGGGTCCCACATTCAGCCCTATTGCTGCCTGCCTAGCCAGCCAGTGATTTCTGCCACTTTTTCTGTGCTTGTAAAGAGGCAGCAAATAACAGTTGTTCCCTTCCTATTTTATTGATACCTGATGAGAACAATAAAGGGTTTGCACAGAAAACTCTGCACATTGCTCTGAGCTCTCAGATATAACCGTCACAGGAATCTGTTTTATTCTTTTCCTTGATGCTACAGCCACTCCATCCCCATCCTTTACTTCATGGTCTAAAAGGTGAGCGGAGATGCTGGCATGCAGAAGTACTTGCTGTATTTCAACAATGTACCAACTTATCACCACCTCTGGTGCTCTGTGAGATGCTGTGATTTGAAAAGCACTGTTGAAATGTAAAACATTATTGCCACAGTAATAAAAATATCCGTGTCCATCTCCTCACCCACTATTTCTTGTCAGAAGGCGAAGAGATACACACAAAACAATTCCATCCTCACTAGCAAATGGTTGTTAACCATGCATCTGCACCTATCTGAGTTCAGCAGCATAATCAGAAACCAAAGTTTTTGTGGGTACCAAGTTATCCTCAGTATCCGAACAGCTACCAAAGGGGTAATGAAGGGTTTTGTTTTTTTAAAATTTCACTGTAAAACTGCAATACATCTAGGTCTCATATAAAAATTCTAGCTTGTGCTTATGTTTCCCTTTAGTTAAAACATGAAGAGATAAGCATAACTAAAAATAATGGCTATAGAAAAAAGAATAGCCATGAAGTGCCTCAAGTTGAAGTTGTATATGTACTCATATAAGATTATTGTATTACAAAAAAAAAGCCAAACTGAAAATGGGTTTTGGTCAGTGGCTGACTGGGATGTTCCCAAGCGTCTCTTTGGATTTCATTCTCTGGATTCTCAACATTGTGGCTCTTGCCTTTCCATAAATCTCAGCTATCATCCCTGCCTGCCTTGGATTTATACGGGTAGTATATAACATCCTGCCAATTCCTCTCTTGTTGTTAATGGGCAGGGAGGGGAGAGACCAGGCATCCTTGATCGACGTCATGCCACCCACCTCAGATGACAGTTGACATGTGGGGAATGTCCCAGCTTCATCTGGCAAACAGTACCCGAGAGCCAATCCCTCTCAGTCTTCCCAGTCACATTCATTGGAGACTGGCGTGCCAGCAGCAGCAACTTTGATGTGCAAACCACGGTGGCCTGTGCACAATTCTACCTGGTATGTCACCATGAGCACGTGGTGATTGAGAACCTCAGCTGAGCAGCCAAATACTGCAAGGGGCTCCCCTTAATCAGATGACGCCTTAGGACGAGGCAGCTTCTTTGGAGTCTGTGAAGTGCACAGCCATACACGAGGTAGGCACGGAGGAGCTCAAGGGTCAATAGAACATCACTGTACTCTCCCAAGAATGTCCATGTGGAATTTACAATTTCCTCAGCATCAATCAACATGAAAGGGTTGGTTTTCTATGTGATTGGTGGGGAAAGGGGTCGGTGGGAAGGGGAGAATGATGGGAGGGGTGAGTGACCGAGATGCACGGCACATGCACATTGACATGATAAGTTCTAACCCCCTGTACAACCATGTGACAATACTTTTTTTTTCAAGAGAAAGCAGAAAAAACATTATTTATTCAGTATATTCAGAATATCCCGATGTGTTCAATGATTTTAAAATATTAATGATTTTCTATTATTTTTGGTAATGTCTTTGGAACCTAGTACTTTCACCTATAACATATCTCAATCCAAGATATAATTTTCAGCAGTAAAAAATAAAATGTCTTCCTCAGTACATCACCCTTCTAATAATTATATAATTATATAAAAATTAAAATTAAGTATCTTACAAAAACTATACAGCTGCATTCTAAATATCATTAAGTTTTTCACTACTGTTAGCACCAATGGAAGGTGGCCGATGGCCTTGGTATTGAACAGTCTGGAGTAGGAAAAGATACATCAATGTGGAACGGAAAGCCCAGTTGTCAGTGCTTATATTGTCCCCTTGCCTTACTCCCACAGGAACCCGAAAAAGTAGGCTGTCCAGGCCTGCTGAGATGGCTCCACAGTGTCATTAATGTGCCAGCCCGCTTCATTCAATCTGTTTGCTCTGGACCTTAGGGTGGCCAAATGAATTACTCCCACTCTCCCAAGCATCGTGACCTCACTCCAGGCAGGAAAGGAAGAATGAAGAACTAAATGGGAAATAAATGACGAGTACCTGTTGGTTCTGCTGTGCTGATAAGATGCTTTCTGAGGAGCCCCACCAAATGGCTTGTGCTCAAGCATCATTAACCAGGCATACCACACAGAGACATCCGTATGTGCATGGAGTAGAGCTGACAAATGTCATGTTTTACCTGGCATATGACTATGTCCAACAAAGCCAAATGTCCTCAGTGAGAAGTGGAGTGGGGAACAATGGATATTTAGCAAGCACCTGACACCACCCTCCATCAGAAGTGGACTCTACAGTCATTATTGCACTATTAGCACCATGACCACTGAACTACAGCTGTATTCTCAGACATCCTCCCCAAGGGGGATGCTCACACTCCAAAACAATAAAAAGTAATCAAGTAGTACATATTTTTGCTGAAAACAAAACTCCACTTATACACCATCACATCTTAGAACATAGCTGACTAGCTCATAGACTCAGAACATGGAGATGGGAAGGCAGGAGGGCTGGACTTCCTTCCAGTGTGGGCTGTGGACAGAAGGAGGAAGCCTACTCTTCTGGGCGTGGCTCAGTTAGAAAACACCTGCCTTGTGACCATGAAGTAGAAGCTGGGGCTCAGGTGAGTGTGGGATGGCAATTTGCTTCTGATGACGGACAGGATGACTGTAGGAAGTGAGTGT
Source organism: Dipodomys spectabilis (assembly GCF_019054845.1). NCBI lineage: Eukaryota > Metazoa > Chordata > Mammalia > Rodentia > Heteromyidae > Dipodomys > Dipodomys spectabilis. Next base: position 5,063,236 of record NW_024870941.1, on the reverse strand, counting down.
GAGCTCCCTGATGAGGGCCTCCTCTCTCGCGGGTACCAAAGATGTTTCTGAGGGACAGCCTAGAGACTTGTTTTGTGTGCAAGTCATAACCCTGCACAATACAAGGCCAGACAGATCTACTGCCAATCTCAGCATCACCAATGTATGACCCTGTTTGTTCTTGGAGAGTTACATACAACTGAAACCTCACAGTAGGATCAATAACATAGCCATTCCATAAGCCAAATGACCAGATGAAAGGAGCAGATGCACACAAATGCATCGCTCAGCCCCCATCCCATAGAAGAGCTCAGGAAAACTTTGCACCAAGTTTTCTTTCATTGTGCTACAGCAGCTACAGCTGGTTGTGCTACAACCAGCTCTGAGTCTTCTTTTGTCATTTACTATACTGGTCATACTCCTAGCAGGAAATGAATGGTGTACTCAAAAGAGAGTTATTGTGCTGTGTTTCACGAAGAAGGTATTTACAAAGTGGGGGGGGGGGGGAGGTCAAAGGAAACAGGTGGAGGAGTTGGGCAGAGTGAGCCAACCGTGGGAATCCTTGTCATCCCACACTGCAGGGGCAATGGAGAGAGGAGGTCCCAGAGCCTTTGCAAGCTGGAGAGGAGGGGTCTCCAGAGAGGAACCATGGCTACAAATGCAGACTGCAGTTCCTGCCCAGTAACGGTGTGTGGAGGACAGAGTCCCAGGAACAAATGCCCTGACCTCACTGCCTTGCCGTGGATTCTGGTAGGGACCTCCCACCGGCGGTGTCTAAACAGAAGCCAGAAGGCAGGGAGCCCAGTTTTATTCCCAATCCTATTCGATTGACCTTCAAGAATACAAAAATGAGGTGGAAAAATGTGGAGAGTAGATTCGAAGTGGCAAGAGGAGTATAGCTAAACCACTGTGTCATGGTGCAATGTGCTGTGGAAAAAGATTTCACCTAAAATCTGGGGCAATGACTTCCTGCAGTCTGGCTGACTCTCTTCTCCATGTGAGATTTGACATCCTTTTGCAGGTTCTGCATACACAGAATTTTATACCAGGCCTCTCAAATCTAACCAGCCGTTCTGAACTCAACTCTCCACTCAGAATCATAGGAGGAAAAGTAGTTCCCTCGCTGCCTGGCTGTGGACACTCAGTGATGTGGCTGGTGTTACCGGGCCTCTGCCACCCCACAAGAGCTGGCGTTTCTGGGGCTGTGCCTCCCTGCAGAAGCAGCTGAGGCTTCCTCAGTGCAAAAGCTGAGGCTCAGGCTCTGAAGGTAAAACTTATGGGCTCAAATCCCAGGTCTTCCATTATTAAACTCCCAACTCTGAGTACTTGAGCTCATGGCTTACCCTTTTTAATGTCACAGTTTCCTCATCTACAAAATGGAGATATATGTCCTCAAGACATAAGGAGGTTATGAGAATTCAGTGAGCTAGAATGTGAAAGGTGATGAGGACAGTAGGTAACGCTTGCTAGCATCCGATATCCTGTTCTGTAGGTAAAACACTAAGCAACACCCTGTGAGCTCAGTACATGTGGAGATCCACATGTGAGGGACACGTTAGGGGTTGATCAGCACCAAGCATGTGGACAGCGATTTCCCTGGCCTTTTCCTCTGTGGGTAATAGAGGTCATAATTCCTACAGGAGCAAAGGTAGGAATTTGTTCCTGTACACTGTCCTATGTGAGAAGCAAGTGTTTGGATCTCTGAGCAGATACGAGGATGCACCATGGTGGGGGGGGGGGGGCGGGGGGAGGGGAAGAGAGAGAGATGGGCGAGGGAGGGGCAGTCCTCAGGGGAGGGAAAGCACAGAAACCACAGCCTCATGCTTTGCCCAAGAAATAATGGGGCTTCTTCATCAACTGTAAAGAGAGTCAACTTCTCTCTACCTGTATGACCTTGAGCTGCTTTCTTAACATCTCCATGCTTCAGTTTTCTCCATTATACAATGAGATTCACAGTTAAAAACCTACTCCACTGGCTTATTATAAGGATGAAATCAATTAAGAGCTTACAACAGGGGCAGGCACATAGTAGGTGCTTTATAAAGTTTTCTTAAATGAATAGAATTGTCTTAATTCAATAGACGAATTTTGCTCTGTTAATTTCCTCAGCACATCATACTGGTCTGAGACACTGCCCTCCCCTGGGTATTGATATCATATAAAAACTGTTTGTTCAGGAAAAAGACTGAGCATGCTTGAATCAGCAAATTCAATGGGGTCATTTATTGATACAAGTCACTCAAGTCCACTACTTAGCATGCCATAGCCTAAGAATGATTTGATTTTTTTAAAGTCCTATAGACAAAAACAAAAGCTTGCCAATACTTCCTGTTCAGAAACAAAAGAATTTGCAGACTAGAAATTAAATTTTGTTACCCTGTTACCAACATGTATATGAATCTGGCTGAGGTTCCTTGGTTTTCATTTTCTCAGCTATTAAATTGGGAAGTGTTTTGTTATTTCTCAAATATTCCTACCACCATATCCCAGCTACTCAGTAAAAGGAAGAGGTTGCCTTCTCTTTCATTTCATTATTTTACTTTTTAGTAGTCCTGGGCTTGATCTCAGAGCCTTGTGCTTGCTTAGCAAGTATTCTACTACTTGAGCTACATCCTATTTCTTTTGTCTTTAGACTAATTCTCTTCCAGATAGGGTTTTGTGCTAACTTTACTTAGGCTGGAATACCTCTGCTTCTTGAGTTGCTGGGATTACAAGTATGTGCCACCACACTCGGCCCTTATTATTCATCTCTGAAAGTCTACAAATAATGAGGTTGTCTAGGAAAGAGCTAGTTTGAGAGACTGAATTCCACAAACAGATCATAGTTAAAGTTGAAATCAAGTGTCCAGGAGATTTTTTTACCCATTCAAGCAATGTACTTTTTGCCTATTCTTATCAAAAAGAAGGCTCCATTCTACTTTTAAAGAAAGGGTTAATGAAGAAGAGTCTATATTAGTCTGTTTTCCATTGTTATTCTGAAATAAGACTAGAAACTATATATAAAGCAAAGGGGTTTACTTAACTCAAAGGTGTAGAAGCTGAAAGTCCAGATTCTGGTGAACCCATTGTTTGGCCTCCAGTGAGGACCTTGTAGCAGACAGTGTTGTAGTGGGAATGTATATAAGACAGAGCTCAAAGAGTGAGGCAGGAGGACTGAGAGTGAAGGGGGCAGGCTTGCTCTTTTATAGCAGGTTTCTTGCAAGAAACTGGCCAGGTTCCTATGAGAATTCCCTTAATCCTTCTGAAGGCAGTGGCTGCAGTAACCTAAAGACCTCCCTCCCTCTAGCCCTACCTTCTAAAAGTCTCAACGTATCTTATGATCACTAGACCAGGGAACAGGTTTCCAACACAGGAATGCTTTGTGGACATAACCTGCATCATATCCAAACCACAGCAGAGACACAACATGATGAAGCTAGCCCTTGCAGCCCAGAATTTCGACTCCAGATTGAGCCATATCTTTAACAAGAGTCTTTTCTCCACTAAGCCTCAATTTCCTCAATCACAAACACCTTACCTTACAGAAACAGAGCTTGGGCAATATTCTGTACTTGAATGCCTTGCACACAATAATAGCTGATTCCATAATAACTGTGCCTCTTGAAAAAAAAATTAGACTTCTCATCAAATCAAACATCTACATTAAAGTGGATTTTAAAAATCCACATAAATGGCTCTTGCACTGATGATTTATTTTCTAGATTTCCTAAAATAATAGAGAAAGGAATGAAACATTATACTCCAAAGAAATAATGCCACTTCTATTGAAGAAGCTTTTACACTTTGAAGTCCAAGCAGAAACTCAGAGCTGGAGAAGTTCCTTCTGAACAGGCCTTTGAAACGAGCTGAAAATCCAAGGCTGTTAGGAGAGAGGTTGTTAGTCATTGAATAGTTTCTCCAATATGTGAATTTGCTTTTCAACAGGCCCCTCAATTAGCCTAAGAGTCCTTAAATCAAGTTAGACTCTGATTAAAGAATTATTGTGGTCTTGTTCTACATTTATACCCCTGTCTTTCACAGAATATTCATCCTTCCTCTTGCAATTTTTTTTCTTGCTTTTATTTTCTTCCCTCAGCCCTCTCCCAACTCTCTATCTGGGCTAGCAACCCATTGAATGGGTTCGATGAATCTGAAAGCTACTCTGTCTCCCTTGTCCCATAGTGAGCAACTCCTGTGGATACCCCTAATGTCCTTGAATCCCTTTTCCTCTCCTTCTCCTCCCTCCGTTCTCTCCTCTCCTCCTCCCCTCCCTCCTCTCCTCTCATTCTCCTCCCCTTTCCCCTCTCTTCTTTCAGGCTCCAGTCTTCTCACTGATCTATTGTTCTCTGGCCACTATCTTGATAGCATCACATCAAACTGATGTGTGTGTGTGTGTGTGTGTGTGTGTGCGCGTGCGCGTGCATGCACGCACGCACACATGCGTGCACATGCCCATCCCGGGGCTTGAACTTGGCCTAGGCACTGGCCCTGAGCTTTTATGCTCAAGACTACTGCTCTCCCACTTAAGCCACAGCTCACAGTGAAGCCACAGCTTCACTTTCGGTAGTTTGATGGCTAATTGGAAAAAAGAGTCTCAGGGACTTTCCTGCCCAGGCTGCCTTTGAGCCTCAGTCCTCAGATCTTAGCCTCCTGAATACCTAAAGTTAAAGGTATGAGTTACTGGCTCCCAGTTTCAGAATAATTGTCAAAAACACAAATCTGGATTTGTCTTTCCTGGCTTAAAACCCTTCAGAGTCTTCAGATAAGATCAAATCCTTCATTCAGCCAACAAGATGCTCTAGGATTTGGCCTTGTCTATTCTGCCAATATTTTTTTCTAGTATCATTCCTGCCACAGAGACCTTTGGATTTTGAAGGCCATATCATCAATTGCACTTGCCTACAATGGTTCTCATTGCTAATAGCATAAACAGTCTCTAACTGCTACCCTATTTTCCATCATTTCCTTCCTTCCATATTGTTCTTCCTTTGTACCAAGAGAGTTCTTCTGTGGCATCTCCCTGGGGGTGGCACAGACATTTCAGGTTCAAGTCTTGGTTTCTCGGTCATAGGATGACATCTCTTCTTCCTCCCCCTCCTCTTCCTCCTTCCCTTCTTCTCCTCCTCCTTCTCAAGACCAAGGCCCTGCTTATGTGAGGCAAGTTATCTGTGCTCTGTTAGTAAGCTACATTCCTACTGTGGTGGTGAACTAAGACAGGTTCATCTGCCCTACTACCATCTTATCCATCACTCCCTCTCACACTCTTTGCCTCTGTCACTGTCTGTGTCACTGTCTCTGTGTCTCGGTCTCTGAGTCTCTGTCTCTGTCTCTCTGTCTCTGTCTCTCTCTATGTATCTCTGTCTCTGTCTCTGTCTCTCTGTCACTCTCTCTCTCTCTCTCTTTCTCTCTCTCTCTCTCTCTTTCCCCCAGACTTAACCACCTTGAACTCAAAGGAAAAATCTCTTCAAGAGCTTCAAAACTCTTCATGTGCTGTTTCCTGTGCTCCTCATCTCTGGTGGTTTGCCTCAGTGAACACTGAGTACATATAATGTGTCCTTTACTGCTTTAAGCTTGGGAACAGAGTCTCTGTTGTTATCAAGCATAGAATCTAGTAAAGGAGTTAGGCAGGCCATATCCTGATTCTCCTGTCATGAGGAAGTGACTTAGCCTCCCTGTGTCCCAGGTCTATTTATCTGTAAGATGAAACTATTAATGTCATCTTCACACTGTTGTTATAGAATGAAGTAAAAATAACATATCCGTTGCTAAGTGCTGACCTCAGGATTAGTATGAAACATAATGAGATAATACAAGAAAGTGCTTAGAATAATAACAAGATGATATATGTATCTTCAATAAATGATAGCTTCATATTTTTATTATGCAAACAGAGGAATGTCCAAGTGCAGAAACAAGAAATGATATAGGGAACCTTCTTAGATGGCTCCAGTAATCAGGGAATACTTCTCCGAAGAGGTGACCATTAAGACCACAAAGGTAGATGCTGGGAAGGTGGCTCAGTGGAAGAGTGTTTTCCCTGCCTGCGTGAGGCCCTGGATTTTATTCCTCAGTACCACATAAGCAGAAAACGCTGGAAATGGCTCTGGGGCTCAAGTGGTAGAGTTCTTGCCTTGAGCTGAAGAGCTGAGGGACAGCACCCAGGCCCAGAGTTCAGACCCTATGACCAACAAAAAAAAAGGCCACAAAGGTACTTACAACCATCTGCAAAGACAAAGGATCCCATCAGATAGTCAGGTCTGGAATATACCAAAAGAAACATGAGCCTCCATATGGCCTCGGACCCATTGTGTCCCCTCTGAAGCTCAGGCTCATCACCTGCAAATTTAGAACTATAGTCCAAATTGTAAAGCGAATACAAGGGTAAAAGGAATTCATAAGATAAGGCTAATGTAGTAAATTTTTAAATAACTCATATACATCGGCAAGCAGAGACTGCATTAATAAATGTTCATCGCTCCCTCTCTCTCCATCTGCTCCCCTGTGCTAAGTATTCTCCAAAATTAACGCCTTCTCCTATCACTCTCATTGCCAGTAAGTCAGGCTTTGAAGTCGTGTTTTCCTATTGCCCAGCCTTGGCTCCTTCAACATCATCCTTGAGTCAAGTCAAGAAATCCAGAATCATCCTAATTGTTGACAACTATTCCTTTTGCTATTTTTTCCATGCCGATTGACCCTCTGTACATGCTAGACAAGCACTCTACCACTCAACTAAAGCCTCTACCCCACAACAATAACTCAGTAAGAGGGATCTCTTCTTCACCCCATTTTACAGAACAGAGAGAGAGAGTGACAGAGATCTGAGGATGGATTAACTGGTCCAGTGATGGAGTCCTCAGCCTATTTTCTAAATTCTGATCTCAGAGGCTGAAATTGCATGTCTCTCTCTCTCTCTCTCTCTCTCCTATCTTCCCTCCCACCTTTCCTATCTTTCTCCTCACTCATTTCATTCTTTTCTCCTTTATCTCTTTTTTGTGTGTTGCACAGGTCTGAAGCCTTGCTAAATTGGCAAGTCCTTACAACCCTGGATGAGAGATCAGGGAGAGTAAGGAGAGAAAAATGAGCTCTGTGATTCCAGTGTGAGTGAATAACATGCACTCTTTCCTCTCAGCTGGAATTAATGTCTGAATAGTTTCTGAATTAAAGTAATACTTTTCAGGCTGGGAAGGTGGCTCAGTGGTAGAGTGCTTGCCTTGCATGCATGAGGCCCTGGCTTCAATTACTCAGCACCACATAAGCAGAAAAAAAAGCCGGAAGTGGTGCTGTGGCTCAAGTGGTAGAGCACTAGCCTTGAGGTGAAGAGCTAAGGGACAGCGCCCAGGCCCAGAGTTGAGGCCCACGACCAGACCCCCCTCCCAAAATAAATAAATAAATAAAATAATACTTTTCCTGAAGAAGCCACATTCCTTAAAATAAGAATCGGGACATTTCTGTGAAGGAAGCTAAGGATATGTAAAAAGTTTAAATTGCCGGAATTGCTAGGATTGTGTTAAGAGATAGGGAAGTAGTTGAAGTGTGTGTGTGTGTGTGTGTGTGTGTGTGTGTGTGTGTGTGTGTGTGTGTATACAGTATCAAAGGATATTGTCATTTCTTTTTTGCATATAAAGAAATTGAAATCAAAGTTCATTCAGCTTCCAAGTCTATAAGATGTTGAAGTGAATGGTGAAAGTTTTCTTCCTCAGAACTCTTCCCAGATTTATTCATGCTGTGTCCTCTCAGGATCATTGTCTATGTTCTTCAGTTCCTATAAATTAGTCATTTGGCCCAGGCCAAACATATGACCTTGACTTCTCTTTATCGCCCTTTAGCATCCTTCCAAGGTATATTTGATATACTGAGCTTCCTTTGCCAAAAGATTCATCTAGTCACTGTCCCTAGGCTCTGCTGAGTGAGAAGCCAGCTTCACATTTATACTTCAGGACTGGGTACAGCCGCATTTTCCTGCCATTGTTATACGTCTGAAGGATGCTTCTTCTTGTCTCCCACATCATGCTCCCCCTCCTTCTCTGGCCCCTCATATTCATACTTGGCAATTGTCTTGCAAACATTTAACTCACTAAGTCTGTCTGGATACAGTGGCCCTATATAAATCTCCACAGCCCAGGGCCTCCCCCTGGCCCAGTGACCTTCACAGCTAACACCATGGGATTGTGTTTTCCTACAGGCCAGAGGCCGTGAATGCTCAATAAATGTTGGCCAAACAGACAAGCAAACGTTGTCACTGTTGGAGCCATGAATTGGTGGCAGAGTTTCTATGTTAAAAATATATTTCATGTGAGCTACTTATACCATCTGCACGCATCCAGTCACCAAGACATTTGTAGTGAGCTGATTCATTCTGAGCAGATACAAAGGAAAAGGAAAACTAGTTATGAATAAGTAGTTTCAGAATTTAGGGGAAAAATGCCTTGTAGCTATGATCTCAAGAATTCTAAGGCGGTAAAGAGGATTTAAATCTGGGGCATTCTTTTCTTTTATCTTTTTCTTTTCTTTTTTTTGTCTGTCGTGGAGCCTGAACTCTGGGCCTGTGCGCTGTCCCTCAGCTCTTCAGCTCAAGGCTAGCGCTCTAACATGAGCCACAGTGCCACTTCCAGCTTTTTCTGCTTATGTGGTACTGAGGGATTGAACCCAGGGCCACATGTATCCAAGGCAAGCACTCTACCACTGAGCCACCTTCCCAGCCCCTGGGGATTCTTTTCTGTTCTCATGATAAGCATCAAGTTTCAGGGCTTTAGCATCAATGAGTATGAAAAAGAGGGTTAAGTTACTTAATACTTTGGTACATGAAATATATACATATATATCAAGTCTAGAAAGCCACTCATGTAAAATATTAATCCACATCCATTTAACTAAAATTGAAATCGTGAGTTCAAAGGCTGATCTTCCTTCCTGTGCCTCCCCCCAGTATGATAAGAACAGGGACCAGCCAGCTATTTGTTTGCCATGGAGGCCCAGTGCCAGGCACTGAGGTACACATGGACTTGTCTTCTTGCCTTCCCAGGGGTAGATATATTAAACAAATAAGCTTACACATCAGTATGGAAATTACAAATGGTGATAAATGCTCTGAGTGAAGAGCAGCGGGTGACCCACTTAAATCAGGTGGTCAGGAAAGTGACAGGCTAGAGCGTGGCTTTGTCTGAGTTGTCCCTTCATAGACTGGTAGGTAGAAGCCTAAGGGCTCAATGTGGAAAGCTAGATATCAGGAAGAATTCAGGTTTCCCCTTGTCTGAGAAAGAAAAGCTGAGTATGTGAGCGTGACAGTCTTTCTTGCTTAATTAGTCACTTCTAAGGCCTCCTTACTGCTAACAGTCCCTGAGCAGATTTTATTAAATCTGCTCAATAGATTTCCTATTTCCCCCCTTTTTTCATCCCCTTATAACTCATGGTGATTCCACTGGAGGAATTATCTTCATTCTATTTATCTATTTAGACATATACATACTGATATTTATGTTTTCTTGTCATATTTGAAACTATACACAATTTGAGCCTGAAATGTATCATCATGTTATGAGGTGCAGATGCAAAACTGAACATTAGACTGGAGACCCACGAAACAGAAATTTTGAAGAAAGAAATACATAGTGTGTGATACCTGCTTCTTTTAATAACACCATGACTGGCCTCTGTGCAGAAAATATATCTGAAATATTCTAAAGTGATTTATATTTTATTAGGTAGCGGGGTTGGTAGAACAAAGTCTTGTCACAGAATAACTGCAATTAATTAAATGAAGGAACAAATAATATTCAAAGATCTGTTGCCAGGTTATCAATGCCATTTCCCATAATGCACCTGATCACTTTGGTCTGTCAAAGGAATGTGGCTGCAAGGAACCTGTTAGAATAGTCCTCAGACTACAATTTTGCTTATCTCTGGAATGTGTCACAGATCCCAAATATCTCTTCTTCTCATTATTTTCTGAGATTTCCCCATAATGACTTCATTGTGTAGAACAAAGACTTTATTTTAAATGGCTCAGAAGGGATGGAAAGCCTGGTTCAGCAATAGTAGGCTTCTCTAGCAATTACAAAGCTCTACGTTTAATACTCAGTACCACAAAAGAAAAAAGAAGCAGTATTGTTCTTTAGCCAGGCCTGGTGGCATATACCCACGACCTCAACTACTTGGAAGGCAGATGCAGGAGGATTCGGCTTTTCTGGCCCATTCATGCAAAGTTAACAAGACCTTGTCTCAAAAAGAATTACAGACAAAAGGTCTAGGAACGGGTCTCAACTGGTAGAGCAGACACTCGTATATCCCTCTCCCCCTCTCTTCCTCCTTTCTTTCTTTCCTGCCTCCTTCCTTTCCTTCCCACCATCTGCTGTTACTTTTGATCCTTCTATCTCTTCAGTCTTCCATCCCAGTCTCCCTCCCACAAAAATAGCAAAATATGTTAACATTGCTGGCTGAAACATGAATGGGGACCCTGACCTTTTGTCCATCTTATCCACTCAGAGCTGGTAAAGCACACAGGACAGGACAACTCGCGCGCCCACTCTCCTAGGCAGTGCAGTGGCCACAGAGGGCAGGGCAGGCTTCTTACTCTCTTCTCTGCCTCTGCACAGAACACAGATCAGCTTCTGGTGCCTCTTGTTGCTTAGAAAATGAAGGTGAGTGAACCAAATCCAGGCTGGGAATTAGGGAATTTGAGTCTGGTTCCAGTGTCTCATCCAAGAGAAAGTAAGGCTTTGTTTTTGTGGCACAATAGATCATGTCAGGGAGACACAGATCCAAGTGCTAACCCAACAGATAGCAAAGTGGGCAATTTGGGCACATGGTCTGTCATACCTGTGTCTTCATCTTAAACTAGAAATACCAAGTCATGGGATTGTTGTGAAGATGGAGACGGCATCATAATCAGGTTTGTCGTAGAACCTGTCACAAAATAACTGCTCAGGACCAGTTTGTAGCTTCATCACCTTCTCTTCAAGGGGTGAAACTGTGAACGGTAACTCTCAGCCTCTCCTCTGACTTGTTTGCAGAATTAGTAATATTCCACTTGCTTATTTGTTGGGAACCTACTCCATCTTCAGGTTGGCTGTTCTGTAGGATACAAGAAAAAAAATTACAACAGTGCCCTAGCCTTTAAGGAAGTAACCATTATGTTTGTATAGTTAGTTTAACCCATCTCATTATTTGGTAACACACTGGGCCAGCTGCAAGCTCCCCTGGATGCCAGTGAAAAGAAGGGTATAAACACTGTCATTCAACACCTGCCTTCTCTCCCTGTGTAACGTTGGTTAAGGAATGCAAGCAATTGCTGCCTTGTCTTCTTGGCTCATCGGCATACAAGGTGAGACAAGTCACCACCTCCTTTCCCCTTTTCCTAGAGATTTAAAATTGACCATCAAAGCTGTGCACCTTCACACAGAATGTTGGCTGACCCGGGAAGTCAAACTACCTGCAGATTTCATATAGTTTTGAATGCATAACAAGAAAACGCATGGACATGTGGAGTCCAGAATTCTAGCTTTCCTTACTTAATTATTACATGCACAGGCATTCTACTCATTCATTCACAGTTCTATCCAGACACTCATTCAGCTCACAATCAGCCTCATCCACGTGCCAAGTACCACACTAATGCTTCGCCAAATTACTATCAACAAACTCAACCAATCTATGAGGGAGTAACTGTTAGGAAACCTCAAGTGGAAGAAAGGGAGGGAAGGAGACAGAGAGCTCAACAGATCAGAGACAAGTTTATTCAACACTGAAGAGGGGTACCACATACCATGCAGCAGAGTCAGAGGTATAAGGAGGATGGAAAAGGGGGAGCCTAGGGTGTAAGTACAATTCAAATAAGGAATTCAACTCAGGCAGTTGGCAAAAGGGTCTGCCCGGGGGGTACCCACTTTCTGACAACGTTTTTCCAAAAATTGCACCAAGTGGAAACATCTAAGAGTGGCCCCATGGCTAGGGGAGAAGAGGGTGTCAAGTGGACCTTGACAGCAGCAATAGGTTATGTGAGCAATACAGACTCCCACTGCACAAAGAGGACAACAGAGGCTCGGGAGGTCACAAGATTTAGCCTTGTCTATGCTATCAGTAAGAGGCAGAGCCTAATCCCAGTCCCAAACTAGAACTCTGGTAAGTGACTCAGGGGCGTATCCACGGCAAGGTGTGAGGGGACTTCCCCGCACACCTGAGCAGCTCCACAGGCTTCTCCAGCAAGACAGGTGGGTCCCAATGGGAAGCAGCACAAAGGGTCTGGGTGGATGTGGAGACCACATGGGTCCCAGAGGCTCACTCCGGCTGTGCTCCACTGTCCGGCTGTGCTCCACTGTGCTCCACTAAAGACAGAACAGTCTCAAAAAGATGAGAACCAAGAACACCTTTTGATGTGAGAAGCGGCAGGCATGAATGGACAGGGAAGGAGTGATGGAGATTGTCATGGAGAGCCTCGATCTCAACTGAGTAACCAGAGAAGGTCGATGAGGTGTCTTTGTACTGTGCGGGCCCTAAAATCCAAGGGTATCTTTGGATGGTCAGGTTTTGAGGTAGAAATTCACCTCAACCTGTTCAACATCAAGGCAGTGCATCCAGAAGGAATGTAAGAGAAGACAGATGAGTGTTGGTATCTCGAGCCCAGGAGGGAACTGTGCTCCTGGGCCATCAGTGTAGCTGCCTGGAGCTTTGCTCTCTTTAGATGAGAAGGTGAGAAGAGACAGTCAAACGAATACACGGAACTCCAGGGCTGGCTTGATTTGGAAATGTTTCATCCCACAGTTCCTGAGGTGGCTTCCTAGAGGACTAAAGAATCAAAGAATTTCTGTGAGTAGAAGCCAGTTAGCTATACACCCCTCAGAATAAAGGACATTGGTTGCTAATGTGATCCTTGTAGACAACCCAAGAGAAAGAAATGTGTTCGGGGAAAGCTCAGTGAGTTGGTTATCTCCAGTGGCCCTTCCCTCCCACTCCTGCTCTCAGCTGGGAGCTCAGCATACGCCGGAGAAGACACAGGATGCCATCCTGGGTGTGGGCTGTGTTAGTATTAGTGAGTTTAACATAGTTGTGTCACCAAAGCAAACACTGAGATATTTTGGTCTTGTGAGCAAACATTGAATTTTTTAAGATAAAGTTGGCCTTTCAAAGGAAAATAATATCAAAATACATGATGTCTATGGGTGAAACTTAGCAATAATAACAAAATATGTGGTATCTATGGATGAAGACGGCATAAAGAAAGCTGTTGAGCAATAGAGATGCAAGGGGAACTAGGGTACGGAGAGCAATAGGTGGAATTAATCTGACTAATAATATATGTATGTGTGAGTTACCATGGTGAAATTTCTATGTCAAAGTAATATATCTTGAAAATAATAATGACAGGAAAGTAAAACAGACTCTGTTGGAGAGGTGGGGATCAGTGGGAAGGAAGATAGCCAACAGACAGGCTGGTAAAAGTACTTTATATTCATGTATGGAAATGGAACAATGAAATTCAGTTGAAATTGTTTTAAGAAAGGGGAAGGGAATAACGAAGAAGACAAATGGAAGGGGTGAGTTTGCTGGGACCTTGTATATATGTATAGAAATGTCACCATGAACCCTCTTCCCCCTGTACGAACATGTTCCCTTTTTCAAAATTTTATTTCCATTGTTAAGGAGTTGTACAGCAGAGTTGCCATTTAACAAAACAGTTTATGAATGCGGTGAGTCTTGATCATTTTTACCCTTTCAATATTCCCAGCCATCCCTCCCAACCTCCCCGCTTCACCTACCACCCCCTTTTCAAGTACCCTTCTCCTGGTGTTTATTTTGTTGAGCTAATTATGCTAAGTAAAGTAAATCAGGCCCAGAGAAACAAAGGTTACCTGTTTCCTCTCATATGTGGAAGCTATAATTACTTCATAAACATACAAGTAAATACTTTGGGTGCTATATTAACTGAAATACAGTTGATTCCCGTGATAAATTAAACAACTAATATTTTCTTTAAAAAAAATAAAGGTCTTTTAAGAAAAATAGAAGTGGTTGTTCTCATTGGTAAGCTGTCAGGTCCTGATACCTTCACTGATCCAGTTCACCTCTTTACGATGTTACCACTCACCTTGCAGCCCAACAACTCCACTCACCTAGTTACACAGACTTTTGGTGACTAGCTGGAGGCAGCATTATAAAACCATTAAGAGGACAGGTTCTGGGCTGCTTCCTTATAAGCCAAGTGACCCAACCACTTGCTGGTTTAACTACCATCTCTGAATCTCACTGACATCTTTCCTACAATTAGTGTTAATGCCACTACCTCTTCAGTGCACTGTAGTGAAGACTGAATTGTAACCGCCTCAATAAATATGTCATTAGTATTGTAACTCAGGAATATAGCATTTTTACTCTCATGGCTCTAAGCCTTTGCACATGCTAATTTTTTTGTCTGGCTCATTTCTATTCTCTCTCTCTCTCTCTTTCTCTCTCTCTCTCTCTCTTTCCTCTTAAATCTCAGTGCTGTGTTAGGAACCCTTGGAAAAATTCCCTACTATCTTTTATAGCGTTTTTTTTCCCCAGAGCTGAGGACTGAACTCAGGGTCTTGGGCTCTCGCCAGGCAGGCGCTCTTCCACTGAGCTAAACCTCCAGCCCCTTTCCCTATTATCTTACCTCCCTGGGGCAGCAAGATGACAGATTCTCTAGACACAACTCAGAGCATTCATTGCATGAAACATGCCACACACACACACACACACACACACACACACACACACACACACACACACACACACACACACACACACGTTTGAGCTCTTGAGCTTTTAAGAATGGTTAGGAGTCTTGGAAATCAGTCAGCTTGAGTTCAGATTGTACAACTGTCTTGTCTTGAATGAGTTACTTGACTTTTCTCTGTGTGTTTCTTCGTCTGTGAAGATGGAGATGATAGTGTCTTAGGCCAGGGCAGTGTGGGCTTTTTGTTCTTGAGACTCTCGTGCTCATCTCCTCTTGCCCCATCCTGGCCAAGGGACCAAGGGTACATTCTATTTTCCAGAGCATATTTTAGGGCTCCAGCATTCCCTAAGCAACTTTGAAGGATTCTGCTGGCTGGACCACCAGGGCTTCTTTCCTGGTTCCTGCTTCTGTATGCGCCATCACACCCTATTGCTTGAGGACTATCAGAACCAGTTTCTGAACTGAGCTTGGACTTGTAAGCTGAGTGTGGACAATGGTGACGAGCATCAGACTAATAGGAAGAGAAGACAGAGGAGATTTCCTGTCTCATGGGCTATTGTGTGTTATACATGGGTTACTTCACAGATGTTACTTAGCTGTCCTGTAGAAGAGTGATAGTTCTTGGCTGGAGATCACTGGATGGTCTACTTCTGGAAGCCATTGCACCTGGCTTCCTGCCTAGAAGTTTCCTGCCTTCTCCAAACACCAGTCTTTGTTCTTTTAGAGGACCCAGGAGATTCTGTTACCTGAAGCCCCAAATCCTGATGGCTTCAGGAATGATTTTTTCCCCTTGTCTTCATTTTTTATCTTGCAGTTAGTTGTTTAAAAGTCCTTGAAATAGCAGACTTTGCTCTGCACCTGCCCTCCCTTCCGGGAATGGTATGGATGCTTGGAAAGGCTGGGTGCTCTGTGCAGGAGGGAAGACACATTGCATTCATCTGCTTCACAGTGAGAGGTCTCTCAGGCTGCCTGCCTGCATATCCAAGATTCACATTCTCCCTGTCTACCTCTACATTTCATGATCAACACCAACTCTTATAGCTTTTTGTTTTTCCAGAGCTGAGGACCGAACTCAGGGCCTTGCCCTTGCCAGGCAAGCGCTCTTCCGCTGAGCTAAACCCCCAGCCCCCAACACCAACTCTTAACAGTTTCTTTTCTTTTTCTGGATGCTACTTTTAGACCAGTGAGAGGATTTTCAGACTTCTACTAGGAATTCCAATGAAGCAGAAGGTAGAAAGTTGTGCTAAGAGCAGAATCTGGGTATTGGCAAATTCTGGGACTTCCCATACCCCTAGTACTGAGGTCTCCCAGACCCCTAACCTCCCGCAGTGATATGGCTAAGGGAGCTGAACACCCTGATTCCTAGACAATGGACTGCCAGACAGCAAGCAGAGGCTGAACTATGTACTTCAGGCTGGATTGCATGAGCTTTGCAAAAATACTGGTACGGAGTAAATGGTCCATCAATTTGTTCAGTGAATGAAACAATAAGTATAACAAGTAGAAAAACAAGATTTTTAATGCCAGATTATGAGGGCAGTGTCTGGAAGGTGAAACTATTAAATAGGAAACCTTTGTATTCTGCTTGAGCATGTAGATTTGTGCAGTGTGTGAAGATGTACAGGCTTTGTAAGAGCATGCAGGGATGGGGGCTGAGTTGCTCTGCATAATAGGATAAGGAGAATTGGCAGTACCCCAGCTAATGTAATGGGGAAGAGAAATAGCAGGAAAAAGAAAGCTGGGAAAATAAGAGGGGAAGACTTGTGTAAGTGCTGTGTACCTGCCCCCCCATCATATTTTCAATAAAATTTATCAAACATGTGAATGCATATATGTGTGTACCTATCCACATGTGAAGTAGTCAGGGTGCTTCAGAGAAATAGAGCTAATAGGATATGACCAGATATATAGGAAAGATTCAATAAGAAACTTGGCTCGTGCAATTATGGAGGCCATAATGACAATATGTCATCTGCAAGCTGGACACTTGGAAAGCTGGAGGTACAATTCAAATTTAGACCAATAGCCTGAGAAACAGGATCCCCAAGGGCCAAGGGCAGGAGAAGGGGAAGGCAGGAGAAGGTCCAAGGGCACATGATTCCACAGGAAAATTTACCTTTTCTCTCCCTCTTTATTCTACCTGAGCCCTCACAGGAATAGATGATGTCCACACATGTTAGCAAGGCCAATCTTCTTTACTCAGCCTACTGATGATAATGTCATCTCTGAGAGAAACTCTCTAACAGATATACCTAGAGATAATGTCTTTTCAGCTATCTGGGCACCCTGTAGCCTAGTCAAGTTGAACCATGAAAGAAATCTTCATAGCATATATGCATGTACCTTAATCTGCTTTCTGCTGGTATGAAAGAGTGGGTGATCTACAAATAACAGAAGTTTGAGATCACAGTTCTAGAATCTTAGAAGCCCAAATGCAGAATCAGGATCTGAAAGGGTGTTGTTACTGCACCTCTGTGTGGGGGGAAGGGCAGCCCAACACTAGGCAAACAGCATTGGTTCACTTCCAAGACCCAAGTCTCATTTTATGAGTCCCAGTTCAGGGCAATTCCAAGGCAACCCCTGTGAGTTTGGGAGGACACATTCTGTACACAGGCCGGAATGAGCAGAAAGATTGCCTTCATGCTGATGTCCACATGGTGTCGGACAGGCGAGGCATGCAGAGTTAAACCTAGAAGGATGAGTAAGCTCTGGGAGAGGGAGCCCTGGACTTCACAGAAGCTGTGCAGGCAGGTGTGGGGTTTCCACAGGTAGAGATGTGTCTGATGTGACTACATGTGGGTCTCTTAAGAAAGATGGGGAACCACCACTGCCATGTGGGTTACTTTCAATGAAGAAGCCAGTTCTGATACTCAGTGTCAGTTTGAGCCCTCACAGAAGGGATAAAAAGTGAGCTCACAGAGCCACCGCCTTAGGGCAATGAGGTCTACCATGACGACATAGCCAGAGAGAAGAAAAGGCTCGCAGATGATTCTGGGATGGGATTCTGGCGAGCGGTATGGTCAGGGGTGAAGAAGTGAGGTGTGATTTCCTTGGATGCCACTTCTCCTCTCACAAAGGTCTCTGCTTCTCCAAACACATCTAGGATCACATTCATCTCTGTGTTCCAGGGCCTATTAAGGTGCTTATGGCGTCAAGGCACTAATAAATGTTTGTCGAGTGAACAAATTAATGGAGATGGTTTTGCATATAAAACAAGATGTGTTGCTTAAAAATTCAATTTGCACTCAGCTTTGCAGATGCACATCTGTTTCAAGAGTTGGTTATTTTAATTACATTCAGCTCTTTTGTATGCAACATTTATGAAGTGGACAGTGGCAGTAATATAATTACACTCATCAGTGTAGAAAGCTATAGAGGCTTATGCAAGATAGATCTTTGACCTCAAATTATATGATCTGACTACTACCATTCAATGTATAGTAAGAGAATATGATATGGTCCAATGGAGAATCAAGTCCTTTGAAACAAACTCTATCAGTCTGAATCCTAGCTCTGCCCTTTATTATTTCCATGAATTCGAGCAAGAATCAGATAGGATTCTGTGGTTGAGCACCTGCCTAGCACATCAAAGCTCTAGATTAACCCTTGGTTATTAATCCCCAGCACCACAAAAATAAGTAAGTAAAATAAGAATCAAGTTGTCATCTGTTATATGAGAAAAGTAATATCCACTGCCTTGTACATGAAGCCTTTGTGTAATGGCATATGTACATAAATGGTACAGTAAGTAGGATTGCTCTGTCTCAACTCAAGTTATTCTTGAATTCAAGTCTTTAATGGTTGTGAACTTGAAGTAGAGACAAGCAAAGTTCTTTAGAAATCAGATCCCAGCTCAGAATTCAAGTACCATGAATGACAGGAGTCTTGACTGCTCCTGGCTTCAATCCAAATCCCATGACCCAGTGTTCATTTAGATTCAATATGAAGTCTGATTCCAAGCAGTGAAACAATATTTAATATCAGCCCATTGTGCCACTGAGCCCCGCTGTAATCTGTTTTTAGATTTGCTGAAGTTTTCTTTCTCATTTGATCAGCAATTATTTCAAATGAAATTGGCACAAAGCAATCGGATTACTGGGTCGTTGACTCTCATCTCCTGGCAGATGAAGGAAAGCAAATGTAGTTTTCATGGGTACATGTCAACGACTCCACATTGCCACAAGGGAAACAGCTTGGGCTAAAATGGTGAAGCCTGGAAAAATATGAATGGAGTGGAAATGGGTCTCATGCATTGCTTCATGGGTGTAAGATTTAAATGACCTGGGAATTTTATGAATCAGATTTTCATTGTTTTGGTCAGATGTATTCACGTAAAGTCAATTTCTTACCACTATGATCATTTGTGCTCATAAAGTAAGTAGCCATCCTTTAAAGATGACATTGTAAAATCCTTTAATCTCCTAATAATTCTTCTGGGAGAAAAGATCAGATTCATCTGATCTTTGGAGTATGGAGTTGGGCGCCAGAGAGAATCAGACTTAATTTTCACTCCAGCACACAGTTTGTTTCATTTGTAAAAAAGAAAATAGTCCTTCCTGGACAACTTGTTATGCAGATTAAAAGGAAGAGTAATGTGAGGAGCTACCCAATAATTTCCTGCCTTTCCCTCCTGAACAAACGAAGCTCTCCTTTTCATCTGTTTTGTGGAGTAGATTGGATTATTTTCAATTATTTTTCCTTATAAAGAAGGATCTTGGAATTTGAAAATATATGGGGCAAATCTGAATCCAACCTATAGCACAGAATAAACTATTGTAATTCTCTGAGGTTCATGGGACTGTTTCTATGACAGCAAAGACTGATGAACACATTGTATGCTTAAGACGAAACAAGACAGACTGCTTTCTGCCTAGTGAAGGTTGCAATCAAATGAAAGACATAAATATTAGACAGGTAATTGTCATAAATTATTTGAGTGTTGTATTAGACACAGTTCTCTAGAGAAACAGAAATTAAGTGCATGCATGTATGAGTGTAGTTTACATACATATGCACACATATAAAAAGAGATTTATTTCAAGACATTGGCTCAGGTCGTGCCATTGTGGATACTTGATGAGTCCAGTCTCTAATGGTAGAAGTTGACAGGTCAGAGATGCAGGAAAGTACTGGTGAAGGGATAAGTGCATGTCATGCTCAGTGTCTGAAGGCATTTGCTGGAGAATTCTCCCATGCTCAGGGAAGGGCTGGTCTTTGGTTTTGTCTAAACCTTCAGCTGATTAGATGAGGACCACCTTCCTTACAGAAGACTATCTGTTTTACTTAGAAGTCTACCAGTTTAGAGGTTAGTCTCAATGAAAAACAGCCTCACAAAAACATACAAGGAATATTTGATCGGCATACCATGGTCCATCTGAAGTGCTACAAAATCACCAATCACTGGGTTTCAGGATGGGCAGGGGAGAGGTCATGGGGAGGTGTGGCAGAAAGCTCTCCCAACCTCAAAGTCAGTGGCCCCAGAGGAATCTTTAGACAGGCTGGGCAGTGACTTGTTTTGTCTATCCCGTGGCTTGTGTGACTCAGCTAGGATCTGGTTGGGTGAGCAAGGATCTCTAGGATACCTTCCTTAGTTTGTGGAAAATGTAGCTCTGGCACTTTCCAGGAAACTAAGGTTGCAATGAGAATTGAGATGACAGTTCAAGTTACCTCGAACAAATTATCCTGCACTGTCTGGATGTGCCTCATGTGAGCATAAGAATCCTTCAAGTGCAGGAAAGGGAAACCCAAGAGTATCAGAGTAGAGAGAGATAGGAAGAGGCTCTACTTCAAACTGTGAAGATGAGGGAAGGGACCACAAGCTGAGGGATGTAGGCAGCCTGTGGAAAAGCTGAAGGATGAGGAAATGGTGGCACTCCTGAAGGAGCACAGCCTGGTCCACACATGACTTCAGTCTGGTCAGACCAGTTTTAAGCTGAGTCTTCAGAGTTGCAAGCTTTAAGTTGTAAGACTGTTTTTGTTTTGTTTTGGTTTGGTTTAAATCACTGTGGTACTTTATTACAGCTCCAATAGCAAGTTTACACAGATGATTCACTTCTTCTTTAGAGCTCCCAGATGGCAATTTCTGAGGAGTTAATTCCTACTTCCCCTACCATCAGACTTAATTTTCCTTACATACCAAGTCTCAGGTATCAGAGGAGCTATGCTGGGTAAGGTTCACCAGCCTAATACCCAATTGCTGGTGAGACCAGAGAGATTGAGAGAGAGAGACAACAGAGAGACAGACAGACAGACTGAGAGAGAGACAGACAGACATGGACAGAGAGCAACAGAGACAGAGACAGAGAGAGAGATGCTGAGTGAGAGGAACAAAGACACTCAGGGACCACCCAGCAGTTCTTTTCATCTTAAAATGGACATCTAGGGCTCAGAGAGAGGTCAGAGATTACCTACAGCCATAGAAGTAGGTCGGAGCCAGCCAGACTCCAGCCTTCAGACACCAGAATGGAAGGGTCTTCTCCTAAAGATAATGCAAATCACACTCAGGCCCACGTGCAGCCCCATCCCCACTCCTGAGAACCATGTGCCAGATGCAGAATGGGAGATCATCTGAAGAAGACAGGGCTGGGGACAGGTGTGAGGAGATGGAGATGCTGCCTTCAGTGTCTGATCAAGGGTGACCTCTCTGGAAGACTGGGAATGGGGGGTGTGCCCCAGGAGGCAGTGTGCCCCCGTCTCTAGCAGAGACATGCAGGGAAGGACACCATCACTGGGAGAGAAGAGGCTCGTATGGTGACTTCAGGGCCCTTCAATCTGCACTTCCAGGCCTCAGTGAACCAGGGATGCAGGAAGGTCACTCTCCGTGATGCCGTCTCTAAAGCTCAGGCTTGTTCTTTCCATACACCCCCCTCACCCTCCCATGTGCCAGAGTAGCAGGAACAGCTCTCGACTTTGTGCTTTAGCACTTCATTCTTTCTATCTTTTTTCTCTTCTGTTCTAGGCCTCTGGGAGATATATTTGTCTTCCTTCAAAAAGCCCCTAGCTGTGATTGGGCACGGGGTGACAAGTGCCCTGCCAGGGGTGAGCTCATTTGCGAGGGGCTGCCTCTGTGGCTCAGATCTGGCTGCCCTCACTCCAGCAGGAGTCTCTCTTGGCTTCTGGTTAGCCTGCTGTGTGGCCTTCACCCGCCTAGTCATCTCCTTTCTCTCCTGGAGAAGAAAGGCTCAGCATGGCCTCCCGCCCATGGGGCTGGGACAAACCTCCGTGATCATCACACTGGGGCTCTTAGACGTTGACTCGGGATGTCTGACAAAGCCTCTAAGTACCTGACCTCAGAGGCTTCTGTGATGTTCTGCCCTGGGAAGGGCATGTTTGGTACCTGGAAGATGAATAGAGAGCTAGTAAGTTTGCATGCAACCCCAACCTTCAAGGGCTTTCCAACCACATTTTCCTGTATCCCGAGACCAGTAACACACTGAACATGTTCTACTTTCCTTTGGAAAATAGTTTAGGCCATATTGTCTTTTTTTTTGTTCCAAGAGAAATTCATTTTAGAGTGATAGGGGAGCCAGGGTAAGGGGTTCAAAATTAATTACTGTTATCCTAGAGGCCAGAGAAAATTCAGTAAAGCAGCAATTTTCCCCCCTTCGTGTTAGCTCTATTCCCAAGACTCAATTTGTAAAGACCCACCAACCCTAGCTGTGATTTTGGTGTGCCTGTCTCTGTTTTGTATTTGGGGCCTCTCTGTATGTGTAATTTCCTCCTCTTCTTTGTGTTGCCTGTGTGAGAAGAAAGAAGACAGAGACAGAAGGGGACACAGCAGGCCGCTGTTCCTCCTCGTTCCTAAACAAAGTCTCCAGTAGAGAATGGGGTGGGGCATCTTTCCCCATTTGTAAATTGCAACCAGAAAAAAAGAAAGTCTTAGGGGGAAGGATGTGAATGTGGCTCAGGAAAAAAAAGAGAAGAAAAGAAGATTTGATGGGGGAGTGTCATCTAAATATTTTTATTAAAAAGACTTAACTTGGGCTTCTTAGTTGTTTAGGTAAGATGGAGAGGTCACCTGAGACCTGACTGCTTCAAATTTTAGTTTGAAATGACATTTCATTTTAGGACCTTGTCCTTTTTTGTGGTATTATTTGGACAAGGACAATGTAAACAGGCATCTTTTCTGGTTCACTGTCACAGCACCAAATAAGAGGGTTTCCATCCTTAGATTAGACTGTTTATTGTGTCACAGAGAGAGGGTGGCAGGCAGGCGGCTGTGTGCAATGATTTGGGTCTGCAGTGTTGGTTCGCAGGTGCCCAAGCTCCTCCATTGTCTGAAGGAGGAAGTGAGGCTCAGGGAGGCTGAACACCTCAACCAGGTGTGACAGTGTGTATGAGAGTGAGTGACTGAAGAGAAGACAAACTGGACACTAGCATTTCTGTGAGTGTGCACATCATTGCTTTCCCTGCTTCTAGGCAGAGGGGTCTGGTAATGTCTGCAGCTCCCGCTTATGCTCTTTGAAGCTAGCTCCGACCTTGCTTCCCAAGTTGCCTCTTTAACAGCATTAACTTCAAGCTTAACAGGTTGTCAAGTGAACTCTTGATGTCTTGCCCCGATCATTCCATCTCTAAAAATCAGTTCTCGCTAGTGTTTTAGTTATCTATCATTGTGGGGGGGGGAAATATTTCCTGAAACTTAGTGATTTAAAATAGCCATCATTTCATTATATCTTATAATTTTGTGGTCCAGGAATTCAGACAAGGCTCAGCTGAGTGACTCATCTCTTCCGTGTGGCTTTAATGGCGGGCGCTAGACGGCACCAGAGGGTATTCACTCAGATAGGCTGGTTGGGGTTCCCTCAGAGACAAGGGGCTCACTTGCTGGGTGTCCTAATGAGGATGGCTATAAGCTGAGCTCAGAGGACTGTTGACTGGCACATCTCCAATATGGCAGCATTAAGGTAGTCACACTTCTTACCTGGCTAAACATATGATGTTCTAACATGGATTCCAAAAGACGTTGAAACAAATTCCTTCTCTTCTCCTGTGTGTTTTGTGTGTGTGTGTGTGTCCCACTCCAGATTTCATGTTGAAAGTTAATCCTCAAAGCAACAGTGTCAAGAGTACGCAACCTGTAGGAGGTGATTCAGCCTAGCCACAAGGGCCAGCCCTCCTAGATAGAATCAGTACCTTGTCTAAGACCTCTGGTACCCTTCTGTTCCACTACCATGTGAAGATGCAGTAAGAAGTGCATCTTGGAAGTAGAGGGAAAATCCTCACAAAAGACCTGGAAAAAATTATATTAAGTGAAGTAAGCCAGGCCCAAAGAAACATAGATCCCATGGTTTCCCTTATTTGTAATAACTAGTATATGTCTGGGACAAACAGAAACGGTCAGATAAATAGATGTTAGGTGAAATGGATCCCAAGATAAGGACTCAAATGGTTTTTCTTTCTTGCTATTGTTTCTAACATATTTATAAGATATTTCTTTGTTGCTTTGTATGTCCCTTCCCCACGGTATAACCCCTGTTTTCACTGTATTTGATGTTGGTATAATTTGTGGAGAGGAAGGGAAAAAACAAATCGTTTAAATAAGGATACAGATGGACCCATTGCAACAATGAGATGTACAAGATGTTATGTCGAAAAATGAACTTTACAACTTTGGTGCGGGGGTGGGGGTGGGGGCAGAGATAGGAAGGGATGGGAAGGGGAAAGAAAGGAAAGGAGGAGGCAGCAGTGCTTGTACTCATTACCTTGCTCATGTAATTGTAACCCCTCTGCATGGTATTTTCACAATAAAAAAAAATGCTGAATCTGGCAGCCCCTTGATCATGGACTTCCCAACTTCCAGAATTGTAGAACTGTCTACTCTCTAGATCCAATCTAGGGAATTTTGTTAAAGCAGCACAAATAGATTTGGACATGATAGTTGAATAAATGGACTGGCCTAAATCCTTTGTATCTGTTGAATACAAGAAAGGCTATGTGGCTTCCAAGACTATGTTAGAAGAAAATGATTCAATTTTAACCCTATTTCCTTTTCCAGGACACAAGGTAGATGGAGCTAAGACTGGCACACCCATGTCTATTGGCATCAAAGCCATCATGCTGGAGAAAACACATGGAAAGACCGTATAGAATCGGAGATCCCCAGATCTCTCAGCTGCTCAGGTCTGAACCACTGATGAAGTGAAGATAAAAATCCTTTGCTGTATCTTACACAAATTTCTGACCTTCAGAATTCACAAGCATCATGTATACCTTCATGAGGCCACTGAACTTCTGTCTGCTTTGCTTTGTAGCTATGACCAATTGAAATGTGTAGTTCAGGGACCCAGGAGTGCATTTCCAGTGGAGAAGAAGGAGGCTCTTTCATCTGTGATCACTCATTCTTGGGCAACGTAGTCACTTCTGGTATATTAATGAACACAGTGAAAAGCATCAAGGAAAGAGGACATCGAATCCACCTTTTGATGAGAGGGAGTTAGCAGTTTGCAGCCACATTTTGAGGTTTCCACAGCCAGTGTCTATCTCAACAAAAGACAGGAATTGTTTAAGCCAGAAGCCCACAAATTACTCTTCATCCCTCCCTCTCCCTCATCTGCGTGTCCAATCCATCAACAATCAGAAAATCTGCGTGAGTCTTCTGCCAGAGAATTTACAAATCTAGTTATGCTATTCTTGCTGTTGCCATTGCTTCTTCATGGTATAGAACTCTCACCTCCTTAAGAAACCCCTGTTCAATTCTTGTTCTCCCACATTAAATTTTGGAAGTCTTCAGTGATTTTCTACTCTAGTGAGAGGCGTCTAAGCTCATTAGTATGATGTACACAGGTTTAAATGATCACTTCCTGTTTGGTTGTTTGTTTGTGCTGGTTCTGAGGCTTGAACTCAAGGCCTGGGAGCTGTCCCTGTGTCTTTTTTTCTCCAGGCAGCACTCCACCACTTCAATCACAGCTTTGGCTTTTTGGTAGTTAATTGGAGATAAGTGTTTCATGGACCTTTTTTACTGGGCTGGCTTTGAACCATGATCCTCAAATCTCAGCCTCATTGGTAGTGAGGATTATAGGTGTGAGCCACCAGTTCCCAGCTTAAATGATCACTTCTTGTTTACCACTCTTATCATCCCGAGTTGCACCATCATCTTCATTATCTGCCATTCACACTAAGCTCTTTCCACCCCAGGGCTATTTTGCATGCTATTCCTTTTGCCTAGAAGCTATTATTAGGTTCTTTGTGAATCTTGCCCTTTAGGTCACAGCTTAAATGCTACCATGTCAGTAAATACCTGTGTTGACCACATTAGGTAGCTTTTAACCTCATTTCCCATTCTCCTCTCTGTCTACATCATGCTATTGCTCTGTTTTTGCAGTGGACTTGAAGTTTACCCACTATATTTCAGAGATGTAAATGTGAATGACTAATTCTTTTTCCTTTATGGATGATAGTAGAGTCTTCCTCATTACTGCTGCTGGAGAGAGTAGAAGCATATCAGTTCAGTCTGTTTGGGGGTAAATTCCATCAACTCTCTAGGCCTTAACTCTCTTTCTGAACTATTCCACCTTGCTCTTACTGGTCTACCCTCTCCATTTGCTTTCTGAGATGCTATGTCAGTACTCAGGAAAGCTTTGCCCTCCTCAGTGCTGAGTGTAAGGGCCTCCACCGACTTCCTGCACATAGGAAATGGTAGGAACTGCCCCGTGTGATCTACATGAAATTCTCCTTGGACCTTCATGATAACTTTGAGAAATAATATGTACACATGAAAATAGGTGACTCTTCTATAGAAATGTGTAAAACCCAGAGTCTCAGTGACCTGACATCATGAAAACTTATTGGTTGTGCAAATGTGGGCCAGATGCAATATGGACATGGTATAGCCTCTTGGCTATAACTAGGCCTCTACCACTTCATTTAAAATCAAACTGGTCTTCCTACCTGGATGGCCAATTATGGCCTCTTTACCAAGGTCTATGCACCTAAGACATTCATTATTTTCCTATTAGTCAAACCTTTATCCTATTTCCTGCAACATAATACAATAGCTTTGTGATGCTCTGGGTATTGCAGTCCCTTTCTGCCCAGACCTAGATTACAGAGCATTCTATACTGTAAATGAAATTCAAGAATATCATAGTGATATACCTTCTCTTTAATACCCAGGAGAGATTATAAGTCTCATTTACCCAACCATGAATAGAGCTGCTTTGTGAAAAATGACAATACTAATTTCATTCATAACATAACATACTCATGGAGAGAGAAACAAACACTTTTGAAGCCCCAAATTATGAGGTTTAGTAGGTTTGATTAAACTTTTATTATTAGCTATAAACAATCAAGTTTAATGAAGCAATGCATCTGCTCATAAAAAGTATAAGTGATTATTAGAAATGTAGACAAAACATTCCCATAGAAAGCCTAATGGAATGAAAACAGTAATTACAATGCCAAAAATATTGCCAAGTGTTAAAACTGACACCAGCAAAATGAAACACTTTGCTTAATTTTTAACAACTTTACATGTTGAAACATGACATGCTTGGTATTTCGATTGACACAAATCGTGTTGTTTTTTTTTTCCCACTTGAACACATCTTATTCTTTCACACTCTGCTTTGCATATGATCTCACAAATTTTGGGGTTGCTTCCAGTGAAGGAATTACAAAGCATCACAGGCTGAAAAATCTATTTCATTCCTTCCTTCTGTATGTTTGTAGAAATTCAAAAGGTTGTTTTCATGGTTGTTCTCCTTTTAAGTACCAATTTAATTCTATTACTTGAAATATCATTGCTTTTTTGTGTTAGCTCTCTTCCCAAGAGAATCATCTATGTTTATGGATAAAAACTAGACCTTGGGATACCTGGAGAGCTGTTGGATCCTGTCCCATACAATCAATACCTGCATGACACTGACACTAGGCAAAATGCAAAGTGTGAATTACTTTGTACTTTGTTTGACACTAGTTTATCCAATGAAGAGATTGCCCAGCATTTTTTTTACGATTTCTATTTTAATACACTCCCCATAATATATGCAGGTATCTACAAACAAAAGGAACCCCACAAATTTCAGCAGGGTCGACAGCCTGAAAGGGACATCTCCTTAGAGCACCAAAGTCAGCAGCATTTGAACAAAGCGGCCTGTCCTTTTAAGAAAAATCCCTCTATAGAAACGCAATAATTTCACTGTTACAAAGGAGTCTTTTTCTGAGCACGTAAAGTGCCAGTTTGTTCAGTGTGACCTCTGCTTTCATTCTATCAAGGTTGTATCTGATTACAATGTAAGACAGATGAAGGGGATGCCGTGCTAGGCAAAGAAGAAGAAAGGGGGAAAAAGTTTTAGTCTTGGGTCACTTGCAAAAGTGGTTCATCACTTTTATTGGCAATGTTTTCAATATCATTCTGGGAAGGGTCTCTTGTGTCATTCTGCAAAGAACTGTCTGGGATGTATTTTCAGGCACTATGAAGGTGCTTATTGAAAGCTGACTCACCCAGAGGGACCCTGGGAGCAGAGCAAACTGGAGTCTCGTCATTGCTACCGACACTGGTCCACAGTCCAAATCCTACACAAGGGAACCGGGCAGAATAAAGAACAATACAAATGTTATATGTGTGTCACTGGAGACCAAAAATTATGATGGCAAATTATCCAGCACAGCTTTGTTCAACTTTGTTCAAACTCCGTTCAACTACCTAGGAATTCTAGCAAAGATTCCATATTATTTGTATTACCCAGGGTCACTTGTGGGTGAGCTTGAAAAGCGAATTCGTTCTCCACATCAGCTGTCTTGTCTACTTGCACAAGATTGTCAAGAGTTAAATGGGATCCTGGGCATAATCCTCTGGGCGCAGTGTCCAGGACAAAGTAAATGTTCAGGAAATGTCAGGTGTGATTACTATTTGTAGTTACAGTGCTTTTAGGAAGGAGGAAAAAGCCCTAGAAGTTTCTTTCTCCCTGAGAGCCATGAGAGGGAATTTAATGTAATCAAAACAGCCTGGACATTATGGTTATATTTGCATTGGCACCTAGCTTAGAGAATTCGGCTAGACCCATTTCTGACCTGAAGCTGCTTAAGTATTGAAATGAAGATAATAGTTCCTTCTTCCTAGTGTCTGGCCTACAGGATGAGCCATAAATGTTTTATAAATGCAAGGATGAGATAACAAGCACAAAGCGCGCGGCATGTCGTTAGCTGCTTTACAAATGCCATAGAGGATCTGGAGGTTGGATTATCTCCATCTCAGTAGGAAATTGTGCTCTGGTCAGCTCTACCTTGAAAGCACATCCCAGTCCCCCATTGTGCCTTCCTCCAAACCCTCTACCCCCACCAGGAACAGCACGCCCCCTCCCTGTTGTCCCTGTGGCCACTCTTAACAAGGCCAGCCATTCCCTACCTGGCAGTCCAGAGAGAACTTTCTAAAAATATGAGACCTGCTTGGACCCTTCTGCAGCATCCATTGTCCAGAGAATGAATTCATGGCTCCCAGCCTACCTGGTCCTTTGGCCCTCTCCCCTCCTCATCTGCGGCTGTCCCATGGTCCAATCTGATTCGGTCCCTGAGACTTTGCTGTTCCTCGAATGGAGGCATTGAAGGCTTTGTGGTGCCTTCTGCCTGGACTTCTTTTTTTAACCAAATCTTTCTTGACTTCTCTTTCTCTTTATTCAGGTTTCACCTCCTTGACCATCTACTTTCCCTCTGTCCCCCATTCACCTTTGTTTGTCCATGACAAACCTTATAGTTTCCATAGCAGCTGTCACTCTTGGGCTTGCCCTTTTTTATTTTTATTTTTAAATAAACATGTTTCTTGTCCATCTTCTCCCTGCATTAAGCTTCCCTGAGATCAGGTAGCTTTCGTGTGTCACCTGTGCCTGCTACAAACACTGGCATATGGTAGGTGCTCAATCAATGCTGGATTAATGAATATTGATTGCCTCTGTATGACCAAGCAGTGGTTAAGGTGTCTGGGATTCAGAGATGAATGGTTGTTTTGTTCTCAAAGCAGATAAATATTGCAGGAGAGATAAGCTTTGGATATTATGTGAGAACAAAAGAAAGACAAAGGCATCTAAATAAAAGGAGAATGATAGTGGAGCAGAGGAGATTTCCCAGGATGGTCAGTAAGATGTGAATCTTGGAGACCATGTACCAATTATAATGCCTTCTTTCAGATCTGTTGTGTCAGGAAGAAATGGATCATATATAAAAATGCTTTCCAAACAAAATGTTTACTATAATGTCTTTGTTGCTTTGGGTGAGGATTTACATCCCCACCCCACCCCCTCTCTCTCTCGTTCGAACTACAAAATTTTTATCAAGGTAGTTCATTTCTCTTCTCTACCTGTGAAAAGAAAAAATCCCAGACCTTCCAACTCCAACTTTAAGCCTTGGGGTTCACCAACAGCTCAAGAGATGGTGGGTGTAAGAGAATGGGAAAGCCAGTGGTGGGAAGAGAGTACCCTGGGAAATCGCTCCTGCTGCTACACAAAGTTGATTCCCGCTGCCAGAGCTCGTCAGCCCAAACAGTGTCATCGGGGGAGATGCTAGTGAGAGGCTCTTAATGCAACACACAAGAAGAATTGCTGTTAAAAATATTGTGACAAGTTATATGAAGCACTGAGGGATACTCCCGAGTCCTCAAGAGTGAGGCGATCGTTCCCACAGTCATAAAAGTGGCTTGGCGAGCGAGGACAGTAAATGAAATAAAGGGGGGCACGTTGTCTGAGCTCATAAAGGAGGAGGGTGATTGTGTAGTTACAGTCTTTCATAAAATCCTTCAACACAGTAGAGGGAGAGAAATTGGGTCAGCAGACGATACCTCCATCATGCTCCCTAACATAGACAAGAGGGGTTGGCGGCAAAACAAGAGGACTGGGTCATTATTCTAGCAAATAAAGGCAGGTCTAGAGGGAGTGACCTGTCACTTTAGATTCAGTACAAGACATGTTCCAAGCGTGGAAAACTTGTTTGATGAGGGTCAGGAGACCTGACTTTGAGTTGCTGTGTGGCTTGAGATAGTCACGCAATAAGTTAGTTAGGGTTCTTATAACTCCTTGATGTAACCAATAGCTGCAAATAGTCTCATGCATTAAACATCACCATGCAACATGGGCAGGAAGAGGGCTTTGTTCCATATTGACATTCTGGGTCCCAGCCCAACGGGTGCTGCCATATTCAGGATGATTCTCAAGGTCACCCTGGATGGGACTTTCCAACCTGCAGATGAGAAAGAGGGAAAAGAAAACGAGGACTACATGAAATACCTTAAGGATCCGGGTGCTCACAAATCATTCTTTCCCTTTCACACACAATAATACTGCTTCCATCTTCTCTCAATGGCTCCAGCCTTAATGTTTGAGCATTTTCCTTGCTCATTATATTCCATGATCACATTTGAGTTAAGTGTTGGAGGGAGGCCATTCTTGGGCACATTTCAGTGTTTGTCACCTGCTGTTTGCTATTAAAAGTTGGAGCACCAATAACCATTCTAAGTTTGAAATTGCCAAAGACCCCTTTAGTCTGGAAGTGTGGTTTGCCTGGTTATAACCATACAATCCCCCCCAAACTTTAGCAGATTCCTGATCTTTTCTTTTTTCTAATCAGTTCATTGTACCTATAGCTCTCTCTCTCTCTCTCTCTCTCTCTCTCTCTCTATATATATATATATATATACACACACATATATATGCATATATATGTGTGTATATATATATATATCTCTATATATACACATATATATGCATATATATGTGTGTATATATATATCTCTCTCTATATATATATATTTGAATCCTCATTTCTGGCCTCTTCACTCTATCCCTTTCGCGCTGAAGTCCATGGTACATGGGGGATGTCAGAGTTATATGGAGAGAACATACTTTTAGTCTGGTCTTTGAGGCAGTATTTGCACCACCACATTGCTTCTTTAGATCAAATGTCTTCTCAGTGTTATTTTTTTTATCATTTGGTATCTAGAATCAGCTTTCCCCATCCTCTAAGACACTACATTCCTGGACTCTACTCCCTTTTATTTTTGCTTATAAATCAGCTAATGGTCCCCTGAGAACATCTTGTTTTTTGAAAAGCCTTGTCAAACAGCCAATATTAGCCAGGCACTCCCCACGTTTGATTTTCCACTGGAGATGGAGCCATTACAACCTCAAATCCAACCTAGATCAGATGTCCTCTTTCTTGGATCCATTTCTGCACCAAAAAATTTGAAACAGGGATTCTTTCAGGAAAAGAGAAATCCCTAGAGGGATTCTGAACAGGAAGGGATTTAGTACAAACAAGTAAGAGTCTTGCTCAGTCATTCACATGCTGAGGAGAAAAGGCCAGGCAATCTACTGCAGCTTTTTCCACATCCTCTACGAAAGGGAAGGAAGCAGACCTACAATCTATGATGCATATCATGTAAGCAGCTCTTCTTAGGACACTGGCATACACTGGACTGCCAAGTCTAACCTAGCACCAAGGAATGTGCTTCCCTAAGCTCTTTCTTTAGCTTAGTCTTCCATAGTACCATGAGACTGGAACCTTGTAGTTCCTGGATTCCAAGGTGTTGTCACTGTTGGTATTCCTCAGTTATGCTATGAGATGCCACGTAATAAAACTTAAGCATTATAATTGGAATGTGGTACCTACATTCAAGACAAATAATGTTTTTCTCTTCATTAAAATCTGGACCCTCCAGCATGACACACGAGGATGTTTAATGTCTGTCTCCTGACCTCCTTGGTTCTTGTTGGTTATTCCTCCAGTGTTGTTTTGCTCTCAGAGTGAGAAAGAATTCTACAAACAACTCCCAGATGCCTTCCTACTTACCTCAAGAAAAAAATTTAAATGTTCTAAACTAAATTAAAACTAAATTACAACCCTTTATGCAGTAAAAAAATGTGTTGTGGGAGAAATTATGGCATTGCATATATATATATATATATATGTATTTATATTTATAGACATACACACATATGAAAGAAAGATTTAAAATCAAGAATCATGAGGCTGGAGGCATGGCTTCAAGTGGTAGAGTACCTATCTAGAAAGTGCAATCTTTGAATTCAATCCTTAGTAGTAAAAAAAAATCTAAGTTTCTGTCAGAAGAAAGCATAGAAAGGAGAAACCAGAAAATAATAATAAAAACTAGAGCAAAATTATATGAAGTACAAAACAATAGGAAGTATAGTTCTTTGTAGAGATCAATATAATTGTTAAACCTCTATCCAGGTTAACTGAGTTTCATAAAAGAGAAAGCACAAGATATCAGTACTAGAAATAAAAGACAGGTTGTCACTACTGATCTAAAGGATTCTAAAGGATAAAGATAATGTTGTGAATAATTTCTTTAGATGAAGTAGACCAATTTCTTGAAAAGGATATGCCAAACCCACGCAAAAAGAGATAGTTTGTGTATCTATTAGAGAATTTGAATCAACAACTAATAACCTCCCATGAAGAAAAACAACTAAAAAGTATCGAGGCCAGATTTTTTTTGTTGAATTTGGTACATGTTAAGGGAAGAAATAACACCAATTCTCTACAGCCTCATCCAGAAAATAGAAGTCGAGTGACTGTCTCTTATTCAACCTGATTAGCATTCCATAAATATCAAAACTAGATTAAGAACTTGTAACAAAAATATACATCAATATCTTATTTCTGTTAGACATTGTTGTTGGATTCTATTTATTAATTTTTGTGAAGAATATTGCAAAAAATTAACAGGTAGAACACGTCTAACAGAAATGCACACTATGACCAAGTAAAGTGTATTCCAGATGTATGTCTGTTTGTGAAAAATAATTACCATTTATATATATCAATAACATAGAACATATATGTTCTATATTAACCATATATAACATAGAATAATATAGAAGAGAAGATATGAAGAAGAGACAAAATGGGCTCTAGAAACACCAAAAAACATCCCACATTATTTGATGATTGGAGACTGTAAGTTCAGACAACTAGGTAACTCTATATTCCTAGTTTAAAATCCAATAGAAATGTCATCACATACTCAATGCTAGCAAAGATGAGGAGCAATGGGAACTCTGTTCATGGCTGTTGAAAGTACAAAATGATGCAGGTTTTTTTCATTTTCTTAAAAAATGAGACTTGCTTCAGATCTAGCATTTGTGTTCCTAATTCCTAACTTACCTGAAAAAATATGCACATAATTAAATACATATAACACTTGTGATAGTTTGTATTAGCTTTATTCATAATCATAACCAAAACCTAAAGGCTACCATGGCCTCTGAGTAGAGCAAAGACTTCAGCTGTCACTGAAAAACACTTTCTCAAACAATTGCATGGAAGCAAGGTTGCGATCTGTTTACCGCAAGTGGTTCTTACAAAGCGTGGTAGGTTCTGTGTGATTCTTGAAGCACAACTTCAAGTCTCTGTTCCAGATGGTTTCTTTATTTCCTTGGAGCCCTTTGGATTATAGAAGTGACACACTAGAAAGAACTCCAATCTGCCAGTTTACATCCTAAAAATGTTTACTTCTGGTCTCTAGGGAAATGAGAAAATAAGAAGAAAACCAGAACAGTTCTTGTGAATGGCTTCACCACACTGGAATTGTGCAGGGCTGAACCTGGAAAATCACACACAGCATCCACGAATGAGATACACATTAAAGTCTTCACCTAGCTTGTCTTACAAAGAGTACCTTCTTTCTCATAGTGAGTTTTCCCTATTTTGAGGGAATGGGGAGAAATACTAAAATGTCCTGTTGGTGATATTACATGGGAGAGTTTCCTGACACCATACTGGCAACACTATGTTTGCTTTCAGAACATCCTTTTGAAATTGTACTGATCCCTGACCTAGTGGGGTACCTGTGGTGTGTGCCTCAGTACTCCTTGCTCCTTATTGTGCCCCTAGTGGACCGTGCTCAGACTGCAGCAGCTGGGCCCCACCGGCTGGCTTCTGTGACTTTAGTGAATTCTTCTGTGCAAGTTGCTCCTGCACTAGGAGCCTGCTTCCTGTGTGTAGTTTAGGACAATCAGGGATGGGGAGAGGGGAAAAAGAATTTTGTGATTCTAGATCTGAAACTGAGTGGGTCACTTAGTCGGTCAGATGGTTAAAAAATTGATGATAGGAAAGATTACACCCACTTCTGTGTGTTTATGCAAAAACTGTGAGGCTCAGGTGAGCTAGCAGATACAAATGCCACTGGATACAAAGCAATCCAGAGATGCAAATTAGGACTCCTCAAAACTGTCAGAAGTAGCTGTGATGATAACCTTGCGCTCGTTACACTGGGGTCTCCTCCTGTGGACCTCAGGGTCATAGAAACTAGGTCTCTACTGGCTGTGATCCCAACAGGGGCCTCTGAGGCTGCGTGTGACTGAGGCCCATCAGCGCCCTTGTCTCTCTTTCTGCAAAGTCAAATGTTAATATGCTGGGCTCCTTTGTGCTCCTCCTTAATGGAAGTCCTTTTCCTTCAGCAGTGGCCTTGCTGGCTGTCACTGGAAAAGGACATGCGGGGATGTTTTGCATTGCTCCAAGTGACAGGCTGGAAACATATCCCTTCCCTCACTAGCCCTGGGTTCACTTTCTAGCAGGAACAGCTCAAAATATGAGCTTCTAGACTCACTCCCATGGCTCCATCCTTCAATCTCATGGCCCTGGAACACAGGAAGTATGCTAGGCAAAACAATGGGCCAGACGATGAAGATGATGATGACGACGATGAGGATGAGGATGAAGACAGCAGTCTTCACACTGATCTAAGAGCTATGTGCACATTCACTCACCCCAACCCTATGAGGCTAGAACATCCCTATCCCCACCGTACAAATGAGACAGTGAGAACCAAGTTCACACCACTGAAAACAAGGTCTGGGCTGAAATTTTGAACCCAAGCAGTCTCTCAGGGTTAAAAGATTTGGCCAAGTAGCCACTAAACAATAGCTGGCTTCCTTATACATATAGAGAAAGGGTTGTGAAGTGGATCAATCACTTGTTGGATTTCTGACCATTACGAGTTTCTTCTCTTAACCCTCAACCTGCCACATCAAATGTCTCATAGTATCCCAAACAAGCTGCCTTCCTTGCCCCTGAGTCTTTGAATATGCTACTACTTTTTCCTGGAGAACACCTGGTCAAGTCACGTGGTGAAGCTTTAACCACCCCCTTGCCCAGGTTGGAAGTCTCTTTAGAAAAGAGACTGGCAATTCTTTGAATAACTGAATAGTATGTAATCTGACCTGGAAATTCTGCTTCTAGATATATACCCCAACCTGAAACATGGCTTTAAACAAAAACAATTATGCATGAGTGTTCATAGGTATACCATTCATCATAGCCTATGATACATAGATAAGCAAATGTGGTATATTATGTAAGGGAGGAATAGAGAGCCAAGCACCACTGGTTCACACCTGTAATCCTAGCTACTCAGGAGGCTGGGATCTGGGGATCATGGTTTGAAGCCATCCCAAGCCAAAAACTCCCTGTGAGACTCTTTATCTCCAATTAACCACTTAAAAACTGGAAGTGGCACTGTGTCTCAAAGTGGTAGAGTGCTAGCTAGTCTTGAGCTAAAGAGCTCAGAGACAGCACTTAGGCTCTGAGTTCAAGCCCCATCACCAATAAAAAAAAAAAAAGAATGTAATACTGGGCCATGGTAATCACGAAACATGATGTTAATTGAAAGAACCTAGACACAAAAGGGCATCTAATCTATGAGACTCTATTTATATAAAATGTTCAGAATTAGCAAATGCTACAGAACTACTAAGCAGATTAGTGAGTCTCAGGAGATGATGGGAGAGAGAAACTGGATCTGACTGCTAATAGATGCCAGGTTTATTTGAGGGTGGTGGAAATATTAGAATCAGGTATTAGAGATGGTTCCACAGCCCTATGGATATATTCAAATTACTGCATACTTTAGAAAAATTAATGTGGTAAATTTTGTGCATTAGATCTTAATGCTGTCAGTGATAGATAGATACCGGGTAGAAACTCTGTATACAGGCTTTGATGAACCTTTCAAGTGTTTCAAAAATCATATTAGGACTGATATTATTAGCCATTTTTGTACTCTCTATTAATACCATCATTTAAAAATATACAGATTAATTTGACATCAGAAAAAAATGAGGTGGCCACACTTTTAGAATAAAGTTTTTTAATCAACGAAACTTAGCTTCAGGGCAAATCTTCTACATCCATTTATTCATTCCAGAAATGTTGACAGAGTATGTGACAAGCCTCACACACTCTACTTGCTCTGGACAAGGCATGAGAGGGAACTGAGATCCATGTGGACCAAAGAAATCCTTTCCTCATGCCCAGTGCAGCCTCTTAGAGACATAGCTGTTCAATAAATTCACATACATATACATCCGTAATTTTGGCAAATGACAAGGACAAGAACATAGGTATAACAGGGGATCCACAGGCTCCGGCACTTCTTTTCCTCCTTTTCCTTTGGACTAGAAGAAATTTCGCAGCTCTGCCCTCATCCAGGTTTGGGAAATGCCGGGGTAAGTGAAAGGACTCCAAAAAAGCCATGAGCGGGAAGCACCAAGCATTAGGTGAGAACGTGAGAGTGGAAGCAAAGCCGTTTGCACTGAGTCACAGAGGTGTGTCTTTGTCCTCCTCTGCCTGCCTAGGAATCTTCCAAAGTGAGAAGCCAATCTGCTGGGAATGGTGAGACAAGAAGGTGAGATCTGTGGAGGTGTCACAAATCGTGTCACCTCCCCATCACTCCCAGGGAAGCCAAGAGACCTGGCTCTCACATCAGTGCATCTTTTCAGCAGGCAATGGTGGGAAGAAGGAGAGAGTGAAGGTCATCAGAGCCTCTCAGGTATTGGGTGCTGGAGTGCAAGGTTAGAGACCTGACTTGAGAATGAGGAGCCTGTGGGACCTGAACAGGCAGGAAGACGACAACAAGGCAAAATGGGAGCAGGCTGACCATTGTCACTAAAACTCTAAGCCCTGAAGGATTTCTGATGTTCTTGGATAACACATGAAAGGGTCGGGTTGAGCAGTGAGACGCCACCCTGTACGGCAGTGGGCAGTGAGCTTGATTATGCCACAAAGACTCAGGAGTCTATGATCCGTAGGATTAACTCAGTTTACCTTGGGGCTCTGCCACCGGACAAGGTCCCAGCTGATTCCATGGTGCCAAGCAAGCTTCACTTATCTGCCTCGTCTAAGCTGCTGTATTGTGGTGATGGCAAGGGGTAACTGATGGCTTGTCTCTGCCTTACTCTTAGTTGATGAAAAGGAGATCTGATACTCACAGAGGCCCAGATGATGCTCTGCTCCTGCCTGTCCTCTCCCAGGATCCTTTTCTGCAGTCTTATTTCTCTTCCAGAAGGTTCAGCTCAACAAGTATTCATTATTTTCTTACGATTTCCCTACTTGCCTAAAGGTACAAACCCACTGGGCCTCTAGCAACAGCTAACAGGCTAATATTGACAACTGGCTGGTAAGAGACCTCATTGAGATCTCCTGGTAACCTGTAGGTTTAACCAGATAAAGACTTGGGCGATTTTTATTAAGGATCTGGGGAAATGTTGGGCCCTGGAGGTTAGGGTGCTGTTAATGAGACCCACTGTTAGATTCCTGCTTCACTGCTTTCTCATCCTGCAAATAATAGCATAAACTCTAGAGCCATCCTCCTGTAGAATGAACATGAGTGTCTCTCCTTTTGGATCTTTTAGAAGATAAAATAAGACATATTGGCAGACCACCTGACAAGTATGGAGTATAGAGTAGTCTTTCCATGAATATGACTTCAACTGTTGCTGTAGACAGTTGCTAATGAGTCAAAGAATAAATGGACAAAAACTGTGCCGTATAGGGTACTGGGAAATAAATGGAAGGGATTTTTATTTTCAGCCTCATCACATAATGAAGCCGTGGTCTTTCTAGTCTCACTTGACTGTCTTCTGCTTAAAGCCTTCTCATATTCTGGTCTCACTCAACTACTCAAATCTTTAGCTTTATCTCTTCCCAGGCCTCTCTTAGAATGTCTCAATAGCTCCTAATTGCCTGCCTCTTTTCTTCTTCTTCTTCGTTTGCTTCTAGACCCTTATTTCTGGATGCCGTTGCTGCCTGGCTATTTGTACCTCCTTCCATTCACCTGCTCAACAGGTAGGTCCTGCCAAGATTTCATGCTCAGCTTGGCTGTTCCTTCCCCAGCACTGCTTGTTCCAATAGAAGTGAGTCCCAGTGGAGAAAAGGGCTGCAGGACACTTGTGGAGCAGGGTGCGCTGCTGAGGCAGCAGGTGCATAAGCCTGGAGACGCACGGGAGCCAGTGGCAGGCAGCCCACTTTGATGAAGGAAGATTCTTAGGGAAGAAACAGGAGCTTTCCAGTGTGGATCTCAGGGAGAGAAGATTCCACCTAATGAGTGCCCCTCCTCACTCCCCCCCCCCCCCCCAGGTTCCTGATGTTAAAGAGAAACAAACTCTACATACATGAAAGGCGGCCAGGCCAT
This sequence comes from Dipodomys spectabilis, assembly GCF_019054845.1. NCBI lineage: Eukaryota > Metazoa > Chordata > Mammalia > Rodentia > Heteromyidae > Dipodomys > Dipodomys spectabilis. The sequence goes on along the minus strand of NW_024870941.1, from coordinate 5,024,171 downwards.
AGTTCATTAAGGTGACTTCAACAGGAGAGGAAAATCATGTACAAGCTGGACTGCAGCTGAGGAGAATGAGGAGTCAGCTTAGGAAGTAAGAACAGAGAAAGAACACCGAGAAAGAACACCAAGAATAAGCCATGGGGAAGGGCCAGAGTGAGACCGTGGAGAAGGGGAAAGAGTCCACAAGTGGAAAATGATGACAATGCTTTTTAAATTTTTTAAAATCATATATATATTATTGTAAAAATACTGTACAGAGGGGTTACAGTTATATGAGTAAGGTAATGAGTCAATTTCCTATCGAGCATTGTTACCCCCTCCTTTGTTTATCCCCTACCATCCCTTCCCTCCCCACTTCCCCAACTCCTCCTCCTCACCCCCCGAAGTTGTAAAGTTCGTTTTCAACATTGTCTCTTGTACATCTCATTGTTACAATGGGTCAACCTGTATCCTTATTTCAGCATTTTGTTATTTCCCTTCCCCTCTCAAAATTAGAAAAATGTGTATACAAGATGCAGGCCACCAGAATCAAATACAGGGAAAACCAGGGTTATTCCATGGGGGAGACACATACAAGAGAAACAAAAAAAAATCACATAGTACATTATAAATACATTAAAAACAACAGAAAGAAAGTTAAAACCATTTAGGTCCCTATCTTGGGGTTCATTTCACTTAGCATCATCTTATACAGTCATATATACATAGCTTTTGATCTTTTCTGCTTGCCCTAGGCATATACAAGCTACTGCAAATAAGGGAAACCATGGGACCTATGTTTCTTTGGGCCTGGCTTACGTCACTTAATATATTTTTTTCCCAAGTCTTTCCATTGACAATGCTTTGGGCAGGAACATCGCAGGCAGTGTGGTTTTCTCACAGGGCATGGCCCGGGGGTGGCCTTCAGGCAGAAGCCAGGCTAAAGCTTGTAAAAGCCCGTTGGCAGTGAGCATGCACCTACCTGTCTGTTGTTGGGGCTTTCCCAGGGCAAGCTGAGCATTCTTCACTACCGTCTACTTAGATCTAGAACTGAGCACAAAGCCACGGGGAGATGTCCACTTGGCTTCTCCTCTCCCAGCCACCGGGGCTGGATGAGAAGTGAAGGGGAGTGAGCATATTTAAGAAGGAAAGGCATACCTAAAGCACAAATAGGCCACCAGCAGCTGCCTCAGTGGGAGGCGGGGCTCCAAGTCCAGCACTGATTGGCCAGTATTTGGGTTGAGACATCCCAGACTTGCCTCCATCCCTGAGATCTTATGCAGGCAATGATGCAGGTACAACATACTCTTTCTGCAGTCAAATGCTCTACCACTGAGCTATACCCCCAACACACTCTTTCAGTAGAAACAAACATCCCTGACTCTCTGTGGCTCCCAGCCATAAAGTTTGTTGCTCAGTTCTGTCACCCACCCCTCCTGAGACAGTTTAGACCTTGTCCAATATGCTGCTCTTTTTCCATGGTCTACATCTCAGGGGGAGGGGGGAAGATGAAGAAATAACCAGGAAAGGAGTGTAGGCCAGCACACAGGTTCTGAAGAAAGTGGCGCCCACGTTCCACTGGCCACAGCCAGCTTTCTGGGCAAGCCTGATGTCAACGCAGCCGGGATCTGCTCTCACCCTTGTATGCTTCCTGTTGCCACCGTTCTAAGTTACAGAACTGCTCTGTGTACGTGGAGGGACTTTGCGATGGGTGGAGGGTTGCCACATCGTTCATTTGCACACCCGAGTGTACAATGACAGTGTGGCACTGAAATCACTGCATGTTGTTCAAAACTGGAAAACAAAATCTGCTGTCAGAGAGCTTCAGACTTCTGGATCTGGGTGGTCTGAGGAGTATCATCCAGGTCTCTTTACCTTCCTCCTTCTCTCCCTTTCCATTCTTTTCTCTCTCTTCTTTTACTCTTCTTCCTATTCTGGTCCACTATCTTTCTTTTCCCCCTCAGTCTCGTTCTCTCCTGGCTCCTCTCGTGCTCTCCCTTTTCTTGAGATAAGGTCTTAGTATAAAGAACTTTGAACTCACTATGTGGCCCTTGGCTAACCCTGAACCCTTGATTCTCCATTCTCTACCTCCTGAGGGCTGGGATTGTAGACATGTACCACCACATCTGGATCACATCCTCTTCCTTCAAAAAATGAGGTCCAAAGAACCTGAGTCACTTTCCCAAGGTTAGCATCCCAAACTATTCTTTCTGCTTCCCGAGCCCAGTGTTCTGTACTTTTTCAGGGCTACAATCTGAAGAATGTTAAACAAAATCATTTATTTATAAAGAATCCCTTGGCAAAACTAAAACCAAAGAAAAATAAACAAGCACACGAACAAGAAATACTCCCCCCGCCCCCTGCTCTTTCTAGCTAATATTTTTAAAAGTTGTATTTTGGTGCAAATGTCTAATTTCAAGAGCTGCTCACCTAAGCAGGGTGTACTTAACGTTCAAATGTCTCAGTGTCAGGGCCAAGGCTGTCACTGAAATCTCAACCAGGCTGGGGTGTTAAACTGTCAGCCATTCCACTTGGCGAGAGTATTTAAACACGTTTGATGGTTGCTCAAGGTAATTTATGTCACAGCAGCAGCTACTGTAAAACAATCACAATTTCTGTGGGATTCGGGGGAAAAATAATTTCAGAAGCAATGCTTTCAGGAAGTTCATTAATTGTGTGTAGGTTTTAGGAGCTGACAATCAAAGGAGCAAAATGACTACCTTCTTTTACATACAATGCCCTCTCTTTCAACTAAGCCATTCTTGCTGTCTTACAGAACCTCAGGAGAGATGGTCTGAAAATAGATCCTGTGTGGAAGTAGGTGAGGGGTAAGAATGAACGAATGCTGTCTAATGGCTCTCAGAGGGAGGAGAACATGGTCTGGAACAATGTATCTTCACCATGGACTAGTCATGTGACCTTGGTACCTTCTCAACCCGAATGTCCTCACCTCATACCACCGAGAAGCCTCCCAGAGAAGAGGACAAAGGGGGGTATTTGTGCAAGGCTTTAGCATACTGTCTACCACTCTTGGATCCACCAGAAAAGTGAGCTTCATGATCATCTTGCAATGGCCACTGTCTGATAGTATCCATTCTGCTTGCCTGACTTACGTGTTATTTCCTGCATTCATAGCTATCCTGCAAGGAAGAGAGGAGGTCTAGCGAGGAAGGTGTGCAGAAAGTTGAGAGTCATGTTGAGACTGCAATATCTTACTAACAAATACAATTAACAGGATTTCATAATCTACAGCAATAAACACCAATGAATCTCTCTTGCTGAATCTTGGAGTTGGAAGGGATCCTAAACTACCACTGGATGCACGAAACTACCCATGATACCAGGTTAGGTAGTGCATAGTGTTAGCTCAAATGCTTTTAGTCATGAAAATATTGCTCAAGAACCTGCTTAATTGTTCATCATTTTCACCTACTAAAGAGTTCTCTACATGAGGAACCAAGTCCTGGCATTCTGCATCTTCCACCCTTGATTGTTGGGCTTCTGTGGTCAAAAGTCTGCATTGTGTTTGGGATGGGTACACACAAGTGTAGCTGTAGATCTGCTTAACCAAGCAGTGGCTTTTCTCCTTTTCTCCTGAATTTTACTATATGGAATGCATCTAACATGCATTTATAACCAAGGATCACTTTGTTACCTTTATCAGTAAGGAGTTATATGTTGGCAGGAAGTAATATACATCGAGCAAATGCAGGCATTATATTCCATGTACATTATGTAAAAATTCAACCATGTATCTTGAAGGTAGAACTGGGATGGAGGAAATGGGGAAGAATGATGGAAAGAGTGACATTGATCAAAATGCATTGTATGTGACTCCTAATAGAATTGCAACATGCCTGGGCGCTGTCCCTCAGCTCTTCAGCTCAAGGCTAGCACTCTACCACTTGAGCCACAGCACCACTTCCGGTTTTTTTTCTGCTTATGTGGTGCTGAGGAATTGAACCCAGGGCCTCAGGCATGCAAGGCAAGCGCTCTACCACTGAGCCACCTTCCCAGCCCTGCAACATCCTTATACAACTACGTAGCAGGATGGGCTCTAGTTTCACACAACCCAGGTTAAAATTCTATCTTTGTCACTTTCTGGCTCTGTAATCATGAGACAAGATACTTAAGGTCTTAGCCTCAAGCTGGGCACCAGTGGCTCATGCCTGTAATCCTAGCCACTTAGGAGGCTGAGATCTGATTGCAGTTCAAAGCCAGCCTGGACATGAAAGTCTGTGAGCCTCTTATTTCCAATAAACAGCTCAGAAAACTGGAAGTGGCACTGTGGCTCAAGTGGTAGAGCGCTAGCCTTGAGCTGAATTGCTGAGGGATAGCGCCCAGGCCCAGAGTTCAAGCCCCATGTCCACCACCACCACCACCAACAACAACAAAAAACTCCAAACAATTAAAAAACAACAACAACAAATCTTAGCCTCATTGGTGTCTACCATGGAAATTTTAGCAGTATGATGTTGTTATCAAGGTTGAGTTATATGAAGAGCACTTATAATGTGTTTGCAATACAGTGAGTACCCAATAAATATACCTTACCCCCTTGACTGCCAGGTAGTGGACCAGGCACCAGGGGATGTGATAATTGGGCTATGACTTGAGTCTGTTTCCCGAAGGTTCATATGGTTGGGATTTTGGTAGCAGTGTGGCAGTGCTGAGATGTGTTGGAGCTGGTAAGGTGTGTGTCTTAGGTCACTAGGTCTCGTGGGACCTGTTAGTGGCCAGGGCAGCAGAATGCTCTGAAGGACCTCAGTCTATAGTTCATGCCTCACGTCACCTCCTCTACACTCTCTCTCACCACTGTGATGTCATGCACAAGGAGAGGGCAGGGTCCAGTGCCATGTTCCCGGACTTCCACATCTCAATCTAAATAAACACATTTTTTTCACAAACCACTCAGTTCCAGATACTTTGTTATAGCGCTGGAAAAATGAACTGGTATGAAGCTTTATCATTTTATTAAAAAAATTATTGTAACAACGATATACAGAGGGGTTATAGTTACAGAGTCAGGCAATGGGAGCATTTCCTTTTAAATAGTGTCATCATTCCACTCCCTCATTCTCTCCGGGGTTTTCCCCTCCTGACTGCCCTCCCCCCAAAGTTGTATAGTTCATTTCCAACACAGTGTGCCTAGTGGGTTTCACATGGAATTGGTTTACCCTTTGTCCCACCATTTCTATGTCTCCCCTTCTCCTCCCCAATCAGATAAACTTATATACAAAACAAAAGGGTACAGAATTTTTTAAAAAAACTGTGAGGTTTTATAGATTCATTTTCGTAGAGATTATTAACCTCGGAGAGTAGTGTATATAATAGTATCCATTAAATAAGGAAATCAAAGGCCCGTTTGGGTTTGCTGAGATTGCAAGTATCTTATCTTTAAGTATCTATTAGCTTATTGAAAATTAAATTGCTATGTACTATGGTGTAGGGAATAGGTGTTTTAGACAGTGAAGGAAAAAAACCTAGCCCATGTTAGATACTTAATCTGAATTTCCGGAGTGAAAGGAGTTGCTTAAAAATACATTGCAAGCTAACTATCACAGGAGTCCTGGAGCTTCATCCCCCCAGTAACCTCTGGGAAATGAAGAACATATGCCTTAGCATTCATTATTCCCTTTTTAAGAGGGGGTATATGGGATATTTATATGCCAAATCCCAGTGGGCACTGGGCAGAGCAGCCTTCCAAGGTACTAGGAAAAGCCATCTGCCAACACACTGGCACTTTGTACAACATATTGTCTGCCCCCAAGGCATATAGGCAAGGACTGACAGCCTCTGCTAAAATTCCTTGGAATCATTTTGAACAGTGTTGAAGACAGAGTTCACCCAGGCTTTGTGATACTCGAGGTCCAAGCAGAGTGATGGTGGAGCCCTTGTGAAAGAAAGACATGCCTGCCAAAGTATCACCTCTGTACAAAAACTAGAACGTTGGAAGAGTCAGGTACTTCAACAGCCACTGCTCACTACGGGCTTCCCTGGCCGCCATTGCCAGCATTGCCAGCATTCTACCCTGGCAAAGCACAACACACGCGAGGCACTTCAGTGATCTGTCATGATGTAATATACTGCCTTTAAATGAGGCAGGTTAAAACAACCACTGTTCCATCATCGCTCATAGCTCATAACTTGGTTGAGCTGAACAGAGTGGGGACTGGTGCATGCTGGGACTGAATTCATAAGTGGTGCAACTGAAATACTGATAAAGCCACTCTCATGCGAAACAGCTCCTGTGAGTTTTGTTCTCTCCCCTGTGGCCTCTACACGTGGCTTGGATGTCTTGCATCTGGATAGCTGAACTCCACCATGAGAACTTTCAGGAGAAAGGAGAAACACTGGAGGCATCTGAGTACCAGTCAAGGGGGACAGTATCACCTCCACCTCATCCTGTGGATCGAGGTCTCACATCAGGTTCAGTTTGAGAAGTGAACGGCACAAGCCTTGCTTGGGAGGAATTGTGAGGCTGCTTCTCAATGAGAATGCATTTCATGGTAGAGTTCAGAACAGGGTTCTGGAATCCCAGGGGGGATGAGGGAAGGTTGCTTTAGATCAGAGGACGATTGGGCATGCGGGGTTTTATATTTCTTCTCCTTTTTCACTTCCTGTGTTTGGCATACAATGAAAATAAATGTTTACTGAAAATTGAATTCAACAGAGCATTATTGAATGAGTGGATGACTGTACCATCTACAATACATCAAAATGGTTTTGAAAGTTTCTCTTGAACATACTCCCAGATCAAATGAAAAGCAAGGCTTATATTTTTTATAAGAGGAAGAATGTATATGACTTTGTATTTTGTTTTACCCCAGGGACAGGTCTCTACACACATGAATAAGCCTTGCATCTAGCTTTGCCACTGCATAGAAATGAGTTCAAATGCTAATTTGGGGACTGGCCAATGTGCCTCTACCTGTATAAAAAAAAATGAGTTCATCTTACTAAGAAATACATTTGTGGCCCAACTGGAATAATCATGCAGAACTTCACAGCATGCTTTCTGCTTGATGGCATTCTTTTCATTTGTTTTCATCTTGTTATTCCAGCTTATTTTCTCCTTGCCCCAGTTTTCTAATTTATTTTTATTTTTTTATCTTGCTGTGCTATGTGTAAGGACTTCCTCAAATTATTTTCGGAATGAGGTTGAGTTTAAACAAACCCACCTCAAACAAATGTGTCCTTGTGAAATCACAATCACCAGCACCGAAGTGTTCTCAGCTTTTCTCTCCATTGTTTCCTCTCCATTCCCCGCTCCCAACACCTTGATTAACCCACCGTTCTCCTTCCCGATGAATTCTTCATGCCAGTGATTTTCATTGTGGATTGTAAGGTTTGGTGACTTTACATCAGACAGAATTGGCTTATGACTACTACTGGAATATGCCAGTAAGAGGTATGAACGCTTCTTTCCAAAGCTTTCAATCCCAGATGCCTATAAATGCCAACTAAGGGGCTTTTTTTTTATTCATCAATAATTCTTTTACTGAGTTAAAACTATGAGTCTATTATGCATCAATTTGATAATATGTTGGAACTGTCGACAAAGCAAATATATTATCTTTTCCTTTGTTCCTGTACAATTTCCTGGGAACCAAAGTAATAAATGTCATTTATGAAAGTTAAACATGCCAAGATTATTTTTATTGTTTCTTCTGCAACTGCCACTTTATACCCCCTATTTTAAAAGGAATGAGTTTTAGTTCCCATAATCCAACAATGGCCCTGTCAGCTCTTCTGATGTTAGATCATAAGAGCACACATCTTTACTCGCCATAGAATTTCTCTTTGCTGAAATCTCTCTTTTCTTTGCTAATAAATCCTTTAGTTCATTGTATCTCCTTGGAACCTCATCTGCCTCCCCCCATCATGGCCCCAAATATTCAGCTTCTGCCTTGGACTGTCATGTATAGAGCAAACTGATAAGGCGATTGTCATTTATTTAGCCAGCAGGTGTTGCAAGGGATGCCCAGCCCTTGGTCTGGCTCTGGATTAATGAGCTCAAAGACAATCAGATTGCCATGCCATCCAGTTAACCTTCTGCAGCAGGGTCCTTGGTTACACTAAAATGTTTTGTCTCCCTTTGTTCTTTTTTTTTTTTTTTTTTTTTTTTTTTGTAGGTCGAGGGACCTGAACTCTGGGCCTGAATGCTGTCTCTCAGCTCTTCAGTTCAAGGCTAGTGCTCTACCACTTGAACCACAGCACCACTTCCTGCTTTTTCTGCTTATATGGTGCTGAGGAATCGAACCCAGGGCCTCATCCATGCAAGGCAAGCACTTTTCCACTAAGCCACCTTCCCAGCCCCTCCCTTTGTTCTAATATACTTTGCAACATGGCAAACAACAGGAAATGTAGAGAGGAAGAGAGAAGGGGAAAACATCCATATTTAAAATTTAATTTCCTTATCGCCTGGATTTTGTATACCATTATGAGATTTTTAATTAAAAGCTCATCTCAGATTCAATTTCTCTATTAAATGGAGTAAGGGGAGATGAAAATAGTGAAAAATATGGCTTGAATTGATGAAGTTATGGGTTTCATTAACTATATTTCAGCTAAAAGATGGTAAACAACATACATCAGGGAGTTCTGGCTTTCTGTTTCTCAGGTGACTTGGAGATAAGTTTGGTAATGAGGTGAGTTGCACTGTGAAGTACTTTGAAAAGAAAAGAAAGGCATCTAAATCCTAACTCCTTTAGCACCTTCAGCTTCCTGAGCAGAGTGAGGTGGGAATTCCATCCCACCCCATGCTGACAGTGCTGGACCCCTCCTCCTGTGTGTTGGAGGCATCTGAAGCTCCTCCTACCCCATCTCCGCTTTGCTGGCTCTGCCTTCAATCTCCTGCCTACTGGAGGGCCTGGATGTTTTCTGGTTCATTGCTCTACTCCCTCTCTTCTTGCTACAATGGATGCTTCTCACTATTTGCATTTTCCCTGTGTCTCTAGATTTGTAGAAGCAGCAGATTTTCCAGTCAGTTCTTCTGAAGAGAAGGGAAAACACTGTTCTTTTCTACCCACCACCCTGAGGTACCTTGTCCTCTGCTGTTTAGTAGATCTGCCTGCCAGTTTGAGAGTCGCACAAAGAAATGGCAATTCAGGGGCATTTATCCTGTGAAAAGCTGCTTTCACATCTGCGGACAGAGCCTCTCCTCAGATTCTGTCCTGTACTAAATACCTTGGGATCACAGCTGGCCTCTCCCCCTAAAGGGACTTACCTCTCTGTACCATTTCCAGGAGGCCTCTTAGGATCAACCTCTACCCCTTCCTGATGTAAGATCTTCATGACACTTCCCCTCTGCCTTCAGTCATGCTCTTTCCAGAGAAATCCTACTGCTGTGTGACATCAACTTTTCCTATGGGATGGCCACTTGCCAGTGTTCCCTATTGGGACAATCCCACTAGATCATAGGTATTCTAGAGTGTGCGAGGCCCCTTGTTTGCCCATCTTGGAATCACACTGTTATACTCTCTGTAGGGCATTAGCGTCTCTCATGGCTGGAGATAGTAGTTAGGCTCATATGTCAGTCATTCCACATCTTTGGTGACACTTTCTGGTACTCTGGGAGAAAGATGATCACACACACACACACACACACACACACACACATATACACACGCACATGCACACACGCACAAACTCCTGTCTGAGAACAAAGGAAAATTTCCATCTTGAAAGCTGGAGAGAGAGAAAGAAGGAGAGAGAGAGAGAGACTCCATTTCCTCTGGAAGACATAGGATGTACATCTTCATCTCTGCCCATAATAAAGGCATCTTTTCATAGGGATTCGGTGAGCTACTAGGGCCCAAAGCACTATAAGGTTCTGTCTGACAAGATGGTCTTTGAGATGCACGTGCAGAGCTATGGATTGTAAGAGAGGATGGGTTGGAAGAGTGGTGTTTTCTCTTTATCCATCTGCAAGGCTGTTTTCCTACAACAAAGGCTCTGTCTTCTGCAAAGGTGAATTCAATTGCAGACCTTTCATAATAGAGAATTTCTCAACGCTTTGAAGTAAGAGACTTCAAATGCCTAAGGACAATGGTTTAGTCCAAACTCACTATATATATGCCTCCCCTCCCTACTGCTTACTACAGACCCTTCAAGATGAGACTCCTCCCTGACACTGGCCTGAGTATGTGCTGGATATGAGAGGTTGTGGTGAGTGTAACAGGTACTAAGAAGCTGCCTGGCAGCTGATTAGCACTGAAAAGCACTGACTCCCTACTTGGCCCCACAAATTAACTGAAAGCTGGATAAAGCTTGGCATGCCCTCTGCTCCAAACCATTCACATCTGAAGTCACTTTGTAGCCTCCTTGGAATCCAGAAAGGACAACACAGATGGATGAAGTCTTTACAAGGGAATACATTCAAAGGAGGAGTGTAGTCTCTACAGGACAGACCACTTGCCAGGCTACAATGACTTCCTTTTTTCTGAACATCAAAAGGTTGTACAAGGGAGTCACAATTTAGTGTGTCCACTTGTGTCCTGTGACATTTAATAGAGACTATATATGTATATAAGTATAGATATGCAGGTATATATGCACTATATATCCATATACATGTATATATACATATGTGTGTGTCTATGTGTATATATAGTATAGATAGATAGCTAGATCAATAGATTGACAGATAGATACATAGAGATAATTTTTGATCCATTGAGGGACATCTGGGCTGTCTTCCTAACTGTTTGTGATATTGTAAACTGTGCTGTCATGAATGTGGGTGTTCTAGTGCCATTGTCTTATTCAGTCATGCAGCCTTTTGGATAATGCCAGAGTGATACCAATGGATCATAGGAGAAATCTATGTTCAGTTTTGTAGGGTATATCCACGCTAATTTCCATAGTGGTTGCCCTAGTTTACTTCCCCCTGACATTATATTAGGGTGCCTTTCCCCCCACAACCTCACCAGCATTTGTTGCTCTTTGGGTTCTTGATGATGGCCATTCTTACTAGAGTGAGGTGGAATTGCAATGTGGTTTTGATTCATATTTCCTTTATGGCCAGGGATGTTGAACATGTCTTCATGTGTTCATTGGTCATATGTAAAAAGACTCCTTCTGAACAATTGTGAGAAATGAGCAACCACTGGACCATCTTCTGACACCTGAGCACACCGGTGGCTGGGAAAGTTTAAAAACTAGATTTAGCTGTTTCTCTTTGTTCTCAATTCTTTTAATATTTAAACCTAAAACACATATATACATTCAGGAAAGATGGGCTGAAAAGTCTAACTTCCCTCTTTCTGCTAAGCCCATGCTATCCTAATTGAATCCTTTTTTTATCTGAACTTCACCATGACTCCTTTCTTTATTGGCCTGTTAGGGTAAGTTTCCAAACCTGACATGTGTAACCCCAGGATGGGTAGTACTTGTGGCCGAGAATTCGGATTACACAAGGGCTGAGAGAGGGGGTACTTTCCCCTTCCTTGATATTGCTCAGGGGTTCCTACTGTCCCTGTCTTCTGCCCCCCTGTCTCTCCCTCTCCTCTCTGTGTATTTGTATATGTGTGTGAATTTAAAGGCAAACTGAATATAAATTTCATCAGGCACCCAGATGTTTTCAGAAATCTGCCATCACACACTTGATTGAAAGACATTTTCACTCAACACCTGGTTTTAGTTGTTATAACAACTCAGGGTAAGATGAATCAAATTATTAGAACTGGAAGGGAGTATTTTTGGTTCACATGCTTGGAGTCAATACAAAATTCTTTGTCACACATAATGCCTCATGCTCCTGTGGCTTAAATCCTGCCTCTGTGCCTGGCCCTGCTGCAGTAAAGTACTATGAGGACTTGCAGGCCCCTCTTGCTGGTGCTTCTCCTGACAAGCTCACATCATTTGCACAGCTCTTGTCCATTCTAATGCCCGGGTAACAGGTAGCAGTCAACTCAGCAACCCCCCAGTGCAGCATGAAAACTCAGGGGCATAAACATAGAGGGCTGATAACAGTGAGCATCCTGTTCTACAACAGCCCCATGGCCTCCTCTACACACTGCTCAGAAGTGCTCAGGAAAGATGTCGTTATAAAAACCTCCTCCTTCCCTCATGTTCATTCATATCCCTCCAGTTCCTCTAGATTCTCTCAGTTGAACTCCCTGCTCAGATGTCCTTGCTTGGTCTCTGGGTTCAGGTAGGGAGGAGCTCAGACTACCAGAGCTGGTACTTGAATTGGAAATAAGAATCAGTCCAGACAAGACCCTGGACCAGAATAGCCTGGGAGAAGGAAGTAAGCCAGTAGGTGTACTGGTGGTGTACTGATGATGACCAGAATGACGCTCAGTGGAAAGTGAGTTTTGACTATGTGACACAGCAAAGTGATATTAATTGCAAGCATCGAGAATTAATTTCCTTCTTTAACAGTTTTAGTAGCCTTGAAGAAAGGAAATCAATTTCAGGACAGTCCCCTATCACCAGGAGAAACAAAGTCTCTACCACCAATGAAAGAGGCCTTAATCTCTTGAAGCTGTCGGGAATGTAGAACTGAAAATTAGATCTAAGATTCAACTACAAGGATGATAGTCTGCAGATAGAGCTCCATTCACAGCCTTGATAGGCTTCTCACATCAATTTCATAGCCTTGAGACCTAAGTTCAGGGGATGAGTCCAAGAAACTCAAGCCTATGGATTGGTGTGAAACTCTTGGGCTAAAAGAAGCAGCCCACTCTTTGCTAGAAGAGAGAAGTCTCTTTGTATATTTGCAGAAACTAAGAACATCACACAGGTTTCAGGTGCCTCGTGAAATGATTGCTTTTTCTCTTCAAGATCCACATGTTTCTCACAATTGTCTTTTGATTAATAACTAGAAAATTTAGGATAGTAATAGATGAAGAGGAAATACTCATGTAACACAATGGAAAGTGCTAGCCAATATATATCAAATAGCAGAAACATAAGGAAAGTGAGTAGTATTTGCTCAGGAAGGCATAATTTAAGAGTGAATAATAGGAGATAATCAAGTGAAGCAACACTCTTTTCAATGTTAGGATCTAACATCCTGGCAAAGATATTTGCAGCTGCTGGAGAGGCTCCATGAAATTAGGACAATATCATGGGTTATATTAAAAGGATAGAGGAATGACATCAGAAAGAGCAAGGTATTTGAAGGAATTATTCTGTAAGAACAGGGAGCATTCCACCTGACTACATTTCTTGAAAGACTCCAGTGTACACTCCTTTCATTTAAGCAAAACTAGGGACACTAGTTCTGTTGAGCATCTCAGCAGTAGCTGTCCTCTAGATTAGGGTACTCAAAGAAAGATGGCGTTATGGAACTAAAGTCAGTGGGGATGGCCAAAGTCTGGAACAGCAGAGGTTAGCTAACAGCATTTAAAAATCAGAGGAAAACTAGTCGTACTGTCCTGGAGAGTAAAGGGAGAATGTGATTATGGACCTCTGATTCCAGGTACATGGGATGATGACAAATAGATGAAGGCATTCATATTGGTAAGAGACACTGGCTACCAGTGAGTTGTTACTTGGTTCCTAGAACCAGATGAAATCCAAAGTTGGCAAGCACCACGGAAAAAACATGATCCCTCACCTGGCTTCCACATCAAGCTATTGATAGATTCCCATTGATGTCATATACAACCAATATTCCCCAATCTTTCCTTCAATAGATTTGTATCAGAGAAACTAAACACTGGGGATAAGGAGAGTTGGGGCTTTTAGAGACCAAGTTATGAAGTAATCTTGATCTGAGTCACTTTATCATGGTTTATTGAGTATGCACATTCACTCCTTAGAGTTTTTTTTTGGGGGGGGGCGTTGATTTTTGTTTTCTGTTTCCTGTTTCTTGCTTTTCAGTGTGTAGATGAGCTGAAACTCCCAAGCTACTGGCTGCATTCTTATGGTAACTTTCTGACCTGTGTAAAAAGAGCCATTAAAATAGGAACGTTGCCATAAATACTCTTAATATAGCTCTCTTGGGGGAAGCCCTTAAATCTTCTCTCGAAAGGGAAGCTTATGAAATCGACATCCCTTTCTATCTACAAGAGTAAATCAGAAACAATATCATATTCCAGGAGAAATTCAAAGTTAGTGTCACCATCTGAAATATAAAGGATGCTCTTCTCTACTATACATTTAACCTTCTACTGAGATCTCAGGGAAAAAATATAGATTATGTGCTAAGAAATAATTTAAACCAAGGTTAGTCCTAATCATACCTATTACAGTTTTTGTTTGTTTTATATCCTTTTAACAGTGCCAAGTTGTTGGGTTTTTTTTTGAAATTCAGGGCCTTGTGCTAAACAAGTGCTCTACTACTTGAGCTACACACTCAGCCCCACAACTTGTAATTTGACATATATGTTTTAAGCTTCACCAATAAGTACAATCAAAGTGGTTTCTCAAGGCACATTCAAAATGGACTCATATTATCTTGCTTATTAAACTTAGCATCCTTCTTCTAGCATAATACTCTTCCAATCGATCCTGTGGCAGAAACCCAAAATGCTTGATGTTAATAATAATGACTCAGCATCTGCCAAATGCTTTCTATATATCATTACTTCAATTTGCACATAAGCCCTATGAAAGAGATTTTATTCAACCCATTTTAAAGACCAATTATAATAATGGAATGAAGTTTACAGAACAAAAGTATAGACATTTTGAGAAATCAAACTCAGGTTTATATATCAGCCCAATCCTATATTTTCTAGTTTTCAGTCAAAAAGTTTATTTTTAAAATGTTGTGACTCACAGTTGGATCATTGATGTGAGATGTGAAGGGTATTAGGACACTGTTGATTTTTCTGTTCATTTAAACCATGGTTTTGTTGTATATTCCATGGTTCAAGTTTGTATATTCTAATATCTCTGTACTTACCACAGGCAAGACCTTTTGCTTAGTGTTCTTCCTGAAATTATCCTTGCAGAGTACCATGACAATTCTGAGAGATACGTTCTGACCAAAGTTAGTAGATGAGAAAATGAATATGGGGACATGCTGACCAAGGTAATTTTTGGGTCTAAGCAATCCCTTTTTATCAAGAATGGTATGTTGCATTCTGCAGAAACTGTTTGCCTTGGAAGGAACCCCAGAATTTGAGTCTTTAGGAATAAGAGCTGAAGGCCAAACCAGGAAGATGTCAGCCTCCTGAGTAGTTAGGGTTACACACTTCAGCCACCAGCACCAGCTTTTCTAGGCATTCTTTAGAAACTATTGTCACCAACACCCTTGGAGGATTTTGAATAGGAATGAGGTACTGCTCTGGCACACTGGAAGGAGGGAAGCAGTCACTTTCAGAGCCAATGTGGACTGTGGTGATTATGGAAAGGAGAGGGAGGGGGAGGGAGAGAAAGCAATACCCTTCAATAGCACACAGCCAATAACCCACTACCTTTAAAAGAATCCATTCTGCTATGAACTCATCAATGGAGTAATGCATTAATAAATCTGTGTCCTTATGTTCTACTTTTCAATACAGAGAGAAAATGGAGACTAAGCCTTCAACATGTGAGCTTTTTGGGAGCATACTTCATATCCAAGCTATAACATGGACATTGTTCCAATGATCACTGAGCCAGGAACTCTGGGTCCTTCCTCTCTCCCTCTCTCTTGGTCTGTCTCTCTGTCTCTGTCTCTTTCTCTGTCTCTGTCTCTCTCTCATGTGAGTGTGTGTGTGTGTGTGTGTGTGTGTGTTTAAGGAGCACAGTGCTGTTAAAATATGCACTGAAGTTGTTCATGGGCCAGTGGGGAAGATGAGCAAACACATAAATATATATTCCAAGGTATAAGAAGGCTTCTGAAGCAGAGGATCTGGGAAAACCAGACAAGAACATGGTCCTTTGTTCCAGTTTCTAGCCACTGCATGTCTGAAGGGAATTGGTCTAATCTGAGTGTTGATACAGCCTTTGGCAAAAGGTAGTCACTTTTTTTTTTGGTCTGGTCCTGGGGCCTGAACTCTGGGCCTGGGCGCTGTCCCTCAGCTCTTCAGCTCAAGGTTAGCACTCTACCACTTGAGCCACAGAGCCACTTCGGGCTTTTTTTCTTTTTGCTTATGTGCTGCTGGGGAATCGAACCCAGGGCCTTAGGCATGCAAGGCAAGCGCTCTACCACTGAGCCACCTTCCCAGCCCAAGGTAGTCACATTTTTAAATGAAGTCATTAAAAAACTCAGTACTGAGGATTTCCAGGCAAGTTAGTAACAGAAATCCTCGTGCTAGATAAGTGAGTCTTATAGTTTTGTAGCCTATATTAATTCCCCAGGGCTTCCATACAAAATAAGAGGCTGGTAGCCTAAAAAATAGAAATTTATTTTTTCACAGATCTGGAGGCTAGCAGGCTAAGATCAAGCTTTTGGATCGTCTAGACTCTTTGGGGGCTGGAAGACGTCCATGTTATCCAATTAAGTAATGTTCCTCAGTGTGTGTGTGTGTGTGTGTGTGTGTGTGTGTGTGTGTGTGTGTGTGTGTGTGTGTGTGTGTGTTTGTGAGTTTTCTCTCTTTTTGTTTTTGTAAGGATACTGGTTATATTGACTGGGGCCTACCTTAGTGACCTTACTTAACTTCAGCATCCTCTTTAAAGATTTTATTTCCAAATATTTCTAGATCCTGAGGATTCATGAATTTGAGATGTAGAACAGGATTGCTGCTCTCACTGGAAGCGAATTAAGATAGCTATAAAGAGATGAGCTCAAATGGTGATATGAATCTAACTATAAAATGGAGTAAACCCAGAGTGATAGTGGGCTTTTTATGTTTATATAGCCGGGGATCCAGGTCAGTGGTTGTGAGAGAAGTTTCATCTTCAAAAGCAGTAAAATTCCAGAACTGACCTTGGACAACCTCTTTTAGCCACAGAGTTGTGAGACCCTTGCGATTCCTTGTGAGACTGCTGTGGTCAGTCACGTTAGCACTATGAGAACAGGGAGTTGCCTGAGACCATCCAGATGCCTTTGTCAGTTTGTCTTCTCTGATGACCGAACAGGAAGTAAACTAAAACCTAAAGCTGATTTTCCCATGAAGTTCTGCTAAGTCTCATCTCCTCAAGGTTTTACCACTATATTTGGGACTCCAAACAAAGGTCTTCCATTTGGCCCAGTTGAATTTTATGAATATTGTTATTGAACTTCTTCCATGACTCAGAAATAGTGTTTACATCGACACTAGGCTACGTGTCCTTATAAGGTTAAGTTATTTAAATATTCTTAAACTTGGGTTTCTAATATAAAAATTAAGATTAAAATACTTTCTTTACAAGATTTCAGTGGGATGTAAATAAAACGTTATGAATGTCACCATTACATACTACAAGTCATATCACCAAGTTTGGGGGAAGAGTTGGTAAGAAGAATTTGAGGAGCCGAGAGATCTACAAAGGTATCTGTCCTGGTATCTGTCCTGGTACTTAATATGCAATTGATATGCCAGGCCTAGGCACGGAAGAGTCTATGCTCTGACCTGAATCTATCACAGCTGCCTGAGTCCCACCTTCTTTGGTTTTGCTTGATCCAATCTCTTTTCCCTCCTTTTCCCATTACTTGGTTACACCTCAGTTATGTCCAATATAACCTGGTCTATCTGGATGCCAATTTCATTGCTCTTATTACTTGATCCTCTTCCAATTTTGTTGCTCTTATTACTTGATACTCTTCCAAGATTAATGTCATCTGAAAATTTAATCTTTATCCTCTATATTTTTATCAAAGCTATGTACTATTGGTACCATCAAACCCACCTCCAAGCTTCGCAGACTCCTACATTCCCCCTCCATATCTATTTTCCAACTGATACGGTGTCTCTTCCAGAAGGCTGAGGTTTCCACTGAGAATAGAATGGCAGCGGGAAATGTTGCTTTGACAATATCCTGTAGTTACTGGTAATTTGGAAGATATTCATAGATCCTTGTCCTGCTGTCCAGAATTTTTTGGGACTGAATATAAGGTGTTATTATGTGAGTGTGGCAGAAAACTAATAATAATAATAATGATAACAAGTTATTTCATACTTTTCAAGCTATCCAAACTAGAGCCTTCCTTTATTTAACATTATAAAGTACAACACTGGTTACATTCAAACTGAAGTAAGGGAGGTCACCTCTGCCTGAATCACCACGTGGCTGTCAGTGGTGGATGATAGGGATCTTAAGGTTAACTCCATGTCAACGGATGACTATATTGTCCGAACACAGTCATTGGTCCATTTACTATTCCAATGGAGTTGAGTAACCAAGATGGGTATTCATTTACTTCATCCCATCACCTAAAATTGTTCAGCTGCGGCAACACAAACACCCAGAAGAGAGCTCTGCAGTACAGCTCCATGAGGGCAGGAGTGCTCTGTAACCAAGGGTGACAATGACTGTGAATGATCACATTTCATCACCCTTGGGTCCATGGGCAGAGAACTACTTTTGCTAGTGGGGCTAAGTTATTTCAGTCATTCCTCAGCAGTTTCACAGACGTGGACTTTAGGTGAACTACTTGTTCATTTCCCTCCTCTCAGTTTTCTCCCCCGCCCCCATCCAGAACCTATGCTTAGGCTTTGGGCTAAGTAATCTTTGGTTATTTCGGCATGTTCATATTCCATATAGCATTCATATATTCATCACTTGATTGTCCTATATCATCTTTTTCTACACCCTGTTCCTCTAAGACTCCTGGCCATGATCCCTAGCTTTGTTGCTGAAAAAGTGGAGTTCAGATGCATTGACATGAACATCTGAAACAGCCAAGCAGGCATCATTTCTACTAACATCACAGTGCATACCCTTCCAGACACGCCCGCCCCTTTACCGCCCTCTCCAGACACCCTCCTGCTCCTTTACTGCCTTCTCCATTCATTCCTTCCACCCGCCATTCCTTCACAGAAGTCGTTTTTTTAAAGTTATTGTTATTATAAAGGTGATGTACAGAGGAGTTAGTTACATAAGGGAGTTTTTATTTTTATATTCCCCTGGTACTAGGGATTGATTGACCTGTGCTTGGTAGGTAGGAAGTCCACTACTTGGGACAAATCTCCAGCCAACATTTTCTATTCAGAGATGGAGCTGTAATCTTACATAGAAAACTTCTGAATGTCCTTTGGAGCTGTTTTTATGGAATGGGCTCTGTCTTCAGAACTTATCTAGAATCCCCCCATTTTTCAGGATTCTTAAAATGGGATTTGTGCCAGAAACTCTGACTGCAAAGTCAAATAAAATCTCTCTTTATAAGAGGTTCCAGGAGGTCAGGAGACGCATGTAGCTTGTTTCTCCTTGCTCCTCCAGTGGCTAGCACAGTGCCCAACCCACACAGGGCTTAGTCAATATTTACTAATGGTAGTCAGGCAGAAAGACAAGCAGGCAGGAAGTTTCTGACCTCCAGAAACATACTATAAAATAAAGGATCAGTAACAGAATAATTTCTTCTATTCAGTGTGGTAGGTCTGAAATGGAAGTTTGCACCTAGGACAATTTTGTGTTATTAAAAGTTATCTAAATCTTTCTAGAAAGAAAGGCCAGGAAAGGTTGGGCAGAAGCAATTAGCCATGGTCCACTTTCATAGCTATTTATAGGTTTACCACAGAGAAATGACAGTTTTTTTCACTGCAGATGTTGCATGTGTGAAAACATGGAGGCAAGAAAGAACATCAAACCACAAGGAACCAATTAGCTGGTCCATGCTCAGGAAGCCCTTCTTAGACATGTGCCAGGATGCAGTTTGTGCCTGGAGGAGGAGAGGAGGTAGAGTACTTGTTACTGCATGGATATCGCAATTCTCAAAGTAGAAGAGGCTCAGGAAAATCCACGTTGCATTCCCACCTGGACTTTGATCTGTTCATGACTTTTCAGTTGTTATTCTTCCACTTTACAAAGCACAGTCAACCACCCAGCCCTGAGCAATGCTTCATAAAATAGCAAATGAAAAAAATAATTACATGCTCCTGAAATTGCTTGGTGGTTATCCTTGAAATATCAAATCATTCCGATGAATTACTTGGTAATGTAACTTTTCTTTTTTAATTTCATGATAATGTTCCAATTTACTAGTCACAAAACTCCCTGACATCAACGGAGTCCCAGCAGGGTGGATATTTTAAGCAGTTTTGACAGTATAATTACAGTTATTAGGTAGATATTTGTTTCCCATCAGCTAAATAATAACACCTTGTCCCAAGAATCTAGGTTTCTTGGGAAAAAAAAATCTCAAAATGCTTTACCAACAAGCGTTGATTTTCAGAATGGGGAGCTCAAAGGCCCCTAGGTTAAGGGACACACATCCCAAGTGTGCCTGAAGCAAAGTGGTATAGTGGGGCCCTGGGTGCAGGGCTGGGGCTGGGGAGGAGCAGGGAGTAAGCTTGCATCAGCTACAGCTTATCAGTTAGTCTAGCATCCAAAGGCATGGCTGCCAATTAGAGTACCAAAGGCATGATATACCTTGTCTCCAAAGGGTAGGAATTTGACCTCTGTCTTTTGGGGAGATGAGTTCTTGGAAATGTACTTTGCTACAGCAGCTAAGTAAGTCCCTGCAAATGTGCTCTGTCACCAGACCTGAGGTTATGCAGAAGTTTTTTGCATAATGTATTTCTTTGCAGTACAACAATGACAACAATTATGTATGTATGTATGTATGTATGTATGTATGTATGTATGTGTATATATGTGTATCTTTGCAGTACAACAAAAATATTATTTAAAATGTATAGCTTCATTAGCAATTAGACAAACATTAAATAAAAACAGCTTCTAACTACCAGTTTTATTGAATAAACAATAGCAACAAATGCTGTCTAGGGTATAAGAAATGTGCATTTTATTTTGCTTGATCTTTCTAAACAAAAGCAATTTGCAACTATGAAACTACTTCTTGGGCTGGGGATGTAGATGAATGGTATAGTGCTTGCCTAGCATGCATGAGACTAAGTTCAATTTTCAAGACTGCATTAAAAGATTTCTTTTGATTGATAAATTATCTTGAATTTCTTCAAAGAAATTAAATGAATGGTACTTGAGCATCTTTCTGAGCAGGCAGTAGGTCACCGAGGAAGCTTTGTCTGTTCAGTTTGGGCAATTCCTTAGGCTAGCCTTCCTAGGAGAAATGAAGCTTGAGATATAGGTATATACTACCATTTATTTAGGGTCAAAACATCAGGAGACCAAGAAGTATTGTTGCTATGGTGCCCACACAATACGATTGACCATTGAGAACACTGCTACAGTTCTCAAGAGGAAAACATGCCCCATATATGTAGGTCCCACAATGAAGCACCAGATTTGGTACTTGAGGAATGGGGGTGAAAGCCTTTGTTGTGGCTTCTGGATGACAGGGAAAAGCAGGAACATAGTTCAGATTTCCAGTTTGCACAACTTTGACAAGTTCTGGAGTTGAGAGATTCTCTTCAGTTGTATGACCCATGGCCCTGGTATAACCAGAGTAGATGAATAGCAGCTTGAGTGTCAGAGCCAGGAGAAGTAGAGGGCATAGGGCGGGTTGGTCTGCATATGAGAAACACACTGCCAGGTGCTTCATTTGCTATCCTAGTGATTGACAAGCCCTAGAAAAGGCAGTGTTTGCAAGACCTGCAATGTCCCAGACATCAGCATCAGAAACACCTGTTCAACACACAAAAAAAGAGGCCAGTGAAACAAGTGACAGAGAAGGGGAATGCTAAGCGACAAATGACTGGGATAGTTACAGTTCCATGAGAAACTGCAGCTGGCTTCTTGGTCATGTGGGATGTCCCTACGTATTGTGCCTTGGGACAGTTGTATGATGGGGTAGGAAAAAGGATGATGTCTCTGCCAATGCCTTCACTCTTTTGGCAAAGATTGCTCTCTGGGTCAGATCACAGAGAAATTGTTAAGCTGAGAACAAGTTGCCAAGAGCTAGGTAGCTGATGAGGTCTGTGGAAGGCTGAAATTCAGAGAAGAAGCTCAAATGACCAAGAAGTTGTTGTGGATTGAACTGCATCTCTCCCCTCCCAATTCATTCATGGAAACCCCAACTTCAAGTACCTCAGAATGAAACCTCATTTTATTTCATTTCATATTTTGGTGATTGTGGGGATTTGAGCTCAGGACAGGAGTCCCACCTTCTGAGTCAGGCCTCCAGTCCTTTGTTTTTGGCTATTTTTCAGTAGCATTTTTCCTTCCTCCCACCCTCCCCACCCCCCCCCCCCCCCCGCCTGAAAATGGCCTTGGAGTAAAACCATCCTTATGCCTTCAGAGTAGCTTGGATCACAGATGCAAACTACCTACGATGTTGAAATGAGGGTGTGTGTGTGGGGCGGGGGGGATCACTAAGTTTTTGCCCAGACTAGCCTTGAATGCAGATACTCCTGACTCTACCTCCTGAGTGGCTGGAATTACGAGTGTGAGCCAACATGCCTGGCCATAGAGATAGTAGATAGTCCTTGGGGACATAATTAGGCTAAAGTAAGTGGGCAGGCCCCAATCCAGAGTGCCAGACACAAGTGGAGAAGGGAAAGGCATTTGGACACAGATGGCTGTAGAAGGAAGGTTACACTGGTCATCTGCAAGGGGAGGAGAGAGACTCAGGGAGCACTGACCCCGACAGTACTTGCCATTAGATCTATGTCCCCCAGGATACAAAACAATATGTTTCTGTTTGAGTAATCCAAGCTGTGGTGCTTTGTTATATCTTCTTGAGCAGAGTAGTATCAATAATGATGCAAATTTGTTCAGAAAATATGCATTTGACAAGTACAGTCTTTGGAAACAATCATCAGAACAATGTCAGGTACAGCAAGGTAATGAACTAATATATATCTGTTAAAATAAAATCAGTCCTCTGCAATAAGCACACAATTGCATGTTGAATGATGGTGCATAAAAAGGCACAGAGGAAAATAGAATGTTCACTGATTACACTGAGGTGAAATAGATGTAAACTTGGCTGATTATAAAGATCCAAGAAGATTTGGAAATGATGGAAAGTAAACGGTTTATCCTCTACAAAAATTTTTTAGACTAACTATAGACTCTAATTAAATAAATTTCCATTTCATTCATTTTAAATATTTCAGTTGATTCTTTGGTTCAAATAGATCTTACAGGAGATGAAATGCTCAGGCAAGTCATCCAACCATGCCGAACCTGTTCATTCCCATGAAAAATGAAAACTTCTGGAAGATGTGTTGGGAAGGGTTCTGGGCTCTACGGAGACAACGCAGTACCCTGTGAGAGGGTGGGAGGAATGTGTCTGATGTGTGCACACACTTTGCACCTCGTTCTGTGCAGATTGTGTCCTGCAATTCCAGGCTAATGACAGGGAGTCACTGCAGGTTACTCAAGTAAATCTCTGTGCTTCTTACTGACCACAGAAGCACAGAGGCTGCTTTGGCGTGCTTCACAGCAAGGCCAAGCCCTTGCTCCAAGGTCTGTCTATAAGTCACACTGATAGCCTTGTGGAGAGCATGCAGCAGGGCTTTACTAACTTCCTCTCTCATTTGACTTTGGATTACTCATCTTGAAGAGTAGGGGAGCTCCTCAGATCCTATTGTTTCCTCATTGATCTTAGGCAGCTTTGTTTCTGCTTTCTAAACCAAATCAATTCTGAAACAAATGAACCTCTTCCCTATCATTTAAATCTATTTCTTGGGTTATCTAAACAATAAATCAACGATCACTTTTTGTGGTTGTGGTTACTGTTGCTTTTATTTTCTCTGTGGCAGGGTTTTGCTATGTGCCAAAGGCTGGCCTGGAGCCTGCAACACACTCTAGGCTGACTTCAGAACCCTGTTGACCTGCCTCAGTCTCCCTCCCGAGTGCTGGGATTATACACATGTGCCATCACACTCAGTCATATTTCTGTAGTCCTTTGTAACTTACAAAGCATTTTCCCATGTGTTCAATTCTTCTATGTCAGCCTCTATTAAGGGCAGGTAGAGGAGGTGAAGGGTAAACAAAGGAGGAGGCTGCAATGCTTGGTAAGAAATGTATGCATTATCCTGCCCATGTAATTGTAACCCCTCTGTACAGTATGTTCTCAAATAAAAAAAAAAAAGGCAGGTAGATTAAAATCATTATTCCCAACCTCTCCGAGAGGAGCTTTGTGATTTGCTGGAGTTGGATAGATGTCAGATAGATAGATAGATAGATAGATAGATAGATAGATAGATAGATAGATAGATAGATAGATAGATAGATAGATAGATGGATAGGGATATAAATATATATTTATATCTATCTGTCTTTGCTCAAGTCTGGCTAATCTCAATCTCAGGTTCTATTAAGCACCCAGTTCTATGACCCAGCAGATGACATCTGAGTTTTGTGGTAGTTGCTGACACAGTGGTCTCAGTGTGTTCCTTAGGAAGTTTAAAACCAGCCAGTCATGCTGCACTGGGCAAAGCCACGACTCCTTCTCAGGCATTCCCTGGTTCATCTAGAACTGCTATGGGGAATCCCAAAGGACCCTCTCACCCTCCATGCCTCCCAGTCTAGAGGGCCGTGTGGAGGAAAGTTCAAAGACAGGCTTATCCTGTCCTGACTGGGAAGGGCTGTGGGAAGATTTCTCAGTAGAGGAGAGGACTGAGGCCACTCGACCAGCGTCACCACCTCTCAGCAGCATGGTCTGGAGTTCCAGCACACACTCAGCCCAGCCTTCTTGGTTTGGGGAAGATTACTCTGAAGCTCAAAGAAAAAAGTGGTTTTTTTCCCTCAGGCATTCCAACTTGCCCCAGTAAATTCAGGATTCAACATCATTTGGAGCCTTCCTTACAACAGTGGCAGCTTTAAGGTAGTGATGCCCTGGGCTTGCACCTGCTAACGTAAGGAGCTTACCCTAGTGCGACAGGTGTTCTCCTTAACTCATTCCCACTCAGTCATGAAGAGAGGTAAAGTACCTTGCCCCAGGTCACACTGCTTTTTAAGTGTGAGAAACGGGAGTCTCACTCTGCTCTAATCTTGTAATCCAGATGCTTCAGAATATACTCTGTGCCAAGTCCTGCATTATGTGCTTTATATTGTTTCATGTAATTCTATCATCAACCTGAGATAAAGGAATCACATAGTATGGAGAGATAAAGAAATGGATGTTGTTTAAAACCACTACATTTTGGGTGGTTTGTCATACACTGAGGCTTAATGGATGTGGTACATTATCCCCACCGTTTTCAATAGTCACTCTGTGTTGATTGTCATTAGAGTCTCTTAGCAAATGAAGAATCCTAAGTGTAATGGAGGTAAAGTGGCTGCTGGCTGTCACAGGCTGGCAGGTATCAGAGCTGGATGAGAATTCATGCTCCTTTTACTCCAAGCTGGCACTTTAAACCACTGTGACAGGCCAACAGCAACAACAGATAAGATTCCTCAGAGCTCCCCATCCTATTCTCAGAAGCTGTGACTATGTTACCTTGCAAAGGGGAAGTCAAGGTTTTATTCAGGATTAAGGTTGCTAATTAGCCAACCTTCCGATAGGGAAATTACCTAGATGATTGGGTCAAAAGCGAGCAAACAGATTATTCCTCAGAACCTCCAGATAGGACCACAAGCCTAGCAGTACCTAAGCTTTAGCCAAATGACACTCAGGTCAGTCCTCTTACCTCTAGATCTGCTAATAAATTTGCATTCTTTTGTCATTAGGTTTGTAGGAAAATGAATACAACTGTGATAGTGTACCCATCCTTTGCCATGCATCCAGGGACTGATCTATGTTCATTCTACACACCTCATAGTGCCTCTCGCATAGGTCTGCAGACAGCACAAGGCTACTCATGATGACAGGCACCAAGCTAGGTGTTCTACAAAAATACTTCACTTAATTACCACAAGCACACTATGGCTATTCATTGTACTAGTGCAAAAATTGAGGCTCAGGGACCAACAACTAGAAGTCACGGTCATGGTCCTACAACTAGAAGTACCACAACTAAGTTTTGAACCCAGGTTCGTTTATTCCAAATCCTTCCTTTTGCTCTGATGAGTTTGTAGCAACATTACTATTTGTTGGGGGAAACAATGGAAATAACCTGGAGACCACTAATTAACCTGGAGACGTAGTATCTAGGGAACCAATGTCACATCATTAACCTTCCTCCACATCCTTTTCTCCCTTTCACTCAGTTCATTCCCACTTCCCCTCCCATGTACATTTACTGAACATGTGTCCTGGGATATAAAGATAAAAAAGGTACAGTCTTTGTCTCAAGGATCTCTCCTTCTAACAGAAAAATGAAAACACATTCTCCTCAGCCATGGGACAGAATCTCACTAGATCCATTAAAGAAGCGGGGTGGGGGCAGATAGATGCATACTTCTGCTCAGTTTGGGAATCAGAGAGACAAAAATAAAGTTTTCATCCTGGATGTAGATTTGATGATACCAACAAAATAACTAGTAGCACACATTCTCCCCAGGTGCCAGAAGTTTTTCTAAGTTGCCTAGTGTAACCTGATTCTTCTCTTTACCTCTCTGAACTCAACTGGTTTGAAAAAAAAGTTTTTGAGTACTAACTATATACTAGAGAGTGAGCAAGATGGATGCAATCTGTCAGATAACAAAGGCATGTTTGATAAGCTGACCTCATTTCAGGGATCAGTGAAACCCTGTAGCATTTGCAAATATGCTGAGACCTGAGAATACATAGGGTCAGCTACAGATGGCGCAGAAGTGGCAGGTAAAAGCAGTCAGAGAAGCTCCAGGCACAAAGAAGGCTAGGAAACAAAAGACAACATGGCGGTCCAAGGACTGAGGGAAGTGCTGTGGGCAAGAACTCAAGGAGTTGGTATTTGTAAAGTGCAGCTCACCCATCTCATGCTGCTAGGGGAGAATTGCACTACGAAACTGCTTTCTTTGCTTCAGAGGTCTATCTGCTCAATTTGTTTTTTCATTTATTAATTGAATTATTTGTTCTTTTTTTGGTCTTTAGTTTTTGTGAACTATACAAATAACGAATACATGAAGAAACATGAAACATCCTTAGACATAAAGAAAATGTGAATCAGAATTACACTACAATTCTATCTCTGTCAGATTGACAAGGAAACAAACAACAAATGCTAATGGGAATGTGAAGATAAAGACCACCCCCCATACACTATTGATCGAATGTACTGATTGCATCATGGCAATCAGTATGGAGATTGTTCACGATACTAAAAATAGACCCACCTTATGAGCACACCATATTGCTTTTGGCATATATCCAAAGGAGTGTATAACTACAGGAGAGACGCTAGCGTACCAATGTTTATTGCAGCTCTGTTCACAAACTGCAATACTCGAGAATCACCTGAGGGGCTCAATAAGCAATAAATGGATAACGAAGAGCATATGTGTGTGTGAACTATTACTCAACATAGCGAAAAATGAAGTACACCATTTGAAGGAAAATTGATGAAAGTGGATCTCATCCTGTTGAATAAGTCAAATTCAAAATGTCAAATATAACATGTTCTTGCTCATTGGTGGAACCTACATCTAAAATGATGATGATGATGATGATGATGATGATTATAAGACATGACTATAAACAGAAAACTATCTCAGGGATCAGCAAGAACAATGAAGAAAGGAAAGGATACTGACGGGTAAAGAGGATTGAAGTACTGGCAGGTGGAAGTGAGGCCAAAGAGCACAGGAAAGAGAATGGTGGTGATTCTGGTGTGGCATTTTAAAGATACCATCTGTACACCCTGAGCATCTGTCCACATGACCACAAATACTCAAGAAATGTTTGGACAATGGATGAATGACCGATATATCTTGTTGTGATTTACCAATTCCTACAGTGGAAGGAAAAGTATTGCTCTACACCTATGTTTATAATAGAGCTATGGACATATCACAGCTCTTTCTTTCTTTCTTTCTTTCTTTCTTTCTTTCTTTCTTTCTTTCTTTCTTTCTTTCTTTCTTTCTTTCTTTCTTTCTTTCTTTCTTTCTTTCTTTCTTTCTTTCTTTCTTTTAGGGAGGGGTCCGGTCATGGGGCCTGAACTCTGGGCCTGGGCGCTGTCCCTTATCTCTTCAACTCAAGGCTAGCGCTCTACCACTTGAGCCACAGTGTCACTTCCGGCTTTTTTTTTTGCTTATGTGGTGCTGAGGAATCGAACCCGGGGCCTCATGCATGCAAGGCAAGCGCTCTACCACTGAGCCACCTTCCCAGCCCCTATCACAGCTATTTCTATATCAAATGTACATACACTCTTCTGTCTGTCTCTGTCTCTTTCGCTGCCTCTTTCCTCACAGACTTTGCATAGATATGATCAAAATACCCAAGAGAATAATATAAAGGAAGGAAAGGCTTATTTGGGCTCATTTTTTTTTCAGAGACTTTATTCATAGCCACTTGGCTTCATGCATTTGGATAGACTATCATAGCAGTGGGAATATGTGATGGATGAACTTACTCATCTCATGGTGAATAGGAAGCAGAGAGAAGACAGGAGGAAGCCAGGGACAAAATATTCACAGGGATTTGTATCCCTAGGAACTTTCTCTAAATAGTTCTTACATCCCAAAGTTCCAAGAACTTCCAAAAACATCTCCATTTGAAGAGCACCAAATTTTCCACACAATTTGCTGGGGGAGACATTTCATCTTCAAGCACTGAAACCATCTATCTATCCATCCACCCGTCTATTCATATAGTCATGGATGAAGGTATGTGTATGTATACATGCTTCAATATTCTTGGTACTATTGTTTAGTTCATTTTTCACAGTAATGATGTAAAAAGTGAATTTATCTCCCTCTGTTGATGTAGGACCAGAGAAAAATGAAGTGTTTAACAGTAGGCTGTGCTTGTATGGTTAAATAAACAGACGGATAGACTCAGCTTTGTGTACTATCTATCAGGGGTCTTGGTGCAGCTCTGTCTCTGTTCCTTTCTGAAGCATGTTTCCACATTAGCCAGACAATGAGCCAATTTGAGTTTTGAAATTTTTTTTAGAAAGTCTTCACACATGATATTATTGCAAAGACTTGATGAAACAATTCTCACAATTGACTTGCCAACCTTGATAGATGATATAGGTAGATGGACACGTAGATACATTATAATGTTTGCTAAAAATCCCAGTTGAAAACAAAAAAAAACAAAATAAAATGATAAAAAATAACTATGGGCTTCCAAGCAAGGATCTAATTTAAACAGGTTTCCAGCATGACTCTGATTTAAGAACACAGTATGAAACTGTTTCTACCTGAATGAATCAAGAATAAAGGGAATAGAGATTTAGTACAGAGAGACAGAAAGAAGAGAGAGTTAAAAGAAGAAGGTCTGGTATTGGAGAGTTATTTGAAACCATGGATATCTTTTGGCAGATTCGTATTAAAAGGTTTTGATGATAAAAAGAAATCACACCACTTTTCCCTAAAGGTTGAAAGAGCAATAAGAAATAAAGCAATTTCTATTTGCTAAAATGAAACTGTGAGATCCATTTCACACTAGAGTCAGGGAAAGAAGAGTCTGGTTTGTCACACAGTCACATTGGGGGTGTGCTGAAGATTGAATGCTATTCTTGACCCCAAAGCATCTTTTCCTTGCCAGAGCTAGAGAGAATGGGGCTACTGCTAAAGGAGCACCATCAGTTCACACAGCTGTCTTATATGCTGAGCAAAAAGAGACTCCAAAATCCGAGTATGTTCACTACTCAGTTACTATTTCCAGATTTTTGTCAGAGGTTTTCAAATGCATGAGGTATTGCAATCCTATCATCAAGCTTCTATCATGATCCCAGGAACCGAAGCTCAGAGACAGTGAAATTATAGTAGGCCCTCAAACCAACCAAACATTATTTCTAGAGCCAATGAATGTTATTCTTATGGAATGGGATATTGAAAATGTGTTTCAACTAAGAATTTTGAGATGGTCAGATTATTCTGAATTCTTTGAAAGCTTTCAAGGGAATCGGAAGGAAATTTGGTGACCAGAAGCAGTCGATTCAAAGACTGAAGCAAGATATTAAGCTATGCTGTAGACTATGAAGATAGAAGAAGGGCTAAAAGCCAAGGTAAGCAGCTCTAGCTGCTAAAATGTAAAGTGCTACTTCCTTCTCCATCAGAAAGGGACAGCCATTTGATCAATTGATTTCAGCCTGGTAGATCTGATTCCAATTTCAGATATTAGTTTTGGAATCATTTGTTACAGAAACTCTTGGAGATGAATAGAGTCTTATCCAATGCCATGTAGCAAGGAAATAGAACAATTGGGACTCAAATCTGGTATTATTCCTACTGAACCCTGCTTCTTGATATTAGGGTCTACATTATTCTCATTAACACCACCCCAACTTCCTTTTTTAATTGATATTTTTACTGGCATCCACCAATTGTAAAGTAACTAGTTCTGTCACATTCCCACATATACATGCAATGTATCCATCAAACTCTCCCCTTGGACAGGCATTGTATCTCCCCTCCTTAAAATAATTTCAACAGTTCTCACTATCAATTTCATACATGCATAGGGAGTACATTGACCGTCTTCACACTCTCTCCATTCACTTCCTTCCCTTCAGCTGATCTTGTCCACACCACAGTTCCTATTTTACTCAGCTGCCATTCATACTCTTGTGTATATTAATTATTACAACGGGTTTCACAAAGCCTCTATATTCCTAAGCTTGGCTATGCGTCTGATCTCTTCTACTCCCTATAACAATATAAAAAGTCCCAAACCCCCAAACTAGGGAGATGTCCCCAAAGTTTCAATTTTAAAATAGGTCAATTTGGTGCAAGTTCTAAGATCCAATTTTGGATTCAACATTAGCACTTTCTATATTTAAATTGCATCTTATATATGTTAAGAGAGAGAAAGCACAAAACCAGCATACTGAACCCACAAATACTTAATGGAACAAAGATTCATCATGAAGGCTCCTATGTGGGGACACTTTGTCCTAGCAATGGGGAAGTGTTTAGGAGATAGACAGTTTCCTGTCAATAATGGAGATAGACAGAGTTTCCTGTCCATTATTGAGGAGGAAACTACCCCACTTAGGTGACTTGCTATATTACTTCGTAGATCTGCTTTCACAAAGTATAGCAAACTGGGAGTCTTAAAACAACAGGAACTTATTGGCTCACTTGGCCTGAAGCTGGAAGACTAGAATCCATGTGCCAGGGAGATCATGCTTTCTGCAAGGGAGAAACATTTAGGAAAGACTCTTTCTAGCTTCTTTCAATTCCTGGTGTTTTCCAGCATTCCTTTGCATTCCTGGCCTTGTAGTTGGGTTCCCCTGACATCTTTCTTCCCATCCCATGGCTCTCATTTTCCTGTGGTCTTTGCCTTTCTTCATTTCTTATGAGGACACTAGTCAGATTGGATTAAAGACCTACTGTTCCAGTCCTACCACATCCTTAATTTAGCTAATTACATCCACACTGACCCCTTTTCCAAATGGGGTTACACTCTGAAGTGCTGGGAGTTATGGCTTCAGTCTATCTTTCAGGGTTGGTGGGGGGGGGGGGGGGAGGATTCAATTTAATCCTTAATACATGCCAAGTCAATTTAGCTAGTAAATGGCAATGATGGACTCAAATATAGATCTGGCTCTTTTCCATTCTCCAGACTTGATGGAATATGAATAAGTGGGTGCTTACCAAGATGAGAATGAGGCTAGGGCTTTTCTGTGCCTTCCTAAGTCCTTCCAGCAAGTTCCTGGCGCCAGGAAGTCTCCCAGGTACCTTCACTTGGGAGCTCTGTTTTGCTCCACTGAACTCAAGTCTGAGGGAGCTCGTGTTTTCAGGCCTCTTGTCCCTATTCCAAAAGGCTTAGACACTTTATTTCCATTCTATTCGGCATGAAATTGCTCTCCAATGTGCAGACAAAGAGGCTTTTTATTGAAATGGATTGGTTTCTACCTGAAAACTGTTATGTCTCTTGGTCTTTTGGATAATCTCTGCTGAACATTAACCATTCCTGTCCTTGGCCCATTTAAAAAATCTTGAGCTGTTGGTATTTTTCTTCTTAATTTGTAAGAGCTCTTTCTATATTAACCTTTAGCTATCATGGGAAATGCAATATTCCCTCCAATCTATCATTTATCTTTTGACATTGTTTTATATTCTGTTCTCATGCAAAAATCATAATTCTCCTCTGGTCTATGTACATGCCTTTTTGCTTTCATAGCTTCTAGCCTTTCTGACTTGCTTAGAAAGCTCTCCCTGATCCCTTGGTGCTATGTATGCCCTTAATTTCTCCTTTTTCAGTTGGTTTTATTTGTTTTTTTACTCTTATGTTTAAATGGAATATGCAAATTATTGGAATATTGATGATACTACCAACTAGGTAAATTGTGCCAAAGTCTGTTTATTTAAAACACATGCTAAACATAATTTAGTCTGTGCTAATAACAGGTTCTACATAATTTCCAGATTGCAGTGAATGGGTAATGGGTTTTTAGCTCACTGAATCCACAATATTGAGTGCTCAAGTGTTGGTGTGACTGGGGTAAATGGAAATGAAACATGCTTGGACGAAGAGAAGGTCGATCCTTGCTCTTCTTTCTTCCACTTAGGCTTCCCTTTGGTAAAATGTTGGGTGAACTGTTTGACAAATTCATGTGATTACATGTACACACACACACACACACACACACACACACACACACACACACACACACACACACACACACGAGTATGCATGTGTAGGTCAGAGATCCCTAAATGTTCACCCAAACTTTCATGCCTGTTATAGGAGAGAAAAGATAACACCTTTTCCTCACCTATCTCTAGGACACGGACAACACTCCAAGAATGGGAGACACATTATGATATTTTCATGATACAGGAGTCTTCAAAATAAAGATCCAAAGACCAGAAGAAACTATGTTTTTAATAAGTCTGATAGAAGAAGCGGAGTGTTATTCCAAGACATGATTGGACCAAAAGGTCATGTTGTAATGGTAATAAATTTAGGGCAGAATCTAGCAAATCTGTCTGCTTAGATCTTTCTGGCATCTCAGTGCATTTCTTCTCTCTAGGAATGGCACAGGATCCTTGGGTAATAAGTATTATAGACAACTTTCTTATTTGTTGGAAGATGGATTTTACTCAAGGCTTTGTATATGCTGAGCAAGCACCCTACCACTTGCTTCTAAACCTAAAGTTTGAAGACATTGGCAAAAATGCAATCCTTTATTGAAAGATATTTCACATTTTATATTTTAGTAATGATAATATTAATTATAGTAACACATTGCTACATAATACATATTGTGGTATAATATATAACCATAGATAATAATAAGATAAAGTAATGCATGTAACGTAGATATGACTCTTCAGAGCTTACAGAGAATTTCATTTATTTATAAGGTCAACTCTCTAGTGTGAATAAATCCATTTTTCATGTGGGTAAAGAAGCCCAGAGAACAATTACTATGTCAAAGACTATCTTGCAATCCAGTGTTAGAGCCAGGACACAATCCAGGGTTTTAAATTCCTTGGTCAGATCTTCTTCTCTCTTTAAAAGCCAATTGAAGACACAAGTCATTTAGATGATCATTTCTACCACCCCAACTCTTATATCTCTCTGTCGTCATGCCTGCTCAGACTCAGCTAATTTCACTATCGTCTTGGGATGTCAGAACAGAGACCTAGATCAAGAAAGAAATTGTGCAGTCCCATTCCAAATGACTGAAAGATCTGGGGAACCTTCCCAGGAAAATTGCAAGCTGGACTTGGCCACTTTTTTGTATCGTGGTCTTGAGTACATTCACTGACCACTCTGGGCAGTTAATTGGGAATAATTTTAATCACTCTAATAACCCCTGGAGTGTGTGAAAGTTCTTGTTGAGAGCCTCAAACAATTTGAGCCTGAAGCGTTTTTTATAGCCCTGTCCTCTCCCAGGAATGCCTGCTCTTCTGCTTGGCACAGATGAGACATCCCTTAGAACTCATTCTCATGTCTCCTCCTGGGAGGAATTAATCTGTCCTTTGCTTCTGCTTCTTCTGAATACTGTTCTCACTTAGGTATAGCTTTTTCCATGTACTATTAATATATGATTTCATAATAGCATAGTACTTGGCATACAGTGGTTGGTCATTAATTCTTGTATAAAATAAACATTTCCTCGACTTCATGTTCCAGTCCTGCCTATGTTCTGAGTAATTACTGAATATCAGATGATTTTCTTGGGATAGTGTCAATAATCTTGATCATTTCCTAATCCTCAGAAAGGAATCAGAACATACATCTAGCAAGCAGCATGCAACATAGTAAGAGTTTATAGATTTTTATTGGGAATCCATATAAATTATGTCATCTATTGCAAAAGTGACTTACCTTTGTACACCATTCTTAAGGAAGGAACTGTGCCCATATAAATGACTTGTATTTTGTAGTTGGGTGCACTAGAGTCAGTAAGGTGCTCAATGAGATTATCCTCTAGGAAAGGAGGGTAGCTACTTTTGAGCTAAGTGCTGCTGAAGCCCTATATGTTTTAGTAACTATTATTCTGTGCTTTTCCTCAAGAGGCTGGGGGCAGGTTATCTAGGAGATTCTCTGTGATGCAGACAGCTAGTGAGGATTCTGGGTCAGAAGGCCCCAGTCATGGCTGATCCATTCTTTCCATCCTGCCTTCTTCCCTCCTCCAGTGTTCATTGAGTGAGTGCCTCCTTATTGGTGGCTAAAACACCAAGACAGCCAGGCACCAGTGGCTCACGCCTGTAATCCTAGTTACTCAGGAGGCTGAGATCTGAGAATTGTAATTCAAAGCCAGCCTGAGCAAGAAAGTCCATGAGAATCTTATCTCCAGTTAATCACCAGAAAACCAGAAGTGGTGCTGTGGTTCAAGTGGGAGAGTGCTTGCCTTGAGCTGAAGAGCTCAGGGACAGTGCTCAGGCCCAGAGTTCAAGCCCCATGACCAACAAAATAAAAAAAATACCAAGACAAATGACCCTTGTATGACACAATAAATACAATGATTTCAGACAGAGATAATACTATGGGTTGGATACGGTTTTTTTTTTTTTTTGTGTTACCCTTGTGGTAGTACTGTGGGATGATAGAAACTTTAGGAGGGAGGACCTCATGGGCTGTGGCTACCTCATTGATGCTGCAGTCTGGCAAGGGGATATGCCTGCCTCCTGTGAGTGGGTTAAATCTTGTGGAATGCGAACAATTACCTCATGAATGTGTTGTTATAAAGCAAGTTTAGCTTCCTCAGCTTGCTTCCTTGCTTCCTCTCTTACCATACAATTTTTTTTCTGCAGTGTATTTCTGCCATGGGGCATCATCAGACGTATTATGGTGTAGTACAAGGCCCTAAGTAGATATAGGCTCTCAAGCTTGGACTTTCTAGCCTCAAAACCCATGAGCTAAATAAGCTTCTTTCTTTACAAAGTACCTCATCTCAGGTAGCTTGTTATAGCAACACCAACCAAACTGACTTTACTAAGAAAGTACAACAGGGCAGAAAGTGATTGAGTGCATGAAATCTTCATTGGTTGAGATGTGTAGAAAAGACTTTTATGGAGAAGTAGGCTTTGAGGTGAGATTTGAGTGGTAGGGAAAGGAAGCTAAACGCACCTAAAGGAACTGCACTTTAGGTTGAAGAGAAAAGGCCCTGAAAGCCTAGTGTATGTGAGAACAAATAGATCAGAGTCTAGAACAGATGAAGAGGGAGAACGATAGGAGACAAGTTCAAGGAAATCTCTAGGAACAAGCTGTGTAGGGATGACCAACCACACAATTCACAGTGCTCCAGGCAAAGTGAGAATGCAGGCAGGGCCCTTTAAAAAATTATTACATCTATTGAGATGATCATGTGGTTCTTAACCTTACTTCTGTTGATTTGTTGTATTATATTTATTGACATATATATATCGAACCAGTTTTGCATCCCTGGGATGAATCCTGTTTGATCATAGTGTATGATATTTTTTAAAAAAGTTTTTTATTGTGAGAATACTGTACAGAGGGGTTACAATCACATGAGCAAGGTAATGAGTATTTCTTATCAAGCATTGTTACCTCCTCCTTTGTTTTTCCCCTCCCATGCCTTCACTCCCATCTCCACACTACATTTCCCCCTTCCCACCCCCAGAGTTTATGATTTTTTTATTAGTTGTTGAATTTGGTTGACCAGGATTTTATTAACAAGTTTTGCATTGATGTTCATCAAAGAGAAGAGTCTATAGTTCTTTTTCTTTGATGAGTCCTTATCTGGTTTTGGGATGAGAATTATGCTGGCTTCATAGAATGAGTTTGGTAGTGATCTTTCCCTTTCTATTTCATTGAAGATTTTGAGATGTCAGTTCTCCTTTGAAGGCCTTAAATAATTTGGCTGTAAATCCATAGGGTCCTGGGCTTTTTCTTGGACATGCCTTCAATGGACAAATGGATAGAGAAAATGTGATATAGACACACAATAAAATTCTACTCCCCCATCAGAAAGGATGATACTGTACTATTTGTAAGAAAATGGAAAGGCTTACAAAAATTATATCAAGTAAAATAAGTCAGACCCAGAGAAACACAGGTTGCACAGTTTCTCTCATTTGTTGTGAGCTAGATTGTGCCCATAAATCTGTAAATAAACACACTGGGAGGTTTGTAAGTAGCTGAAAATCAATGAACTGAACTATAATAGACCCTATGGAGAACTCAAATAGTACAATTCTTCAGAAAGACTAAGTCAAAGTCTAACAAACTAAGTAGTAGAAAATGGGTACTTGCAAAAGGGGTGGGTGGAACCAAGGAGAGAGGAAAAGAGGAAGGAAGGAGGGGAGCAAGGAGAATGCACGCATGAATTCATTGTATATACCACACAACTGAGGGGGGAAATGGAAGGGGGAGGCTAAAGGGGGTGAAAATGTTGAAGAGATGACAGAGGTCAAGATGCATTGTACACATGAATTGATTTGTTAAATAGCAAATACATTCAATATATACTATAAAAATTAAGAAAAGTGATGGAAGGAATGGACAGGGAGGGGTGAGTGAGAACATTGAAAGGGGTGACTGATGG
This sequence comes from Dipodomys spectabilis, assembly GCF_019054845.1. Lineage (NCBI taxonomy): Eukaryota > Metazoa > Chordata > Mammalia > Rodentia > Heteromyidae > Dipodomys > Dipodomys spectabilis. The sequence goes on along the minus strand of NW_024870941.1, from coordinate 4,987,308 downwards.
AAACACACAATTCTCTTAAACCGTTTGTAGAATGGCAACTCCTTTGTACAACTACTTTAAGATAATAAAAGCAACCAAAATTCCAGGACAGTGAAAGAAGAGCATTAAAGAAAGCCTATGGCCTTTCTGAACGAGTGTACACATGCAGCACACCTTTCAAGATGGCCTTTACTCACAATTCCTTTTCTGGTGTTTTACTCTTCTTAGGCTGAGGCCATTTACACAAACAGGTAAATATAGGGGGGAAATGGTTCATGAGAGAAAACAGGGCCCTGTAATTCATGCTAAATCCCATTGGAGTATTAGACGTCCCAGTGGGCAATGTGGGACAAGGTGGTTCCTGTGTATATATGGCATCAGCTTGCCAGTATATACAGATATTTCATAGTCTTCAGAAACATAAAAGTCACACTATTTTGCTGAGTTCTTCCATGGCCACTTAACAGCCATATTTTCTTAGATAAATTTCTCAGCTTCTAGGCATCTACAAAATAAAAGTAAGCATGGATACCTCTTAGGACATTGAGGGCATGCCACAATTGGGATAATAAATAATGTATGGTACAGTGCCTTGCAAGTAGAAAGAAGAGTATCAATAGTCACTATCATATCTTTTAAAAATCTTTAGTTGTACAAAGAGACTTCAACTCAACATGCTAATTTATGATCAGTGTCATCCTAAACTTTTCTTTTTCAGGAGATTATTATTATAGCAAGCGATTTTATTGCTTGTTATAGATGGGTTTAAATGTATCATCTGAGCTCAGTATTGGCATTTGAGGTTATTTCTATTTCCATTTTTTACCAGATTTTTCAGTCTGTTGGCATAAAAATTTGTGATGTATTCCCTTCACAAATGTCTGGATTTCACATGTATTTGTTTTAATATCTCCTTTTTTAACCCCTTAATTTTATTTATTTGAGTGATTTGCTTTTCTCCCTCTGGTCAGATCACCTAAGAGCTTATCAATTTTATCTTTTGGAAGAATCAACTTTGTTTTGTTGATTCTTTGTATAGTTCTTTTAGACTCTGCTTCATTGATTTCTGCTCTAATCATTATTTCTTTTCATCTACTTGTTTTGAATTGGGCTTGTTATTGATTATCTACATGTTTGAGATGCTTTATTAGTGTATTGGTATGTCTCTGTTTTGTTTATGTAGGCACTCATAGCTAAAAACTTTCCTCTTAGAACTATCTTTGCGGTGTCCCAAACGTTCTGGTAGGTTGTGTTTTATTTTCATTAGATTCCTAGAATCTAATGAAAATAAATCACAGTAGGTCTCTTCTGTGACCTACTGAATGCAGCAATGTGTTGTTCAGTCTTTATGATTTTGAATATTTCCTGTGGTTTCTTGTGCTGTTAAGATCTAATTTTATTCCATTATGGTCTGACAGGATACAGGATATAATTTCAATTTTATTATATTTTCTAAGACTTGCTTTATGAGCTAGAATATGGTTTATTTTGGATAATGTTCCATGGGCTTTCTGAGAAAAATTTGTTGTGCAGTTGATGGATGGAATATTCTATAGAAGTCTGTTAGGTCCAAGTGTTCTATAGAGTCGTTTATCATTTGATTCAGAAGTTTCTTTGTTAAGATTCTACATAGAAGATCCATTCATTGGTGAGAATGGGGTGTTGAAGTATCAAATTATCATATTGGGTCTATGTGTATTTTAAGTCCAATAGGGTTTGTTTAAGTAAATTGGGTGCTTCAGTGTTTGGGATATGGATGTTGAGAATTGTTAAGTCTTCTTGATGGAGAATTCTTTATCTCTTCTAAATTATTTTGACTAGAAATCTACTTCATTAGATATGAATATTGCTATCCAGTCTGCCTACAGAGTCCTTGTGCTTAAAGTATTTTTCTTCCAGTCTTTCCCTTAAAGCAATATTTGATGTTTAGATCTTGTTTTTGATTCTATCTGTCATTGTATGACTTTACATTGGAGAACTAAGTCCATTAATATTGAGTGTTAGAATTGTGAAGTATGTAATTGTTCCCATCATTTTACTCCCAAATTTACTTTTACCTCTTTCCGTTCCTCCTATGTTTGTCTTTTCATCTGGAAGGATATGTTGTCTCCACGTTTTTCATGGTGGTCTGTGTTCAGGATGTTTTTTTCAGTATCTTCTGTAGTACTGGCTTAGTGGCGAAAAATGTTTTTAATTTTGTTTATCATGAAATATTTTTATTTGCTCAGCAGTTATGAGTAAAACCTTGAGTGGATAGAGCATTCTGGATTAGCAATTGTTCACTTTTAGGGCTTGAAATACATCATTCTAAGCTTCCTTTGCTTTTATGGTTTCCATTGAAAATCTGCTATTTTCCCTATGACTGTTTTTCCCATGTCAGTGATCTGTTTTTCTCTTATGGTAGTCAGGTTTCTTTCTTTATTTCTGTGCTTAATGTTTTAACTAAAATTTGTCATGGTGAAGATTTTTTTTTTCTATTCTGCACTGTTGCATGTTCTAAAAGCCCTGTTTCTAATTGGGGTTGCTTTTTAAAAGATTTTGGAAACTTCTTGTTATTATTCTATTAAGTATATTTCTTGAGTCTTTTACTATCCACTCTTCTCTTTCCTCAATCCCCATAACGTGTTTATTTGGTCTTTTAATTGAGTTCTGAAATGCTTGCAAGCTCCTTTTATAATTCTTGGATTTTTTTTTTTTTTTTTGCTACATTTATTTACTCCAACTCTATTAAATGTACTCTGTCCTTGAGACCAGAAACTCCATCTTTCATATCATCTGTTCTTCTGGTGAAGCTTTCTACTTTATTATTTATCTCTTGGCCTTCAGTTTTATTTATATCATTTTCCAGGATCTGTTTAAGTAAGGTACTTTTTATTTCCTTGCTTGCTTTTCCCCCACTTTTAGAGGCTTAAGTTTCAATATTTTTTTTTATTTCTACTAGACTCTGCTTCATGGTACATTTCCTGGTATCTCGCTTAATCTAGCTTTCCCTGCTTACTCCCTGTATTTCCTAAGGGTCAGAGGAGACAATAACTTTGCTCTGTCAGTAATCTGCAGTCTTGTCACTATTATTAATAGTAATGAAAATCAGTTTGTTTACATGATGAGATCAGCTGTGCTGTAAATATTATGATTATGTACATTTGGTGGTTAAGTAAAGTGGATTCAGCTAGGCAGGAGACAGTCAAGACCCCCTCTTCCAATCCCCATAATCTAAAAGATTTGACTTCATCTAAAGGTAGAATAGTTAAGGGGCCAGACATTTGAATAAATTTTTTCCTATCTTCTTTATCTTCTATCTAATGGCTATAGAAGACCTCTGCTTTACTTTCTTATTTTTCTTGCTTGTAGATTTTTAGGGTTCCAGCTAAGAGTTCAGACTTGCTGTATAAAAGTAAGCAAAATAAATCCTTCAAAGCCAGAGGCAATCCTTACTCTGTTAAGGATGAGATATCAGGTCCAAGGTGGAGGTGCTGATTGCTTTTTGAACCTAAGAGATAAGACCTGAGAAAATGAGACATTTTATACCAGGAGGAGAGGAAATACTCTTTCCTTGTAGGGGCTTATGGTCTGCTGTCCCTGTGAGCTGAGGACTTCACTATTGCAGTGTTCAGGCTCTAACAGCCCTGCATGCAAGTATCTACTTAGCTTTTCTTATTTGGGAACAATGTGAAATTAACTAAAAATACAAAGGATTTTTTTCTTAAACCCTCATACACTATTAATGCAATAAAAGAAAATGGAAACTTGTCCATTCAACTCTCCTTCATGCTGGAAGTAAGCAGAACCTAAAAAGTGAACATTTCCTATCCTGTTATAATTTTAGATATTTACTATACAGGTATGGTTTTGGAAACAATATTGTTTTTATTTTGTTAGGTTATGTATAGGCAAACATTTAAATACATATATGACTTTGTACTTATAACTGTTGTTGCAATGTGATTTTTCATATTCAGTATATTATCAATAAATATATGCATCATTTATTACTTTTAACTACTAATTATCAATTTTACAACTGTATCACATGTTATCCATTTCTCTGTTGATGGATAGATTTTCCCTTTTCTTTCTTTTCCCTTTATTCCCCTTCTGTACCCCTGCTTCCTTCACTACCCACCCTCTCTCCTTCCCCCCTTTCCTTTCCTCCCTTGATTTTTCACTTTTTGCAAATATGTTAGCCTGACCCTGGAGAAAGATAATGTGGGTACATCTTTATGTCCCCAGGGAGTACTATTAACAAAGGAGTTGCAGGATGATGGAGGATACTGTGATCATTACACACATTATTCTATTTTTCCTGTTTCTTTCCTAAGTTATGTTACTACCAGTGATCTATGAAAGTCCCAGTTTCTTTATAAGTCCCACAAACATTAGCCCTTTACTAATCACCAAATGGGAGAGGCAAAAATTCTTGATGCTAAAATTTTATATAGTTTATTCCTGATTTCTGGTGGAATGCACCTCTTTTCAAGTGTTCATTAGATTCTATCACCCTGGCTGTGTTGTTATTGCTTGCAGCCAAATGTCAGTCATAAAAGGCCATCATCTGTGTCTAGTGTAACCTGGATTCCTGTGAGATCTCAGAAAGCTGGAGATGGAGCTCAGAAGAGGATGCAAGAAGACTTACAATTCAATTTTGTACTTATTCAAACCAAAATCTAAAAAAAAAAATCTATATGTCTCCAAGTTGGGATTTGTTTTCTTTCTGACATGACCATTATCTCCAAATAGTGTTTTGGGGAGTACTGTCTGAACTTGAGCACCTTGCCTAAGACTTCTGGAGTTAGTTTTGAGGGAACAGAAACTTTTGCTCAGTTCAATATTGCAAACATCTTTGACTCTGGGATACCCATTGGATTAAATGTATTCCCTTTAAGGACCATTTAACAGTGATTTTAAAACAAACAAACAAACGTATGTGCCCTGCCCACTTTTCTCTCCTCATCGGCACAAAAACCTTAAGAATGAGTTTCTTCCAAGCTCTCAGACAGAGTTGACAAGGTAGCCTGATTAACCAAGTGCCTGGAAGTCCTGGGTTCTGCAGCCATTGTCTCTACCACTTAGCCATGTTCCCTGGAATCCCCTTCAGGTCCCATTCTGCCTGTCTCTGCACCTCATTAGAAGAGACCTGTTACCAACTTCAACTATATTTTAGTGTTTAACAATATCTACATGGCTCAAGATAATTGAAACATATTTATCTGATAAGTGATTCTCATTATGTACACATCAAATGTTTGTGGAAACAGGTGGTGCCTCCATCCTTGTGCTTGTCAAGTCTGGTTAATAAAAAGTAGCAAGGGTGAAGAGAGGAAAACTGTTGAGTAAGTATGGTCTTGGGACCAGGAGGCAGCAGGTACTAAAAAAAAAACAAAACTTCTAGGCAGTTAGGATGGCTCTGACCCAGCTGCTGGCCATGGCTGCCTGGAGAAGTTCAGGCTCCACTGAAGGCCCAATGTCCTGAAACTTCAAGTGGAAAAGTAAAAAATAAATGCTGCCTATCCAGGTGTCAGCCTTTCCTACCCTTGCTATGTTGGATTTCCTTGGTTTGACATTGCTTTCATGCCTTGTAACATCACATATATTCTTGGATTACTTTTGGACTTTTCTCTAACCTGGGGTTAGGAAAGTGCATTAATTTTTGCACAGCTTTTGAGAGGTTGCAATGAGATGCTACATGTAGAGCCTTTAGCACAGTGCCTGGCTTCACACAGTCAGCTGGGCTGTTGCACATCACCACCCTTGCTTTAGAGTTGTTTCTTCCTCATTTGATCATTGTTTTGCTTCCTTGGTGGCTGGTAAACTCCATGGGAGTATAAATTCTATTTTCAGAATATTCTGACATGATTCCCATTGGGTAGACAGTGTATGGTGAGATTTGGAAGGAAGCCTCAGCTCAGGAAGCAGGAACACTGAGTGGACAGTGATTTGCAAGCGAGAAGAGAGAACACAGGAAGAAGTCACACAGTTGTTTTTTTTAAATGTTAAATGCTATTATTTAATTTATGTGTAGAAAACAAATATAAAAATGTTTGGAAGGCACCCAGACTTTGGAAGCTTCCCTTCAGAGTCCTGCAGAGCGCATGAGGAAGCTGCAGGTCTGAACTCAGTGCCCCCAGGAAGCTGGGATCCAGGCTTCCTCCCTCCCTGAGGGGCTGAGCCCTTTCACTGGCTCTGACATTTCACAGGAGTTTCTTACTCAAAGACACAACTCATATTTGTAATCCACTACTGTTTTGTTTTGATTAGATCTGTTAGCTTTTTCTAAGTAACTATAGCATGTAATGGTATTTTAAAGTGTGTGTCTATGTGATGATTTTTATTAAATCGTTATTTTGCGTTTTTTAATTTTCAAAACATAAATTTAAACTTAGAATCAAAAAAAATGTTTGGAGCAAAGCAAGTCCCAGTTTTATTTTTAAATCACCACTAGGTAAAGTCTTTATAATTGGTGGGGAAAATGCTGAAGAATTATACATTTCATCTATTTCCTTTCTTTGTGTATGAAAAAATAGATTAGGAAAATTTGGAAACACCTTGATGATTTTATAGGTAATGGTTGTTGCCCTGAAGTCTCCTCACTCAAACATCTACCCATTCACCCAGTAACCACTCAGCTGTGGTACATTCTGGACCCACAGAAAGCCCATTCTATAAGCCCAACAGGAGCCAGTGAACGTGAAAGGAGACTCTTGTGAAAGGAGACTCTTACCATCTCAACACAAGGGATGTGTAGGATTTGTTCACCGATGAGGAGAGGCAGGCACAGGGGTAGAGATTTGATGTCCAGTGGATGATGCACTTGAGGAACCATGACTCTTGAATCCTTTCCTACTGGAATGGATGCTGTGTTTGGTGCAGTGTTAAGTATGAAGCTGTGAGAGTGGGGAGGCAGGCTGCCATGCCCGTCCCCTCAGGGGGCTCCGCTGGTGCTGACTCTGCTGGTGTGAAACACCTGCTGACAGCAGGACCCTGACTCCCGTCATTCGCGACAGCTCAGCGTGGCTGTGATGATATATTTTAGTCTAGGAGAATCAGGAATGCTATCGCCTTTGTCTTTTATTTTAACATTTTGCACTCCATCCTGTTCTAAAATGGAGCAGAGACATCAGATTCTTCCTCTGGTACCCACTGAAGTAGGCCAAAAAAAATGGGAGCAAAGCTTGGATCATCACTAACAAGAGAGGTCATCAATTCTATATTGTCTCCCTTCTGATACTCCTTAATCCATCCATGTTCTGCCCTTAGCTCCTCCCCATGAGGGAACCTTGTCATTACGCTCCTTGGGTTTTTTTTTTTTATTTTCTTTCTCCTCTTCTTCCTATTCCTTTTTCTCTATCTCACCCATCATTTCTGCCTTTGTTCTGGAAGGTTCTGCTCTGTTTGGTTATTCCTAAGACTGAAATGTGCTCCTTTGTATTTGTGTTCTCTCTGGCCTTGAGAGTAAGAACTCCCCTCTACATCTGAGGCCAAACTCACCCTAGATAGGTAACCTTTCTTCTGCCCCAAGGATGCTTTACAGTCCATTTTAGCACTTTTACTTTCCATTAGATACATTGATGGATGGATAGATGGGTGCATCCATTCATGAAGTGATTTTTATGCTATTGGCTTTCTTTCTGTACTAGAGCTTGTAAACCATAAAGTCTTGCTGGTAATTTGGGGATGAGAGCATCTATACATGCATAGACTTTACAGTGAATGTAAAGGAAAAACTACAAAAGGAACTGATATCAAAATAGTTCTATAATTCCAGAGTGACCTCCTGAATGAATCTTAGGTAATATTTCTTTTATCCAAGCTGCCAAGTAACCACTGGAACTGAAATTGTACAGAAGTAGCACACGACCTTTGGAGAAGTTAAGTGACTTTCCCAGGATCCATACTTGTTCATAAGCTAGCAGAGGTGGAAAGCAAACCAGAATCCTTTCCACCGCAAGCCTGTGCAGTTTCCCCATTAAAAGAGGTATCTACAGTTGGAAGAGAAAAGGCCACCATGAAAAAGCACCAACTCTTGTTCCTATTTGAAATGGACATACAGATATTAAAGCAAATGACTTTCCCTTTTGGCTCTTCCTTTTGCATTAGGCAGAGTTCAGAGTAAACCAGTTCTTGTAATCCTCCAACGATTTCTTGCCCTTGTATATTGATCTGACAAGTCTCTGGGGGTCTTTTACCTCCCAAGGGCTCAAGGACAATTCTAAGCTCATCAATAAATGAAGAAGTCTTACCCTCAGCTGGCCACAATTGGAAGAGGAACACATGGGAAATTAGTGGGCAAAGGAGAAAGCAGGGAGAGGGGGCTGGGGAGCTCTTTTCCACAGTTCCCAAGGAACTAAGGACCTCCTTCCTTCATACACCACTCTCTGGGATGTAGAAGTGTGAAAAAGTGCTTCTTGCCCATAGTTACAATCCACATGAAAGTAGGTGCCAGGCCTGATGATCCTATCTGGTAGGGTCCTTCTTCTGGAGAGCCCAGCACTATTTAACATCCAGGACCATTTCTAAGTCTTGGACTCTGGGCTCCTTGTTTTCTCTCAAAGGCCACATGAGTGTCAGCTGTCATTCTACTTTATCCATCCCCTGTCTCTCTCTCTCTCTCTCTCTTTCTCTGGTGTGGCTGTCTCTCAAGATGGGGCAGAACAGTCTTTCTGTAACTACTTGTGGTCCCTACAACCTTCAAGGGTAAACAAGGTCAACCTTCAAAGTCCCTAGATGTGTGGGTTCTCACTTCCTGATCAACAGACCATAAAGATTACTTTCCTTCCTCCGTCCTGACCAAGTCCTTGTTCTAGGCTGAAGGAAAACTGAGGGTGCAAGGCAGGATGAGGAGACTAAAACTCATCCCAGTCACTGTGATAGATTTCAGAGCTGAAGTTAATGGGAGAGTCAAGCAGATGCAAAGCAGGCCCTTACTGTGGCCATGTGTGAATGAGAAGGGAAGCAGATGGAATAACTTGTGAGTCATACCGGACACCACCATTCCAGTCCCACATGGCTAGAGACTTGGTCTCTCCCCAAGTATCCAGCCAATCCCCACTTGTCCCATATAAGAGCCTTCCAATGAGGGGTGCTCATCTCTGGAGGGCTGGATTTTTCTGAGACATCTTCCCTACATCACTAAGAGCACTCAGTGCCTCAACTTGTGAGGTGTTAGGGCTGGGCAGACAGGTTGGTTTCCCATGTCAAGAGAAGCCTTAAAATAAGAAGGCACATCTAAGACAGAGCTACAGTCATGTGGGAGGTAAGTGGTTTGCATTTGTTTTTAGACATCATTTCCATGATGTTAAAAAATGGTAGTCAAAAGCACATTGATGCAGCTGGAATTCTTCTCTTATCCTGCTCCCTGGCAGTAAAGAACACAGGACTTGTCCCGCCTCCTAGACCAGTCTTCTGTCAGATTTAAGTCTGTGGATCTTCTCTGAGGGTGAAGCCAATAAGAACACTGTACAAGGACAATCAGAATCATTACATAATTCCCCAGCAATCTTCATTTAACACATTTCCTGTCTGAGAACTATATTATAACACACAACAGTAGGTACAAAAGAAAAGGCCCTTGGAGAGGGGCTCAAGAGTTCCAAAGTTAGTGTTTATGACATGGAACAGTGGCCACTCTGGAGGCAAAGCAATCACAGGGTTAGGCGACCTTGAAGAGGGACCTCGTTCCCAAGGTGGCTCTTGTTGACTTTCCACATGCTGACTCTGATAGGAGTTATGTGCCTACGCACTGCCTTGTGAGGCATTCTTGGAGAAATCTGGTGAGTGGAGACCTAGTGCAGTGGTGTGTAGGGTAGCTCTGAGCCAGTCTCAGGGAGAGGAGACTGTGATCTAATCTGCTGGGGCTCTTTGGGGAGAGTGTAGGACAGACTTTTGTGGATCAGGGATGAAGGAGACACAGCAACACCTTCTGTACTTCCTGGTTATGGCTTCCCTAGTAATATCAATTCCTGAACACTGTTCATTCCCCTTGCTTCAGGAAAAGTGGATTCAGGGAGCCCAATGACAGTTGATCAATGCTGAGACTCAGGGCTGGGTATCAGGAGTGAGCATGTGTCCAGGAACCTAGCATGCAGAGGTGGCTGAGGGATCCAATCTGAGCTATGAACAAAGCAACGAACATGTCTGCTACAGACAGGCAAGCCAAGGGGGTGAGCAGGTGACATATAAAAGGAGAAGACATAAAGGAAGCCATGTACACATGAATATATGTATACACGAAGGCCATCAGATGATTCTTCAAAAACTGAATGCATCATGAAGTTTGGGGTGTTAAGAAAGGGCAGTAAGCTCCTTTTTTATCTTTAATGTTTATAAAGGGAAGAGGTAAAGAGAAAGGGAGGCTCAGAGAGACTGAGTAATTAGCCCAAGGTCACACAGCCCTCAAGATCATAGCAAGCTCATTTCTGACACACATGACCAGGTGAGGGGTGCATGGTACAGGATAGACCTCTTGGTGTTTGGGACTTGGGGGACTGGCAAGCCTACTCAGGGAGAGCTACAGACAAGAAAGAGTAAGAGCACCCTGAACTCTGCCCCATCACCCCTCTCATACTTACTACATTCTTTCTTAGAACAGAAAAGCGTCTGAAGTACATGGATGCAACCGAACAGACATAGCTATAAATAAAGTGTCAGATACCATAGCAACAGAGGGAGTGAAATGAAAAAAAATGAAATACATCATCTTATTGTAAAGGGCAAAGCCTACGCTATATATACAGCCAGCGAGCATCTCTTTTCTCTTTCTATTGCTCTCCTACACAAACATTCTGGCTTCATTCTCAGCAGCTCTGCCTCAGTAGCAGCAATGCTCTTACAGAATGTAAACATATTGCTATGCATGTCTCTAGGTCTCTATAATGTGTTGAGTTATATAAAGTAGGCCTAACCCCTGTCTACAGAGATATGTACTAGGTTGTATCTATGCAAAATGCTAGGGTATATAGAAGCAGATGGTATGTTCCCAAGGTGGCAACAACAGTATCTTCCATTTCCTAGTTTGCCTTCTAGAAGACTTGATACTTACCTCTTTGCCCCAGAGGTCTATATCCCTTCCATTGAATATGGAAGTATTTATTACTGCCCCAACCCAACTGAGTTTACAAAGTAGTTCTGTGTAGCATATGTGAATTAGTAAGAAAAGAACAGGCATCATCCTCTTGGAACATTCATTGCAGAAGAATACATTCCTTATGTTCAAAAGCCAGCCATCCTGACACCACCCTACTGGAGAGATCAGATATTGGTGCTCGATCAAGAGTGTCAGCTGATACCAGCACAACAATGTTTATTGCAGCATTATTTACCATAGCCAAGATATGGAACCAACCCAGATGCCCCTCAGTAGATGAATGGATCAAGAAAATGTGGTATATATACACAATGGAATTCTATGCCTCCATCAGAAAGAATGACATTGCCCCATTTGTTAGGAAATGGAAAAATTTGGAAAAAATTATATTAAGTGAAGTAAGCCAGGCCCAAAGAAACATAGGTCCCATGGTTTCCCTTATTTGCAATATCTAGTATATGTATGAGTCAAGCGGAAAAGGTCAGATAATGTGATGTCAGGAAAATGAACCCTTAGATATGTATTTTAATGTTTTTTTCTTTCATGCATGTGTTTCTAACGCATTTATAAGATTATCTCTTTGTTGCTTTGTATGTCCCTCCCCCACAGTATAACCCCTGCTTTCACTATATTTGATGTCAGTATAACCTGTGGAGGAGATGGGGAAAAACCAGTTGTTTAAGGATACAGGTGGACCTGTTGCAACAATGAGAAGTACAAGTTGTCATGTCCAAAACGAGCTTTACAACGTCGGTGCGGGGGGGGGGGGGGGGAAGGGGGGGGGAAGGGGGGAAGGAGAAGGATTGGGATTGGGGGGGAGGGGGGAGGCTGGGAAGGGATGTGAAGGGTAAACCAAAGGAGGAGGCTGCAATGCTTGGTAAGAAATGTACGCATTATCCTGCCCATGTAATTGTAACCCCTCTGTACAGTATGTTCACAAATAAAATAAAATTAAATTAAAAAAAAAAAAGAGTGTCAGCTGAGTACAGCCACCCCTGTGGGTGAAGTGAATTTTGGCTGCTCCAAATAATGTATCCACCTGCAGGTATCCCCAAGAAAACTCAGGTGAAGCCCCAGAAAGTAAAGAATCAGACGAGTATGGCCCCACATTGGGATTCACTGAATTTGTGAGAAGTCATAAAATGGGTATTCCTAGGAAGTTATCATACCACTGATAGAATGGGAACAAATACTCATACACATATCAGAACAGCTCCTGTCATCACACAGTCCAGCATGCGCCTTGCTCCCAGTTACACTTGACCTTTATCCTGTCTTCTAATCCTCAAGTCAGTAACATCAGGTAAGATAACAAGATCCACTTCCCAGAGGAGCAAGTAGAGCGTCAGACACCTCAAGAACTTGGAGCCAAGCCTGGGATTCAGATGCTGAGTGCGATAGTTTTCCTGCCTATCCCAAACCAGACTGCCTCATTGCTGACGTCTGACTTTTACATTCTCTTTGCTTTATCCTTCTCACCCACACTTTAAAAAAATATTTTGGAGAAATAGGATGCTATTATATGCACTCTTGTGTAACTTTTCAGTGCCAATAGACATATTTCCAACTTAATACATACAAATCTGTTATCATGGAAAGTGGTCACAGTACAGCACTTCAGATGGAGGTACTCTAATGCATTTAACCAGCCCTCCTGGGGATGGATATTTAAGCTGTTTAATTTTTTTGAACTGTTACAAGTAGTGTTTTTGAAAACTGCTTTGCACATGACCTTTGTACCCTGATGTAACTGCTTTCTTAGGACAAATTCCTACACATGAATAAACTGGGATGTGTAGAGTAGAGGCTGCGCTCCGATTTCGTTAATGGTGTATGTGAGTTCCTGTTCACTCATGAGCTTGGCGGCCTGGGAGGTTCTTTACTGTTTTGGATTTCTGCCCCAGGTGCCCTTTCAACGTTTTTTGAGAAGTCCAGGGGAAGTGGCTTTGGAAGTGAGAGAATGGAATTTCTTTCTGTCTGTGAGGCGTGAAAACACATTTCAGGAAAGGTCCTCAAGTAGAGAGGCTGAAGGGCCTGAGCCCCCTGTGCAGATGCACCAGATCTGCATGCAGCGCTGTCATCTCTGTTACTACTGTAACCCCGGATAGGTCATTTGGTATGTCAGAGCCAGTTCCCTCTCTATGAAGCAGAAATAAAAATAGAACCTCCTCAAAGATTCATGAGAGATGACACAAATAAGACACAAAGCCTGTGCCTGACACCTAACTAAACTGTTATGTAATATGATGTTGTGTTAGGACAATGCCTTTTAACATACAAGGCCATAGATTTTTGGCAAAGAAAAGCAGGCTGCAAGTGTGGAGCCAGGTGTTTTGGCAGCTGGGTTTCATCCCCAGGTCTCACTTTTGCATCAGTCGCTCCTCAATTTCTGATATTATCTCTGTTTTCCTAAGCTGCTGCTAGGGTCTGGGGCAGCAGCATCTGTAATATCACATTAGTTTGTAACTGTCTGAGAACAGAATTTATTTTAAAATGTCAGTTTGGGTGAACAAATGCGGCAATGATACTCACTGGACACTATGTTGAAAATGAACTATATAACTTGTGGGTGGGGGTGGGAGGGAAAAACTGGGAGAGAGTGAGAAAAAAATTGTCCAAAAAATGAACTGTGACTTACATAACTGTAACCCCTCTGTGTATGTACCTGTGTAATTATAATATTTTTTAAATATCACTTTCATGATGGGTATGGATTGAAGAATGGCTATGTGAGCTATATGAACATTTCTGGGCTTCCTAAAACATCATTGGTCAGAGCTTGGCCATTCAAAGGCCAAGGCTTTACTTACCTAGTATGTTTCCACACAGAACACAGGTCCATACCAGAACAACTAAGTTTATTGCAGCATTGTTTACCATAGCTAAGATATGGAACCAACTCAGATGCCCCTCAGTAGATGAATAGATCAAGAAAACATGATATATATATATATATATATGTGTGTGTGTGTGTGTGTGTGTGTGTGTGTGTGTGTGTGTGTGTACACACACACACACACACACACACACATACACACACACATATGAATTCTATGCTTCCATCAGAAAGAATGATATCACCCCATTTATAAGGAATTGGAAGGACTAGGGGGAAAAATATTAAGTGAAGTAATACAGACCCAAATAAACGTAGGTCCCATGGTCCTTCTTATTTATAATAATTAGTATGCATCTAGGATAATCTTAGCAGATGAGCAGAATACCTCAATAGCTATGTACATATGACCATATAAGATGATGCTAAGTGAAATGAGTTCCAAGACATGGACACAAGAGGTTTTTCTTTGTTGTTTTTGTCCTCAGTGTACTATGTGATTTCTTGTGTGTCTGTGTGTGTGTGTGTGTGTGTGTGTGTGTGTGTGTGTGTGTGTTTCCCCTATGTGTTTTATCCCCTGTTGTCACTGCGTTCGATTTTGGTACCCTAGGTATTGTATATATGTTTACCTGAACTAGGGAAGGAAGGGGAACAAAAAATGGTGAGACAAAGGACAAAGAACAAAGGACAAGAGCAATACTCACAAGACAATATGTTGGAAATGATCTGTACAACTTGGGGTGGGGAGGGTTAGTGGGGAGAGAAAGAGGGAGAAAAATGAGGGAAGGGGTAACAAGCTAGACAAGAAATGTAACCACTACCTTACTTATGTCATTGTAACCCCTCTGTACATCAGCTTGACAATAAAATTTAAAAAAAAAAGAAGAGCAGCATGACCAGGGCTTCCCCCAAATGCCCTCGCAATAAATCTCTCTTCCCAACCTGGGCTGAAATACTGAGGATGGGAAAGTTGCTGGCAATGGCCATTTGATCTGGGGCTTTCTGTCCCACAGATCCACTGGGTTCAGTGCTCACTTCAGAGGAGATCCAAGAAGCACCTCTCCCCCTACTTAGGTTCCCCCAAATCCCAGGTACCCCCAAAATCCTGATCTTTCCTTCTTCCTGGGGCTTCCAACAGCAGTTTAATTTAGCCATAGAAGCCTTCAAAATGAGATTCCTGGGGACAAAGAAGTCACTATTACACATTCAAGATTTTCCAGTATGTCTGACTTATGGTCCAATGGAAAGCACCAGATAGTTTACATGGAGACTAAATTGTCATGTAAGACACTGCAAGAAAGATAGCCAGGACATACAGGCCTCTGGTGTTGCCTATGTAGGTACTGGGCAATGACCTTCTGCTTTAGAGGGAATAGCTTCACTAAGACCTCCCCACTGATTAAAACTTGCCTTGTCAAATGTGTCTCCCAATTAAGAGTCCTTTCCCCACCACATTATCAACTTAGAAAAATCCCAGCTTTTGTTCTTATTATCCTTGGGAAAAAAAAAATGTTCCCAGGGCCTGATTCCTAATCCAGATGCTCCTGTCTCTGCTTTCAAAGAATGTAGCGGACTCTTGGGACATCTTAGGAAAGGCAGAGGATCCCTGCTTCCAGATGCTGGCTGAGCAAAGCCAGGTGTCCAGACTCCGGGCTGGGAGTGAAGAACTCTAAGAAGGTCACTTCTGGTGCCATGTGAACAGTATGTCTCTGTGCATCTTTCCTCTGCTCTCTGAGGTGCCAGTTGGAATGCTTCTGCCTGCTTGTAAAGTTAAGAGGTTACGGTGATGACCCTGTGTTATCACTTTTTATTTTTACAGACTATCCCCTGAGACTCTGCTTTTCTTCATATGGCTTTCAGACCATCTTGAAGTCTAGGCCCCAGTCATTTCTGAGGTGACCCTTGTCTGCCTGTCACCACAAGCCAGAGCCTTGTCTAGTACTATAGGTTTTTGCTGTAGTCTGCTGCCTGTTTTTAGCACTGGTCTCCCATTGGTCTGTACAACAGGCTCTTAGTTGCAGCTACAGAAGCATCCTTAGCAGATTCTGGAACTGCAAATCGAGTTGTGGCATCTGAATTTCTGGAACTACAGCCTCATGAGCTCCGGTGGCTTTTTATTTTCCCCAGCTTTGCAATTGCTTAGACCTCAGTGGAGGGCAGCAAAAATGCCTCCCTTCCCCAGAACAGTGCCCTCGGCCTCCTTCGCAATGTGTGTGCCTCTCTAAACTAATGGCAAAATTACTTGGATGAACTTTTAACATTTTTAACTTGCTCCTTAAATATGCTTCCTTCTTCTTTATGCTCTTTTGGCAGAATTCTTCCTTTCCGGGTTTCCTTCCATTTGTTGTCTTTCTGACAAAGAAATTTGGTTTTCAAGTACTAACTTGTGAGCAAAATAGGTGAATTCAGGAAGCCCGGGCCTCTCAGGATTATCCATCTTGCTCACATATGTCCTTCTGAGTTGGACAGGAATGATTCTTTTATCAAGACAATTTCTAGTTTCAACATTGACATGTTTGACATCTCTTCTGTCCCCTTTCCAGCTTCTCACTAATAACCACAGCATCCCTAGATCCCAATTCTACAAATTATTTCCCTGGGCACCTTAGAGCATGTAATAATTCTGCTCCATCTCTTCATGAGCTTTGATAACATCATCAATTTTCTCAGTTTCCCTTTCTTGAACCTGTGTCCTTGGCTTGGCTGCCCTGGAACTCAAAGAGGGACTGCTGAGCTGCCTCTACTTGTAGATTTGAGGATAAGCTTCTTAATGCCCTTTGAACCCAGAGTCCCTTTTAGTTACTCTGGTCCACTTTCTCAGTTCTAGCTTCAGTCTCGCTATAAGACGTATTTCCATGAGCTAGTAATAACTACATTTCTTTCCTATTGGCTTTATCATTAAGGTTGTTGAGCCTAGGTATATCTCTGTTTTCTTTACACACTAGTTCAGTTTATCCTCTAAGGCTTAATCTTTTTGATTGTCTAGACGGGTCCTAGATCTCAACTTTTGAAAAGGATAGGAGCCTTGTTCCCGGGATTCCTTACCCTGTCATTCTATTTTCCTTCCCTTCTTTGATATTAAACTTGAGTGTATTATTAACCAGGTGAATTCTTTGCTGATTATAGAATGAGAGAATTCCATGCACAGACTTGTAAAACACTTCTTGTCCAGCAGGTTGGTAAAAATGTTATTATATCCCCTTATCAGCCTAAGAAATTGACATTGACCCTATACAATAGGGACCCTTGATTTAATCATTTGTTTCTGACATCCAGCATGGTTTAGTTGATGGAGCAACAGTCCAGACATCTGAAATACAAATGATGGCCGGGGCTAGTAGTGTGTCAAAGTAGGGAGCAAATAGCCTAAAATGCAGAGGAAGATGATCACTTCTCTAGTTTCTATTTTAAGATGTAACCTTCATACATTAGTGCTTTTCTGTCTCATGAGGAATTTAGTCATTTTTCCAATTCTAAGAACTGGCTTAAAATCCTTGCTAAGAACAACAGGAAAAGAAGCAAAAGGATTATCTCTCTCACCATCTGCCAAAAAGACATAAATTGAAACTGCTTTAGGATAGGCCTAGCTTGGAAGAGCCTGAAAGGCTCTCTCTTGTGGGTGGATGCTTACTTTTGTGCTCCCAGTTCAAGGCCAAATCATCTGGAAAGACCCAGGTCAGATTTGCTAGTCATCTGTGGCTGGTGCCCTTTGAGAATTGTGAAGCCACAGTCAAAAGTGCAAACCACAGAAACCACCATTTATTTTCTGAAGCACCAGTGCCTTTTACCAGCTATTCCAGAAATAGTCTCTGTCTGTCTCTGTCTCTGTCTGTCTGTCTGTCTGTCTGTCTGTCTCTCTCTCTCTCTCTCTCTCTCTTCTCTCTTTCTCTCTGCACTCAATTCCAATGTCCATATCTTTTATTGATCAGATTCCAAGAGGGACAGTACATGGCACTGTCCACCTTTAGAGTTTGAATAAATGAAGCAATGACAATTAGGAGTCAGAGAAATGAAAATTAAAATACAAATTCTGTAACAAACTGGCTGGATTGGAGTTCTGCGGCTTAGATGTGCTGCTATAGAAGAGGCTCTTACTCTTACTTCTCCCACCAAGCTGAACTTGGCCAGCCCAATCTTCACGCACTGCTGCTCTTCCAAGTTTATCCTGTGAATAAGCAGAAGTAAGGACTCCTGAGATAGCCAGGTGGTTCAGTGGCTTCTTCCCTACTCCCTCATCTTTGCTTCCCTGGCTGAGTTTACTGTAGGAAGAGCTTGGGTTGGATGGGTCAGATAAATGACTCATGGAGAAATTTTCAAAATGTGGCTAAATATTCCTCTAATCTCAATATTGGTACATGGCTGTCCTGTCTCCAGTACTTTAGTTGCCTAGATAGGACTCAAGTTCTGTGCATAGAGCGTTCAAAGCCACAATAGGATGCTTCAAAACAACCAAAAAATGTTGAACAGAAGAAACAAAGACATAAAAAGAACACCAGAAGAATATAAAGCCATTTGGCACACACAGAGAGTCTGGACTTATACCTTAGCTACAATGTGTCAATGTGTGTGTGTGTGTGTGTGTGTGTGTGTGTGTGTGTAAGTTATATATATATATATATATATCCCAGCTACTTCTCTGCTTCATTCTTCAGATATACTTACAGACTTGGTTTGTCTGCCAGAAAGAATCAAGAAGAGGAATCATGAGGGTGGGCAGAGATCTTGGAGGGCGAAGCAGGAAACCCAGAGCTCAGAAGCGGTGAGAAGAACTCAGGATGAGATTAAGCGTGGAGCAAGAATGAGAGAGGGCTTCCAATGATGACTTTAATTTCTGCCACAACAGAGGATGTATTTTGTTGACTTTGATAGACATAAGAGTACAGTTATTTTGTTCTTAAAAATAGCAAGCTTTGTTCAATAAAGAAGAAAGTTGGGATGTATAAAGGTGAAGGAAGTTAGGTCATACAGTAGCCCAGCTAAGCTTTGGCTCCTTACTCCCAAACCCTTGCTCATTAGCAAATAGAGGCACCTTTTGGCCAAACTTGAGCATGTGCTGCATGACTTTTCTATATCTCTCCATCACACAGGGGTGTGGGAGCAGCACTGGACTTGTGTTGTGCTCCACAGGTGCTCTTCTCCTGCTTTGGCTGTAGTGACATGACTTGTTCTCAAAGGGCACACACATGCACACACATACACACCCCACGGTGACATACACTAGTTCTTAAAGATCCCACACATGTACACATAAACACACCCCCCATGTTTAGAGTAGGTAAGAACCCTTCTGGCAAAAGCTAAAGAGAATAAACAAAGATATGACATATAACATCACAGTAATGGAAAAACAAATTCCGAGTTGGATACGACAAAGAACAAAATCTTAGAACAGAAAGCAAAACCACTTGAAGAAAATGTCATAAAAACAGCATCCGCCCACAGATCGCTGCTTCCACTCTCCCTTCTTTGTCAGCTCTGGCCAGCTGGTATCTCTCTCAGCTCCACCTGCCACAGCTTCCAAGCTAGGATAGCAATTCTCTGTCAAAGACACCACTCCATCCTGGACCTGGGGGAGTGCAAGTCGAGTGTTGTTCTTCTCCTGATGTTCTAATGACTGACTTTCATTATCACTCATGTCTTAAATTCAATTATTTGCTCCTCTGAGTGGACATCACCACTGGCTCAGAATTCTAGAACACTCTCTAGATTTCAGTGTGGGAGATGGAGCAGCGAATATAGAGGTGTTAATCCCTAGCAACCAATATCAGCTCCTGTGTCAGGTAATTTTCCATTACTGATGCCGATGGTGGAGAGGTGCTTGGAGGATGGTCGCAAATCATTTGCAAGGACAACATGATGGGCAGGCCATGACTCACAATGCATTCACATAATTCAGAGCTGCATGAACATTTGTTTCATGCATATTAATGGATTCATTTCAACTTAGAGAGGGGCTTCCTGGGACATGCCCCATCTACGACACAGCTAGAAGATCAGAAGAATGCAATTTTTTCCCCAAGTTAGAAAGGGTTGTAGATCATATGTTTGAAGCATAGCAAAACTCTAGAAGACAAAATCAGACAGTAATTATGAACACACAACAGACACACTTCATTGAATAAAGATGTTGTGAATAACCCTACTTGGGAGGCAAAAGCAGAAGAATCACAAGTTCATGGTATGCTCAGGGCAAAATTAGCAAGACCCTTAAAAAATATAAAAAACAAAGTGCCAGAAGCATGGCTCATCTGCTTGCCTTTCATGTACAAGGAAGGCGCTGGGTTTAATCTTCAGTACTGAAAAACAAAACAGTAACCAAATATATGAATCTAAACACAAAAGTTAACAGTGAGGGTTTGGAGACTCTTTATTTAAGAAAATTCATGTGCAAAGTATTTTAAAATATTTCAAAATCACAGAGGTTGGAAAATATTTTTCAAAAAGCTTATAATATACGCTTTCACCAGTGACAGGTTTTTGAGTTAGTAATCCACTAAGCAAATAATAATATACTTAATAAAATAATTAAATTATCACATAATTAAAGTAGTGAAATGGAAATAACTTTAATTTCCAGTAGTAGAAATAGTCAGCAAAATGTTGTGCATCATCATATTTATATGGAATATTTAATAACACAACATAACCTTTTCCCTGAACCGTGCTATCTTTCTAACTAACTCAAGTGACAATATTTTAGGCTTCATGGAAAAACTGTGGGGAAAATCAGGGAGCAAATGCTATCAACAGGCTTCTATATAAGGTCACCTCTGAACTCTTTTAAGCATTCTTGAAAAGGACTATACCAAGGAAAAGACATCTGGGAACAAATAGAGACATGAATCATGTCTCGGTCACCTGAATTGGGTTCTCCTGTTTCATATCAATATTGGTCCAGCCATTCCATTTCCACAGCAAGTAACTCCTGAGGGGAAAAGATGTATTATTTCTTCTCTGAATTTCTATCATATAGGAATTACATTAAGAGCTCTCGGTTTTGCAGACTGTCATATGCAGTTTTCCGGTTGCATCCATAAGGTGCTATAACTCTCCCTGCACCTTTGATGACCATGAGAACAAGCTATACCCTGCTCTTCTTTCCTCCTTGATCTCCTATGAGACAGGAATCCCATGTATTAAACATCTTGTGCTTCACTTCCCAAGAACAGAAGGTAAATTAAATTCAACAAAGCATTGAAAGGTGGACGCTGCTGACTCATGCCTGTAATCCTAGCTGAGGCCAGCCTGGGTGGTCAAGTCTGAGAGACTAACTCCACAAAACAACCAGCAAAAAGCAGGACTGGAAACACGGATCTAGTGGTGCAGTGTCAGCAGAACAAGCAAGCCAAACAAACTTTCCTAAATCCCAGTCTCACTAAGTAAACAAATAACTAGGCACTGAATCTTTAAGGACAAAACATCAATAAAGCTGAAGCCAGTAAGAAATGTCCTGAATCCTAGGCTTATACTTGTAGCAACAAGTTTCAAGACATTTCAAGCTAAGGAAAAGAAAACTTAACTCGTCTATTCTAAGGTTGGTTAAGGAAATACTGAGGAGGGGTGAGAGTAGAGGCTTGGAGGTAAAGAAAGAACGTACTTGAAACAAAGCTCTGTCACTCTCTTTAACTTTAGACAATAACTTGACAGGCCTGTTCTTCATTTCTTTTCAAAGACCTTTTGAATGATATCAATGTCTACCTTCTTGTGCGGGATGGAATGAGATCACGCATAATGTTTCGCGTGTGGTCAGCCTAGCCAGTTCAGAATAACTTGGATTTGCTTCAGCAGAAAGCAAAGCCCATATCAGGGTGTTTGGAATCACTCAGACCTGAATTCACATCTTATTCTGCTTAATAGTTTTATTTTAGTGTGTGCAACATAATTAATCGCAAACTTTGCTTTGGTCACTTATGAAATAGGGATTTAAAATACTTCCCTTTTTGTAGTCGCTCTAGGTTACCTAGAGATTCACACTGTCCTAAGAATGTGTTAACTATTAAGTAATGACCCTAGTCAGAATTCTTTGTAGAATCCTTCAAGGATGCCCTTGATTCAAATTAGATGCCCTTTCATTTACCCAGAACTCTGTCTTTAAGAGAACCTGCCCATACTCACTCCGATTTGAATGAAAAGTTTCAAAATAGAGTATAATGAGGGTGCTTAGGAGTATTTCATTAAGGTAGAAAAAAAGAGAGAACTATTACTGGTAGAAGGGCAATTATTTATTTATTAAGAAGCTCATTCAGGACAAATCATAGGCAATACTACAGCGATATGAAATATGTCATACTTTGCCAGCTCACTTTCTTTGCAAGTTTTTTTTTTCTCCAACAGACACAAGTATTCTAGAATAGGAAAGATACATGAGCAAGACGTTTTATCACTTTGCTATATACTCAAGTTGTATAAGACTTGAAGCAGAGAATAGAGACTTAGACAACAGGAATCTAAGCTGCACTGTGCAGAGATGCATTAGCTTACTTGCTAAATAACATTCATGTATTGACTAAGAATAATGACAATAGAATCAGCCAGGGTAGTCTCTGTACAAACTAGGGTTTGTACAGGAAGCACCTGCAGGGGTGTCCCAAAGGGAGTGCTGAAGGGAGCTCTCAGGACTTATATTCTATAGGCAATCTTTTTAGAAGATCACAGGAACACAAAAACTCATTTCAAGCTCAAAAGTCTGGCTATGATAAGACCGAGGAAGTTTCCTTTTTAGGATATCTAGGATATCTCTTTTTAGTCTATCTGCTGATAGATTCTTGTAACATTATCTATTCAGCTCTCCTTCTTTGCCATATTGGTTCTAAGTTGAGAAGAATTGCCCTTCAATGATCTGGGTTTGTGGCTGGGACTGAGAGCTGGGTACAGGGGTCAGCTCAGCTAACATCTGGAGGTGTGAAACTTTTTATCTAGTTGGTAGTGGCTGGAACTCTTCTCTTTACAATAGTTTTTGAATTAAACCCTGGAGGTAGTATAGTAATTCATATCACGTTGGTGTCATCATTTGGTTTGAGATCCGTATTTTATTCGTTTTTCCTCTTGTTCCTCTTTTCTTCTTGTTTCCTCAACATTCCAGTCCATAAGTACAGTCTTCCAACTTAAGAGGTGATATATGTTCCTTCGTTCTCCATGTATCCTTGAAGAAAACACATATCATTTTGAGTGCACGTATTTTTCCCTTTTTATCCTGATACTGAGGCTTGAACTCAGAGGCTCACATCTGGTATTCTGCCACTTGAGCTACATCTCCCTCCACTCCAGCTTTTTGGCTTATTTTTGTTAATTGGAGATAAGAATCTCAAGGATTTGTCTTCCTAGGTTGGGTTTAAACAATAATTCTCAGCTCTCAGCCTCTTGAGTATCTAGGATTACAGGTGTGAGCCACAAGTAACCAGCTTGAGAGTACATAGTTTAAGTCTATAAGTAGTATTGGGTTATTAATCTTGTTTTTCTTTTTCTTTTATATTTTCCACTATGTTTCCTAGATCATCCATGTAAGCCCATTAGATTCACTGTCTCTTCCTATTATATACACTTTAAAAATAGGTGTCCACTATATTATATAAGTCCATTTCCTTAGTTATACACACTTAGGTTGGTCTCAGCAAACCATTAGCCCAAAATCACTGATGGATCATGTGGAAAATGTGTCTTGAATTTTTATAAATATTTCAAGGTTGTTAAATCATGATTAAATTATAAAAACAAGAAGTGTTTCTAAGTAACAGTACCAGCTAAGCCCAAAATACAATAAATATGAGAGATGGAGATGGTCTATGGGTGGCATCCAGCAGGGAAATCCTGGTTTGGTTGGAGGACTTCAATTCTGCCATAGTCAGACCCTCTTTTTCACTGATTAATGCTTTTCTGAAGTACTTTTTCCTCTAGAACTACCACCCCTCAAAAGTCCAGCTCAGCCCATTCCTTCTCCCAGGTTTTCTGTCATCTTGTCTGTCTCATTCCCTCAGGGTCTCAAGGACTAGAAAAAGGAAAATGGAAAAACACCCTCTCTGCAGTTCTTACTCATTCGCCCCACATTTATTCAATAACTACCATGCATCAGTAACTCTGCTCAGTGCTAAGCATCGAAGGGGAGTGAGGCATAGTCCCATTAGAGTAGACATGTGGTCAAGCAGAGAAGGATGTAAAGAAACAAGAGCAGTGGTCGTCAAGACACACATCCTTTAGGAAGGAAGCATAACCCTTTCTTTCCCCCTGGAGATTTCAGACTCTTCTCAGACTACACATTGATAAGCTAGAACAAAGAAAGAAGGAAAGGAATAAGGTACATCAGGCTAAACAAATCTGTATTTTCCAAAGTACCAGGAAGCCCTGAAGCACTTTGATCATCTGTGAGGCGTTCCAGAGAACCTGAAATGAGGTATAAAGCCATTTTCAAGGGGTCAGGTTGAAAAGGAATCCATGTGCTAAGTTGCAGTGATTCATTTTTTACCATGAGCACAACAGTATCCAGAGAAAAGAAAAATCAGCCAAGGAATAGAAGTGATCAAATATGCACTTTAGAAAGGGGCCTGGAAGTCTAAGGAGGCTTCTGGGGGTAGGAATCAGGACAAAATGAAGACAGGCAAAAATATTCAGGGACAATCTTGTAATAGGGGCATCAGTAAAAGTTGAGGAGCATCTTAACTAAATTAGAAGCAGTGGGATTTGAGGACTGTTATGGGTTGCCTAGGCTTTGCCTCAAGTGATAGTAGAGATCAGAAGTCTCTCTGTATTTTGGCAAATAGCTGATGAGCGTCTCCCCTGGTGCAGAGGACAGAACTATGCTCACAGACGGCGCCTGTCTTCAGTGGCGATTCTCACCTACTCCAGCTTTTTCCAGAAAATGTCTGTTATGTCCTATGTCAGAGGAAACAAAGAGGGGAATGAGAGCAAAGAAGGGCTATCCAGCCCAGCCTCTGTGCGGATTGATTTCCTGTAGAAGGTAGTACCCATGACCCTGAAGCCTAAAGGTAGGAAAATTGTCCAGGAGAAGTGAGAAAGAATAAATTGCATAAAGGACACAGAAGTCATCCTGCAGTGCCCCTGTGAGGAAGGGCTGGTGGGAGTGGAGGCTTCCACTGGGAAATATAAGAGAAGGGGTTGGGTGAAGGGGGCAGTGAAGACGTTGAAGCGGAGACACAGTTCAAGATGTATTGTACACATAAATTGCTCTGGTAAGTGGCAAAGATTTCAATACATCACCTAACGTTAAGTAAGAGCAGGGGTGAGTTGGGAAGGGTGGGTGACGATGCTGAAAAGGGTGACACTGGTCAAGATGCCCTGAATTCATAAACTACTTTGGTGAATAGCAATTCCTTTGCACAACTACTTGAAGATAATAAAATATTTTTAAGGGCATCAATGAAGCCCTGAGGGTAGATGAAACCAATAGAATAGACAAAATATGAAAGAACCAGTAACTAAGCAGAGATGGAGCTGGATTGTGAAGATCCTGGAGCTCCTGGGCATTGACTTGCCACGGGTGACATCTCCTGCTCATCCTTGTCAGTTCTGGTTGATCTCTACTCTTCAATCTCCATAGCAGTGTGGGGAGACAGACACCAGCCTGAATATGAAAGGAGGGGTCTAAATTCGTAGGAAAAGTTCCATTTTTTAACCATGTTCCAAGAGACAAAATTTACATCACCTTTTCAACATATATCAGCAATTCCTTCAGCTCCAGGTTCACATCTAACGTCAAGCATTCTTCTCTCGGACATCTTCAACTTCCTTACCTGTGGCTATTGTCCATTCATATAGATTTAGGGTGAGGAGAGGGAATCTGAGAAGGAATGGCTCATGGGATATATGTCAGCACATGGCGTCAGCCTGGAATTCTGGGAAGACATTTCTTGAGAAAAGTTTAAATGTTGGCTCTACTTCTTACTTTCTTAGGATGACTCAATTTTGGTGAGAAATAAGTGTTTTGGCTGTTCCTCAAGAACAGAGCCTGTTGTCGATGAGGACTTGGGACAATGTGCTCTCCTTCTCTCCAAAGCCCCGCTGTCCTCTCTTCTCGCATCCGTCTGGGCTGGCTTAGGAAGGAATGCCAAGCCCAAGACGCATGTGTCAGATCTGCGTCTTCATGCCTCCAACAGCCAAGCCATCTGCAGGAGTCTGGCTCTGCCAACTTGTCACCAGGCAGGGAAATCCATTTCACACCCAAGGAAAACGTTCACATCCTTCCCCACTCACCAGTTGGAAGTTCTTCTTTTACTGATGAAATTTTCTGACCAACATAAGGACAATCTGGAAAGTTAGGTTAAGATTTGTTATTCCACAAAATGACTCCTTTTGTGTGACAGCTGTTGCTTTCCTGAGGACAATTCAAAGAGGCCAGGGGCAAGATGAAGCTGCGTAAAGCAGAACTTTCACACCAATAATTTGATTGTTCTGTCTAGTCTACTGTGAAAAGATTCTGATATGGTAGAGAATGTGGAGAAGCATTGGGATATTTTGAATTCCCAAAGCCAATAGTTAAGAAAAGCATGTTTCAAGATTTAATTTGCACTAAAGTTACCTGAGCATCATATTAGAATAAAGATTCTGATTCGAGGCCTTGGGATAACCTGGGGTTCTTTATCGTTAATGATCTGTGAGGTGATGCTGGTGTAGATGACTTGTAGACCAACTTCTAGCAGCAAGGCTCTAAATGGGTGTATCCTCCAACATGAAGTATTATACTTCCCCTCCTCCCAGTTGCCTGCTTACAGAACGAATTTCAGCTTCAGTATCTTCTGCTTCTCACAGACCTTCTTAGGCCATTTGTTTGCTTGCTATGGAGGTGCCCAAGCCTTTCTGTGTCCTTACTTGGACTGTCAAAAACCTCTACCATGGCCTCTGGGCTCCTCTATTCCCAGCAGGTGGAAATCCATGCTAATTTATGTTGTCTTTTTAATACTCTGTGGAGTCAGTGTTAATAACTACTACTGGAAGTAGCCGAAGGCCTGATTCTTCTGTTTTGCTCAATCTGCTTTAGTTTTCTTCATAATGGTGGTTATTTGACATTACCTGCCTGCCCCAATAGAACATAAGTTCCAGAAAGAGAACATTTTTTGTCTGTTACTCACTGTTCTTTCAGCAGTGTCCTTGCTCATGGTACCTGTTCAATAAGTAATTTTTTTTAAAAAAATTTTTATTGTCTGAGATATACAAGACACTATGTTGAAAACAAACTTTACAACTTTGTCAGGTGGGGGAAGGAGGAGTTGGGGAGGTACGGAGGGAATGGATAGTAAGAGAAAAACAAAGGAAGAGGTAACAATGCTTGATAGGAAATGTACTCATTACCTTACTCATGTAACTGTAACCCCTCTATACAGTATCTTTGCAAAAAAAATACTAAAAATTTTTTTTTGTCAAGGTGATGTACAGAGAGGTTACAGTTACATAAGTAACGTAATAAGTACATTTCTTGTCAAACTTGTTGAATGAGTAAATAAATATGACTAGGTGCTGTATCCACTGTTCAGCACAGATGATCAGCTACTTGCTGTTTATTGGGCTGGGGAGATAAAGAGCATAATAATGGAAAATTAGTTTGGGGCAAAGTTCACAGAAATAGGGCAAAAAGCTAAGGAGAACTGTTCAAGCAGCACTGAGGAATGTAGGCAAGCTGCCTCTAAACAGCTATCATACGGACTCATAATCAAACCATTCAAATGATTTATTGTTATTATTAATACTATTATTATACTATCAAACATATACATTCTAGACAACTGGTCTACCCTTGAGCTACATCTCTCCCTTTTTCATTGCTATTTCTTTAGCTCACAGGAGACTATGACTGTCTCTTGTCTGCAGACATCCACTGCTAGAAAAGCACCTGGACACTATG
This sequence comes from Dipodomys spectabilis, assembly GCF_019054845.1. Classification (NCBI taxonomy): domain Eukaryota; kingdom Metazoa; phylum Chordata; class Mammalia; order Rodentia; family Heteromyidae; genus Dipodomys; species Dipodomys spectabilis. Next base: position 4,959,564 of record NW_024870941.1, on the reverse strand, counting down.
TTGAAAAATGAACTTTACAATTTAAGCAGTGGGGAGGGGGGAAGTGGAGGAGAGTAGTTGTGGAGGTGGGAGGGAAAGAATGGTAGGGGAAAAACAAAGGAAGAGGTAACAATGCTTGATAGGAATGTACTCATTACCTTGCTCATGTAACTGTACAGTATTTTTACAATAAAAAGTATTTTAAAAAAAGCACCCAGATATTTGGCACTAATGACCTCTCTTTCCACCTCACTATTTTTGTGGTGTTATTTAACCATATTTTGCATTAATTATTTGTAAAGTTTGTAAATGCTTACTTTCAATTTTCTTTTCCAACCTTCAAATATCCAAGAATTCTTCTCAGTTGTTCTCTTTGGAAGCAATAAGCTGTATTGTGGCTCAGGGATTTATGCAGTACAGTGATGAGTAGTAATCTTTCACCCAACATTGGAATATGTGTGGGTATGTATGTGTGTGTACACACACACATGTGTGTATTTGTAAGTTACATAGTCATTCCAAAGATGAGGAATTCTTATTCCATTTCCTGAAGGAACTCTCATTTTGGTGGAAACAATTTTAAAATAGAACTTACCAAGACACCTACATTAAACTTAAATAATTTGCTTGACTTATTTTGTGTTTTTCAGAACAGCTTTTTGATTTTCCACTCACTGAGAGTAGGAGAATTCAAACAAGCCAGGTTAGGTACATAGGGCATCATGGAAAGTTCCCAACTAATGAGCTCCATTCTTCCTATTGAGTTACATACCATTAGAAGAACAATGACTTTCTGGAGACTGAGTGAAAGCATGAATTTCATAAACAAATAATACAAACTCAAATATAAACACAGTATTTACAAATGTTACCTACTTGAGGTTTCTAAGAAAAACAGGTCCAGCCTCAAAGCCTCAAGGATGAACTAATGATCCTTTACAATTTGGAAGCTGTGAACAATGTGGACAGTAAACATTAGGGAATAAATAGAAAGGAAGAGAGAATGATAGAAGCAATATAAATCATGTGTTAGCATTAATGGCCATTGCATCCCAGGGAGCAGCACAGAGGTACAACAGGTTCATGGCAGGAGGCTCATATCTGGGCCACCATGCAGTAATAGGCTGCTTGGGGAAGTCCCACTGTGAAGCAACCTATTGCAGAGAGAAGGCAGTGGTAATTTATTTCCTAGGCAATCTCTTTTTCCTATTATACATTGAGTATAAATTCTCCTCTTTAGTTCACTATCTTAACCTTTTAAGTTGCATCTTCTGGCATTCATTTATTTGTTTGTTTACGTATTTATGTTGTGGTGGTGTTGGGGTTGGAATTCATGGTTAAGGAAGGCTAGGCAGGTGCTCTTCTTGCTTGAGCCATGGTTCCAGCCCAATCTTCTGGGCTCCCTAATGGGTGTTTGAAATGTCATATTCTTCAGCATTTCATTTTTTTTTCTAGAAATAATAGAAGGAACCAGAAGTTCATGTGTGCTGTGAATCAGGTTGGCTGAGTGATAACAGCCAAACCAAGTGGGAGCCATATTCCTGCAAGCCATAGTGGTCTGAAATGCAGGTAGCCAAAGGCAAGCAAAGTGGCTCATGAGATCAGGTTCAGTTCACAAGTTTGATGTGAAAAGACTCTTAGTGAGCTTCTAATTCCATTCCTTCATTTTACAAATGTGAAAAGCAGATCTCAGTAAGACTGGCTTTTCCAATATTCTGAACTTTACAAACTTACAACTGGATGTGGATGTAAGCTTTGGTAAATGTGAGTTTTCATGCTTTTCCCATAAATCAAGGGCTCTGATTTCACAGTGGGTAAGATGTATGCATTTCAGCAAAGTAGATACCTTTGGTCACGATGAAAGTGACTTTATGGTTAAGAGCCTGTGTCTGGGCAGCATAAGCCTATGCCTAGCAAATTGGCATAAAGCAAGATTAAATTCTGCTTTTTTTACTTACTTGCTTTATAATTTTGGCATTGTTTAATCTTTCTAGGGGATGTAATAGGGCTATGCATTTCCTAGGTTTATTTAGAAGTCTAAAGCCTTAACACAGTTTGGCACACAGTAGATCTATACAACAAAATAAATCTTTAACTCTAGTTTAGTAGCTTTCTAATAATTTTTCTCCATTTCTGAACAAATTCTCAATACCTAACCTTAAACTAAATATACTTACATCTCTATACCCACCCACATACTATCCATCCATTCTGCCATCTGCCTATCCTTCATCCATCCATCCACCTATTCATCTATATGTATATTTTTGTAACTGTTCAACCACAAAGAAAAGTTTAGAGGTTTTTTGTTTGTTTGTTTTATGAACCAGGTGATATAGTGATGCTCTATATTCAATTGTTAAACATAAACACAAAGAGATTTTTTTAATCCCTTTTTTATATTGAGAAGTGAAAAGTCTAAGTTCCCAGATCAATCAGGGAAAATATGCTTTCAATTTTAAAGAGGAAAAACAATTTTGTTCTTTCTATATTTGCACATCAGTGTTGTGTAGACATGTGTGTTATACTTTATTTATAATGAAGCAGAGTTAATCAGAAATGAAATGCCTTGTTGATCGCACAACTCATTTTAGGATTTTTCTGGACTAACTAGAAGGAGAGAGGAAGCAGGAGAAGGAGAGAAGATTAACTCCTCAGGCAGATCCAGTGTAAGGTCCTGCTGAGAGATTATATTGACTACATGACTCTACAGAGGCCTGCCAAAACTAAGAGGTAATAGGGACAGACAAGGCTCAGCCAGACAATCATTCTGTATTGCTCACTGCTCCACAATTGTTCCCTGAGATGCACTTTCCAGTTATTTGTCCAGATTTCTATGATCTTAACAGATTGCTCCTGGGTAGAAAATGGCTTGACTTTTCCAAGTTCTGACTTAATTTAGCCTCGTTAATTCTTTTGTAGCCTCAATGGATCCCAGAGGGAAAGACACTTATCTCATTGTGTAGTTTGGGGCCTGATTCCCCCAGGACCGCTGGCAACGCTGTACTTCAGGGATCCTAATGTTGCAGATGTTCCAGGAACAGGAATTTCACTTCTCATGAGTGTTTAGCTTTTGGAAAGGATCCAAAGCTATGTTCCCAAGGATGGGAACATATCTCCAAGGATGGCTATCAGCTCTGTGTATCTCACACAATGTGGTAGACAGGATATGAGGGCTGGCATAGAAAAAAGGCCATCTAATAGTTATGAAGAGAGGCACACCTGACTACAAGGTCTCCTCTTCCTCCTTATGGCCAGATAGCTTCATACCTTCATTTGTCCAAAGATATTTTGTCAGCAATATGTCTGCTCACATGATTTGACAGATGAGACAGAAACTGGAAACCTTTCCCTGCCCATGCACTAACCAGTGACAAAAACCTGCTCTGTCCCTCCACCTCTCTGAGACTCTGTGAGCTCATCTCTCTAGAGAGAAAGATGTAGCATAATGCTTGCCAACATGATCTCTGTGCTCACATCCAACTCTGTCCTTTAGCAGACCTCCAGAAGTTCCTCACCCTCAGTACTGACAACTGAAAAATGGGTATCACAGTGGTAGGCACCTTAAAGAGACCTTGAAAAGATTAAGTGCATCCGTATTTTTGAAGTGCTTAGAACAGTGTATGGTAAATGTGATATAAATGGGTACCATTTTAAAGAACTGGCATTCTCTATTTAACATTCAGCTCTGATTTAAATGGCAAGTTGTCACTGAAGTGGGTATTTTTGACTGCCTATATTGCTCTCGCTTCTCTATTTTCTCTTTCCCAGAGCTTCAAATTCCCCCAGAATCACAAAGGATCATGACCATACTAGCTTTACTCTGATACAGGGAAATGGCTCATTAACTGAGTCATTTCAAATATAAACTACAAAAAATTATTTAGCCAAAGCATTCTTAATGAACGTGGGGGGGTAAAGAAAACTCATCCCATTGAGCCTTTTATCAGGCTTGTCCCTAGTGGACTTTATGAGGCGTGGAATGTCACAAAGGACTTTGCTTTGTTCTCAGTAGTAAATCTCGTTTGGCTATTCTTTTCTTATGCTTTTAAAGAGGAAATGGCAACAAACTTAAAATCAAAATCTGGACATACAGGTTTTCTGGAAGGAGTCACAATGACCTCTTTCATCCATAAGACAATAAAGTAATTTGCAAAAAGGTTTCATATTCACTCAGTATGATTACTCTTACAAACATATCCAGGATTCTTCTTTGAAGAATGAACTGAGGTAAACTGAGATATTTGGGAAATAACCTGAGATTCTTAGAAGCCTAGTGACTCAATACCCACGGTGGGTTGTGAAGAGACCTGAGTCTACAACTACATCTTCTGACCCAGTGGGTTGCTTCTTTCTTTTAGATACATCTTCTTCATGAATTCACCTCCTCTCAATTCTCCATATTCTTGACCATCCCACCCCAGACCTGCTGCTAGATCCCTTTCGTTGAGCTTTAAACTTTGAGGGTGCAGGACTTTGTACTAGCCCTTCCCACTATCCCATAAAATAAACCCAATAGGCTCTGTGGCTTTAAATACCATCATCTTACTGGCTGACATATTTATTGAGTATATTTTCATAGAATGCAACTTCTAAGGTGGTGTTCGATGCTTTATCTCAGAAGTTTAAAAGAGTGCCTGGAACTTGGCACCACACAGATATTTAATGTGCAACTAAAGTATGATTTTAAATGAAAAATATGTGCTTCAAAAGACATTGATTTTGTAGACAAGGCTTCTCAGTCAGAATGGTTGGCACTTGGGGCTGGCTAACTGTTGGCAGAGGCTTTCCTGGGCACTGTAGGATATTTAGCAATGTCTTTGGATCCCACCTCCAAGCTATCAGTAAAAACTCTCAATGTGACTATTGAGAAACTGAGTCATGAGGGTATTAGAACAAAGAAAGAGTAGAATGTAAACTTAACTGACCAGATCAATTTTAATGGAAAGTTTAAGAGGGAGCCATGTTGATTTGAGGATAGTCAGAAGACACAAGTCACAATGGGGGCAGAGGTGGGGGTGAAGTAGGAATGCTAAATCTAACCAGCGCCATCTTGGCCACGTGGTGAATGACAGGCTACTGGGTCTAAGTGGAGCCATTTTGTCTTTGTGGTGGAGGAAGGGAAGTCCCACCTCCTAGGTGATGGGCATGCCTGAATTCCTAGAGGCAGGGGTGGGGACTTGGGCAATAGGTTACTGGACATGCCAGTCTTGGGTCATGAACTCTCAAGCTCTCTGTGACCCTGTCCCCTGATCTGACCCTACCTAGTTAGGCCTGGACCAGCTCAGGTGCCATGATGCCATGCCACATTTCCTGTCCTGCTCTCATGGCTCAGTTTCTTCACAGTGTTAAGTGTACTCAGGAGGCTGCAGATCTTCAGGACTGGAGTCCATCTGCAGATGCCAGCCTTTTAATAAAAACTCCCAGTGTGGACCTCTCAAAATGCAGCTTCCCTGTTTTCCTGCCCATAGAACAGGGGAACTTTAAGTGGGACCCTGAGTGGGGGTAAGGTAAAGGTGGCTGGATGGCATATGCTTGCAAGTTTGTTGCCACTTTTGTTGTTTTGACCTGAAGTTGATTATTCAGACCTGGTTCTGGGGACCTGTTGTTTGGGGAAAACCCCTGCTTAGTCAGATGTGGCCTGCTTGAAGAACTTAGTCCAGTGGCCTGGGGGGAGGGTTAGGGAATGGGCTTTCATGGTTTGAGATTGTAGATCCCATCAATGACAATGAAGAAAACTCTCCAAACATGGCTACACGTGACCTGGAGAGTATAATCACCTCTACTAGGAAGAACTGGACTATTGGAAACTGGGTTTACTAGAAATTAAAGATTGACATTCTAGTTTCAACTCTACCACAAGTTGTTTACCAGTCAGAGCCTTATCTGTGTATAAGGAGCTTACACTTACAATCACATTATAATTAAAAGCTATGTGTAGAGGGAAGGGTAACAATGTTTGACAAGAAATGTACTCACTACCTTGTGTATGTAACTGTAGCCTCAGTACATGACTTTGACAATGTTTTTTTTTAAGTTGTGTATCTAAAAATAACTATCATAGTATCCAGTTAGTGTGTACTTCTTTCTTGGCTCTAGGACTGACCTGTTTCACATTCCAGTTGATATATTTCTAGTCTCAGGCTTCAATTCTCTTGGTTCTGGCTCACAACTTGCCCTTAGCTGTTTACAAGAGCAAAGATGTCCCTGCTACCCATCTTACCTGCTACCAACTTCTGATCATTACCTTCTCGATATCCAATGACATTCCATCTATTTCCTTCCAGGCCTTTTTTGGTATTAGATCATTCTTGTCTTACCATTTTGCAGCTACCTGCACTTAAACAAAGTCATCCTGATGACTCACACCATCCACAACGTTATGGAGATACAAATCAACATGGAATTAATTTCATGGTTTTCAACAGCAAGAAAGACCACTGGCTACTTGGGCTCTGCATTCTTCATCTTATATATTGGAAATTAAGATTAGTTAGTTAGCTGTTGGTTGTATTTACCTTTCCCACTGGCCATGAAATAAGCCTCTGTTTGCTTTCCTTGAACCAGATGTTCCCTAGATCTTCCAATTTCATATTGTTTGTCCAAATTTAACACACAGGGAGAAACAAAAAAGGCAGAGTATTTGGATCAGGATTGTGTGACTCTTCTGCTGGTATCTGGTTGCTTTCTGGTGATAGTAATGCAGTTACTAGGGGTCAGATAGATTAGGGGAATAATTTCTATTGCTACTCAATAGAGCACACAGTGTGATCTTCACTCAGTCAGTTACTCTTTCTGAGCCCTTGAGGCTCTCTATTTCCAACCAGAAGGGCTTTCTGAGGGCCATACATGCTGACAGGTGGAGATACCCATCAATAGCATTTGACACAAAATGGCCCTTTATTAAATGTCATTTTCTAGTCTCACTTTCCACATCTAGTACTTCTGCGTAACTCTTACACCATCTAGGGTAAAGCCATTAAGTTTAACAACACCTTTTTCCTTATATTTTCCTGCATCCTGTTTTGATATACTCTTTTGATATAGTTATGGCTCAATTAAACATCATTTGGATGAAGGTAACTTGATGTTTGACCCATGAGAGGGTAGAAAGCAAAAATAAGTCATTAAACTATGAGTGAAATAATGAAAAATATAAATACAGAAATTAACAGACCATTAAAAGAGAATTGTCTTGGAAATTCAATATTTGGTATTTCAGCTGTGTTTTGCATGGGTGAGCAATACTTTAAAAGAAGACAAATTTTGGAATTTGACTGATCTAGTATCCAGTAGAATGTCTGACAGATAATCAACATGGAAGAATAACTACTTAATGTAGCTTGTTTAATGTACTTGAGTCCCAATTATGTCGCTTATAAACCATCATTTTACTTCTCTGAAGCTATTTCCTTAACCTGTAAGATGGAAATAGAAAGAATGAGACAAAGTAATGGAATTTTGGGAAGGGGATGGGTCCCTGAATGTAGAAGGGAAGGAAAGGGAAGGCAAAGGAACGAAAGGGAAAGGAAAGGCGCCCTGAATGTGGATGGAAAGGAAGATGCTGGGTCCCTGAATGTGGTTTCCAAGTTGCACATCCTGCTGTTGTTAGTTTCTGTTCTGCTCATTGACAGTGCTATTTGTGAATATGGCTAATGAACATCCCTAGATGCTGAGCAATCACACAGCATCACCCGCTGAGAAAGCTTTCAGACCAGTTAGAAAAATAGTGGTGGTTGTGGACTCAGCAGAGGGGTATAATATATAAATCAGAGCTGCTCTAATGCCTCCATGCTGTGCACTGTTGGGACAATCACTTCAATCTTTCCAGTCTCTTTGTCTGTATATGTGTGAAGGAGCCATGATCTAGGCGCTCCACCATTCCTAAACATCTCTAAGAAGGATTAACTGACCTGCAACGGTGCTTCCACTAAGGGTGTGCTTGTGGAATGGAGGTTGGTGATGGAGAGGGTGTGGGGAAGGGCACTAACATGGCAATTAGGTTCTGCATCAACCCTGTCTTCATCACTCTTCATGTGTTTTGTATAATCTCTCACCAAATCCCTGTGTGAATGGTTTCCCTAGTTCTGCTCTCCCAATAAGAAATTTAAGATTGGCAATGGTAAGTAACTTGCACAAGGTTACAGTAAAACTCCGTTTTCTTCTCTGCTGCCTCCTCTTCAGTCCAGACTCTTCTAGCAGCTATAGTCGAATCACTTCACTAGAGAAACTGACCTCCGGGCTTGCAGCCTGCTCCTTGTGCTGCTGTGGACCAAACTGTTCCTGTCCCCTTAGAAGCTTGCACTGGTCCTCAGGGACAGTCCAAGCTTCTTACCACAGCCTACAAGGCCTGCGAAGTCTGTTCGCATCATTATCTGTGTCTTCAACATTTACCTTTCTGGTTTTTCTTTATTAAAAACTTTCATTCCAAATATTTGTCTGGTCTGCCTCCAAAATGATAAATTATGTTTCTGCCTCTTACATATAATAAGGTAAGTTACCTTAACTGACTTTCTCTATTTTATCTCTTGTTTATCTGTCCATCTACCTATCCATCTACCTCTCACCTGTCTACCTACCTACCTATCTATTCATCTATCTGTCCTTCCTCTATCTGCCTATCTACCTAATGGTATTACCTAACATTAATTAGACACTAATGAATAAGACACTCTTCTAACTACTTCAAGTAACCTTTACCTTTTTCATACAAATACTCCAACAAGCCTATGAGATAGGTATTTTTAGTTCCATTTTTTTTCCAGGTAAGAAAACTGCTTTTTGGAGGATTTAATTGACTTTCTAATGCTCATTCAGCTAAGAAGCAGTGAGATCAAGGTCTGTACCCAGGAAGTAAATGTGTACTCTTTCCCACCATGCACTGCTTCTAAGTTGTGTGGTTAAGGATGATGATGGACACAAAAAAGAAAGGCTTGAGCTATATGCGTAGTACCCAATAGGAGCCTTGCAGAGGCTTACTAAGGTACACTGGAGTGCAGATCTTCTCACCCCACTACCTTCACTCCTTCCACACAGTGTGATACTGGCCTCCCACAGACATGAGCTTCCTCTTCTTCGGTCTTTCTGGAGGTTGTTTCCTCTACTTAGAAGGTCCACCCACTCCCTTCATCAGGCGTATAACACCTGTTCATTTACTCATTTGCATAGCAATTATTGAGGCTGCTATTGTGTCTGACTCTGCTGGAGTCTGAGTCTGAGAGATAAACAGACACAGCCTCTGCCCTCTGAAGTTCACCATCTGGAGAGAGACAGACATGCACACAAGGACAGGATGGCCAAGACGACTGGAGTAATGGGGGTGCGCACATGAAAAAGGATAGGAAAAGAGAAACGTCAGCTTATTCTTCTGAATATCAGGGTCCTTTTTCATTAATGGAAATGCTGTGTGTATAGTTGGTCTTGGGGCTTGAACTCTGGGCTTGGGCACTGTCTCTCCGCTCTTCAGCAAAAGGCTAGCACTGTACCACTTAATCCACAGTGCCCCTTCCAGTTTTCTGGTGGCTTATTGGAGATAAGAATCTCACAGACTTTCCTTCCCCAGCTGGCTTTGAACCGTGATCCTCAGATCTCAGCCTCCTGAGTAGCTAGGATTATAGGCGTGAGCCACTGTTGCTCGGCTATAGCACATCTTTTAATCTTATAATCAGGTCTCATTGTTACCAGACCAGCCATCCAAAAGGCCTCTCTCCCTCTCTCCTTCCTTCCCTCTTGTCCTCTCTTATTTCCTTTCTTCCTTTTCCCCTTCCTTCCTCCCTCCCAAAGACCATGCTTATTACTTACCCTTTAAAACCCCAGCATGGGTCCCCTTACAGAAGGTCCCTCTTCAACCATGAAATTTCCCAAGAAGCCTGACTGGGGTCCCCTTCCTTCTGTTTCCACTTTATCCTACACGATCTGATTGCTCTCATGGGAACATTTGTGATCTTTCTTCCCACTAGACTGTGGGCACAGTCTTATATGGAGCTTGATATAATGCCTATACATACAGTAGAGGTGTCATTGCTTCGTACATAATCATACTATACATAAACAAATTCAAGAAGAAAACACAGTGAATGTTATAGAAGGACTTGTAAGAAGACGAGAGGTTCAATTATATAGTTCCTAGGTTCTCTTGAAATCAGACTTCTATTAAGTGGTCCACGCTTTACAGATTCTGTGGTTATGCAGGCACTCCTGCCAGCCTGGGTCCTCTTTACATAGCAAATCTCTTCTAATACTAGTTACTTCTGGCAAATCTCTTTACTTAAGACTCACCTGGAGGTTCTGATTTGAGTAAAAGACTCTTCATTGTCCTGATCTTCCAAAGTGCAAGCATTCTGAATTTTTAGCTGAGCTCATAAACACCAGAGTAAAGTCTGCCTGCTCAAGACTCTCTTTCACCCAGGTATAGAGAAGTTGTAATCTGTGGTAGTGCTATGTACCATTTATACTCCATCTTTAAAGACATAAAGTATTTCTCTTAGGTAAGAGAATGCTGTCATAAAATTCAATGTATTGTGTGAAAATGGAACTAGGAAAATTGAGGTGATGGGTGAGTAGGGTTAGGAGAGATGGAGAAAAATGATGAAAGGAGCAACATTGATCCAGATGAAACATTCTCATAAACTGACATGCTGAATTCAAACCCCTTCATACAACAATTGAAAAACATCACCACCACCACTACCACCACCACCACCACAACCACCACCACCACCACCGTCATCATCATCATCATCATCATCATCATCATAGTAGTCTTCTTATTTACTCATCCTGTACCTCAGTACTGCTTGATGTAAGAATGTATCCAGCCATGCAGTGAAATGTCCATCAGGACAAGAAATAAGGGAACAAGAAGTCAAAAGGAGCTTGAGTCTCTCGAAATTTGGAGTACTTCCTAGCTTTGGTACGTTTACCTCTTGACCAGAAGAAAGACAAGAATAGACCTCAGTCTTGTTTAAAATCCTTTTTGGTTTTGGTTTGGGCCTCTGTTACATTCAAGCATTTTAAGTCTTTTTTTAAAAAATAAAACCTCTTGTCTTGTGTAATGAGTTATCTCTTTATTTTAAAAGACTTTTACTAACATCAAGTAATTGTATGGGGAGGGTTCACTTAGACATGTCCCTATATGCGTACAACGTTCTTGGAACAGCTTCACCCCTTCTCCCTCACCCTTGTTCATCCTCTCTGTTTCATTTTCACACATGAACAAACAGTATTTTGACCATATTCAAACTCCTTTACTCTCTCTACCATTAGTGTAAGGTATCTTTGCCAGTATAGACCTTCCTTTTACAGACTGTCAGAGGCATGAAAGATTTTAGAGATAACTGGATCCAGTGTTTCTTAACCATTTTGGAGTCATTAATATGCTATCATTTGAAGAACACTGGCTAACATAAAATAACATCAATGTCCTAAGGAGCCACGAATCTTGTGTTAGGCATTCCAGGTTTAGTTGCAAGCTCTCATTTTAACCACAAGAAAGAATAGGCCTTGATTCTTGCTTATGATCACTTGAGAACTGGGTGTCAGATCAAGAACCAAGACCCAGTTTTCTATAATAAAATCTTTGCTTTTCCTCTGGAAGATGTAATCTGAACAAATTGGACTCCTTTGGTTCCTTAGGCAATGCTTCAGTGAAAAACTCAAAGATGTCTATAATAACAAAATGGGATGGTAGAAGGGGAAAGTTGGATCTACTGAGATCAAGTCTATCTTCTGGAGATAGCACTTAAGTAGGGATCAAAATATAAAAAGGAGGTGTATATGCAAGGGAGTAGTTTTATAGGGGGTCCAGGCAGGAAAACAATTTGTGCAAAGATCTTAAGGAAGAGCTAGAACATCAAGGAGCCATCAGAAACTTAGGATTGTGGTGTTAAATGATTAGAGATGAGTTTGAGATAGAGACCAAGGTAATGTAGAGACCCAAGTAAATTCTTGATGGATCCTAATAAACCTAGACCTTTATCTTAGTAGCCGTCAGAAACCAGTAAAAGCCTTCCCAATCTTCTGTCTAGAAAGGTAAGGGGTATGATTCTGGGCTTGTAGCAGAACTTTGTGCTGTGTAAAAATAAATTGGAATGGTAGGTGAGGATATAGGGAAACCATATGAGAGATTGCACATGGCTCTGTTCACTGGCAGAGGTTGGTGCAGAGAGCTTTGACAAGATGGGAAACATCCAGACATTGGTAATATGGGTAGAATTGAAATGTATATTGGGTGTAGGGTATATTTTGGCTTGGTGGGAGACTGGTTGCAGTGAGGATTGTGAGGTAAGAGAAGCTTGTGAACTTTCTAGGATTTCCTTGCAGAATTCGCAAGGGAAAGGAGCTCAGATTTAGTCCGATGCTATTAGGAGATCCTTCTCAACAGCTCCTGACCTGCTCAGAGACCTTACCAGAATGCAAAAGCAAAACGAGGTTAAACTTGGAATTACTTTAGTAAGCCAGATACCAGTTCCTAAGGAAAAGGGTGAAAGTTGCACATTTAAAATAAAGTTAGGGAGGATTTCACTCACTTCCTTCTGATAGAATTGCCACAAATAACTCATTGATTTCATTTGGAAGAAAAGGAATGTTATATGTGCTGACTTATGCTGGTATGAGTTGAGTGACAAGGTAGATATTTAGAACTTGGAACAGATTTCAGAAACCATGTTCATTTAATTACTCAGGTTCTTGGGTTTTGGTGCTCAAGATAAATGCCAGTTGACCATTTGCTTGTCTTAAAGTAGCATGAGAATGACATAGATGCTGTGTCCTTAGCTCTTGCTTTCAAATTTGCTTGAAAATCCAGACTCCTTTCACCATCCCTGCCTCTTTAACAGAATTAAGAGGGTGTGTGTGGGGGGGGGGGGAGCGAGGGATAACACTGAACATATCATCATCACCAGAGTGCTATGTGATTACATGCTAAGTTGCGTTAATTTTCACAATAAGCCACAAGGCTTTAGTATCTTGAATTTACTCTTGAGGAAACAAGGGTTAGTGAAATTAAAAGACCTGGCAGGGCCACAAGTACTCATGTGAGGAATGTAGGATTGCATCCTAAAACCTGTCTTTTGTCTGCCATCCTTCCATTCAGTTCAACTTACTTCTCAAGTGTTTCCTAGTTCTAGAAGTGTAAGAACACTCAAATATTGCCATAAAGTGAAATATTCTCTGGAATACTTGATTCTGATATCATTCTCATAACTTTTATACCTTCCATAGTAGAATTTATTAGCCTCAATTTCATCCCTTTACTCATGACCTTTTGCACATGACTTAAAAATTCCTCCCACTAGAAACAGAATATATGAATTCTCCTGTTCCTTGGCTTTGGGCTCAGTCATGTGACTTACTTCAGCCAATGGGATGTTAACCTGCATTAAAGGCTTGGTAAGCATTGCCCTCTGTGCTCCTGTCTTTCCATGACAAGAGCTTCCCCAGAAGGGAAGCCATCCCTAAGCCTTCATCCCAGAATGAACCTCGGAGACACAGACTTGACCTCACATTGTAACCTGGAGCACAGCTGCCCAGCTGAGCTTAGTCACAACCAGCACATTCATAGCTTATTGTTTCATGGTTATGTGTTCTGACGTTATCCACCAGTTGATGCTATACACATGAAAATAGTAACTGACTGATACACCTTATCACTTGCCATTATCTTCTACATGTTCTATATTCCCAAAATGTTAGTCACTGATAGACACTGACTGACCCTTGGCTGTGTGAAAATAAATACATTTTTCAAGTGGCTGTGGAAATTCAAAGATGATCGAGCTCAGGGTTTTCTTCAAAAGAGCTCACAGTAGAGTGGAAGAAGAATGGGGCTAATAAAGCAGGAGTGAAGTTTCTGCACATACAATGATATTGGAACTCAACTAGCTTCAGAGTCCAAATTAGCTCCTGCCTAGTGAGTGCAATGCCATGAGTTCCAGCCCTGCTTATATCAAAGAAGTTATTGTTATATATAAATATATTTCTAGCTTCTTAGGGGCTTCAGATAAGGAATCTAAGGAAAACATCAGTGTTATCTTAGGATAAAAAGCATAAACATCGTCTGTGTTAACACCTCCCTGAGGTCTGTGAATGCCCCTGTTGACCTAAATGGTCATTTGATCAGCTCATTCTCATGGTTGACTCTGGTGCATTTGTAAACCTAGGACTCCCAGTGTGATAGGCAGAGCAGTGGTTGGTTGGTTGGCAGGCAGGGTTGTGATGTTTTAGCCCAGGTGGGGTGATTGGACTGGCTGGGCTTACATGGAAGAATCCCAAAGGATGGATGACACTGCCTGCACTTTTGAGTCTATGCACTTGATAGATTGGAAACAAGCTATAATTTCTAGTCCAGTGTGAACTACAGGTGCAGTGCGGAGCCCAAGAGAGCAAGGGCCAGACGAAAGCCAGAATTAGGAAGCCCCAGGGTGGTTGTGCACCCCTTCCTGCTTTGTCAGTGCTGTGGCCACCAGGTTAACTGTCTCTTCTGCACATTCTGCTTTCCTATGCGCAGTACTCCCAGGCCTGTAAGCTCAGCTGATTCTCACAGCAGACCCTTCTGGTCAAAGGGAAAACTTGCTTGTCACCATTTTACAGATGAGAAAGTGGAACCCAACGGAGGTGATATGACTCAGCCAAAGACACATAGCAGGAGGGTCGAGACCTTCACATGGACTCCCTTTGGCAGAGGGAAAGTATTTTTTCTTTTCTGTTATCTAGAAACAATGGTTTGTCATCCTTTACCCACATGGTGGACATTGTAGAATATACTGTTTAAAAATCAATCCCTAGCCGGGTGCCAGTGACTCACACCTGTAATCCTAGCTATTCAGGAGGCTGAGAGCTGAGGATCATGGTTCAAAGCCAGCCCAGACAGGAAAGTCCGTGAGACTCTTACCTCCAATAAATCACTCAGAAAACTGGAAGTGGCACTGTGGCTTAAGTGGTAGAGTGCTAGCCTTGAGCTGAAGAGCTGAGGGACAGTGACCAGGCCTGGAGTTCAAACCCATGACCAACCTGCCCCCCCCCCAAAAAAAAATATCAACCCCTTTCTGCCTTCACACAGAATCTGAGCAAGTCAGAATAGTGGAGCCTCAGACACCCACAAGCCCATCTGCTTCGGCCAGCGGAGGTTAAAACAGAAGCTCAGAATGGTCAAGCCATTCAAGGAAGCACCACAACTGGTTCACAGTACACAAAGGCCTGGATTCACATATCCCAATGTGCCAGATTACTTTTTTTTTTTCTCAGGCTGTACTCTTTTTTATAAAAAGCCTCTCTAGCCTCAGGATTCACGGAATCAAAGAGAACAAGACAATGATAGCTTTGGGGCTTGAGTAGAGCTCATTCTCAGACTCTGCAGCAAAGCCACAGGTCAATTTGACAGGTCAGCCTCGGAGAGCACCTTTATGAGGGAGGTGCTTTGAGGTACCATCAGTACCACAGCTAGTTTCTCTAACCTTAAGCCGAGTCAAGCTGTATTGATCAGAACCAGTTGGGAAATGAATTACAGGGGCTGATCTAAAGAAATTCAATCTAGAGTAGACCAAACGATTGTCACAATTCCTTATTAGGCACTCCACACCACAAGCTAAATAAAGCAAATGAACGGGGCCCACACACAAAGGGCAGACTTTTTCATGGGATGAGAAGGGCATTGGGGTTGGGGAATACGGGCCCAACAAATACCATCGTAATTGACCACTTTTTAATAACCAACAAATCAATTTCTCTGTAAAGATGCTTCCGAGAAGTAAAACTAAGAAGGGACTATATTAACAAAGAGAGAGGCAAGTGAAATCAAGCCTCCAGATGGGATTTCTTTCAGTATCCATAGAATGGGCGAGAATCGGATAGAAAATGCATTCTACAAAGATTTCAAACTGTTGCTTCATTTAATTAGGAGTAGGATGGTGTGTAGGGAGAGCAGAGTCTTCTGGGTAAAGAGAAGCCAGTAAAGACAGTGAAGCCTCAATTTCAAAATTGCTTAGCTAAAGCAATTTTAATTGCTGCCTTTTTTAAAATAAAAGATTAAAGGTAGTTATGTCCCAGTGTACCTCACTTAGAGCAATCAATATGTTCCTGACTAGTTATGCACAAATCAAATTTTTGTAAATCAAATCCAATTTGAAATGTCCTCAGAGAGATTGCTGTTTCAAGGAACCCATTCAGTGAACCTTTTTTTTAAGACCTAAAACCACTTCTTAATCTATTGGATGGGTAAGTTTACATTTTTATGGATGATGATAAATTGAGTCAATAGAATCTTTACCCATTCTCCCAGAGGAGGAGAAAGGGCCTGGAAACGAAGTGACCGTGTAAACACAATGTCACCAGCCAGTGACCAATAGTGCTGCAGTTGGCTCCTGAGTCTTCTACCCCAGCTGCTGCAATGCCAGGCAGTGATGACGAGTGTATACCATCAGGACAACAGAACAGAGAATAGAGTGTTGCTTGGAAGGAAATACAAGGACTCTCCAGTCCAGCCTTCCCAATTGAGATTTCTCTTTTGCAACATGAAAGTAGTACTTAAGAACGACTTGTCTGTGTTGTGGCATTCATTTATAAACTTGTTTAATAGTTGTGGAGAACGTGATATGGTGCTCCCCTTTTAATAGAATTTAGCCTTGCTGGAAGGGTCACATAAATAATCAGAACATTGCAGCTGTGATGGGAAGACTACCAGGCTGGACCACAGGATACGCCATGAATTGAATCTGTTTCCCAACTTTTATGCGTTGGAATGTTAATTACTAGTGCAACAATCAATGCAGGCAGCTGGATTGTCTGGAGGACAGAGGGGGAAGGGGAAGAGGGAGAAGGTCATGAGGACTCCACCCTCACTAATAGATTAATGCCATTACCGCATCCGGTTCCTGATACAAGGGTGAACTCAGTCCCCTTCCCGAATCTTGCTGTCACACACACATTCTCCTGCCACCTGAAGCTTCCTGCCAGGTTCTGAGGCAGCAAAGTGCCCTAATCAGATACAAGCTGCCAACATTGGACTTCCTAGTCTCCAGACCCAGGAACCAAAGAAATTCCTAGCACTTACAAATCGCTCTACCACAATTATTCTATTATAGCAGCACAAAATGGACGAAGAGAAGATGCTACCAAAGCTGTCAAGGAAAATTGGTCTGGGAAAGTTCCAGAAGCTTACTGGAGGAGCTAAGACCAATTAGAGCAGTGCTACATGGGGAATGAGTTTTCAACGTACATTTGAAAATCCCTCCCTGGTTCCTATGTGAAAAATAGAGTGGAAAAGGGCAAGAACGGAAACAGACAGATGTGTGGTCATGGTGGAAGACATTGGTGGCAAAGGTACCAAGAGCAGAGATGGACAGAGAAACCGTGAGAAATCGAATCAAGGGGCAGCCTAGGTGGTTGGCTGGATATGGAGTCAAAGGAAGCAATAGATTAATGGTGTCTCTACATTTCTAAATTAGAAAATGGAAAATAGGGAGATAGTGACGCTACCCAATGAAATGGAGACCGTTGGTCGAAGCATACATTGGGAAGAAGAGAGTTGATCCTGTTAATTATGCACATGCTGATACTCACAAGACGATGTGTTGGAAATGAACTTTACACCTTGGGAGGGGGAATTAAGGGAGAGGGAAAGTGGGAGAAAAATGGGGGAAGGAGTAACAATGTTTGATGAGAAATGTACGTGTTCCCTTATGAATGTGACTGTAATTCCTCTGTACATCACCTTGACAATAAAAGTACATCTTAAAAAAATTATGCGCATGTAGAGCTAGAGTGACATCAGTGCTGATGTTATGACTGATTTCACTAATATTCGCCAATAGTGATTAATATTCACCAATCTGGCAAGACTGATCACCCTGCAGGAAGGCCGGAACACTGCAATTTCCCAGCACTGGCTTGGGTTGAAGAATCCGGCTTCAATACACAGGGAAACAAAGCCCTGGGAAGACCAACACACATGGCCAGCAACCTGAATTGTAATTAGAACATATGATCCTGACAGAGACGGAGTGATAACAGTGTGTCTGGGTCAGCTTAATTGTTAGTGTTTCTTCTCAATTTTTTTATACTTTTCTTGGAGATACTCTGGCTTGTGATGATAAGCATTCTGGTATCCATCCCAAAACTCAGAGATAAATGTCTATAACACATGTAAACCTCAAATCCATTTGACAACATTTGACAGAATTTATCATATACTTCCTACTAGGCAGTTGGCAAGTGTTTGGAGAAGTTCGAGGGGTAATCTGGGTCTATTCACTTGCCTTAATCCCACGAGGTGTCTTATCCCCTCCCTATAGGCTCTTCATATACCAAGGTTGAGGTCAAAACCCATCAGAATGGAACTTGCACGTTCCCATATTGTTTCATCTTATGGTGCTGGGGATTGAAGCCTGGGGCTTATGCATGTTAGCCCAGTGCTCTGTGACATGAGCTTACATTCCCAGTCTTTTGTTTTTATTTTACTTTTGAGATAGGGTCTCATAGCTACCTTTCGCCAGTAGGTCTCAAATTTACAATTCTCCCTGCCTGTGCCTCCAGAGAAGGTGGGATTACAAGTGTGTGCCACCATGCCTGGCTTCCATTTCTTCCAGTGACATATGTCAGAACTCCACTGGCAAGTGGTCCAAGCTATTTAGTTGGGATCAGGAACAGGTCTGTGGAGATAGCTGGGCAAATGAGAGTTACTCCGGGGATCGAATGCATTATGAAAGGTGTGCTTGCTTCCTTTGCATGGCCCTCCCATGTGAGGGAACCTGACCCTGTGACTGTCGTACACATTCTGCCAACAAGTCAGAAAAGCCGCCTAGCAGAAATGCCAGCACAGAACAATGCAAAGGCCTGGACACAGATATGAAGGAAAGCAAAGAGCCAGTGACCTCACTTGAGGTCCTTAGCTCTTTCTGGAGTAAATTTATTCTTGGATTATTTTAATTCACATGGTTTCATATGTCTTATTTCCTATCACTTGAAATGTGAAAACATCTAGTCAATTCCATGCACGTGATTCTATGTCTCTCACTCTGACCATCAATCTGCATGCATAGAAGCGATTGTGCACCTGTCCCTTGGAACTCTTCCATGTGTCTGATTTCCGGGATAGAGTCTTTAGACCATGTGGTCATGCTGCAGCTAGGCGATGCAGGAGGATGGGCTACTGCACCTGGTAGTCTCAACAACCAAAGAGAGAAGGTGCTATTATTAGAACTCTGGCAACCAAGGATGACTGAGCAGACCCTTTGCCTAGAAAGGTGCCCTCCATCCTGAGGAACATGCATCCTTCTCAGACTGAATGCTTTCTCCCTTGAGATGGCAACACAGATTACTCAGGCTACCTCGATCAAAGGGAACCCACCATAGTACCCCTGAGTAAAGACTGCCTGGCTTCCCAAAGGAACTGTTTTGGAAATATAAAATATAGGACAAATATCAAAATAGATTTGGAATATCAAGCAATCTAATGCCCACAAAGAAGGCCCCCACAAACATTTGCATATCCCACCTGACCTGGCCTACACAAAACAGAGACAAACGGTGCACGTCTGAGATCTGCTAGACCTTCTCTGAGCCAGAATTAGCTCTGGAACTGGGTGCCTGGGCCACACGACATGTCTAAGGTGCAAGAAATATCCTGTGGCTGCTGTCATGGAGAACAGAGTGAAGGCCCAGGCTAGCTGTTGGATAGCACCTGGCAGAGCAATTACAATTCGTGCCATGCCTTGGGGATCCCAGAGGAGCTGCTGATCTGGGCCACGGTAGTGCTCCTCGGAATATGATTCGTTCCGGCGAGGGCAAAAAAAGAATATCTGTGGTAGGGCAGCCACGCTGAAGTCAAGCTCTCCCGTGGGTCGTGTCTCCCTTCCCTTCCACCACTCGTCTTTTTATCACATCTTACCAGAGCTATTTCTGTCCATGGGGAGTTAGCAGGAAGATCACATATTGCACAGAGCGGGGTGTTAAATTTATGCAAAGGGAAGGAATGTGTTATGGCAAAAATTATTTATTGCATGGCATCTCCCTCGAGGGTTAGTGTCTTGTTAGAGCTTTAAGGACAGCAGCTCTATATTTGTCGCATGGCAGAGCCCCACTCCTGCCTGCTTCCCCGGTGTCAGTGCCAGGAGCCTTTATGTAAAGTCGTGATGCAAACCTGCCACCTTTAGGAGGCGCGATCTGGTCTAGCAGAGTGTGTTGCCTCTGAGCCATTTGTGCTATGAGAGGAGTGAGTCTCCAGCCAGTGAGAAGGAGGGAAGATGGGAAAAGAAAGGTGTTGGATATTCTGGAATTGGGCCACAGCTTGGCAAACAACTAGTTGAACAGGGAGACATTTTACTGAGCTCGGAGGAGTTTAGAAAGTGGCGTGCTGTAGCTCAGCGTGGACAGACCATCAGATCTAAACCCAGTACTGCTTCTGTCCTGTCCTGGCTGTGTTCTCACCCAGTCAGCTGGCGTCTGGAAGCCTTGATGTTCTTGCCTGTGGAATGGGAGGCCTATACTTTCACTGGCACTTTGCAAGAGGAAGAGAATTCCAGCAGGTGCTCAATAGAAGGTGCTAACATCGCATTCCTCTTCTCCTTCCTTTTTATAAAATGACATGCTAATTCATGAGTTAATTTAAAGAAGAGCTATTCCTTGGACCGTCTTTCCTAAACCAATGAATAGCAAATGTTTGATATCCATGATCATAGTTACCTTCTTCCTCTCTTTCATCAAACATTCTTAATTCAGGATAGCACTCATTTTTTTTCTTTCTTAAGAATTCCTGAGGATTCTCCTCAAGACAGTGTTTAAGGAGTGGTCACTGAAAAAATCAGAGATGATGCATGTGGTAAAGCACTTTCCTATCTCTGATCCAGTTCACATTCATAAATTATTCTGTTGACTACTGCACCTCGCATGTACAGATGGTTTTAATGTACATTAAATGGACGTCCAGGTGCTTGGAGGACATCGTACTTCTGAAAGGCGAGCCAGCCTCCTGCTCTTCTTTATTCAGATGTTGGATCACAAAGTATCTATCTTACTTTTGGACATTAATGTCCCACAACATATGCTCTCTAAAGGAGAAAAGTGTCTGCTGATCTTCAGCTCCTCACGGTGTCCAGGGAACAGAGCTGCTCAGGGAGGCAGTGCATGCATGAAAGGCGCCGAGTGGAGTTTTATGGTTAGACAGCCCCTGCTAGGTATGACTGATGTGAATCTATTCAGTTAATTAAGCTCCCAAGCCTCAGTTTCTTCATCTTCACCTCTGTCCGATGAGTGTGATAAATGCCTGCCCCCAGGACTGTTTTGAGGCTTATGAGAGATGGAGCTGTCCAGGGGCAGGATCAGCCCCGGGCTTATCTTCAGCAGTTGTCATTGTTGTTGTTTAATCATTATTGTTATCATTATTTGGAGCCAGTCTAGGGAAGGGAGGTCACCATACCACAGTAGAACAGGAAGGGAGTTGGAGCCTAGAGAAGGTGGAAAGATAAGACATTGGAGAATTTTATGCTATTTCCAAATGTTTCTAACAGATTTGACAAGATTGTTGATCCTAAATGTTGGCTGCCCACTCTTTGAAAAGATCACACTTTCTCTCATCCTCTCTGATAAGCGACTCTTTAACCAATGAAGGTTAGGAGTAATGATTGCCACAAGTGAGCTTTACAAAGGATGGACGGGCCCTTTTTCCTTTCCATGTTCTTCTGGCCACAGGATGAAGGTAGAACCTGTGCCTTTAGCACATACCCCAGAATGAAGAGGATGAAACAGCAGAGGCCTAGCTCACAGGAAGCTGATATTACATAAACAAGCAAGGAAGCCTTTGTGGTCAACCACTGGAGTCTGGAGTCACTTTTAAACTTATGGAATACAATTAGACTATGAAACACTTCTTTTCAATGTAGAAAATAACTTTCTGTTAATACCAGTTTATTGACTGCAATGGGGAATCTTGCTACCTCTTTTTTTTAACCATGCAGAGTAGCTGATACTACATGCATCTACCACCATACCTGGCCTTTACTTTTCTCATTGTCTCCTGAAAAATTGCTGTTTTTCCTGCTTATTTAATACATTTGAAATTTTCCTATTTTGGCTCTGTTCTGTGTGTTTTGGAAATGTTGGTTCCTCTGCTGACCAGGATCATTAGATTCTTCTGTGGTGACTCACCTTCTCATATATTTTGTGCATGTTCATTGCTAATCCATCCTCAGTGAGGGCTAATTTTATATCTTGTTGGAAGCACATGCATTTTGAGTGTGGATCTGTTTCTAAGCACTTGATTTTGTCTCCTGTCAAAGGCTCCAGGAGTGCTATAAACTAATGATCACATTTTATTTTATATCAATCTGTAGGATGCGATTTCTGAACTATTTGTATCATGTTATTCAGTTCCCAAAATCATCTGCAATGAAGGGTTAATGTTTTCATTTTCCACAAAGCCCTGGGTAGATAAATCTTCTCTGTGAATTTCCACTATTAGTAGCTGGAGTTTTTCTAGTCCTGCTTTCACTAAGATTTAGTTATTTTATGGTTTCAGCTTTACATTGGAAGTTACAACTTTCTCCCCATCACACACTCCGGACCTTATCTGTGGTGCCTGTAAGAGACTGAAATCAAACCTGTAAACATCCAGGAATTTTTCTATGCTCAGTGCTATCCGCTATTCCCCTGGACTGCCACATAATACGACTTTCAGCCATTCTAACTTTCCATCTCCTCCTTGTTTGGGGCACTTAATATTTCTCATTACTTGGAAATTAAGATATGTGAATGCACCTTAGCTTCTAAATGATTATCCTTCATCCACCATTTCTATGAGTGTATGGTAAATAGATAGATAGATAGATAGATAGATAGATAGATAGATAGATAGATAGATAGATAGATAGATAGATAGATAACAGGAAATGGTCTAGATTATTTCAGACAGCCTATTAGTCAGGGCTGTCTAGATTATTTCAGACAGCCTATTAGTCAGGGCTGAAGCAATGCTTTACATACATATCAATCTCATTTGTAATAAAATTAAGGTTTCATTTCTATTTAATTTTTTGTGAACATAAAGGTGATAAAGCATTGAATGCATGAGTCCTAGTGTCAGAAGTATCATAAGTCCTCAGTAAATGCTGGATATGATATTACTTAAAATGACATCACAATTTGAAAAGACAGTTACAAATGTTGGAAGACCTTGGAGAGGAACGAGGAGGACCATCGTTGTGGAAAGCTGGCCCACGAAGCCACGGGGCACAGCCAGGCTGCAGCTTGCCTCAGAGACTCATTCTGAGCACTTTCCCACATTCTCATGCCATTCCATTCTCCTTGGAATGTGACAAGTTCTTTGCCAGCCTCCCGTCACTTCTGTTGATTGAAGAGGACAGGATAAAGGCAAGACTTTGAGAAGAGAAAGAGTACTTCTCTTCATCTTCTAGCTCTCCGCCTAAATGCCCCATCCATAATGGTCATGGAGAGCCTCCTTCAACGCCTGTCTATGGACATTTCTCCTAATTCCCATCATAATCCTTTCTTTCCTGCCAGTGAATCTGTCTACACCTCACTCTATATTGTGTGTGTCTGTTTCCAAGAATCAGCATATGAGACCCATGTTGAAATGCATTGGTTGCACTAGTGACTCTCACAGAGTCAAGCGTACACTATCGATCAATAAATGTTGAATAACTGAACAAATGAGCAGATCTGAGTCCCTGAACTGGCTTCTAGTTTCATGTCATGGACTAGATGATGTTGGCAATACCAGTGGGATAGATGAATAGAACAGGGTCAGAATGCTTGTCTCTTTTCTGTCTTTTATGGTCTGGGTTCTTAAAACTGACAAAACAATTTCACTAAGAAAGGCCAAGAGTTGGGGGGAAGAGGCTTTATTGCTGTGGATGGTAGAGGAAAGCTGAGTTTGAAAGACCTGAAAATGTCTGGCAGAGATAAGGGAGGACTTGGGGAGTCTGGATGTAGTGGGAGGACACAGAATGGGGAAAACAAATCTCCCAGAGATGCAGTGGAGAAGAGAAAGAGGAATTTGTAATAAGAGATACATGGTTTTTTCCCCCTAATTTTGCTGAGAGTTGGACTATGTAAATTTTCTCCATTCCATAATTGTCAGTTATCCACATTGCTCACTAATGCTTCAGTCCAAGTGGATTCTTCAGGGGGGAGGGAACAGCTGCTGAGTTCTGCAGCCAGGTGGGTAATGAGATAAACTGCAGACAGTCCATGTAGGCAGTGGATTTGAAGGATGGGTTCATAATTGACACATGGCTTATACTCCGTAATGCTAGGTACTGGGGAGAAGTGAGAAGGAAACTCACACTGGGACACACAGAGACTGCTACTCGAATTGATGCCAGAGAAAGCAAGTTGCTGAAAGCTGCCCAATGCTTTCTGGGTAAGCATCGAGTTACCTTGTCCTTGTGAATCAGAAGAAACCTGAGGGGTGAAAGCCATCAGATTCCAGTGGCGTTAATGAAAACCAAAGGCTCCTTTTCATTACCACTGTTGTTGGTGGCCATGATTTCTTGATGTTCTTCCTCGGACTAAGGTTCCAGAGAGGATACAGATGTAAGCTCTGAAAGTAATGTACACCCTCGCAAGACAGATGCCAGGAGAAAGGGCTGATCAATGGTTTGGATAGTCTTTCTTCCCTGGAGGTTCATGTGTGGACTGCTGAGTCCCAGTGTGACAGTGCTGAAAGGCACCCTATGCAAGGTGCTCATCTCTTGGCAGAGTCTGAGGCCTTGCAGGACTGGATTGGTTATCTGTCACAAAGGTGGGTTGTTGCAAAGTGAGTTGGGCTTTTTTAGTTTATTATTGCTCCCTCTCGCTTCCTCCTCCTCACTTTTACATATGCTCAGACTATGCACTGCTATTTGCCATCTTGTAATGCTTGAGGCTCTTGTCAGATATAGCTGCCCAATACGGGACTCTAAACAAACTCCTTTTCTTTATAAACTACCCAGATTCAGGTATTTTGTCATAGCAACACAAACAGACTAAGGCAGAGATCATGTACAGAGAAAGATGCCTGGTACAGTGAAGTAGAGCCTTAACAACAATTTCTTGTGAAGTGAATGAGAGCATTTCAAGCCTCATTTCTAGACCATTTCTAGCCTCGTTTCTAGACCATTTCCAAGCTGCTTAAGCCAGAACCATGCGGGACAGAGGCGATAGATACATGGAGTCTAACTCAACTATGTTGGCATAGGCAGAGCATGGCTGGTATTTAATGCAACAAATGCTTCAGAACCTCACATTTTTTTAAACAAAACAAAACAAAATATTAAGCACACTCTTCAGTTTTCTTTCATATCAACTTGTTTGGCTGCTATTTGCCCCTCACCCTTTGAGAAGAAAGCTCTTAAATGTTTACTGTAAATTGAGTATCCTGTTCACTTGGAGCTTGATTCATCAAGAGTTCATCAGGTCCTTCTGGTAATGAGATTTGAAGAAACTGAAATAACAAAAGACCGGCTCCGGAGAGCTGACCTAGATTCTGGGACCAGCTGCTGGTCGGGGGTCTTTCTTTTCTTGCCTCCAGAGAATAATTAGTAGCATAAGTTGTGAAGTGTCCTTCACACAATGGCACCCAGCAGGAACACTTCTCAGGAAGTGGTCTTTAACAAAGTCCAATGTAAAACATGGTTGTAAAGCAGTTGGGATTTCATCAGTGCAATAGCTATTAGGACTTTGTCTTCATCATAGATTTTTTTCATCAAAAGATCATCCGAGACTTTAGACTACAGATGACCTCCAGATAAAAATTCCTTGGGATGCCTGGCTGATAGTGACGATGTCTTGGGCAACAATTCTAAACCAGTATTTACACGATTGATAGGGCAGGAAGTAATGCTAACGGAGAGAGGAAAAGGCAGCGAGCAGTGTTCTCTCACACAGGAAGCTTGCTTTTCGCAGAAGTAGAAAGTGTACCTGCATTGGAAGTAGGTTTTTAGATTATTGATTCAAGAATGGTAAGCCATGCCTGGTGTGATGTCTTGGGGTGCAGTGTTGAGAAGGGCTCTGAGGTCCTTTCTGACTTTAAAAGTTTTGATCAGTTGACCGTAGCTGTCTTTGAAACAGGGGTACAAGTGTAGAAATCCAAGACACATGTGGACTGTATTCTTCCCTCCACTTTTACAAGTGGAACTAACAAAGCCTAAGGTGGAAAGAGTCTGCCAAAATGTCACGTGGGGAGTTGGCGAGGCCGCATAGGCTTGTCTGATGGGCCATCCTAGACTGCTTTGTACTGTTTTCTCCACTACAATAAGTTCCGTTGTTGGAATTTGTGACCCTGCACTTAGAACAGATAAGGTGGATTTCCTTAATTTACACTGTGTTTTCAGGATTTCAGCGTCTTAGTCCCGGAGTTCAAGAAGGCAGCTTACTCTATCTCCAATTCTGGGTAACATGTTTTGTTGGGTAACAGAACAACAACAAAAAACTCAGGCTTTTAAAAGAAGGGTATAAACAAGATTCTGTTTGGAGTTTTGGGTTTTTTTTTTCCTTCAGTCGCCTCAGATTTAACTGTTTTTGAGACATCCTTTATATTTTACAAATAAGTGTAAACTACGTATGGTTGGATCCTTATCTCCAGAGTACTTGGCATGTCTGACACAGGATTTAGAGAGGCTCAAAGACTCAGAAGCACTGAAGGTTAAATTGCTGCAATGCACGAGTGCTGTCCTTCTCCTCTGAAAACGGGGCTCAGCTCTGGACAGTCCCCATGGGGTGTCATCAGAGAAGAGTGTGATTTTGTGACTTCTAGTGTGATTTCTGATGCGCCTGAACTTAGGATAGGATGAATCATGAAGAAATCTATTGCAAATTGTAAATGTTGACTAGAAAAGGTGTAGTAGGACACCCAACTCACCAAACAACCCAGCTTAGTAACACAGCACACACTAGATTCAACCGTCCCCTTTTGTACTGTGTGGCTGTTCGGGGGTTTGAGCTCTCTGCCACTGCCTAATACCGTGGCCAGATGTTGTACTGAAGGTCCCTGGTTCAGGAACTCATCCAAATCAAAATTCCAAGTACAATTCCTTCAGAAGATGTATCCCTTTCACACCATCTTAAAGGTGAAAAATTGTAAGTCACGTACTCCTAAGGAACTGGTTGATCTGATTTCTCAGAATTCCAGGCAGCATTTGGAGAAGGAAATGTTCCTGCGCCTTTTCTCCTCGGAGCCCCATTCTCCCTTAGGGCTGTTGGCTCACACTCAATTTCTGGGGACCTGTTCCTCCATGGAAATGCTCTTGCGGAGAATGGACACCCTCAAGTCATTGACCCACAGCCTCTCCTCCCAACCCCCACCCCCACCAGAGATCACCCTGCCTTCCTCTAAGCCACTTCAGCTTGCCAGGGCTCTTTCAATCCATACAGTATATAGCTTTTCCAGCCTTAACAAACATTTTGTAGGGTGTGGTGTGTGTGTGTGTGTGTGTGCGCGCGCGCACACGCGCGTAGTGAACCAGGAACTTCATAGAATAAATATTCTACTTCATTACTCAGATTCATCACTGGCTTTCGGAAGTATTATGACACCGACTGTTAAGATAGTGCTGCACCTGGTGAGTGTGATAGTGAGTTTTCTGTGTAAGATCTCCTACACAAAATACCTGAGATAAGCAACTTACAAGTAACAACTTCACTGCATTCTCAAGGCTCCCGACCAGGATCATTTGGCCCCTGTTGCTTTGAGCCTGTGGTGGGGGGGTTCACAGCAAGGTAAAGCCAATCACCTCACGCCAGGGAGTAGAAGAAGACAGGAGAGCGGGGCTCCCCCATCTCTTTGTGGAAGTACACTTCCTTGCAATTGCACCTAAAGACCAAGGCGTAGGTGCAAGGATGGGCCTAGGGCAACATTTTGGATGAGTCTGTAGCCAGGCTCAAGAGGTTATACAATGACAGCTACGCAGAAGGCTAAGATCAAAGCCATCTCAAGAAGACAAATCTATGAGACTTTTATCCCCCATTAACTAGGAAAAGTCTGGAACTGGAAGGGTGGCTAAATTGGGAGAGCACTAGCCTTGAGAAAGGTCCTGAGTTCAAGCCCCAGTGCCAATAAAATACAAGACACAGCCACTGGTAGGAAACAGGTTCAAGCTAGTCCTTAATGGAATGGGAAAATATGCTTCCTTTCCTTCTCATTGCCACCCATCAACAAGAATGTATTTCCTTAAGGACTCAGATTAAATCATAACGACCCAGTTTCCCACAAGGACACTGGGGCTCAGGTAGGGTGTTGCTACTCCAACTGGCCCACTATGAGGAAGCCAGGCTTGGGTCTAGGTGGTTTGAGGCCCACGCCAGTGCTCATTTTCTCAGATCCACCACCTTGACATCTTCTCGGAACTGGAATTTAATTACTGTGGACTAAGACAGGACCTACAGTTAATCAGTCAAAATGAATAGTTTAATCATTCTGAGCATAGAAAGGAAGGTCTCCTATTAATGTAGAATTACTAACTGTATGAGGGCTGAGATATTTATGGTGATTGGAATTATTACAGGAAGGCGGTTGATGGCTGCTCTCAGCAGGTAGTTCTACCTTCCACAAAGCGGGTTTTCACCAGACCTTCCAGAGCAAAAAAAAAGTTTTCCATGGCCTTTGCATTTGGAAAACACCAAAAGTCCTTACTGGAAATTGGCAGTACCTATGAACTCTAAATTCTTTGAAAACTGTTAGAGAAAACAAACCTATTTCTGTGTTCTTTTATGCCCACGAAATCATTTTAGGGAATATTTCCTGCAAATACTACTCCGAGAATTTGTGAAGTAAACTTTGTAACAGATGATAAATATCTCCTCAGCCCACATTGGTTATGCATGCAAAAGCAGTAAGAGACCCCTAACATTATGGATTTAAAAAAAAAAACTGTGTTTGTAAAGTTCCAAAGAGAGCCCTGCAAAAAGGAGGCAGGCTAGGGTCTCAGCCCCTTGGGTCTGCTTCAGCTCTCTCTACCTTGGACATTGAGATTCTCCATAGGACAAGTCACCGATTTCCATAGTAAATGCTCCCTGATGGCCCACTGTGGGGCTATGTTGTTTGAGGGATTTGAATCAATTAGGGAGAAAATAACCTCATAGAACTTTATGTAGAAGTTGTATGGAGGGATGATAGAAATGAAGGATGGTAGAAACAATATCAAGTTAACTTAATGAACAAGAAAACTGTATGATGTATCAAAAAAAAGATAGACATGTGGAAGAGAAAAGAATGAGAACAAGCGCACTGGGAAATTGACTACGTGATGCCTAGCAGTGACTGGAAGAAGTGGAAGAAGGCGAGAGGAGGAGTTCCACGAGTATCTGAGGGAAGAGTACCAAGGCAAGGTGCAAAAAGCAGCGGGTAGGAAGGTCCTAGGAGAAGCACACTATTGAGGAGAGATGCGTCAAAGAGATCTGAAGGCCTCGGTGGTCAGGGAGAGAGCATCTTGGTATTGTGCCGAGGGCTGAGAGCATACAACAAAACGATGAGGACATGGAAGAGATCATAGACAGTTTATAGCAATAGGCAATGTATCAAGCCAGAATCCAACTGGAAAGACAGAAAATTCTTATTGTCTTCAGAGGAAAAAAAAAACTTGGGAGTAGTGGCACATTCCTGTAACCCCAACTACTCCTGGTTCAAGACCAGCTTAGGCAAAACAGCAAGACCCCATCTCTCTAAATGCCTAGTCCTACCTGTCATGCCGGGTATGAGGGAGGTTGAGGAGGGAGAATTGCATCCGCATGGCTTTTCCCTTCCCCCCTGCCCATCAATCTCTTGCCAGAGTCTCCTTTGGGCAAGACTTCTTAGAAGTCAATAGATCTGTGAATCAGGAAAACATGGTCACTTGGGCAGTCCCTCTTTCTGTAGAGAAGGGCAAGAAAACAATGGGAACACCAACAAGTCCAGGGCCTGCCCAGGCGAGGGGACTGGGTAGTGGACACAGGCTTGGATGGACATGCAGGTGTGTGAGCCTCAAGTTGCAGTCTTCTGGCAGGAGAGAAGGAAATCTGTGCACATTCTTCTGCTAGCCTCAGAGTCTCGGAGAGCTCGGGGTCAGTGCGTTTGTTGAGGACAAGGGAAAGAGAAGGACATGCTGGGAGCCTGAAGGAGAGAAGGAGTGAGACAATGAAAACACCAAGAAGTTTGGCCAGGTCTCCTGGCAGTAGTGAATGACCCTTAGAGGTCCCAGGCCCACCATCATGAGTCTAAAGGGGACCAGTCATTGGGGTTTTGGGTTTGGCTCCAGCCACACCCTACTGAACACAGGTAATGAAGAAAGAAGCAGGTGTATTTTATTGGAGCTATAGGGTTTTGTTTTGTGAAGATTTTTTTTTTTAGACCAAGAGAAGGAGAAGGATAAAGAGAAGGCAGAGCAGAGGGAGGGTTGTGGGAGAGGGGAACACTGAGAGAGAGGGAGCAGGTCGTGGGAGAGGAGGGCAGAAAGCACCCAAGTGGGATGTAGTGGGAGTGAGCTGCAAGGTGATGCGCGGCTGCGGCAGGGGATGAGCTCTTGTGGGTGTGAGCCACTGGGTCAAGTGGAGGAAGGGATGGGAAGAGGAGCGGAGTGCACTCTCCAAATAAAGGAGGGATTGGTTTCTAAACCAAAGCGGTTTCTAAACTCTCTTTCCCCTTCCCTGAATTCTCTTCTGTTGCGGTCTGCAGCTCAGGTCCCGAAGAGCTGGTCCTGCTGGGGCTTTTCTAGGCTCCCCTGAGGTGCTCACACCACTCTGGCTGACAGAACCACTGAAGCTCCCAGGGAGCCACGGTGCTGTGGAAGGTGAGGGGGAACGGGCATCTGGAAGGGGTTCTGTCGAGGCTGGAAGGTGCCAGGAGGGGCACCAGCGCTGTGTGAGATCCATAGCATGTAGGAATGTCCAAACCTAAGAGATCCATGAATATAAAGCTAACTCTCATAGTCTGAGATTGCTGGATATCTAGTTTCTTCGGAAGTAAACGCTTATCAGATCCCTACACCTGCCTCGCTTGTAAATTAGCAAAAATCTGAGAGTTATGTTTCCTAGTGATGGAGAACAAATGGTTTTTGAAAATCAGCACAAGTTACCTTTCAACCAAGCAGGCACTGTTCTGTGCACTGCGGGCCAGAGCACCGGTCACCTTGTCACCTTGTCACTACCTCCTGTGACTTTGAGTTTCCATACTTGCTCCTGCAGAAGTTTCTGTGCAAACTGAATGAGATAATATAGATTCAAGGGCTTCACAAAGAATGTGAGGGATGGATGATAATTTCTATTACTTTACCATTACCATTTGAGACTGTGATTCTAATTCCTTTGTCTTCCGGGATGCTCCCTGCTTCACCCAGAAATCTCATTCATTAAGGACCGAGGATAATTCCCATATGGTCAAAGGATGTGCAGTTTTCACACAGGCTAAATTAGAAACGTTTAAATTTTTCATCTATTCCTTCATCTGCTCTTTGGTCAATAGCTTATTCTGACAACTTCATTACCTTCTAATTACTCTAAGTTCCTTTGCTCATTGTCTGTGTGTGATTTTTTTTTTAAACAGAACTTGCTCAACAAAGGGATTTGACATGCCAAGTCACCGGCTTCTGACTGACACCCAGACCTTCCCGTTCACTGGAAGGTGATTTTCCTTTTCTTCATCTGGGAACAGATTTGCAGGAGCCTTTCTTGGTTTGCTGGTGCCAGCCAGCTTTCCTTTCCTGTACACCATACCTCCTTCTGCAAGAGAAGAGCTGTAAGATGCATTTTCTTCTCTCACCCAGGCTGATTTATCCTTTGCCTATAAATCTTTGAGGAGCCATTCAGGAAGCTGTATCTGATGTGCCTTAATCTTTGTATTACTCATTTCTGGAAGGAATTTAATCTACTGGGCTTTAATTATATATCCTTTAGAAAGTGCCAGCCTTTTCCTAGCAAGGCACTTTCTCCTTGCAATTTGATCACTACTTTTCCTCTCACCTTCTCCTGAGTCTATACTTAGAAAACAGAGGGGCGAAGGGCCCAGAGGTTACTCTGCCTAGGTGCTGGAACCTGAGCACTGATGCTTTTCCCAGGGATGCTTGTTAAAAACACAGACTCAAAATTGACTCAAGTCCAAGCTTGGCACTCTTGCAAATGTACATTTAA